>NC_041750.1:25517356-26208606 GCF_004115215.2 Ornithorhynchus anatinus | reverse complement strand
CGGAGCACAGTACTGAGCGCTCGAGAGAGTGCGAGACAACCGAGTTGGTAGACACGTTCCCTCCCCAGAGAGAGGTTCCAGCCTATCCTTAAAAGGTTTCTTCTTTTTTCCCCGTGCTTTTCGTCCCCCCATTTCAGCTCCTCGTGCCGTAGCTGTTCGTGGGTCCCGCCGTAGCCCGGGCAATGAAAGCTAGTATCCGTTTGGTGGCCTAAGGACCCTGCTGGAGTTTAATAATAATAATAATAATAATAATTATTATTATTATTATGGTATTTGAGAGCTCCCTCTGTGCCAAGCACCGTTTAGAATGGGACTGTGAGCTGGTGGGTGGCGGAGCAGCGTGGCCTAATGGCCAGAGCGCGGTTCTGTGAGTCACAAGGATGTGGGTTCTAATCCCGGCTCCGCCACTTCTCTGCCGTGTGTGTCCTTGGGCAAGTCGCTTCTCTGGGCCTCGGTTACCTCATCTGTCAAATGGGGATTAAGACTGTGAGCCCCATGTGGGATATAGACTGTGTCCAGTCAGATTGTCTCGATCCCAGTGCTTAGTACAGTGCCTGGCACGTGGTAAGTGCTTAACAATTATCATAGGAAACATTTAAAGTTTTCTCTCCAGAGGCCAACTCAGTCGAGCTCCTTCTCCTGCTTTCTCTTTCCTTGGGCAACTATTTTTTAGGTGCCTTTTCTGAGGAAGGGAAGGAGAGAGAGTTAGGAGGGTGGTTTGACTTCTCCCCCTCAGAAAAGAAAAAAAAGGCTGCTGCCCTCTCCTCCCTCCAAAATATGCTTTTTGGGGCTTTTTTCTGTTCTCCATCGACCTGCAAGGCACACCCCCTAGCAAGCCCCAGGTAAGACCAATGTCAAGAAAACGGGCAGCACCCTGACGTAGTGGGTAGACTACAAACCGGGGAGTCAGAAGGACCTGTGTTCTGATCCCAGTTCCGTCACTGGTCTGCCGCATGACCTTGGACAAGTCCTTCGCTTCTCTTCATTCTCATTTGTAGAATGGGGATGAAGACCGTGAGCCCCACATGGGACATAGACCGTATCCAATCCGATTAGCTTTATACAACGTGCGGCACCCAAGAAATACCATTAAAGAGAAAAGGGGGTGGGGGGAAGCAAAGCGAGAGTCTCTCTCCCTCTACGAGTGGTGAGATGACCTAGGTTTTGTGGCTTTGAGGAGGGAGCCTCCCCTTTCAGGCCCTGGCAGTTCGGAAGGGCATCAGCTGGACGTCTGAACGGGGCTTGGTAATGGTGGGCACGGTGCTCTGCGCACAGTAAGCACCCAATATATACGACTGACCGTAGATTATTTCTGGATCAGCCAAGCCCTTGTCCGTTGAAGTAAAGTCTTGCAGATTAAAATCACCCCCTTGCATTGCGTCTGCAAAATGAGCCCAGATAAGGCGGTTTCCATACGGGTTACACCTGTCCAGAACAGGTAAAGTTTGCAGCTTTCCGGAGAGTGGGTGCCAAATAATGCCAATGATTAACTATTTCAACATGGAACTCCGTCAAGAGACTGTGTGCACATATCTCCGGGGAACCTTTTCTAAGAAATCACCTTGTAGTCGAAATGTATTTAAGTGCTTACTGTGTGTTAAACACTGTACTCAGTCCTGGGAGAGTCTACGGGTGGGAATTAGACATCAGTCAATCAAATCAGTCACTGGTATTTATCGAGGGCTTACTGTGTCCGTTCTATTGTACTCTCCCAAACACTTAGGACAGTGCTCTGTACATAGGAAGAGCTCAATAAATACGTCCGGTGGATTGATTACTTGAGGTGCGTAATGTAATGGTCCTAATTCGTTCATTCAGAAATATTTATTGAACACTCACTGTGTGCAGCGGACAGTACTAAGCGCTTGGGAGAGTACAACAGAGCAATAAACAGAAAGATTCCCTGCCCACAGTGAGCTCACAGTCTAATTGGATTTATTGGATGCCCCCTGGGCACCTGCAAAGTGCAAAATTGAGAATTGACGCATGCCCTAGCCACAAGGGGTTGAGATGCTAATATTGTACATGGAAGCCAGTGGCGCCAGCTCGCTAGTTTCCAACAGGCTTTTTGTTTTCCACACACCAAGTGAAGTGGAAAAAGAAACGCAGTGTGCGGTCTGGATGAGTTGACTTGATCACTGTCCGATAATCTCCCTCAAATGCCAATTTGGAGGTAGGATTTTTCCCTTAGTGCAGTTTTATTTTCAACAGCTGAACTGTAGTATTTAAGTGCTTGCTATATGCCAACCACGGTACTATGGCGTAGTTTGAAGATCATCAGGTCCCACATGGGGCTCGCAGTCTAAGTAGGAGGGAGACCACGTATTGAATCCCCATTTTGCAGATGAGGGAACTGAGGCACAGAGAAGTGCTTGCCCAAGGTCGCGGAGTAGGGAAGCGGCCGACTGTGAGCTCGTTGTGGGCAGGAACGGGTCGGTCTGTTGTTATATTGTGTTCTCCCGAGTGCTTAGTACAGTGCTCTGCCCACAGTAAGCGCTCAAAAAGTACGATTGAATGAAGTATTTAGATTTCCTCCTTTATTAAAGTGCTCAATAAATATGACTGAATGAATGAACTAGGCCCAAGAGAGCAAACTGAGTTTAAATCCACCAGCCTTTTCACAAAGGATTTGTCAGCCACCCACAACAGAAGAGCTGGTGCCACCTTTCCTCCTAAAAGCCGGACTGGCACTGGGACTTCTAGGTTATTGGTGCTTTATTCCATTTTTACCCGTTATTCATGATACGGCACTGTAGTTACATCTGGAGTTACATCTGATGTACTACGGTACATCAGCACTGTACTCGTCCGCTCAACTGTATATATCTTCATTACCCTATTTATTTTGTTAATGAGATGTACATCGCCTTGATTCTATTTATTTGCTATTGTTTTAATGAGATGTTCTTCCCCTCGATTCTATTTATTGCCATTGTTCTTGTCTGGCCGTCTCCCCCGATTAGACCGTAAGCCCGTCAAAGGGCAGGGACTGTCTCCGTCTGTTGCCGATCTGTACATTCCAAGCGCTTAGTACAGTGCTCTGCACATAGTAAGCGCTCAATAAATACTATTGAATGAATGAATGGAGTTCATAAAACTTTAAAGCGGGTCGAAGCAGAGACCGTTGTGTTGAAGTGAAATCAATCTTGTGATGAATTCATTTACCCTCATTCCTTATTTACTCATATTAATGTCTGTCTGTAGACTGTAAGCGCGTCATGGGCAGGGAACGTGTCTGCTAATTCTGTTGTACTCTCCCAAGCGCGTAGTGAGCCCCACGTGGGACAACCTGATCACCATGTATCCCTGAGCGCTTAGTACAGTGCTTTACTCATAGTAAGCGCTTAAATGCCATCATTATTATTCTTATTACTGTGCTCTTGCTCATAGTAAGTGCTCAATAAATACCACTGATCGATTGAAGACTTCCCCTTCAACAGGGAGTTGATATCATGGGCAAAAGTAGCTTCCCGTTTCGATTTGTTTGAACAGCGCCTTTACGCTCAAAGACTTCCCTTTTTTAATGTGAAAAAGAGGGTTTGCACTGCTATCGAGTTTTTTTTTTTTTTTAACTTAATCCAAACAAGGAAATCATTAAGAAGAAAAGGGATCACGTTTTTAAGCTTTCTCTCATGAGTCATTCCGCCTTTAGAACGGGAATCGGGTGAAGTCACCGAATGGTACAGGAAACTTGTAGTGCTCTGATTTCCTGATTTCCTGGTAGGCCCTGTACCTATTGACTAACTTCACGAGACAGTCTGTGGCATTCCCAGGGGCTGTTTTCACTGAAGATAAGACTCTCTAGTCTCTAAATCTCCTTCCAAGAACTTTTGGGCTCACTCTGGTTGGGTGTGGTAGCCTAGATGTGGGACTTCAACCTTGCCATGAATTTCCAGGCTGAATTTTTTTAAGAAAGGCTATTTAAAGCACTTCTTATATTCCAGGCATTATAACTAAGTGTTGGGGTAGATCCAAGCTAATCAGCTTGGACACAGGATAGAGCCCGGGGGTCAGAAGGACCTGGGTTTGAATCCCGGCTCCGCCACTTGTCTGCTGTGGGACCTTGGGCAAATCATTTCACATTTCTGGGCCTCAGTGACCTCATCTGTCAAATGGGGATTAAGACAGTGAGCCCCATGTGGGACAGGGACTGTGTCCAACCTGATTAGCTTGGATCTACCCCAGTGCTTAGAACAGTGCCTGGCACTTACTGCTGAACAACAAATGCCACTGTTTTAAAAAAAGAAAAAAAGCCACACAGCAGATAGGTGGTGGAGACAGGATTAGAACTCGGGTCCTCTTTCCAGTAGGCCATGATGCTTCTCTGTTTGTTTTACGTGACGTTTATATTAAGTGTTTCACACATTTTCACTATTCTTTCTCGTTTGAGTAAAGGCTTCTAGGGATATCCCACGGGGCCGAGAATGGCCTGGCCTCTCCCAGTTGACGCTGTGCCTCTTTCCCAACCCGATTTTTAATGCACAAGCTTGTATCGTGAATGCTCTTCAGTCAGAATTTCTCTTCCTCGACCTCACATGCCTGCTGATGATGAAATTCCCCACCCTCTACACACCAGCCTTCTCCTTCTTTCTTTCCTTTCAAGCAGTGCCCTCACCATCCCTCATCTTTTCTGTTTTCAGCGATGGTGGGCTTCTGCTTCCCCTTGCCTTGGCCACAATCTCCCTCCCTTTCTCACCCCCACCACTTCCCTGCTGCTATCTGTGTCTTCCTTCCCCCACAAAGGATAGGCATTGTGCTACAAGCTGGCCACGGCAGAGGGATCGGTGCAACCAAGTTGTGATCAAATCCCTAAAGCAGTTGAGGAATTCTCCTTCATGTTTTTTCGAGGGCTTGTTCTGTCGCCTCTCCGTGCCAAGCCAGAGTAGTGAAAGAAGGCTGCATTGTAAAGGGATTGACAAAAGGGCTGATTTTCAAACCAGATTTTGCAAAGTTGGGATATTTCAAAATTTCCAGCCACTTTGGGAAATCGCTTTACGAGCCCTCACGGTACCTGCTTCCTTGGTTTTTTGGTTTTGGGGTGTTTTGTTTTTTTTTTTTACTGTGATTACCTCTGATACTGGTCATCCTGTTTTATTGAGCATCTGCTGTGGCGCACTGAAGTAAACGCCTGGGAACCTGCCTTTGAGGAGCTTCCGGTCTAATCAAATCATTTCTATACGGTGGGGGCGAGGAGGAGAACACAGATCAAATGGTAGTGACAAAGCTACAACGAAATAATTAAAGTGAAATACATGGACGGATGATGGGATGAGGTGAATGGGGGCGGGGGTTAGTCGAAGAAGGCTTCCTGGAGGAGATGACCTTTTAGAAAAGAGAAGATATTTTTAGTATGGAGATGTGAGCCTGTTTGAAGGTCTGGGGTCATGTCTATTTACTCTATTTTACTCACCCAAGTACTTACACAGTAATCAGAAGTTCCTTTCAGGACAGGGATCTTGTCTATTAACTCTCGCATACTCTGCCCAGCAGTTAGCGCAGTGCTTCCCTGACGAAGCCCCCCTTTCCTCTTCTCCCTTCTGTTCGCTCTGACTCGCTCCCTTTATTCATCCCCCCTCCCAGCCCCACAGCACCTAGGTCCATATCTGTCATTTATGAATTTGTATTAATGACTGTCTCCCCCTCTAGAATGGCAGCTCGTTGTGGGCAGGGACTGGGTCTGTTTGTTGTGATATTGTGCTCTCCCAAGTGCTTAGTACCGTGCTGTACACACAGTAAGTGCTCACTAAATACGATTGATTTGAAGTGGTCTGCACAGAGTAAGTCCTCATACTATTGATTGAAAATTTTCTTTTTATGGTCTTTTTCAATGAGTTAGCCTCCTTGACAGTTCTTCCCGAGAGTAATGATTGACTCTGAGGACGTCGGCAAGAGTCTGAAACATATTTTCCCCAGGATTTTACATTTACTCTAGTTACTAGATATTTTCTGCTCACATGCTGGGATGTATCTTAACAAACATCACTTAACTGAACAAACATCGCTTGTGCCTCACTCCTTTTTGATTTCAACTGAGTCGAAAATATGACAGCTTTTGTTTACTTCATCACTGACAGATTTCTTAACTTGCCAATTCCATTAATACTCCAAGGTTCCGTTGTTTCGGAAATGAATTAGCGTTTCTGCCTCTCTGCTCTCTTTTTATTGGATTCAGCTTTTGCTGAACAGGTGTCCTGGCAGATACAGATTGCCGCTGCTCCTGGTAGAGTTAGATTGGAGACAGGGGCCCTAAGCACTTTGAAACTCACCCTTTCCCCAGTGCCCTTCTATAATCAATTAGTGGTATTTATTGAGCACTTATTGAGTGCAAAGCTCTGTACTAAGTGTGTATATCCTTAATCCCTGTTTCCTTTATTTGTACTTTCTTTTAATGTCCTTTAGGCAGCTTATTGTGGGCAGGGAATGTGTCTGCTGATTCTCTTGTACTCTCCCAAGTGCTTAGTAGAGTGCTTTGCCCACAGTAAGCGCTCAATAAGTATCATTGATCGATTAGAGTCTGAGCCCTGAGTGGGACAGGGATTGGGACTGATCTGATTATCCTTTATTGACCTCGGTGCTTGAAACATAGTAAACACATAGCACAGTGATTACTGCAATTACTAATTAGACGAGGAGCTCAGGTGGGCTCGGAAGGAGACCAGCTTCCTTCTGGAAAAGTGGTGGGCTTTCCGGTAGAGTTGGTTATCGTTTGCCCAGGGGGAGAAGCGAGGTTTCATCGGTCTGTAATTTTTATCTGCCTTCTCCCGTTAAATTGCAAGCTCCTTGAGGGCAGGGAACTAGCTCCTTGCTTCTGATGGAGTCGCCCACTGGTTTTGAGACTTTATTCTGTGCGGAACACTGTAGTAGGTGCCTGGCGAGGATACAGTAAGTAGACACAGTCCCTGACCTCAAGGAGCTTCTAGTGAGGAAGATCAAACCTTCTTGTGGATAATCTGTCGGCGGGCCACGGAGAACCGAGGGGGGAATCAAGTGGCTGTGGAAACTTGTTGAGCCGTGCGCTCTGTGCAGGCTGATTAGCAAGCTGTTTTCGTGTTGGCTTGCTTAGTGGGGCATGAAGAAGCTGGCAGTGTCTGGAAGGAATGTTTCTCGCCGACAAGCCTGAAGGAGTTTGGAATGAATGTACCCAGGGCACTCTGATGTACACGAGGAGCACATGGGTGCGGCGGGGGGAGGATCAGCAAAACAAGAAGGCGCTGCCTATAGAAACACATTAGTAATAATAATAATGATAATAGTAATAAATGGCGGTATTCTTTCAGGGCTTGTACTAAGTGATGGCGTAGGTTCAAGATAATCACGATTCCTGTCCCACCAGGGACTTAGTCTAAGAAGGTGGGAGAAGGGGCATTTAATCCGGAGAAAATTTAAGGCCCCCCCCCCCGCCCCCGCCCCGAGAAGGGAAGTGACTCATCCAAGGTCACGCAGCAGGCAAGTGGAGCAGCGGCATTAGAACCCCGGTCCTTTGACTCTCGAGCCCGTGTTCTCTCCACCAGGCCACGCTGCTTAAAGTTGGGAGAGGAAAGGCTGCTTTTTAGGGAGATTGCTATAGCTACTGAGCTCATACCGATTTAATAGTTTATAAAGATTTTTATGCCTGTCCTCCCCCATTAGAGTAGTATCTCTTTATGGACGAGGAACACGTCATTTCTCGGTACTTCCCAAGAGCTTAATACAGTTCATTGTGCCCAGTGGAATTAATAAATACCAATATAACTACCTCACAGTCCCTCTCTATTCGTCAGTGATGCCAAAAGCACAAAAGGATAATAGTAATAATGTAATGTTGGTATTTGTTAAGCGCTTACTATGTGCCGAGCACTGTTCTAAGTGCTGGGGTAGATACAGGGTAATCAGTTTGTTCCACTTGAGGCTCACAGTCTTAATCCCCATTTTACAGATGAGGTAACTGAGGCCCAGAGAAGTTAAGTGACTTGCCCAGAGTCACACAGCCGACCGGTGGAAGAGCGGGATTAGAACCCATGACCTCTGACTCCTAAACCCGTGCTCTTTCACGTGTTTGTTAAACCCTTACTATATATCAAACACTGAACTAAGCACTGGGGTAGATACAAGATTAGGATGGACACAGTCCCCGTCTTATAGTCTAACATGGGTGGAGACCAAGATATTTAGTCCTCGTTCTACTGGTGAGGAAACTGAGGCACCAAGAAGTTGAGTGACGTGCCCCAGGTCGCACAGCAGGCCAATGGGAAAAGGGGTGATTGGATTTTAGCTTCTTCAGAAAAACGCCTTTGGAAAGCAATTGCAACTTGCTCTTCTGCAGTCGGTGGAAAAATGAAACTCAAGTGGTGCTCTTTAAAACCCAGTTTGTCAGCGAGCCCAAAGACTTTCGTTTCTATTAGTCCGCCACAAAATGACTGGTGATTAGGAAAAGGACAACCCGTCTGGGAAGCAACTCCCTGTGGCCAGTGGAAGTTGGGCGGTCGGGATGGTTTACTGGTCGGCCCGGATCAAAAGATTAATTGCGCTGTTATGCACTGTGTGCCAAGTACTCTACTAAGCGCTGGGGTAGACATAAAATGGGAATTAAAACTGTGAGCCCCACGTGGGACAACCTGATCATCCTGTATCTCCCCTAGCGCTCAGAACAGTGCTCTGTACATAGTAAGCGCTTAACAAATACCAACATCATTTATTATTATTATTATTATTATTATAAGGTCATCCACTTGGACACAGTCCTTGTCCTACATAAGATCACCCTCGGACAGTGGTGCCACTTTTGGCAGTTATTTGGTTAGAGAAGCAGCATTGCATAGTGGATAGAGCGTGGGCCTGGGAGTCAGAAGGTCATGGGTTCTAATCCCGGCTCTGCTACTTGTCTGCTGTGTGACCTTGGGCAAGTCACTTCATTTCTCTGGGCCTCAGTTACCTTATCTGTAAAATGGGGATGAAGACTGTGAGCCCCACGTGGGGCAACCTCACTACCTTGTATCTACCCCAGCGCTTAGAAGAGTGCTTGGCATATAATAAGCGTTTAACTATACCATTATTATTATTTTGTGTCCGGAAGAAAAAAAAAATAGGGGAAGGTGGTGAAAGGGCTGGGGAAGGCGGGGTTGTGGTGGGTATCTGAGTCCTTAAGGGTTGAGTAGTCAACTACAGAGGTGACCCAAAAGGGGAAGAAATAGGGTGGGGGAGATGTGAGATTAGTCAGGGAAGGCTTTTTGGAGGAGACGTGATTTTAGTAGGCCTCTGACGATGGGGAGAGTGATGGTCCGTCTGATGTGAAATGCCGGGGGGAGAGTACCAGGCTGGTGGAAGGGTAGGGGCTAGGGTTCGATGGGGAGAGAGGTGAGAACAAGGCACAGTGTGAGTAATAATAATAATAATGTTGATATTTGTTAAGCGCTTACTCTGTGCAGAGCACTGTTCTAAGCGCTGGGGTAGATACAGGGTCATCGGGTCGTCCCACGTGAGGCTCACGGTTAATCCCCATTTTACAGATGAGGGAACTGAGGCAACAGAGAAGTGAAGTGACTCGCCCACAGTCACCCAGCTGACGAGTGGCAGAGCCGGGAGTCGAACTCATGACTTCTGACTCTGAAGCCCAGGCTCTTTCCACTGAGCCACGCTGCTAGGCTGGTATCCCGGTGGGGACCCAGAAGAGGGGGGAAAAAAATCTGGTGGGCACCAGTTGCTCCTTCGCTTCGGATGACCTCTGACCAAATAACCCCTTTCAGTCCACTAGATTGTAAACTCCCTTGTTGATTTGTAAACTCCCAGGGGGCAGGAATCTTGTTTACTAACTCTATTGAACTCTTCCAGAGTGCATGCCCTACGCAGGATAAACATGGGGAAGCAGCAGAGCCTGGGAGTCAGGAGGACCTGGGTTCTAATCTTAGCTCCACTGCTCGTCTACTGTGTGACCTAGAGCAAGTCACTCAACTTCTCTGGGCCTCGGTTACCTCATCTGTAAAATGGGGATTGAGGGGGTGAGCCCCATGTGGGACCAACCTGATTAACTTGTATCTACCCCAGTGCTTAGGACTGCGCTTGGCACATAAGTAAGTGCTTAATGAGTACCCTTATTATTATTATTATCGGATTGACAAATGGGTGAGAATCCAGTATTCTTGATTGAGTAGTAGGCATCCTAAAGAGGGCACAGTGGAGGTGTTTGGGGACAAAGAAATTCCTTTACAAAATTCCCAGACTCCCTTTCCTCTCCCCCTAATCTTCAGTTCTCCCCTTTCGAAGCGTGACAGCCCTCTAATCTCGTAATATCTCATTAGATCCCCCTCCCCAGTGAGGACTACCGTTGAACTCTGGCTCAACGAGAGCCCAGAAAACCGTGTCAGAGTCTAAATTTAGGCAAGCGTTTATGTAACCGTGTCTGCTTCTCTTTGCTGGATAAGCGCATTCTAAATGAATCACCATGGAAGTATTCTAACCGAGGGTTCGGGAAGAGTGAGAGACCGTACTTGTAATTAGCGGGTTTGGGTTCCGCGAGCGACTGGGAACTTATTTATCTTAATTCAGAACTGATGTGAGAGACGGAGAGGGAGACAGAGACAGAGAGACAGAGACAGAGACAGTTTTCCTCAGCTTCTAATCATCTCCTCTCTTTTAGGTTTATGGCAGTTTTTCTACTTCGATTTTTCTTTCCTGCCCTACTGCAGCACCTTTGCATCTGGGTTTGTATCCCACCCCTCTGCCTGCTCAGCACTCTTATCGTCATCGGTATTTATTAATAATAATAATGATTGATGGTGTTTGTTAAACGCTATGTGCCAAGCACTGTTCTAAGCCCTGGGGTTAGACGCAAGGTAATCAGGTTGTCCCACGTGAGGCTCACAGTCTTAATCCCATTTTACAGATGAGGTAATTGAGGCACAGAGAAGTTAAATAACTTGCCCAAAGTCACACAGCTGATACGCGGCGGAGCCGGGATTAGAATTATTGAGCGCTTACTCTGTGCAGAACACTGTAGTAAGTGCTCAGAGGAGTACAATACAACAGAGTTGGTAGACATGTTCCCTGCCCACAGTAAGCTTATTCTCCTTACCTCCCTCCTCGTTTCTTCTGCTCTCTTCCCACTCCTGGTGTTCGCAGCAGGCTGTAAATAATGATGGTGTTTAAGCGCTTATTCTACACTGTACACTGAGGTGAATGCTGGGTTTGATCCCATACAATCAAATCAGATGCAGCCCTTGTCCCACAAGGGGCTCACAGTCTAAGAGGAAAGGAGAGCAAGTATTTTATCCCCATTGAACAGGTGAAGAAACGGAGGCTCAGAGAAGTTAAGTAACTGGCCCCAAGTTGTAGGGCAGGCGAGTGGTGCAGCCAGAACTAGAATTTGGAACTAGAACTCAGTCTCATGTTTCTTTCCACTAGGCCGCACTGCCTCTCTACACTGTAATAATAATAATAATTATGGTATTTGTTAAGCATTTACTACGTGCCCAGCACTGTCCTAAGCACTGGGGTAGATTAAGGTAATCAGGTTGGACACGGTCCCTGTCCCACATGAGGCTCAGCGTCTTAATCCCCGTTTTACAGAGGAGGGAACTGAGGCTCAGAGAAGTGAAATGACTTGCCCAAAGCCACAGAGCAGACACTGAACACAACCCAATCCTAGTTACCGATCTTTCCTAAACTGGGTTGAAACCGAAGCCAGGAACGGTCACTGAGCGGTAAGATGATTGTCTCTGTTTAGTTTTATTTGTGCAAGCTGCCCAGGGATTGGCTCACGGTCACCCACTGGGACCGGCTCTCCCGATGGTGTAGCGGAAAGCGGTGGTGAGTTGTGGACAGAAACCAGTGAGAGGGGTTGGTTATCCGTGCGTTTGGGAGGGGGGTGGCAAAGGAAACTTTGGTGAGCCCCTCAGGGTTTCGGAAGGTCAAAGGGCATCTGGTCCTTGCTCTCTCAGGCGGAGACAGGTGTCTCAGCACCACCCCTTCTCGCCCTCCAAAAAAGGGTACCGGGGCCAGAAAAAACAATCGATCAATCAATCGTTTTTATTGAGCATTTACCCTATGGAGAGTACAACATAACCAAGTTGGTAGACACGTTCCTGGCCCGCAAGGAGCTTACAGACCAGAGAAAGAGTTCTCTGTCTCATTCTCTTTCTCTGGCTCTCCCTTGATCTCTCTGTGTGTCCATCTCTCCTCCCCTGCAAATCAAACCTGAACATCCCTATCTGTTTCTCCCCGTTAAATCCATCTCCCAAGTGCAGTATCTAAGTACCGAGCGCCTTTTACTCCCCATTGTTTTTTTCTTTTCCGGTAGGTGAATTTTGTGGCCTGTCAGCTGTTTGCCCTGTTTGCCGCCTTCTGGTTTCGCACCTACCTGGGTCCCGGTAACGCCAGTTCTGGCGTCCGCCACGCCTTTGCCACCATTTTCGGGATTTATTTTCTTATCTTTTGCTTCGGATGGTGAGTACCGAGCCTTGTCGATGCCCCCGGTGACCGGGAGGCCGCCAGGAATTGGTGCCGGGCAAATGGCGGACGGTGGAAGTCGGGGACACGCTCATCGTAGTCGGGGAGGCCAGCGGTGCAAAGAAGAGTGCAGTATAGTGTCCCTCGCCTGCTTAGAGTGGAGCTCAGTGCAGTGGAGTTGAGGGGCTGGGCATCATCCCATCTCCGGAAGAGCAGAAGTTCTTCCTCAAAGCGTTCAGGAGGCAACCCCGTCTTCCCCAGCGCCTCTTCCCCCCCGCCGACTCCCTGGTGATTAGTTGAGGTTCCTGACCCTCTTTCCCAGACCTTTTAGAAAGTCTAGCTTAAGCTAGACAGGAGAACTGGCCTTTGCCTATTATATGCTATAGTCTGATAATGATAATAAAATAATAATGGTATTTAAGTGCTGACTATGTGCCAAGCACTTGTCTAAGCTCTGGGGTAGATACAAGGTGATCAGGTTGCCCCAAGTGGGGCTCACAGTCTTAATCCTCATTTTAATAATAATAATGCATTTGTTAAGCGCTTCCTGTGTGCCAAGCACTGTTCTAAGCGCTGGGGTAGATACAAGGGAATTAGATTGTCCCACGTGGGGCTCACAGTCTTAATCCCCATTTTACAGATGAGGTAACTGTGGCACAGAGAAGTGAAGTGACTTGCCCAAGGTCACACAGCAGACAACCACTAAGCCACGTTGCTTCCCATTTGCTGCTTCTCATTTGCCTCGAACAAAGACAGGGAGAAATTGCTTTCTTCTTTATAGAAGGAGTTTAGCAGGTGATGATAATTATGGTATTTGTTAAGCGCTTACTATGTGCAGAGCACTGTTCTAAGCGCTGGGGTAGATATAGGGTAATAATAATAACGTTGGTATTTGTTAAGCGCTTACTATGTGCAGAGCGCTGTTCTAAGCACTGGGGTAGATACAGGGTAGTCAGATTGTTCCATGTGGGGCTCACATTTTTTAATCCCCATTTTTACAGATGAGGTAACTGAGGCACAGAGAAGTTAAGTGAGTGACTTGCCCGAGGTCACCCAGCAGACAAGTGGCGGAGTCAGGATTAGAACCCTCGACCTCTGACTCCCAAGCCCGTGCTCTTTCCACTGAGCCTCGCTGGATTATTGTTTCCCTCTCTGGAAAAAGAGTGCTTTTTTCCTTTGGGTAACTAGTAGTGCGAGGAAAGTAAGCCCAGAGTCTGGAACTTTTGGGTGTAGGCTTCCTTCCAGACCACCTACACGGCCAATCAATCAGTAGTATTTACTGAGTGCTTACTCTGTGCTAAGCACCTGGCAGAGTACAGTAGAGGTAAGAGAGAAGATCCCTGTCCTCAAGGAATTTACAGTCTAGCTGGGGAGCCAGACACTAAACTAAATTACAGGCATTGGAATAATAATAATGGTATTTGTTAAGCACTTACTATGTTCATTCATTCATTCAGTAGTATTTATTGAGCGCTTATTATGTGCAGAGCACTGTACTAAGTGCTTGCAATGTACAATTCGGCAACAGGTAGAGACGATCCCTGCTCATTGACGGGCTGCCAGGCACCATTCTGAGCACTGGGGTAGATACAAGGTGATCATGTTGTCCCACGTGGAGCTCACGGTCATAATCCCCATTTTACAGATGAGGTAACTGAGGCATAGAGAAGTGAAGCGACTTGCCCACGGTCACACAGCTGACAGGTGGCGGAGCAACAAATGGAAGCAACCCAATATAAAGCCGTGCACATAAGGGCTGTAGGGGTGAGTAGTAAGTGCTTATAGGAGGAGGATTCAAGAGCATAATTAAGTGTGGGAAGACTAATCGGGTGGAGAAATGCGAATTAGTCACGGAAGGCTTCCTGGAGGAGATGTGATTTGAGAATCAGTGTGATTTGTCATTTGAAATTGCGATGTAGGAAGAGTCACAGCCCAGTGGAAACGGTACAGACATGAGCGTCAGAGGACCTGGGTTCTAATCCCGACTCCGCCACTTGCCTGCTGTGGGGCCTTGGGCAAGTCGCATCGCTTCTCTGCCTCAGTTTCCTCAACTGTAAAATGGGGATTCAATAGCTGTTGTCCCTCCTACTTAGACTGTGAGTGAGCCCCATATGGCACAGGGACTGTCTGATCTAATTGATTTGTGCCTACCCCAGTGCTTAGAACAGTGCTTGACACATAGTAAGCGCTTAACAGATTCCATTTTTTAAAAAACTAAACAAAGTAGAGCTTTGAAGATGGGGAGAGGAGCTGCTGCTGGATGTGAAGGGAGAAGGAGTTTCAGGCAGGAGGAAAGGTATGAGCAAGGGGTCAGGGGTGAGAGAGAAGAGAGCGAATCCAGTGAACGATTTGGCAGTAAAGAGAAGCAGTGTTCCTTAGTAAATAGATCATGAGCTTGGGAGTCAGAAGGACCTGAGTTCTAATCCTAACTCCGCCTCTTCTCTGCTGTGTGACTTTGGGCAAGTCGTTTAGTTTCCCTGTGCCTTAGTTCCCTCATCCATAAAATGGTAATAGTGAGCCCTATGTGGGACGTGAACTGTATCCAACCTGATTTGCTTGTATCTACCCCCGTGCTTAAAATAGTTCCCGGCACCCAATAAGTGCTTAACAAATACCAAAATTATTATTATTGTTATTATTAAAGGAGGTAAGGGCGAGGGCTGGGTTCTAGTGAAAGAGGAGTGAGGGTAAGTAAAAGGGAGAGAGCTGATCGAGCCCCTTCAAGTTAACGGTAAGGAGTTTATGCTTCATTCGGCAAGTCCTTGAGCTGTTTCAAGTTTGGTTTCTTTCTTTCGGAGCTCAATTGTTAAAATGTGTTTCCTCTTATCTCAAAGTTGGAATGGAATTTGAGAAGCAGCATAGCCTAGCGGAAAGAGCCCGGGATTCAGAGGATTTGGGTTCTAATCCCAGCTCTGCCACTTGTCTGCTGTGTAGCCTTGGGCAACTCACTTAACTTCTTTGTGCCTCAGTTGCCTCATCTGTTAAATGGGGATGAAGACTGTGAGCCCCTCGTGGACTGGGGCCAGACTGATTAGCTCGTGTCTACCCCAGCACTTAGTACAAATGCCTGGCTCATAGTAAGCACTATTTAAAAAAAACAAAAACAAAACCTTGAGACTATGCATTGTTTGGGTTTTTTACGTATTGGGGGAAAGAGGCGAGAAGTATTTAGTACAGTGAAGGAACACTTAATGCAGTGCTGTGCCCACAGTAAGTGCTCAATAAATACCATTGATTTGAGAAGTGAGGGGATGGAGTGGTGGGACATACTTTGCTCGTATCCACCCTGACGCTTAGTACAGTGCCTGGCACTTAATAAGCGCTTAACAAATACCGCAATTATTGTGGCTCAGTAGAAAGAGCCCGGGCTTCGGAGTCAGAGGTCATGGGTTCGACTCCCGCTCTGCCACTGGTCAGCTGTGTGACTGTGGGCAAGTCACTTAACTTCTCTGTGCCTCAGATACCTCATCTGTAAAATGGGGATTATCTCTGAGCCTCACGTGGGACAACCTGATTCCCCTGTATCTACCCCAGCGCTTAGAACAGTGCTCTGCACATAGTAAGCGCTTAACAAATACCAAATAGCAACATTATTATACTTTAGGGAAATGGGCTCGAGGTAGCAAACATTCCTCTTTTTCCCCCAGTTCACAGGGGGTCGATTGATCAACCGCGCTCTTGAGAGAGTTCATTTCAATGGAATTAGCAGGCACGTTCCCTGCCCATAACAAGCTTACAGTCTAGAGGGGGAGACAGACATTAACAGGAATAAATAAATAATTTATAATTTAAAGATATGTACATAAATGCTGTGGGGATGGGAGTGGGGTGAATAGCAAGCGTCCAAAGGTCACCAATCCAAGTGCATAGACACAAAAGGGAGAGCAACCGGGGGAAAGGAGGGCTTATTCGGGGAAGGCCTCTTGGAGGGATTCATTCCTTTAAATCGTATTTATTGAGCGCTCACTGTGTGCAAAGCACTGCACCAGACGCTTGGACGAGTACCCCAAACAGTATTTATCACAGATATGACCTCGTGCATGTTTTCTCTCTGGCTGGGCGGCTTAGGTATTCCATCCACATTTTCGTGCTGGTGGTGTTGTGCTATGGGATCATGGTGACCGTGAGCACTGCCAACATACACAGGTGAGACCGGAACCGGAAGGCCCCTGGCCGAATGATCTATTAGCGCTTGGGGATCTTTTCGTTTGGGGGTGGGAAGAGAAGGGGGAGCCACCGGTGGGGTGGGGGCAGACCTCCGTGATGTCGCGTGAATCGCCCCGTCCCACTGTTACCTCATCTGTAAAATGACGATTAAGACGGTGAGATCCGAGTGGGACAGGGTCCGTGGCCAACATAAGCTGGTATGTACCCCAGCGCTTAGAAGAGTGCTCGACGCATAATAAGCGTTGTTATTATCCCAAGGCCTGCCTTTCTGAGGCAGTTTGGCCTCTTAACGGATGGCTCTGGATTTGGTCAGGTTCTTAAAGTGCCGGGCATTTACCCACCAGCTCTTTCACCTGTAATTCCTCCAGCCCCACACCAAAACCCGTCAGTGGCCATCTTCCCCCACCCCCATGGGACGCTGAGACCAGGGACGGCATTTTACGGAGGAGGAGGAGGAGGAGGAGTGAGTCAGAACCCTAAGGGAACTTTCTGTCTCTGCCGGAACTGGAGCTCCGTGGTCACTGACCACCGAGTAATAACGTGGCTTCCCAAAATGTCTTCAGGCCAAAGAGAGGAGAGCCAGAATGAGATATTTTTTTTCCTTCTCCTGTGTTTCTCCACACAGTCGTTAGCTCTTTGGAAGGCGGGAGCTACTGTTTCAGGCGGATACACCAGGTCGTTTTACAAGTAAATAGAATTCAAGGACCCTTCCCGGGACTGTGCTCAAAAAACACTAGAGACATTTTTCCCCAACTTCTGAGCCAGGAAAATGGAAGAGATGGGTAGGAAGGAGAAGCAGCATGGTCTAGTGGAAAGAATAGGGGCCTGGGAGTAAGGAAACTGAGATCCTAATCCTGGCACCAACACACTTCGGCAAATCCTTTAACTTCTCTCTGCCCCAGTTCCCTCACCTTGAAAATGGGGATTAAATTCCTGTTCCCTTTAGACTGAGAGTCTCGTGGGGCTTAGGGACTGTGTCTGTTATGATTATCGTGTAATAATAATGATGATGGTATTCGTTAAACTCTATGTGCCAAGCACTGTTCTAAGTGCTGGGATAGATGCAAGATCATCAGGATGTCCCATATGGGGCTCACAGTCTTAATCCCCATTTTATAGAGGAGGTAGCTGAGGCACAGAGGAGTTAAATGACTTGATAAGTGGTGGAAGTGGGATTAGAACCCATGACCTCTGACTCTCAAGCCTGGGCTCTTTCCACTAAGCCAGGCTGCTTCTCATATTAACCACAGTGCTTAGCACAGGGCGTGGTATATAGTAAGAGGTGAAACAGCATGGCTTAGTGGGTAGAACACGGGCCTGGAATCAGAAGGACCTGGGTTCTAATGCCAGCTCCTTGTCTGCTGTGTGATTTTGGGTAGGCCACTTCACTTCTCTGTGCCTCAGTTACCTCATCTTCAAAATGTAAACTAAGACTGTGAGACCAGTGTGGGACATGTACCGCGTCCAACCCGGTTAGCCTGTATCTACCCCAGCGCTAAGTACAGTGTCTGGCACATAGTAGGAGCTTAACAAATGCCACAAAAAACAGTGAACACCACAGTTATGTTGATAATTAGAAGAGAAGAGAGCCCGTTGAATCGCTTCTCTTACCACAAGGGGTTGATAAGCAGCCTGGCCTAGTGGAAAGAGCACAGGCCCTGGGAGCTAGAGGACCTGGGTTCTAATCCTGGCTCTACCAAAAGCTTCCTTTGTGTCTTTGGGCAAGTCAGTTAACTTGGCTCTGTCTCAGTTTCTTCAACTGTAAAATGGGGATTAACTCCTACTCCCTCCTATTTAGATTGTGAGCCCCATGTGGGACAGGGACCGATAAACTGTAAGCCCATCAAAGGGCAGGGACTGTCTCTCTCTGTTACCGATTTGTATATTCTAAGCGCTTAGTACAGTGCTCTGCACATAATAAGCGCTCAATAAATACTATTGAATGAATGAACTCGTGTCTACCCTAGCGTTTAGAACAGTGCTTGACACAAAGCAGTTAAATACCATAAAACAAAACAAACGAGAGAACAGTTGCTACCCAGAAGAGCTTGTGGCGGTGGGCTGCTCTCCGCACTGGAGCTCTTCTTGCCAGCCCAGTGTGGAAGGTCAAGGTTTGGGAGCCAAAGGGTTGGAATGCCCCGTGTTAAACGAGCAGAGGTGAAGATGACAAGGTGCCAGGAAAGAATGGTGGTTTCGGACTCCAGACGTGTCAGACTCGTCTGGTCCCCCGAGAACATCGGCCTGGCTCTGGAAATGAATGAATTAATAATGGTATCAGTTAAGGGCTTACTACGTGTCAAACGCTGGGGTAGATACAAGCGAATCGGGTTAGACACAGTCCCTGTCCCACATGGGGTTTAGGGTTTTAATCGCCATTTTACAGATGAGAGAACTGAGGCCCAAGGTCACACCGCAGAGAAGTGGCCGAGCCGGTGTTAGAAGCCAGGTCCTCTGTCTCCTAGGCCCTGGATTCTATCCATTAGGCCAAGCTGTTTCTCTGAGGTGAACGCCCTGAAATTTTGTACCCCAAAGGAGAGATTTCCACTCGGGGAGCCTCACCCCGAAGTCCCAGTTGGTTCTGTGCTGTCCGGCCCAGTCCTTTAGTCTCTGGTGATTGGTGGTACATACCCGGGGTGGTGGAGTGCCCACCTAACTGCCCCATGGGCCAGGAGAGGCCTGGCCTTTGCCCACAGGGCCAGTGGGAGCCAGCCAGAAGCCAGGTTGGGTCAGAATTGCCTGGGTGTAGCCAACCCCCTGACCTTCTTTCGAGGAAGGGAAGACATCTCTGTGAGATGCCCAAAGTTGGGGCAAATCCAAGGCAATGGGAAGTCCAGAAGCCCATGGGGGCAACCACCCGCGCACAGCCGCGGCCCCCCTGACCTGGACTCGGACCCACTCCCCACATGGGACCGGTTTTGGCGCTCGGGGCAGGAAGAGGAGGTGAAAGAATGAGTGGTGGTTACTGGGGTTTCGAGGTAGTGGCGTCATGAGCCCCCATGGTGACCTGGATGGTCTGTGTGTTGTGTTTCCAGGTACTCCTTTGTGGTCGCCATGGGTTACCTCACCATGTGCCACATCAGCCGCATATACATCTTCCACTATGGGATTCTGACGACAGATTTCTCCGGGTGAGTGACCTTAATTGAGCAGGGGTATTGAGTTACTGGCTTTTGATTCTATTGAGCTTTCAGTTTCCTCATCTGTAAAATGGGGATTCAGTACTTATTTTCTCTTCTGTTTAGACTGTGAATGCTGTGTGGCACAGGGGCCGTGTCCAACTTGGCTATCTTGTATCCACCTCAGTGCCTCGTGCAGTGTTTGACTCATAGTAGACGCTATATATCATTCATTCATTCAATTCAATAGTTTTTATTGAGCGCTTACTATGTGCAGACCACTGTACTAAGCACTTGGAATGTACAAATCGGTCACAGATAGAGACAGTCCCTGACCTTTGACGGGCTTACGGTCTAATCGGGGTAGACGGACAGACAAAAACAATAGCAGTAAATAGAATCAAGGGGATGAACATCTCATTAAAACAATAGCAAATAAATAGAATCGAGGTGATGTACATCTCATTAACAAAATAATAGAATCAAGAATTCACAGAATATCATAGAATATCATAACATAGAATATCACACATTATTATTTACAATAGTTATTTAATTCTCATTTTACAGATGAGGAAATTTACGGCACAGTGAAGCAGACTGACCTACTCTAGGTCACACAGCAGGCGAGTAGCAGAGCCAAGATTAGGCCTTTCTCACATTGGCCCTGATATCAGCCCTTGGAACTTTTATTTATGCTGACACACAGTAAGCAGCGTGGTCTAGTGGAAAGACCCGAGATTTGGGAGTCAGAGGACCTGGGTTCTAATCCTGGCTATGCCACTTGTCAGCTAAGTGACCTTGGGCAAGTCCCATATAGAGCTCACAGTCTAATTAGGGGGAAGAACAGATATTGAATCCCCATTCACTGAGGCTCAGAGAAATGAACTGACTTTCCTAAGGTCAGACAGCATGTGAGTGTTGGAGGGGGGATTTGAACCCAGGTCCTCTGACTCCCAGGTCTATGCTCTTTTCACTTGGCTATGCTGCTTCCTCTGCCCAACTAATTACGTGGCATCTACCCCTGGGCTTGGCACATAGTAAATGCTTAACAAACACCATCATCATCATTATTGTTATTATGTTTGCAATTTGCATCCCCCACCAACCCGCTTGGATTGCAATTTCCTGGAGGACTAGTGTCAGATCTTCTCCTTGTGATGCAGGTTCCCGGACACTTTGTTTAATGCCCTGCACATAGTAAGCGTTCAGTCAGTCATATTTATTGAGGACTTATGGTGAGCAGAGTAATGTACTAAGCGCTTGGGAAGATACAAAACAACAAAAAACAGGCACATTCCCTGCCCACTACGAGCTTTCAGTCTAGAGGGGGAGAGAGAGATTATTGTGATGATGATGACGAAGGCACAGACCTACCAGAAGCTCTGATTTCAGACTCGAGGTCTGGCAGAGAGAGGGACTTCCAGCCGAAAGTCAAGGGCAGGACGTGCCCCTTGGAGATTCGGCGACTTTTCTGAGCAGCCCGAGGGATGAAAAGCCCCATTGTCTGTAGGATTTCTTAGCAGGTCTCAAATATCGCCCCCCTCCACGTCACCCCCCCTTCCCCAGTGAGGTTCCCCGTGGGTACATTTCCTGGCTGTGGAAAATTCCTTCAAAGCCCCCAACCCAGAACAAAAGGAGGATTCTAGATAGTACGTTGCCCTGCATGCTCTTAAGCGCTCAATAAACACCACCGATCGATTTGGTTGTAAGATCTTTTCGGTGATCTCGTCTCGTGACCGAAACACAAGGGTGCCGGATTTCGTTCAGCGGCAGCACTGGGGTGATGGCGAGTTGGATGACTTTGCACCCTTACGCATTTATCTTGCACTGAAACACACACACACATATACACACAGAGTTGCTCTCATCTCAAACCCACAGGAAAGGAAATGGGAAGTTAACCTCTGCTGGTATTTCTCCCCCTTTCCAAAGAATTAAAAAGATTGGTTTTAGTTCTGTTTTTCTAAAGCTCTCAAAGTGTTGTGTTTCCTGAACTCTTGGCTTAATCCCACGTTTTTTTCTTTTCTTGCCGCTAAGAGGAAAATGATGGTGAGTTGCTTGTTCTCTCTAATTCTCAGAAAGTTGCTGATTTCTTCCACGCTGGTAATAAATCTTTGGAAATATAGGATTGCCTTGTAGGATGGGATGGCGGTTCAGGTCGTAGATTAACTATCGGTATTAAGCTTGGCTTTAAAAAATACACTTTGGCCCAAGTCTGCCTAGGAGATCGCCCTCCGAAGAAGGGCACATAGAACAATGATTTTAACTGGGTCAGTGGCTTAATCCAGCTCAGGATTCTGTCTCCCACCATGGGAAGAGCATTCTCAAGAGGGGCCGGGCATGGAGATTGTACTGCTGGAAATCCTGCTTCCCAATTAAAGATGGGCAAGTCCCAGGTAGAGCTCACAGTCTAAGACGAAGAACAGATATTGAATCCCCATTTTACAGATGAGGAAACTGAGGCCCAGAAAAGTGAATCGACTTTCCATTTAGTATCCCAAGCTCTGTCCTCCAACTCCCCAGCATTACCTCTAGTCACCCCTCATGCCCTTCTAATAATTAATAATAATAATTGTGGTATTTGTGAAGCATTTACTACGTATCAGGCACTGTACGAGCCTTGGGGTGGATTCAAGCCAATTGGGTTGGATACGGTCCCTGTCCCACTTGAGGTTACAGTCCCATTCAAGAGCTTCTTCAATGTGCTGTTGGAGTCAGATGTCTGTGGATCAGTGTGTAAACCAGAGAAGCGACATGGCCTGGTAGGTAGAGCACGGGCCTGGAAGTCAGAAGGACCTGGGTTCTTGTCTCGGCTCTGCCATTTGTCTGCTGCGTGACCTTGGGCAAGACACTTCCCATCCCTGTGCCTTACCTCATCTGTAAAATGGAGACTGACTGTGAACCCCATGGGGGACGTGGACTATGTCCAACCTGATTAGCTTGTACCTACTCCAGCACTTCCTACGTGCCAGGAGGCACTGTTCTAAACACTTAACAGATCCCATAAAAAACCACCAAAAAAGCCTTCACTTCTCTGTCCCTCAGTTCCCTCATCTGTAAAATGGGGATTAAAACTGTGAGCCCCATCTGGGACGTGGACTGTGTCCAACCTACTTAGCTTTCATTTACCTCAGCTCTTAGTACAGTGCCTGGCACATAGTAAGCACCAATCCCCCACCCCCCCCAAAATGGATGCCCATCTAGAAGGGCTTAGGGAGGGGTGGGTGTTTCGAATAACCTCCTGAAGCCCCGCGGTGCTATTCTTCTCCACTCTCACTGGGTTCTCATTATGCCTGTTCGCTTGTGAAGGAGTCTGGCACGTGAAGCCAACATTTGATTCCTCCTTCCCGTGGCCCCCTTTCCTCACGGAGATGGAGAAGCGCTGTCTAAAATAACAGGGCCCAGTTCTCCTCCAGTAGGGCTGCCTGTGGATTCATGGTCTCTCTCTGCCTTGAACTCGTAGCCCGCTGATGATCGTGACTCAGAAGATCACCACGCTGGCATTCCAAGTTCATGACGGTGAGGAAATTCCCTTCCAGGTGGGCTTCTGCGACCTTTGAGGCCCCGACTCAGTGTCCTCGTGTTTCTGGAAGAGCCCCATCTTTTCCTAACTCTTTAACTTCGGCCTCTGCCCTGTCCAGTTAATTCCCCTCTGCCCACCTTACCTGATGTTGTGAGGCGGCGTAGAATGATGGAGAGAAATGGGTTTCCTCCATTGGCCTTGATGATATATTGATTTCCTCCTCCAGACTTCCCAGCACTAAATCCGTTAAAGGGGAACCTTCCCCATTATTCTTTCCATCCAGTCAGAGGGCTTCACTACTCAGCATTTACGGTAGCTTAACATCTTACTGTACTTTTCCAAGCGCTTAGTACAGTGCTCTGCATACAGTAAGCGCTCAATAAATACCACTGAATGAATGAACATCTTACACTTCACTGGAAACATTTCCCCATTTAAGCCTTGAAGCTAGTCATTTGCCACCCAGGGATTTGTAAGGGGGAGACGGGATATTAAAAAAAAAGTCGGAAGAAGAGCATTTTTGGTATAAAGCGTTGAAAATGAATCATTTTGTTCGACCACTTGCAGCCAAATGACAGCATTCGATACTGGTTTCTGCTGGTTGCATTTTGAAAAATATACTCCTTAGGGAGCGGAAAGGTGGCGGCTGGGTTTTATACCTGCCTGGTGATATCACTGGTAACCTATGCCTGTAGATTTAATCAGTCAATGGTATTTATAGTAAGTAGAACACTAGATTAAGCCCTCTGTCGTTGGTAGAAACATTCCCAGCCTACAAAGAGTTTACAGTCTAGAGGGAGCGAGCTGAAGTCTTCAGGCTTCTTGGATTAAGCTTGGGTGTGGGTTTGGTGTAACTTTCATGATCCAGGGTCTAAAGTACTGGAATTCTAGCCCTGCTTTATAGAATGCCGCTGGTAAGGACAGACCTAGAAAGGAAAACTATATCCTGGGAGACATTCATTCCAACCCGCTACACTCGATCTCTAAGACAAAAACTTTAAAGCAAGGAACAAAAAAAAAAAAAGACTGTTCAAAATCCACTTAAAAAATGACTTCTACTGTTATTTATTTTATTTGACTCCCACCTCACTAGATTAGTCTCCGACTGCTTGGAACGTTTAATCGAGCACCACCTAGTAACACGGAAATATTTTCCTCCTTTTTTCCTTCCTGTGGGAGGAAAAGGAGATTTTAAGAGATTTTTCCATCCTTTTTAGGATTTTTTTTGTGGTTTTTGTTAAGAACCTACTATGTGCCAGGTACTGTATTATGTGCTGGGGTAGATACCAGCTAATCAGGTCGGACACAGTCCCTCTCCCACATGGGGCTCACAATCTTAATCCCCATTTTACAGATGAGGTAATTGAGGCACAGAGAAGTGCAGCGATTTAAGTGATTTCTCTAACTTAATCAGGACTCTCTTAGCTGTTTGCACAGTGTTAGATGTGCAAGGTTGTAACAGCAAGATTGTAAACTCCTTGAGGGCGGGGATCATGACACTTATTCTCCCAAGGATTTAAGTAGAGTGCTGTATACATAAAATGCCATTGATCGAGTGATTACCAGTGATTGTTTGAGGTGAGAATCCTTGGTTCAACTACTGACTATCTGTGTCAGCCCTAATTACAGTGTTTAAGTCCTTACTACGTGTTGAGTGCTGTTTTAAGCCCTGGGATAAATACAAGTTAATCAGTCCCTGTCCTACATGGGGTCACAGGCCAAGTAGGAGGGAGGATAGATCATTCATTCATTCAATAGTATTTATTGAGCGCTTACCATATGCAGAGCACTGTACTAAGAGCTTGGAATGGACAAATCGGCAACAGATAGAGACAGTCCCTGCCCATTGACGGGCTTATATTGAATCCCCATTTTACCGTTGAGGGACCTGAGGTCCAGAGAAGTCGAGTGATTTGCCCAAGGTCTTATAGCAGGCAAGCGGCAGAGCCAGGAATAGAACCCAGCTCTTCTGACTCCCAGGCCCCGGCTCTTTCCACTAGGCCACGCTGCCTTCTGCGGATTTCGATACCCGCGCCGCTCAAATATGGGTTCTTGTCGTAGTTTATCTGCCAGCTGGGTGAGTTTCAGTGAATGAGAAGCAGCGTGGCTCAGTGGAAAGAGCCCAGGCTTGGGAGTCAGAGGTCATGGGTTCTAATCCCGGCTCCGCCGTTTGCCAGCTGTGTCCCTTTGGGCAAGTCACTTCACTTCTCTGTGCCTCAGTTACCTCATCTGTAAAATGGGGTGGGACAACCTGATCACCTTGTATCCCCCCAGCGCTTAAACAGCGCTTAGCACATAGTAAGCGCTTAACTAATACCACCATTATTATTATTATACCACTATTGTCAGGATTTGGGAAGCCACAGAGAGTTCAGCATCCCAAACCAGGCATCGACGACTTCCTTGCTGAAGTCCAGTTTCTCCCTTTGGTGTCACTCAGCTCACGTCAGTTCTTTTTCGATATCAGGATTGGGTCAGCGAGCAGAGGATCTCACATCTGAGCAGCAACAACTGGCTGTAAGGTAAGCATAGTCAGTGCCCTGCCTTGAGTAAACTCTCGATAAATCCCACTGTTGATAATCTTCATTCCACTCCTCTGACCGTGCAGCCGCTAGCCTGGCTTGTGCTCTCTGAGGAGAAGTACAATCTCTCCGCCCCTCAGTTTCCCCAACTCTAAGGATGATGATACCTTCCCAGGATGTTAAGGTTAAGTGGGAGAGATGTGCTTGGGAGGATGGGAAAGGGAAGGGGGGAGAGGGTTGCCCTGAGGCCTTTGGGAAAACGGAGAAGCAGCGGTGGCCTAGTGGCTAGAGCACAGGCCTGGGAGTCAGAAGGACTTGTTGCTAATCCTGGCTCGGCCCCTCCTCTGTTGTGTGATCTTGGGCAAATCACTTCAGCCAAGAACGCAGTACCGTATTTATGTGAGTACAAGACTCACCCTCCGGTGGGGGCAATAAGGATACAGGGTTGTCTCATCGAGGTCCCATTTCTGACCCAACAGTGAGCTCCAGAGGACGTCTAAGACCCTCCCCGGGATTGGGAACCTTAAGCTCTGATGACTGTTCACCCTTAATATTTTCGAAGGAAATTCTACCGGAAGAGATGATGTAATACTTCCATAAATACTGTAATCCCCTCTGCCAAGGGAGGTCAGTGAAAGTTGAGTTTTTGCCTCTCCCCCCGACTTTGGCAGGTCCCGGCCTTCCTTCCTCGAGTACTCGAGCTACCTCCTGAACTTCATGAGCGTCATAGCCGGGCCTTGCAGCAACTACAAGGATTACATCGCCTTCATTGAGGGGAGGCACGTGCTCATGAAGCTGATGGACGTGAACTGGAAGGCTAAGGGTTACGCCAGGCTCCCGGACCCGTCTCCGACGGTGAGTGTCGATACCCCACGATCGGGGATGACCTCTCACTCAATCATTCATTCAGTTGTATTTATTGAGCGCTTACCGCGTGCAGAGCATCACAGTGCCGCAGTAGGGCCACCTCTGAGTTCTCGAGCTTTCACGCCCTCCGACGTCGGGGAGAATCGAGCGTGGTTGCTATCTTGCTCTTCAATTCCGACTCCCTCCCTGGACTCTCCAGGGGTGTCTCGTTGGATCCCCATGAGGAATTCTGTTGGATTTTCTTTTCCTTTTTCAGGGAGCAGTGATGCACAAGCTGGCCGTCACCCTGGTATCTCTCCTTTTCTTCCTGACTCTGTCCAAAACTTTCTCCGTCTCCTGCCTCGTCGACGACTGGTTTGTCAATAAAGCATCCTTCCTGTCCAGACTCTGCTACCTCTACGTCGTCATGCAGGCCTCAAAACCAAAGTATTACTTTGCTTGGACTTTAGGTAAGTGACGCCGAGTGGATCCTTCGTGATCACCGATTAATGATTATAACGATGGCGTTTGTTAAAGGCTTACTACGGGCCGAGCACTGCACTAAAAGCTGGGGAGGATACACTATGAACAGGTCAGGCACGGTCCCTGACCCTCGTGGGGCTCACAGACTATAAGGGAGGGAGAATGGGTATCGAATCCCTGTTTTACAGATGAGGAAACTGAGGCACAGAGCAGTGAAGCGACCTGCACAGGGGAACACAGCAGGCAAATGGCGGAGCCAGGATTTGAATACGGGTTCCCTGACTTTCAGGCCCTTGCTCCGTCCACGAGGTCACACTGCTGAACCGTACAGGTCTGAGGGAGGTAGACGAAGGTATCGCTGATGGATCTACATTGGTAGCAAATTGAGAAGTGGGAGGATTCTGGGTCTACTCGTCTCACCACTGTGAGGTAGAAAATGCTGGGGTCGTAAAGCCAACCTAACGATAAATAACCAGACGATACTAGTGCTTGGCACATGGTAAGCACTTAACAAATACTATCATTATTTTTATAACTAGAAGGGGCCAGGCCTGCTATTACAATAGACCATCTTCCCGATTGTTATCAGAATTCACAAGTTCCACCCACCCCCGGACAAAAGTTTTGGATTTAGAAGAAAGCTTTCCATGGCCGGCCCCTCTTCTGGTTTGTGCTGGGGTGAAGTTACTCGATCGACATAGCCTAGGGAAGAAGAGTGCCGGACTGGGAATCAGGACATCTGAGCAAGTCACTTAGCCTCCCTGCATTTCGGTTATCTCTTCAGCAAATTGGGCTTAGCCTAGCTTCCCTCTAGCCTGGGAGCCCCTTGTGGGACAAGGACTGCTTGTGATCTGATGAGATTGGATCCATCCCAGTGCTTCAGCACAGTGCTTGGCACCTCGTAAGCACTTAAATGCCACAGTGAAGACAGAGCAGCGATAATTGGTGCCACAACGAGAGATCAGTCCACCCACATCTCGATTTGCCCTGTTTCCCCATTGCAGCTGACGCCATCCACAATGCCGCCGGTTACGGATTCAGCGGGGTGGATCAGGACGGAAATTTCCGCTGGGACCTCCTCTCCAACCTAAACATCTGGAAAATCGAAGTGAGCCTGTCTCCCCCGCCCCAACCGTCATCCCAGTTTCTGGTTCTGGTTCCCCACTCCGGGAGTGGCCTCTCCTCACTGTCACTCATGAGGAAGGAGGCCTAGACAAAATTCCCTCAGTTGGGAGCCTGGACGAAGCAGGGCAGTCGAGGGTCTTTTTTTAAAGACCTTTTCCAATCCCAGGATTTTTCTCTTAGTTTGAAGGGAGCTGCTTTTGGGTTGTGGGGGTGGGAATGGCTCAGGGAATTCTGGGAGTGGCCCAGGAAAATTCTGGGTGGAGCACCCATATAATAATAATGATAATGATGGTATTTGTTAAGCGCTTACTATGTGCCCTGCACTGCATTAGACGCTGGGGTGGATACAAGCATATTGGGTTGGACAGTCCCTGTCCCATATGGGGCTCACAGTCTCAATCCCCATTTTACAGGTGAGGAAACTGAGGCTCAGAGAAGTGAAGTGACTTGTCCACGGTCACACAGCAGACAAGAGGCAGAGCTGGGATTAGAACCCATGAACTTCTGACTTCCAGGCCCGGGCTCTAGCTACTACGCCATGCTGCTTCTCTATATCCCTCCAAAATCTGGAGTCATTTTCCCCCGCCTCCATCGCTGTTTTGTGAATCCCAAGATTCAGCCGCGTAAGACCAAGTGCTTAGACGTTCAAAAGTCCGACGGTCACAGTTCTCGGGGGAGAACTTGAAGGAGAGGAAGCGTCGGTGCCAGTGTACGTTCTCTTTTCAGAATGTACCTTCCTCCACTTCCTCCGTGGCAGATATTTGTCTTCGTCGGTCTGCGCCTTGCATCTCCTGAGCCTTTCTTTGTTTCCTTTTGTGCTGGTGAGAGAGCAGCTACCCTGGTTGCTAGCTCTCCTTTCCCAAAGCCTTTTTGAGATCAAGTTGCTTCCTTCTTCAAGTAATCTCTTATCTCCCCACCTTGAATTCCCCAACTTCCCTCTGTCTCTTCCACAGCCCCCGATAACACCGGCATGCATATCTTATAGACGGTGATCTGTTAGTCCTCCTATTCGTAATTTTTTTTTAAGCGTCTGTCCCCCGACCCCCACCATAGAAGCAGCAAGGCGTAGGGGATAGAGCACGAGTTTGGAAGTCAGAAGGTCATGGGTTCTAATCCCGGATCTCCAACTTGTCTGCTGTGTGGCCTTGGGGAAAGTAAGTCACTTCTCTTCTCTGGGCCTCAGTGACCTCATCTGTAAAATGGGGGCTGAGACCGTGAGCCCCACGTGGGACAGGGTCTGTGTCCAACCCGATTTGCTTGTATCCACTCCAGTGCTTAGTACAGTGCCTGACACATAGTAAGCACTTAAATGCCACAGTTATCATTTACTGTTAGATAGTAAGCTCCATGAGGATGACTCTTTTTTACGTCCTCTCCTGAGTGCTTAGTAAAGTGCTCTGTTCAAAGGTAGGCATTCAGTGAATTCTGTTGATGAGGATGCTAGATGGTAAACTACTCGAGGGCAGGGATAGTATCTACCAACTCTAATAATCTCTCCCGAGCGCTTTGTCCAATGCTCTGCACACGGTAATCTAAATAAAAGACATTGTTATTAGTAGTAAAAATAGCAGAAGGTGAAAAAAGAAAAGGGAGGGCTCTCTTGAAGCAACAACTTTGTACAGAACGAGATACGGGGAGGCCAAAAGGAGAAAATAGCCTGGCCAGTTGGTCACCGAGAAGCAGGATGGTCTAGCGGATAGAGCACAGTCTTGGGAGTCAGAGGATCTAGGTTTCAATCCTGGATCCGCCACTTGCGTGCTGTGTGCTCTTAGGAAAGTCACTTCATTTTTCTGTGGCTGTTTCTTCATCAGCAAAATAAGGATTCAACAACTGTTTTCCCCTGACTTAAACTAGTAGACACAGGGACTGTGTCTATCCTGGGGTTCATAGGGTGTTTGGCACAGAGTAAGTGCTTACCAAATACCACTATATTATTACTAGTAATAATATTCTTCTATAGTACTGTTAGCAGTAGCATCCCTCCCAAAGTGATGTGAGTCCCCGAGTGTTAGTATAAAGAGTCAAGTGCTCTATAAACGGTTGCTGGGATTGTCCACTTAAGCACTTCTTCTTTTTCCTGGGTCGTGACTCATGCAATTAAATTGTACTGTCATTGGCTACTGTCATCGGCTTAGCCTGCAATTGCAATAATAATGATGATATGGATTTAGTGTCCACTGGTTGCAGTGCACTGTAATAAATGCTTGGGAAAATACATTAGAAGAGAGACACGTTCCCTTCCCACAGGGAGCGTACATTCGAAAGGGGGAGACAGCCATAAAAATATCAACAGATTGGCAAGGCAGTTTTCTGCTCCATCAGTCCATGCTATTTAATTAGAACCCCGGTCCTTCTGCCTCCTAGGCCTGTGCTTTATCCACTAGGCCACACTGCTTCTCAGTGAGGGCTTTAATTTTGCTTACCGGATGCAGAGCACCGTCCTAAGGGATTGGGAGAGAACAGTACAACAGAGTTGGAAAACACCTTCCCTGCGTTAGAGCTTGCAGTCTAACAGTAATAATAATAATTGCTGTATTAAGTGCTAACTATGTGCCTGGCAGTATAGTGAGCGCTGGGGTAGATACAAGGTGCTTGGATTAGACACAGTCCGTGTTCCATTTAGGGTTTACAGTCTTCATCCCCATTTTACAGGAAAGGGAACTAAGGCTCAGGGAAGTGAGGTAACTTACCCAAGGTCCCCCAGCCGACAAGGGCAGAGCAGGGATTAGAAACCAGATCCTCCTGACTCCCAGGCCTGGGCTTTATCCATTAGGCCACACCATTTCTTGCTTAAAGAGTTTATGGTGTGCAGAATACTGTACTGAGCACTGGGGAAGAACACACAGGTAGGAATTAAAGATGGTTCCTGTCCCACCTAGGACTTCTAATCTTAAAGATTGTGCACACTGTCTGCCGTGCCTCGGATATGGACTTTGGGGAGGGCTAGCTTCAGATAGGTGCGATCTGAAACCGATGATAGGTCTAACTCTTTTCTTCCTAGACGGCCACAAGTTTCAAAATGTACATAGAAAACTGGAACATTCAGACAGCTGCTTGGCTAAAGCGGTAAGGCCAGTGAAGTCGCTCCGGGGAACTCTTGGAATGGGGAAGTACTGATGCGGACTGCCAAGGGAAGAGGAAGAAGCTTCCTGCAGCCCCACTGATAGATCAGTGGGATTGGCTGAGCGCTTACAGTGTGTAGAGCTTGTACTAAGCGCTTTGGAGAGTTTGATAGAGTTGCTAGACACAATTCCTGCCCTCAAGGAATTGCAGTCTACTGTGTGCAGAGCACTGTATTAAATGTTCGTGAGAACATAATAATAATAACGATGGTATTTAAGCTCTTGCTCTGGGCCAAGCTCTGTTCTAAACACTGTGGTAGATACAAGATCATCAGGTTGTCCCACATGAGGCTCACAGTCTTCATCACCATTTTACAAATGAGATAACTGAGGCACAGAGAAGTTGAATGATTTGCCCAAAGCCATGCAATCAGTGGTATTTATTAAGCGCTTCCTATGTGCAGATCACCGATGGAAGCTCTCGGGAGAGAATGATATAAGAGTTGGTAGACGTTAACTGCCCGTAACGGGCTGACGGTCTAGAGGATGGCAGGGAGGGAGGGTCTCGGGTGGGTCCTGAGGCGCTCACCCCAAGAGAAAGAGCGGTGGTCCCTCCCGCCACACCAGGAGGTGATGGCCAAGCAGACGTCCTTTCGACCCCGCTACGTCTCTCCCCTCTGGCGGCCGAGAAGGCCGCAAGAGGGTCGGGCCAGCTGCTGTGTGACCTTGGTCATTTCACTTCGTTGGGCTTCACTTATGTCATCTGTAACATGGGGATTGAGACTGTGAGCCCCATGTGAGACAAGGACTGTGTCCTGGCACAAAATAGCGCTTAACAAATACCACGGTTATTATTATTCTGGTTTTTCCGGTGCTAGATTGGCGCTCTTCATCTGCTCTTCCCACCCCCACTCTCCCGGCTGCCCCCCTCTCTCTCTCTCTGCAGGGTTTGCTATGAGCGGGCTCCCTGGTACCCCACGGCCCTGACATTTATCCTGTCGGCCCTCTGGCACGGTGTCTATCCTGGCTACTATTTCACCTTCATCACAGGGCTCCTCGTCACGGCGGCGGCCAGAGCGGTAAGGGCACCTTCCACCGGCCCCTTCAAAGCCTCATTGAAGGCGCATCTCCTCCAAGAGGCCTTCCCTGACTAAGCCCTCCTTCCCTCTTCCTCCTCTCCCTTCCGGGTTGCCTCGACTTGCTCCCTTTGTTCATCCTCACAGCACTTATGTACCTGTCTATAATTGTATTTATTTCTATTAATGTCTGTCTCCCCCTCTAGACTGTAAGCTCGCCGTGGGCAGGGAACTTTAGATTGTACTCGCTCTTAGTACAGAACTCTGCACACAGTCAGCACTCAATAAATATGATTGACTGACTTGGATCTGGAGGCTGTCCTCAGGGTAAATTCCCTGCTCTCGCTGTCTCTGGGGAGGGGGCGGGGATCTTTCACAGGGATTCTCCCTCCCGTTGTTGTGGCTTTGGAGGTAGCCGTGGTCTGAGGTCTGACCCTTCCCTCCTCCTGGACATCCCGAGGGTGGTCATGGCTTCTGGGATCTCATTGGAGACGGGCCTTCGGCGTGGCGGGCGGCCATTTGGGGTCTTTGTCGACGCTCCTGTCCTTGTCGTGAGCAGCTGGTGTTCGGCCAACCTTCCTGAGGAACGTGTACGGATGGCATTCGTTCATTCAATCATATGTATTGAGCGCTTACTATGTGCAGAGGACCGTACTAAGCGCTTGGAATGGACAATTTGGCAACAGATAGAGACGATCCCTGCCCAACAACGGGCTTACAGTCTAAACGAAAAGTAATAATGGCATTTGTTAAGTGCTTACTATGTGATAAGGACTGTTCTAAGCACTGGGGTGGATACAAGCTAATCGGGAGATCAGGACAAGGTAATCAGGTTGTCCACATGGGGCTCACAGTCTTAATCCCCATTTTATAGACGAGGTAACTGAAGCACAGCGAACTTGCCCAAAGTCACACAGCTGACAAATGGCGGAGCCAGGATTAGAACCCATGACCTCTGACTCTCAAGCCCGGGCTCTTTCCACTGAGCCACGCTGCTTCTCATGTGGGCATCCAGCCCCGGAGGAGACCACGGAGAGATGGGGGCTCTCTGGGCCAAGGGACGGGGGATGAACCGACCCCTGCCTCCCGCCTCCGGTCCCGACCTCCCCATCCTGCTTTCCGGATCTCCAGGCCTGCCCGTCTTACGTCGGCTCCTCTTTGGGCTCTGACACGACTGGCCAAAAGGCCACCTCGGTCCCCTCACTGCCCCTCTCCAGAAATACTCAGCGTGCCGCTACTCTTCTTACCTCCCTTCGTCCGCACAGCATCCCCGGCAGGGAAGGAGGGAGGGAGGGCAAGGAGCTGTTCCCCCTCCATTTTACAGGTGGGAACACTGAGGTTCAAAGCGGTTGCTGTCTGTGGCCCCGGGAGTTTGGAGGCACAGGGAGGCTTTGTTCGCAGGGACTAAGCGGAAACTTAATTGTGTTTATTCTTTTTCCCCCTTCGTTGGCTCGCAGGTAAGGAGCAATGTGAGACCGTACTTCCTCTCGAACAAGGCTCTCAAGACCACCTATGACCTCATCACCTGGATGATGACCCAGTTGGCCATCTGCTATACCGTCGTCCCTTTTGTCCTTCTGGCCGTGGAACCTACCATTAGCGTCTACAAGTGAGTTTCTGCCTTTCAAAAACCCCCCGGGCCCTTTGGGGTGAGGAGTGGGGTGGGCCGCAGGTGGAAATGTTGCTGACATTTGGGAGGTGCCTCGGTGGAACCTGGAGGAGGTGGACGTTTCTGGACTTGACTACGGGAATCCAACCCCATTAGAGACGGAGGGAGATGTATTGTCCATCTATTGGCTGCCCCCGGATGATCGATCGATCAATAGTATTTATTGAGCACTTACTGCATGCTAGAGCACTGTACTAAGCGCTTGGAGGAGAGTACACTACGAAAGAACCAGCAGGTATGTTCCCTGCTATAAGGAGATGAAGATGATAGTGGTATTGATGGAGCTAGTAGGTTTCAAACACTGTGCTAAGCACTGGGGTAGATGCAAAGGACTCTGTGTCTCAAAGAGGGAGGGGATTTATTGGCTGAGCCTAATACAGTGGGTAGGCGTGATCACTGCCCTCAGAGTTGACCGTCCAATGGAGAGCAGGTGGATCATACCCATTTCACAGATGAGGAAGCTGAGGCTCAGACTGGCGAAGCAACTTGCCAAAGGTCTCACAGCAGCCTGGGGCAGAACCCAGGTCTCCTGACTCCCTCTCTTTCCACTGGACTCGGCAGTTTCCTTCCCAGAACACTGGGCATCCCCCAACGTCTAGATCGCGTTCGTGTTTTTCGAGGATGCTTTGCGCCGCTAACGAGGAATATTGGTTTAGCAACACAAATATCCAACCCCCATTCACTCCTGTTCATGAATGAACGGCTTTCTTCGTTTGGACTAGAGGTGAGTCCACAAACTCTCTCTTTCAAATGAGAGGAGCCCTGAGCCAGCCAGAGAGAAAGCTGAAGCGACCAAACTAAAAATGTTTTCCCAAAGTGTTTGCTTCCCCCCCCCCCCCCTTGTCTGGCTGCCAAAAAGTGAGGAAAGTCAAAAACTCTGCCTCTTCAAATAAATGGAGGTTCCCAGGCAATTCTTGCATGAAGAACTCCTTTTACAGAAGGTAGTTGCCAAGTCGGAAGTTTGGTTTTCCTGACCAAGGACGCATTTTTCTTTCATTCATTCAATAGTATTTATTGAGCGCTTACTATGTGCAGAGCACTGTACTAAGCGCTTGGGATGAACAAGTCGGCAACAGATAGAGACAGTCCCTGCCGTTTGACGGGCTTACAGTCTAATCGGGGGAGACGGACAGACAAGAACAATGGCACTAAACAGCGTCAAGGGGAAGAACATCTCGTAAAAACAATTCTTCATGGCAAAGGACGGCGAAGTCCTTCCGGTCACAACGGTCGCCATGGCACCTCAGTCGAAGACTCTTCAGTCATCGGCCCGGTGCAGCGTGGCTCAGTGGAAAGAGCACGGGCTGAGGAGTCAGAGGTCACGGGTTCAAATCCCGGCTCCGCCGCTTGTCAGCTCTGTGACTTTGGGCAAGTCACTTCACTTCTCTGGGCCTCAGTTCCCTCAACTGTAAAATGGGGATTAAGACTGAGAGCCCCACGTTGGACAACCTGATCACTTTGTATCCTCCCCAGCGCTTAGAACAGTGCTCGGCACATAATAAGCGCTTAACAAATGCCATCATTATTATTATTTCCTGTTTCTGAAGATTAAAATTATCCCCGGTGTAGCTGAAGACCCCGTGAGCAGAGGCTGCCCCACCCACAGAAACCCATTCTCCCTCAGCCTTGTCGGTGGGAGGCGTGTGCGGGCGGAGCGGGGAGTGGGAGATGGGCATGGCCGGGGGGGAAACGGGCGTCGGCCGGGCAATTGGGCAACTCCTAGGGTTGGGCGTGTCTGCGTGCGGGCAGCCCTGTTTTGGAGCCAAGTTTGGAAACATTCCCTGTGCTCTAGAAATCTCCAATGGCCGACGGGCTGGGCCATTTCCCAGCCCCGGGGCAGCTCCTCTAAGCAGCCCTCTCTTAGACCGTGACCCAGCGGGGGTCCCCGTGAAGGCAACCCGGCCGGCCCGAGGGTGGACGCCGGGAGCAGAGTGGCCTAGGGGAAAGAGGAAAGGCCTGGGAGTCAGAGGACCTGGGTTCTAATCCCCGCTCTGCCACTCGTCTGCTGTGGGACCTTGGGCAAGCCGCTTCATTTCTCTGTGGCTCCATTAAAAATGGGAATTAAGACACTCGTGGGAAGGGGGACTGTGTCCAACCCAATTTGCTTTGTTTCCAACTCAGCGCTTAGTGTAGTGCCTGGCACATAGTAAGCGCTTTACAAATACCACAGTTATTATTTGCATTCTTATTCTCTGTGCCTCAGTAAAAGGGAGATTAAGACTGTGAGCCTCATGTGGAGCAGGGATGATCATTCGACCCGATGATCTTGTCTCCACCTCGGTGCTTAGAACGACGCTTAGCATAGCTGTGCACTGAACAGATACCTTTAAAATGGGGATATCTGTTTTCTCTCCCTCATCGGTTGTGACCGTGGTAGGGGATGGGGGCCTCAGTGGAAAAGAGCCTGGGTTTCAGAGTCAGAGGTCATGAGTTCGACTCCCGGCTCTGCCACTTGTCAGCTGTGTGACTGTGGGCGAGTCACTTAACTTCTCTGTGCCTCAATTACCTCATCTGTAAAATGGGGATTAACTGTGAGCCTCACCTGGGACGACCCGATTACCCTGTATCTCTCCCAGCGCTTAGAACGGTGCTCGGCACATAGTAAGCGCTTAACAAATACCAACATTATTATTATTATGAACTTTGACCTACCCCAAAGCTCAGCACAGGGCTTGGCCCTTAGTAAGCACTGAATCCACACCACCAGAGGTTTTTTTAACATCCCTTTTGCTTTTTATTCCCCTAGGTCAATGTACTTTCACGTACACATCATCAGCCTCTTGGTATTGCTTGTGTTGCCTCTCAAACCCCCAGCTTCCTCTAAGAGACAGCTCCTAAACTCCAACAACAGAAAGCAGATGTGATCTCTCCAGAGGGAGCCTGCAGGCATCTGGCCAAGGAAGAGTCATTTGATTGTATTTATTGAGCGCTTACTGTGTGCAGAGCACTGAACCAAGCGCTTCGGAGACTACGACAATAAACGGACGTGTTGCCTGCCCACGACGAGCTTACAGTCTAGAGGAAGATGGCAAGCAAGGGGAAATGGAGTCTGTTTTGCCAAGTTGAAGTGTTCGGAAGCCTTCGATAAGCATTTGTGGCCTCCTCCGCTACCCAACGGCGACGGAGACAGAAAGCCTGTGGAACAAGGCTGACCAGCAGGAGATCGGAAGCTAGTTCTTTTGTTTCTTGCTGTGTCGTGGAGTGTGGGTTTTTTGTTGTTTTTTTTTTTTTAATCAAACGTTTTTATACACGGACATCAGCATGGGTTGTTGACGGTTAGATTTGCGTAACGTGCGGGCAAGCGTCGGAGAGGATTTTGCAAGGGCTACTTTGGGAGACGCTCTGCTGGGGGCGGGGAAGGGGAACGTTCGGAGGCCTTGTGTCACATCCTTGCGTCGGACGGTAGAATCTGGAAGTGACGAGCACTGACCGGCTGCTTCCACCCAAACCCCAGCAGGGGAGAGGAAGGCGGCGGGGAATTCCAGGACGGCGGCCTTGATGATGATAATAATGGTACTTTTTAAGCGCTTACTAAGCACAGTTCTGAGCGCTGGAGTAGATGCAAGTTAATCAGGTTGGACGCACACACTCTCTTAACCCCCGTTTTACAGATGAGGTAACTGAGGTCCTGAGAAGCGAGGTGACTTGCCCAAGGTCACACGGTAGACGCGTGGCCGATCCGGGATTAGAACCCAGCTCCTTCTGACTCCCAGGCCCGTGCTGTATCCACCAAGCCAAGCTGCCCGCTGCTTGATGTTGGAAGTGAGAATTCCCCTCGGACGGGGGCCATCTGAACCCCCGCCGGCGGGCGGTCGGCACCGGGTGGACCAGACGGGCGAAGGGTGAGGCCTGCAGGGAGACGATCATCTTGGGCTGACTGAGCTGAGCCAGGGCCACCTCATTCCAGGGCGGAGAAATGTCACATTGATTTCTCTCCCACCCCCCCCTTAGCTGGTCCCTCTGTAGAAATTAGGAAACCTCATTCTTGCAACACACCTCCTCCCCTGGTAGATCTGAAGCCGGTGGCCCTGACTGTGTCATGCTAATGACGTTGACCGCTGAGGAGAAGACTTGACCTGTATCAGTAAACCAAATGGGCACCTCGGTAGCAGTGACGTGTGGTATTCAAGTTCCTATTATGTGCCAGGAACTGTTGTAAACTCTCAGGTAGATGGTTGGACACAGTCCCTGTCCCACAGAGGCCTCAGAGTCTTAATCCCCATTTTACAGATGAGGTAACGGAGGCACAGAGAAGTGAAATGACTTGCCCAAAGGCACACGGCAGACAGGTGGTAGAACTGAGGTTAGAACCCACATCCTCTGACTCCCAGGCTGGGGCTCTCTCCTGTGGCCTTCCTTAGTAGTAATTGTATTTATTAAATCCTCAACTTGGTGCATTACACCGTATTAAACTTTTAAGAAGTACAAAGCAAAGGAATGACCTGTTCCCTGCCTACAAGAAGCTCACACTCTCGGCAGAGGAGACAGACCTAAGGATATGTACAGATAGAATACGTGAGGGCAGCAGAGTTCTTGAGTGTAGAGAGTTGTGGAGGACCTTTTCAAGAAAGATACCAAGGGAATCGATCTTTATTTGTAGCTTTCTCAGTTCTGTTTTTTCCGGGGTTCAGCAAAAGACCTCGCCTGGGCAGAAGTCCTCTTTTCGTCCTTGAATTTCGCCTCGTCCAGTGATTGATTCAGGAATCTCAATGCTTGAAACGTGTTTTTGCAGTATATGAGGTCTGGGAGCCGATTGCGAGCGTGTGGTTTGTGTTGGGGCATGGGAACAAGGACTTCCTTGCTCATTTTCCCCAGTTCCTCCCCACCCCCCCAAGCGATGGTATCTGTGACCTAGAGGAATTTCCTATCGGAGTTGGGGCTTTTTGGGGTAGTTAAGGGGCGCTGAAGGGAAAAGGTCCATTGAGGTTTTCAGAGAATAAAAAGCCCCTAAATTACCAGGCGACTGTGTTTGTGTGTGAGTGCTTGGGGTGGTGGTGAGGGGGTTAGGAAGAAGGTGAAGTTCAAATCCAATCAGTGGAGAAAGCATTTCTTCCCCGATTTTACTAGGACAAAATGATAATAAAAATGTTGGTATTTGTTAAGCACTTACTATGTGTCAAGCACTGTTCTAAGCACTGGGGTGGATACAAACTAATCAGGTTGGACACAGTGTTCCGCGTGAGGCTCACGGTCTTAATCTCCATTTTATAGAGGTCACTGAGGCCCAGAGAAGTGAAATGACATGCCCAAGGTCACACAGCAGACAAGTAGCAGAACCGAGATTAGAACCCGAGTTCTTCCGACACCCGGGCCCGTGTTTCGACCACTAGGCCTCACCGTTGATTCCCAGAGTCGGCCTGTGGAAGGGCTGACTTTATGGTATTCGTTATGCGTTTACTACGCTCCGGGCACCGTACTAAGCGCCGGAGGTTCGGCCGGTTGGAAGTTTGGGCTGCAGAGCTGAATCGCAAAGGTTCTGCTCTCCGGGGTGGGGGAAACCCGGCACGGAGAGGTCCGAATTAAACCAAATCTCTCCATCGGATAGCGGCACTGCTGACCGCAGCGGTCTTCGGGGGGTCAGGCTGCCCAGGGGAATTTTGTGGACAGAACGACACTTTCTTCCTGTTGCGTTGCCGGGCACACGGCGTCGCTGGATCCAACAGCGCCCTTTGTCTGCCCTCCGACAATAGGGGATTCTTTAGGGGTAAACAGATTGAGCATTAAAGCGGCCGCTGACTCAGCAGCTGCCGTCCACAATCCACCCATTCATTCCTCCCCATTTTGGCTCCACTGTTTGGTGTCTGCTAGGCGACGGAGGTCGGGGGCCTGGCGTTCTCACTCCCAGGGTGCCCGCTGTCGCCGCCTTTTTGTGTGGACAAGCCTTCCCTGTCCCAGCCTGGTCTGTGGGGGGTTCTGGTGGGCCCGCGGTGGCCAGGATCCCGGCCTCCTCTTGGCCGTCGAGAAAGCAGCGAGGTTTAGTGGGTAGAGCACGGGCCCGGGAGTCGGAAGGTCGTGGGTTCTAATCCCCTCTCTGCCACATGTCTGCTGGGGGACCTTGGGCAAGTCGCTTCGTTTCTCTGGGCCTCGTCTGTCAAATGGGGATTAAGACCGCGAGCTCTGTGTGCGACGTGGATTGGATCCGATCTGATGAAGTTGGATCTTCTCCAGTGCTTAGTTCAAATACCTGGCCCATAATAAGTGCTTAACAAATACAATTAAAAAAAGGAACATCCTTGATAAATACAATTGATTGATTAATTAGTGTTCCCGTCTTCCCCCACGCGATGGTCGGTCTAGTTAGGGTGAACACCCAAGGTCTTTGTGAACGGCAGAGCTTGTTGTGAGCAGGGAATGTGTCTGTTTATTGTTGTAGTGTACTCTCCCAAGTGTTTAGGACAGTGCTCTGCACACAGTAAGTGCTCAATAAATACGAATAAATGAATGACACACAGACCCATGTGCTGGAAGGTGCGTTACGATGGGCAGACGGAGGAACGGATAGATGTTATTTGTGTCGTTTTGCAGAAGTAGCCCCGGAGCTTCCGGAATCGGATTCTCCTGGTCCATCCCTCAACCCTCCCACTCCCGCCCAACTCCTTCCCCTCCCAAGTCCCTCTGAACATGGGCGCCACTTCCAAACTATGGGAATCGGCGGCAGGAGCAGGGGTAGAGTCCAAAGTATAATCACCTCATTCATTCCTCGTATTTATTGAGCGCTCGCACTGTGCAGACCTCTGTACCAAGCGCTCGGGAGAGTCCAGTATCACAGACACCGTCCTTGTCCAATGTCTCTCCCCCTCTAGACTTGTGTATCTGCTAATTTTGTTGTATTCTGCTCTCCCAAGAGTTTAGTTCAGTGCTCTGCGCATAGTTAGAGTTCAATAAATTTGATTGATTAAACCCTGGGTTTAGTGTCTGCCCTAGGACCTTGTTGAAGCATCCCATGTGGCAAGAAGTTTTTCCAGAAATGTTTCGTCGGAAAGCATTGGCTTAGTGACATCTAGTGGGCTTTGGGCTAACTTTAGAGACGCTCTCCTTAGCGATGCACACAGAGCAAGTTGAAACAATCCGGGGACACAGTTCCTTCCCGCCAACTCCCTTGTCGAAAGGCTTCAAGGTCTTCTTGTAGGAGCAATATTATCGATCAATGAATCGTACTTACTGAGCTCTTCCTGTGTGCAGACCGCTGAACTAAGCACTTGGGCAAGTGTATCCCACACTCCCACACATTCCCGGCCCTGTTAAGGGTTTACTGGGTGCCAGGTGTCATACTGCCTGTCACCGGGCAGGGATTGTCTCTATCTGTTGCCCAATTGTCCATTCCAATCGCTTAGTACAGTGCTCTGCACAGAGTAAGCGCTCAATAAATACTATTGAATGAATACGGAAAGCTGGGGCAGATGCAAGCTAATCAGTTGGAAACAGTCCCTGTCTCCCATGGGGCTCCCAATCTTAATCTCCATTTTACAGATGAGATAACCGAGGCAAAGTGAAGTTAACTGTGTTGGCCAAGGAGTGGCCAGAGCTGGGAACCCAGGAACTTCTGACTCCCAGGTCTGTACTCCATCCACTCGGCCACGCTGCTTCCCTAGAGGATTGATCCCTGAACCATGGTTGGATACCCTGCCTTTGCCAAAATTACCTAGAATTGTGTTCTCAAATTATAAAAGAGTTAAATATCTATATTATTTAGACCATAAACTACTGTAAATCTTCCATTTTCTAAGCTGGAGACTCACTGTGCAGCGTGGCTTAGTGGAAAGAGAACTGGCTTAGGAGTCAGAGGTCATGGGTTCTAATCCTGACTGCCACTTGTCAGCTGTATGACTTTGGGCAAGTCACTTAGCTTCTCTGTGCCTCAGCTACCTTATGTGTAAAATAGGGATTAAGATTGTGAGCCCCACTTGGGACAATATGATAACCTTATATTTACCCCAGCACTTAAAACAATGTTGGGCACATAGTAAGCGCTTAACAAATACCATTATCATTATTATTATTATGACTGTGGGCAGGGAGCATGTCTAACAATTTTGTTGGGTGGTACTCTCCCAAGTGTTTAGTGCAGTGCCCTGCCCACAGTAAGTGCTCCGTAAATATGATTGGTAGTTGTAATTCTATGGAGTCAGAGGGGTTCTGACAGTTACTTCACAGGAAGGATTTAACAAAAATACCTGGTGAATGAGGTTGGTGATCAAATCCCCACCAAATCCCCTCTCCCCCAACCACCCCCAGTCTTCTTAATTAGTCCAGTTATTTTCAGTCAATCAGTGGTATTTATTGAGCACTTACTGTGTGCAGAAATCTCTTCTTAGCAGTCGGAAGAGTACGGTCCAACTATGTTGGACGACTCGATCCCTGCCCACAAGGAGCTTAACGTCTAGAGGGGGAGATTGACAATAATTAATTAATTATTCAGGTGCTTGGAACAGCGCCGTGCAAACGGCAAGCACTCCATAAATACCACCGATTGATAATATAAATCAGTTAGAGAGGTATGCCTAAGTACTGCGAGGCAGTGGGTGGGGTGAATATCAAGTGCTGAAGGCCTACAGATCCAAGTTAAAAAGTGACACAGAAGGGAAACGGAGTCAGAAAAATGAAAGCCTATTCGGGGAATTTCCCATGCCTCCCACTAAAGTGTCTTTTAAAATTAATTCACTATCTCCCCACAGCTCCTGGGAGACTCCTACTCCTCAGGCCCCACCCCCGGAAACTCGACAATGCCAAATTGTAATGTCCAAACCAGGAGTAGATTTTTCAATCGATGGTATTTGCTGAGTGGTTACTGTGTGCAGAGCCCTGCACTAAGCGCTTGGGAGAGTCCACTGTAACAGAGGCGGTAGGCCACGCTGTTTCCCTGAATCCTCTCCTTTTGCAGAACTGAGCCAGGGTCACCATTTCCACAGAGCACCGACCTGGACACCCGCCAAAGTTCCTGAAATTTCCTCCCACAAAGCCACCCCTCCTTTCCTGCCTGGCAACGAACGTTGTGAGAGAGAAAGGCAAGGTTAACCCAGGAAATCCTCAACCTATATTCATCTAATACTAACCTTCTCACGGTGCCTCCATCTCACCTGTCTCCCCACCGACCCCGGCTCACGTCCTACCTCTAGCCTGGAATGCCCGCCCTCCTCAAATCTGACAGACAATGACTCTCCCCGTCTTCAAAGCCTTATTGAAGGTCCATCTCCTCCAAGAGGCCTTCCCAGATTAAGCCCCACTTTTCCTCATCTCCCACTCCCTTCTGCGTCACCCCGACTTGCTCCCTTTTCTTTTCCCCCTCCCAGCCCCACAGCACTTATGTCCATATCTGTCATTTTATTTGTAGTGATGTCTGTCCGCCCCCCACTCTGGACTGTAAACTCATGATACGGAGAGAATGTCACTGTTTATTGTTGTGTTGTACTTTCCCAAGCTCCATGTTCCAATGGGGCTCACAGTCTTAATCCCCATTTTACAGCTGAGGTCACTGAGGCTCAGAAAAGTGAAGTGACTTGCCTAAGGTCTCACTTGCCTGCTAAGTAACCTTGGGTGAATCACTTCACTTCTCCAGGCTTCAGTGACCTCCCTTTGTAAAATGGGGATTAAGACTGTGAGCCCCATGTGGGACAGATGAGGTCACTGAGGCCCCGAGAAGTGAAGTGACTTGCCCAGGGTCACATAGCAGACAAGTGGCAGAGTCGGGATTAGAACCCAGGTCTTTCTGACCTCCAGGCCCGCGCTCTATCCACTAGGCCATGCGGCTTCTCTTCCCCGGGGCAGGATGGACGATCCCTCCCCCCTGCTCGGACTCCACCAGCTGGCCACTTCTCCCCGGGCCTGATGGGCCCAGGTGGGCCGCCTTTCTGGGCATCGATGATTTATGCTGTCCTCTGAGGCCTACGGAGGGCCGTGCCGGCGAAGCCTGTGCCACCGTGCCCCTGGAGAGCTGGCAGCGGGGACGTGTGGGCGGGCGTGGGCAGAGAGAACGGATGGGCAGGCCACCAATCCTCCCGGCGGGACGTCGGGCAGCGCCAGTGAAACCGACCAGAGCCTTTTTTTTTGTTTGGAGAACAAATGCCCGGCTCCAGTGGGGCCCGCCTATCCTCCTGCCCCTCTTCTCAATTAGACTTCTTGAGTGATGGCCAGTTTAATGAACCCATTTACCTAGGGTCGCCCAGCATGGCAATTCCACCTCTCAATCTATTTACGGCAAGACTCAAATAACCTTCCGCACAAAGCCCGATATCAAACTGCTGCCTGATTAATTAACATTAATTTTCCTGCCCTATGGAAGCAGCTGCAGTCGGTGTAAAAAGGCAGCGACTCCTCTCTGCTGGTCTCATGTGGGTTGGCAGGGGGTGCCTGGTGTCGTGGGGAGGGGGAGGATTGGTGGGCCGGAGGGGAGAGCAAAGCAGGGAGGCGGATGTCAGCTTTTTTCGGCTTTTACCTCCGCCTCCTTATTTCTCCGTCCCCCTGTGATGAACGTTCTGGGGCAGAGGGGTATAGAAGGGGCAAAATTCAATTAATTGGGGATGAAATATTTATAGCCCTCTGTAAGGTGTCTATCAGAGGAGGATCCTTAATAGAGCGACTCATTAGTACAGGCTGGTGACTCATCTCTCGGCGTTCACAGTCATCCGGAATTAAAATCCAATTAATCCACTCTCCCTGTGAATGTTATTAAATTACGGGGAAAACTGCAGTGGGGAGATAGGGGGAGGGGACAGGGCCAGCAGGGCTGTTTGGGTGAGAGAGAGAGCCTACTCTTACTGCAGGCGGAGGTCCCCGCTTGGTCATTAAAATCCCTCCGACTGATCTCCAAAATAATCACGGTATGTACCAAGCACTGTGCTAAACTCCGAGGTAGATACAAGATAATCAGATCAGACCTAATCCCCGTCTCGCACGGGGTTCACAGTCTCAGGGAGAGGGAGGACGCTTCTTTCATCCCCATTTTACAGATGAGGAAAGTGAGACATTAAGGGACTTGCCCAGGTTCACACAGTAGGGAAGTGGCAGATTTGGAATTCTGATTCCCAGGGCTGTGTTCTTTCCCTTAGGCAAAGCTGCTTCTTTCCAGGCAAGGGCTGTAGTCGGGGAATGTCTGTGGTAAAGAGGCTGCATTCCCGGATGATTTTGCTGGATTTCCAGAGGTTTTGCTGATTGCCCAGAAATAGACGGGGCCCGTGGTAGGGACAAGCATCTAGATCCTTCTCCAGATGGAAGAAAGGGAAGTCTTGAAGGAGGAGTTGAGAGCGACCATTACTTGAAATCCTTTTCTCATTTTCAATCAGTCGGCGGTATTTCCTGAGAGTCTTCCTTTCATTCAATAATATTTATTGAGCGCTTACTATGTGCAGAGCACTGTACTAAGCGCTTGGGATGAACAAGTCGGCAACAGATAGAGACGGTCCCTGCCGTTTGACGGGCTTACGGTCTAATCGGGGGAGACGGACAGACGAGAACGATGGCGATAAACAGCGTCGAGGGGAAGAACATCTCGTAAAAACCGATGGCGACTAAATAGAATCGAGGCGATGTACAATTCATTAACAGAATAAATAGGGTAACGAAAATATATACAGTCGAGCGGACGAGTACGGTGCCGTGGGGATGGGAAGGGAGAGGTGGAGGAGCAGAGGGAAAAGGGGAAAATGAGGCTTTAGCTGCGGAGAGGTGAAGGGGGGATGGCAGAGGGAGTAGAGGGGGAAGAGGAGCTCAGTCTGGGAAGGCCTCTTGGAGGAGGTGATTTTTAAGTAGGGTTTCGAAGAGGGAAAGAGAATCAGCTCGGCGGAGGTGAGGAGGGAGGGCGTTCCGGGACCGCGGGAGGACGCGACCCGGGGGTCGACGGCGGGACGGGCGAGACCGAGGGACGGCGAGGAGGTGGGCGGCGGAGGAGCGGAGCGTGCGGGGTGGGCGGTAGAAAGAGAGAAGGGAGGAGAGGTAGGAAGGGGCGAGGTGATGGAGAGCCTCGAAGCCTAGAGTGAGGAGTTTTTGTTTGGAGCGGAGGTCGATAGGCAACCACTGGAGTCGTTTAAGAAGGGGAGTGACACGCCCAGATCGTTTCTGCGGGAAGATGAGCCGGGCAGCGGAGTGAAGAATAGACCGGAGTGGGGCGAGAGAGGAGGAAGGGAGGTCAGAGAGAAGGCCGACACGGTAGTCTAGCCGGGATATAACGAGAGCCCGTAATAGTAAGGTAGCCGTCTGGGTGGAGAGGAAAGGGCGGATCTTGGCGATATCGTAGAGGTGAAGCCGGCAGGTCTCGGTAACGGATAGGATGTGTGGGGTGAACGAGAGGGACGAGTCAAGGATGACACCGAGATTGCGGGCCTGCGGGACGGGAAGGATGGTCGTGCCATCCACGGTGATGGAGAAGTCTGGGAGCGGACCGGGCTTGGGAGGGAAGATGAGGAGCTCAGTCTCGCTCATGTTGAGTTTCAGGTGGCGGGCCGACATCCAGGTGGAGACGTCCCGGAGGCGGGAGGAGATGCGAGCCCGAAGGGAGGGGGAGAGGACAGGGGCGGAGATGTAGATCTGCGTGTCATCTGCGTAGAGATGGTAGTCAAAGCCGTGAGAGCGGATGAGTTCACCGAGGGAGTGAGTGTAAATGGAGAACAAAGCTTCCGAGAACAAAGCTCTGCACCAGGTTCTTGGGAGAATGGTACAAAAACAAGTCATGGCATACCTGCCCTCAAGGAGCTTCCAGTCTACTTACCAAAGCTGAAGGTGGCCCCATTTTCCTTGCTGTCACTTCCTCTGGAATGCAATATTTTCAATGACAACTACCTGAAGTCTTCCCCACATACGCTCTAAACAACTCCCCCTCCCCTTTTCTCCCTCTCTCCCTCCCCACCTCTTTTCTTTCCTCCTCCAGTGGCCCTTCTACCTTTTTCTACCCAAGCAGCATTGTGTAGTGGATAGAGCCCGGGCCTGGGAGTCAGAAAGTCGTGGGTTCTAATCCTAGATCTGCCACTCATCTGTTGTGTGACCTTGTGCAAATCACTTCACTTCTCTGGGCCTCAGTTCCCTCATCCGTAAAATGGGGATTAAGATGGTCAGCCCTAAGTGGGACACAGTCCAACTCAATTACCTTGTACCTATCCCAGCGCTTAGTACAGTGCCTGGTAGTGAATGCTTAACAAATACCACAATTATTATTATTACCTCTCCCCCAGGCAGAGGACTGACAATCCTTATTTCTGTCCCATCTCCATCCCTCTCCCTCTCCTCAGTGCAGAGGCCCCTTTGAGCTTTTCCACCCTGTCCATACCACACCCTGAGTGTGTGTATGTGTGTGTGTCCGGCAGACTCCAGTCTACCCAGTACTCAGCTGTCCGAGCTCTTTCCCAGTGTGGAAGCCCGCCAGCCAGCCCACCCATCCATCCAGTTTTGTCTTCATTACACAGGTTTCCTGCGAAGTTTCCAATGAATTTTAATGCCCACTTCCCTTGCAGGACTCTGAAATGGATTGTGGTGCCGCTGTCTTAGGCCAATCAGGACCCGTTGCATTTCCCAAGGATGTGTTTTCTACCCAGCTGATCCTGGGCACGGCTGTCTTCTCCTACACGCCTTTGGGGCGCGGGGAGAAGGGCCTTTGGCCACAGAGAGGCTGGTGCCCTGGGCTCCGAGGAAGCCACGCTTTCCTCCCTAGACTGTAAGCTCCTTGTGGGCAGGGAACATGTCTATTTACTGCGAGGACTTAAGGAGGGCCTCTTGTAAGATGTACTTTCAGTAAGACTTTGAAGTGGGGGAGAGTAATTGTCTGTCGGATATGAGTAGGGAGGATGTTCCAGGCCAGGGGCAGGGCGGGGGCGAGAGGTCGGTTGCGAGATATAAGACGTGGCGGCTCAGCGAGTAACTTAGCATAAGAGTGAAGTGTGCGGGCTGGGTTGTAGTAGGAGAGCAGCAAGGTGAGGTAAGAGGAGGCAAGGGGATCGAGTGCTTTAAAGCCGATGGTGAGGAGTTTCCGTTGGATGCGGAGGTGGATGGGCAACCACTACAGGTTCTTGAGGAGCGGGGAGACGTAACAATAACGATGGCATTTGTTAAGCGCTTACTCTGTGCCAAGCGCCGTTCTAAGCGCTGACGTGGACCGAGGAGCTCACGAGACCCGACTTCTCAGCCGTGGGGGCTGGCGCTGGCCGTCCGATGGCCACAACCCTCCCCCCGCCGGTCAGCAGCAGCCGGACCTCGTCAGCGGAGCCCGGGAGGATCCGACATGAATCTCGAGCTCGGAGATCTCAGGTGGCAGCTGAGCCATCGGGCTGCATTTTATTCATTTTATTTCAACCTCACATCAGGCTGCAAATGAAAATACCTTTTCCACCCTAGTATTAGTCCCTCTCTGGATGGCACCTTTAATGTACGCTATTCATTGTTATAATAGCTGCACCTGTGTATATCAACCTCACTGGAGCTGTAGCAGCTGTGGACTGTAATTGCAAAGCATTATTTTCTGTTTCTCCCCGAAAGCTTTTGTGTGTGCGTGCGCGGACGTGCGCCTGTGTGTGAAGTTCCATTTACGCCTGGAGTCCAAAACACCTCTTTGTGAAGCACACAAATATCCGAACAGCCAGTCCCAGTGAGTTGTGGGAAAGGCAGGCCTTGACCCTGCTGGGGTTTGGGTTCCGAGCGGAGGGTCTTGCTGCGGACTGGTACGGTGGGGCTGGGATGAGGAATGGATCGGTTCCTTGGAGATTCTGCCCCAGCTCATCTGCCAAACTAAGGATCCCATCTAGCCCATCCAGGCCCGGAGGAGGACGAGAGCTGAAGAAACACAAGCCCTGGAAACCTCAAACTCTGAGCAATTGAAGCATTAGAAATATCCCGGTTTTTCTTTTGCCTCCTTGTGGAGCGTGTTTTGTGAGCGTAGAAGAAACGGAGCCCAGCTCCAGAGCCGATCCTGGAGGCCAGGCTTAATAATCATCATCATCATAATAATAATTATGGTATTTAAGTGCTTACTATGTGCCAGGCTGGGGTAAATACAATACAATCCTAGCAGATACCATCCCTGTCCCAGATGGGGCTCATAATCCAAGGGGAGGGAGAAGAGGTGTCGAATCCTTCTTTCACAGATGAGGAAAGTGAGGTCCAGGGTAGTTAGGTCTTGTAGAAATCAATCGATGGCATTTATTAAGGGCTCACTGTGGGTAGACCACTGTACTAAGTGCCTAGGAGAGTTCAGTTTTCTAGAGTTGGTAAGACACAGCAGGTAAATGGCAGAGCCAGGATTAGCTTTTTATTCTCTCTATATTTTAGTTTGTATGTTTTATTTCTATATTCATCTGGACATTCAGGTATTTTTTTTTCCAGCTGCTTTGCCCTGGTGGGTTTCAACCTTTCCCCCGTTTTGTCCTCGGTTTGCTGCATCTCTCACCCCTCACTTCTCCGCTTGTAGATTTTGGCAAGTCTTCCCTTCGATCTGGATCATTCACTCCTCTAGTTAGCTCTCACTGCCGTGGTACCTTCATTAAGCGAGGAGCCGATCTCTCAGGTTGGTTTAAATTAGAAGATGAGGTTCTTCATTACACTGTAGGCTTTTTGTGGAGCAGGGGACGGGCCACTTTTTTAAATGGTCTTTGTTAACCACCTACTTGGAGCCAAATACTGTAATATTAATAATAATAATGTTGGTATTTGTTAAGCGCTTACTACGTGCCGAGCACTGTTCTAAGCGCTGGGGTAGACACAGGGGAATCAGGATGTCCCACGTGGGGCTCACAGTCTTAATCCCCATTTTACAGATGAGGTAACTGAGGCACCGAGAAGTGAAGTGACTTGCCCACAGTCACACAGCTGACAAGTGGCAGAGCTGGGAGTCGAACTCATGACCTCTGACTCCAAAGGGGGCTGGGGTAGATACAAATGAATCGATCCCTGTCCCTTATGGGGCTCCCAGTCTAAGTAAGAGGGAGTGGGATTTAATCCTCATTTTACAGATGAGGAAACTGAGGCCCAGAGAAATTAGAGAAGTTGCCCAAGGTCACACAGCGGACAAGTGGAGGAGCCGGGATTAGAAACCAGGTTTTCTGTCAGGCCTGTGCTCTTTCCCCTAGGTTAGGCTGCTCTTTTGTTTTGTACTTTCCAAGAGCTCAGTACAGTGAGCTGCACCCAGTGGACTCTCAGTAAATACCGCGACTATTACAGCTATTATACCCTTCTCCGTAACGTATCACCTTCAAGGGCCGACCATGAGTTGAGACTCTGGCTGTCTGTCTCCTCTTCTAGATGATAAGCCCCCTTAAGGAGCTCGCTCAAGGAGCTTACTCTGACAGAGTAGGGGACAAGATCAATCAATCATATCTATTGAACGCTTACTGTGTGCAGAACACTGTACTGAGCACCTGGGAGAGTACATTAGAACAGTGGGGAGACACCTTCCCTGCCAACAACGAGCTTAATTTTCAGGGGGGTTTTAAGTCACTGGTTTGGGTCACGCATGGGAGGTGTAATTGTAGTATTGGTTTAATTATTCAATCAATCATTTATTGAGCGCTTACTGTGTGCAGAGCGCTGTACTAAGCGCTTAGGAAGTACAATTCAGCAACAAATAGCGACGATCCCTGCCCAAAACGGGCTCGCAGTTAAGCGCTTACTGTGTGCCAGGCACTGTATTAAACGCCGGGGTGGATACAAGCAAGCGAGGTTGGACGACAGTTCCTGTCCCGCATCGGGCTCTCGCTCTTAACACCATAGGATCGTGGCAATCATCTATCTCTGTTCTCCCACTTGGTCTGTAATAAGCGCTCAATAAACACCATCGATTCACTGATGGACTGGTGATGTCGCCTTCAACTTGCATCCTTGGCCGTGAAATCCAGAAGAACGTCAGGCCGTGAGCTCGTTGTGGGTAGGACTGTGTCTGTTGCTAGACTGTACTCGTCCAAGGGCTTAGTAAAGTGCTTTGCACATAGTAAGCGCTCAAAAAATAGGATTGAATGAAGAGGGAGAAAGGTGCCCAGCTCCAAATGCGGAAGAGTATCCAGTGGCCAGGAGATGGCACCGTTTCCTAAAGAATTTGGATGCAAACCGGCTGGGGACCCCTCATTCCTGAACTCTTATTTTCTTCGGTTTTCCCACCTTCACAGCACAGCGCGCGGTTTCCTCCTTGTCATCTCTCTCCTCTTTTTTTTTTTTTTTGACAGATGAAGCAGGGCTAAAAGAAAAACCTTTCTCCCCCCCCCCCCCCAAGAAAGCAAATTAAAACTGTCAAGACTCGAAGCCCATAATGAGCTCCAAAATGTGGCTGAGAATTGCACCCGGCCTGTGACTGTATCCATGAATTTATTTGCTGGGATGGGGCAGCGAGACCGCCTTTATTCACACGTACACACATGCACATACTCATGCCAATGCAGGTAGCGGCGTGGCTCAGTGGAAAGAACCCCGGCTCTGGGAGTCAGAGGTCGTGGGTTCTAATCCTGGCCCCGCTGCTTGTCTGCTGCGTGACGTCGGGCGAGTCACTTAACTTCCCGGTGCCTCAGTTACCTCATCTGTAAAATGGAGGTGAAGACTGGGAGCCCCACGTGGGACAACCTGATTACCTTGTGTCTAGTCCGGGGCTTAAAACAGAGCTTGGCACATAGTACGCATTTAACAAATACCATCATTATTATGTGCCCACACCCATAGAGGTGCACAGATGCACACGCGCGCACACTCTCCTGCATGCCCCATGTGCCCACACCCAGACAGCTGAACATAGACACGTGTGAACACGCACATGTCCCCACACATATGCAAATAAACTCCCACATATGCACACACGGGCACATGCAGGTAACCTCATGTGCACAAACCCATAGAAGTGTACTTATACACGTACATACACATGTATCTGCATATACATCCCTGCACACATGCACACAAAACTCCCCCACACAGGCACATTCTCATACCTATGCAAGTGCACACACACTTCCACACAGGTACAAGCACACATACACATGTATCTGCATATACACCCCTGCACACATGCACACAAAACTCCCCCACACAGGCACATTCTCATACCTATGCAAGTGCACACACACTTCCACACAGGTACAAGCACACATACACACACGCACACTTTTACGCAGTGGTTTGACATCTCAGCACCTTCAGAACTACGTACAACTACCCACCAGGGCATTTCATTTTTGCTCATTTCAATCCCAGAGAACAGTTGGACCTGTAACTCCCAAGACATTTCTACGCTGTGATTCTTTTCCTTGCCGCATCCTGGGTGCCCTAGGTCCCTCTCCTTGGATTTGCGCTGCCAAGATTAAGGAGACAAAAGCCAGTGGAGGCCTCTATAGACACTTGGAAAGAAATACCCAACGATGAAAACATCTGGATACGAGAAATTAAAAAACGATATTCGCAAACCAGATCTGAAGGCTAAATGTCTCTCACCACGTCGCTTTCCAAAGAACTGACAATGCTCCTGGTTTTTCCATGATCCTGGGATTGCTTCTTGAGCTGTTCCGTGCATTTCAATGCTGGAGATAGGAAGAGGGGGGAAAAAGGAAGGAGAAATGATAATAATGATAATGGTCGTGGTATTTCTTAAGCTCTTACTACGTGCCAGGCACTGTACGAAGCTGTAGGGTAGATACGAGCTAATCAGCTTGGACACTCCCTGTCTCACATAGGGCACGCAGTCTTACTCTCTATTTTACAGATGAGGAATCCGAGGCCCAGAGAAACGAAATGACTTGCCCAAGGTCACACAGCAGACAAGTGGCGGAGCTGGATTAGAACCTAGGACCTCTGACGCCCAGGCTCCAGCCCACTTCCACCAGGCCGCTGCTGCTTCTGAGCGCAACCGTGCAGCCGCACTGGATAAGGGGATTCCATGTAACCACATCGGCTTAGGAGACGTCACCTGCGTCCTCAGATCCCCAACATATGATTCTTGAGGCTGGGAAAGGAGGTGGTCATGGGTTCGAATCCCACATCTGCCACTTGTCAGCTGTGTGACTGTGGGCAAGTCACTTAACTTCTCTGTGCCTCAGTTGCCTCATCTGTAAAATGGGGGTTAAGACTGTGAGCCTCACGCGGGACAACCTGATTACTCCGTATCTACCCCAGCGTTTAAAACAGTGCTCTGCACATAATAAGCGTTTAACAAATACCAACATTATTATTATTATATTCTGGAGTGGACTGGGCCCCTAAGATATGACATTGGCTCTACCTGGAACAGAGCAATGAGAAGACACCTGGGCCCCGCATTGTCTGGATGGAGTTTTTAAGAATCTCTTCCGACTTGCGTTCAAGGAGCCTCCCATTGTTCCCCAGATGCCCGGGGATGAATGGGCTGCCGCTCGTCTGCTGTGTGACGCTGGGCAAGTCACTTCCCTTCTCTGGGTCTCAGTTTCCTCATCTGTAAAAGGGGGATGAAGACTTTTAGGCCCATGTGGGACATGGACTGTGTCCCACCTGACGAGTTTGTATCTTCCCCAGTGCTTAGTACAGTGCCTGACGCGGAGTAAGCACCTAAGAAATACTATAAAAAAAATGGACCGTGGAGCTCCATGTGGGACATGGACTGTGTCCCACCTGATGAGCTTGTATCTACCCCAGTGCTTAGTTCAGTGCCTGACACAGAGTAAGCGCTTAAGAAATACTATTAAAAAAATGGACTGTGGGTTTGACCCTTGAGTTTGAGTGGAAAATATGTCCTGGACAAGAGTAACCAAGATTAGGAAATTCCCTCCAATCAGGAAGCTCTGACTAATCTCTCGCCTTTCCCCACCCTATTTCCCCCACCAACTGCCACTTGGGCACGTTCTCCTTTCCCTACAATCACTCGGGCAACAACACCCTACTCCCGACGTCCTCGTGTACCTATCTTTTTAACTCTCTTACTGCATCCTGCCTGAAATTTATTGTAATGTCTGTCTTCCCTGCTAATCTGGAAGCTCTTTGGGCATAGCAATCCCACCTACTATCTCTATTGTCCTCTCCTGAGTGTTTAGTACAGTGCTGTATTCCCACTAGACTGGAAGCTCCTTGAGGGTAGCAATCATGGCTACCAATTCTATTGGACTCTCCCAAGTGTTTGGTTGAGCGCTCTGCATGGAATAGACAGCAAACTCCTTGAGGGCGGGGCTCATGGCTATGAACTTTGATTGCATTATACTCTCCTAAGTGCTTAGTGCAGTGTTCTGCCCCCATAAACTCCTTGAGGACAGGATTCACGTCTATTAACTCTATTTTGCCTCCACAGGCACTTAGCACAGTACTCTGCACAGAGTAAAGGCCCTATACATGCTACTGATTGGATGACAGAGATTGATTCCTCACTTCTCCAAAGACGAGGGTCAGGGCAAAATGTAGTTAAGCATAGAGCGAGACTCAGTTTCCTCTCTTTTTTTTAAGATGCACAAATTTAGAGTATAAATGACTACAGGCTGTGATTTCAGGACTTTAAAGCACTAGGCAGCAGCTGGTTTCTGGCTACGTACGTATAAGTTACCTCGTGTTCAACAGCTTCCCGTGCTGTGTACAACGAAATGGAAAATTACGGATGGCGGGAAGCGGAGGGAGTGTGCAGTCGAGAAGCAGCGTGGCCTAGTGGATAGAGTTTGGACCCGGGAGCCGGAAGAACCTGGGTTCTATTCCCGGCTCCGCCACCTGTCTGCGGGGTGACCTTGGGCAAGTCACTTAACTTCTCTGGGCCTCAGATTCCTCAACTGTAATAAAAAGGGGGAACCGAGACCGTGAGCTCTATGTGCGACAGGGACGGGGTCCAACTTGATTAACTTGTATCTACCCCGGGGCTTGGTCAGTGCCTGGCACATAGTAAAATGCTTAACAAATACTCTAAAGAAAAAGAAATTGGCCTAAATACAGGTTCGGGTTAGTAAATTAGGATAATCGCTCAAGGTGCTATCGGGAGCTGAGAGGGGGTTGGTCTCATTCATTCAGTCATAATTATTGAGTGCTTACAATGTGCAGAGCACTGTGCTAAGCACTTGGGGAGTACAATTTAGCAACAAATAGAGGCAATCCCTTCCTACAACCGGCTCATCCCACTTGATTCTCTCCTTTCCCTTTCGGGTGCTAAGCCTGTCACCGGTGAGGCCGGCAACTGAATAGAGGTTGCTCAGAGGAACCTCCACGATCTGTGTCTTCAGAATCATCGTCACAATGATGGTGGTATTTGTTAAGCGCTGTGCCGAGCTCTGTACTAAGTGCTGGGGTGGGTATGAGGTCGTCAAGTCAAGCACAGTCCTTGTCCCCCCCGGGGCTCACACACTAAAGGGGAGAAAGGACAGGTATTGAATCCCCATTTATGAGGAGACCAAGGCACAGAGAAGGGAAGTGATTTGCCCAAAGTCACACGGCAGACCAGTGGTGGAGCCGGGATTAGAACCCAGACCCTCTGGCTCCCAGGGCTTTGCTCTTTCTGCTGGAACAAGAGGAAGAGAGACAAAGAAGGAGAGAGAGAATGCACAAGGTGGGGTCAAATGCAGTTGGTCAGGAAATGGAGTTCATTAATTGATTGGGTCATTATCCTGGCGATGGAGCAGGTCTCTGGGAAGCAGAGGACAGGCCCTGGAAGCGGCCTGCAGCCTCCACTCTCTGTTCTGGGATTCGGCACTAGAAAGGGCTGAAGCAGTTCACAGGTGGGTCAGAATCCTTGTCATCGCAGCCATTAACTACTTGAGTGGAACGAACAGACTCGTCCGAGTTGAACCAAAATCAGAGGTGCGAGCTGGCGGAACAGATTTGACATTGGGACAGACCACAGAGATCTCAGCTATTCCCACCCCTTTCTCTTTCTCTTCCTCCCTTTTTCTTTTTCTCTCTTCCTCTTCATTTTTCTCTTTCATTCTCTCTTTCTTTTTCTTTCTCTCTCTCCCCTTTTCTTTTTCTCTTTCTCTCTCCGTTTCTCTCTCCTTTATTCTCTTTATCTTTTTCTTTCATTTTCCTTATTTCCTTCTTTTCTTTTTCTCTCTCTCTCCCTTTCTCCTAGTGGGCAAAAGGGCAAACTTCTTTATCGTAGAATAAGCACCATTTGACTGACCGAAGTGGGTGCCCATCTCCCTTCCATCTGTATGTGGCCAGGGCTGTTTCAGAAATTAACCCTTCTGTGGGAAGGGGGTTGGCGCCCAAATGCATCCTGAGTTTTGGAAGCCAACACGCCCACAGCTGTGCAATTACCAAAACCAGGCTGATTTCCAGCAATCGTTTGCATGCAATGGTGAAAAGCTACTTTTGCGGCTTAGTTTCGATCCAATACCCATGGAAACCCTGTCAGTGGTTCTGACTTTTCTTTTCGGGTGCCCACGATGCATTGTAACAATGCGGGACTTCCTCTTTTCTTCCCAATAAACAGATTTTCCCCCTCTACGAGTCCATTGTAAGAGGATGTCCTGCGCGCCTATGGAAGCCAGGAATCGGACGTGATTTTGGGGAGGCTCTCCCAGAATGCTCTCGCTCACATTTCATTTCTAGTCAGGCCTGCAATCCTTCCCTCACGTTGGCAGGGAGTGGGGAAAGCGGGAGGGATTTTATTTTTTTTTGTCAGTCTTTTCCCATTGTAGTGTAAGTTCTTTATGGGTAAGAACCAAGCCGATTCATAGATCTGTACTTCCCAAGCACCTAGTACGGTGTGCTTCACAGAGTGAGTGCTCACTCCTCCTCCCCTTACCCAATTGACTTCCTTCTTCTACCTCTTTGCCACACTGTTTCATTTGGCCCTTCAATCCGACAGGGCTAATGTGGTGATACATGGCTGTGAAAAGGATAATGAAATTCAATCAGTCCATCAGTGGGATTTATTGAGTGCTTACCGTGTGCCGAACCCTATTCTACGCACTTGGGAAAGTACGATAGAGTTAATAGACCCTCTTCGTGCCCTCAAGAGCTCACAATTTAGTGGAGGGAGGGGGAGAGAGGCACTAAAATAAATCGCAGGTAGGAGTAAGAAACTGAGTTTAAAGATTTGCACGTAAATGCTGTGGATGGGGGATTAGGGGGAGTATCTAATTGCTTAAGGAATGAGGATTCAAGTGCAAAGTTGATGCAGTAGTTGGGGGAATAAGGTGGGGAGGTGAGAGATTCATCCAGGAAGGCTTTCTGGAGGAGGTGTGAGTTTAAGTGGGGGAGGGCGGTGGTCTTTTGTACATGAAGGGGGGGTGGATTCTAGGTCAGATGGAGAATGGGGACAAGAGGGCAGCAGCGAGATAGGTGAAATTGAGGCTCAGTGAGTAAATTGGTGTTAGAGGAGCTAAGTGTGTGGGCTGGGTGGTTGGGTGAGAGGGGAATGAATAAATTTGGGGGAAGTGCAAGTTCACTTATGCACATATCCATAATTTCCTTATTTATATCAATTTCTGTCTCCCTCTCTAGATTGAGAGCTCCCGTGGGCAAGGATTATGCCTACCAATTCTCCTGTAGTCTACTCTCCCACGTGCTTAGTACGCTGTTCAGCACACAGAGAGCACTCACTAAATATGACCGAATGAGCAGTAGACAACTGATCAAGGGATTGATTGACTCCACACAAAGCCCCATTGAAATGGGCCTTTAGGACCTCTCAGAATTGTCAGCTTAGGCGCGGTCGGCGTGTAAGCTCACTGGGGGCAGGGAATGCCCACTGTTTATTGTTTCATTGTACTTTCCCAAGTGCTCTGCACACAGCAAGCGCTCAATAGATACGAATGAATGAATGAATGAATCAGAATCTGCGCTGGACTTTATTCCTGGTCATTAAAAACAAATCTCCTCGTCGAGGGACCATTTCCTGGCCGGCCGCGGGCAGGAGCTCACACCATTCCATCCTGGGTAAAAAATCTCCTCCGATTTCCCCGCTCCTCGTCCTACACTGAACAGGAGAGCAGAGTGAAGATAATGATGCCATTTGTATGAGTTAAGGCCTCAACATGCTTTGGAATTTTCTTCATTATCCTTGCATGCTGTATTTGTTTTCATTACCCTTGGGTTTGCCAGGGGTGGTATATATGCGTCCTTCAGCCCTGTTGCTAAATATGCTTCTCTGCTCGAGGGCTGAGCACTGCAGCTCTGGTTCCTCTCCCTTGGTTTCTTCTGTTTCATTAACCTTGTTTTCTTATCTTTTTTATGGTATTTGTTAAGCGTTTACTAGGTGCTAGGCGCTGTACGAAGCGCTGGGGTAGATACAAGATCATCGTGTTGGACACAATCCCCGTCCCACTTCAGGCTCCTAGTCTTACACCCCATTTTGCAGATGAGGCACCTGAGACACAGAGAAGTTGAGCGACTCGCCCACGGTCACCCAGCTGACAAGTGGCAGAGCTGGAATTAGAACCCAGGGCCTCTGTCTCCCAGGCCCGTGCTCTTTCCACTAGGCCATGCTGCTTCTCCCCAATTCTCTGGACAGTTGACAGCTAGTGAATGGAATTAGAGGCAGTGTGGTCTAGTGAAAAAAGCAAGGAGACCCAAGTTTAGGGCCCAGTTCTGCCACTCAACTGCTGTGTGATCTTAGGCAAGTCAGCAACCTCTCTGAGCCTCAGTTTCTCTATCTGTTAAATGGGAATATAATAGATCGTGAGCTCTGCGAGGGACAGGGTCAGATAATCGTGTATCTACCCCAGTGCTTAAAGGCACATAGCCCTTAAAAAAAGTCTTCTACCCGGTCCATGCTCTATCCATTAGGCCATTTTGCTTCTTCTTGCCTGGGGAGAGGGCTGGCTGAAGGGGAACCAGGCCTGGGAGTCAGAAGGAACTGAATTCTAATCGCAGCTCCGCCACTTGTCTGCTGTGTGACCTTGGATCAGTCACTTCACTTCTCTGAGCTTCATTTACCTCATCTGTAAAAGGGAGATTAAGACTGACCTCTCCGTGGGGGAGGGACTGTGACCAACTCGATTATTTCTGTATCTACCCCACTGCCTGGCACATAGTAAGTGCTTAATATAACCCCAAACCCCCCAAGAAAATGTGGTCACAGAAAACGAAAAGAAATGTCCACCTGCTCCTTCGGCCATTTTGGGGGAGCTTTGTTCTCTCAAGGGCTTCTAGGAAGGGGGTTTATAGATGTAGTTTCCCCCGCACCAGTCGGCGGGCCTGGCTGAATTGACTTCTTCCCTTGAAACAAATGACTCCGTGGATGGAGTTGCCTGCCTGGTATTCAGGGGAATTTGCGGGGTATCTTTCATGTTAGCAGTATCTGTGGAAAACAGGAAACGGTCTTTTCCCACCTCGTTCATATACTAGATAGATAAGATGAGAAATTAGCCTCTGGGTGAGCATCGTGGAGGCTGTTCATTTTGTCGCAGTAAATGAAGCTCTGCCGTGGCTGGAACTTGGTGTGAGCGTGGGCGTGCGTAACCCCCCACGTCGCCCCCGAGATAAACACCGGCCCACACACCGCCCTAATGCTCCTCCTATTATTAATGATTAATGTTCTCGGCCTCCCACCCCCCAGGAGTGGCTCGGAGACAGTGGATTTGGGAGAGCTCAGGTGTGGCTCCATCCTGGCCTAGGAGAACCCTCCAGGAAGGGGTATAACGGGGCACAGGATAGTGCTGCTCACCAAGGGGAATCCCGGCCTGGACCATTGGAGTCTGGAGAAAGGGCACGGCTGAGAGGCCGAGGGCATTTCTGGAGATCCCTCCATTGCCAAGATTCCTGCAGCCTGCCTCAGCCTGGGAGAAGCTCTGCCCTGTCCAGGCTGACCCCACCAGGCTGTCCAGGGGCTCCCGCCTCTGCCGGCGGCCTCCTTCCTGCAGGTCTTGAGGTTGGGTGGAGACAGATCCCAGCTGGAGGCCAGATTTCACCTGCTCCAGAGCGTGTCCGACGACCGCGCGATGTCCCGACCACGTGACGACAACATCTTGGGCCTGCAGAGATCCCCGCTCACCCGGTTCCAGAGCAAACCCGTCGGACGGACGGGTGCCAGGTGCGACTGTACCCACCCTCCCTAAGACGGTCCCGCTTCTTCCTGGGGTCAAGAGCCTCCCCCCACTCCTTTTCCCTCCCCTCCTCTCCCGGTGGTCCGGCGGAGGGCCGGTGGCCGGGACCTCGGAGGAAGGTCAGGATTGGGAAAGCGACCGGAAAACCGGACCCGGAGTCCGAAGCGGGGCTTTTGGAGGAGGGGAGTTTAATGTTTAGAAAACTAAAGAAAAGGAAATCAATTATGAGGCCTACCTGAATTTTATTTCCTCACCAAAAACCAAATTACTCAGCAAACTTATCGCTTGCTATTGCAGGCTCCGGTATTAAAGAAAACAATCAGGGCAGCAGGATTAATCTCTGACAGCTGCCTTATCTTCAACTTGCACCTTTGTTATTTTCTGATGAGCTGCTCCTTTTCTGCTGCCTCGCGGTACCATACCTCACTGGTTCCTTTCATTTTATCATCAGGCGGGAGCCGAAGACCTTTCAGTTTATTAAAAAACCTTTATTTGTGAAGAACAAAGAGGGGGGAGAAAGGCAAACAATGAGGTCAGACAATCTCCTTCCTGCCAGGAGTCACTCACCTGTTATTTAGTGTTATCAGTTAGCGGAGACTTGCATCTTTGGAAATGAGGCTACTACGGCTACTCTGTTAAATGCAAGCACACACACAAACACACATACATACATACATACATGCACGCACTACCCCCCCTCCGCCCCCACAATATGGCTGACAACTATCAACTCCAGACAAGATCCTCAGCTATTATAGTTATTGCATTTTCTTTTGTTCTCCCCCGTCTTCCATCACTCCATTTCTCTCCCTCGCTCTTCCTTTCCCCTCTTTCTCTTCTCTCTCCCCATTTCCCTTCCTTCCTTCTTCCTTCTCTTTTTCCTCTGTTCCTCTTCCTTTCTCCCATCTCCCTCCCCTTTCTTCCCTCCCTTCTCCTTCCCTTCGTTCCCTCCCTTCCTTCCCTCGTTCTCTTTCGTCCCTTTCTCTCCTCCTTCCCCTTTAAGGTGGCCTGGCCTTGTACCTGGGCAGACTAAAGCTCTGACTGTGTCAGGGTCGCACGTCTGTACCCCGAGCAAGCTGGAAACAACTTATTAGTCATCAGGGGCCACCTCTACTCCTGGTTATTCCTCTCTCATGCCGTTAATTTTTCTTGGATGTCTGTGGGAAGGCGAGTGATGCTGGTTTTCCCGATTCCCATCTTGGGGGGAGAAGAGCCGGCTTGATTAGACCGGTGTGTGGCAGGCGACTGCTTTGACTTAGCTCTGCTAATTAGATGGATTCAACCTGGAGATCTGGCAGGGCCGAGAAGACAAACATCTTCGCACCTCCTCGAGCCCTTGGCAGTCACAGAGTTCCTTGTTCTAATGTACAGTGCTCTGCACATAGTAAATGCTCAACGAAGAGAAGCAGTGTTGCCTAGTGGATAAAGCACGGGTCTGGGAGATGTTCTTCCCCTCGACTCTATTTATTGCCACTGTTCTTGTCTGTCCATCTCCCCCGATTAGACCGTAAGCCCGTCAAACGGCAGGGACTGTCTCTATCTGTTGCCGACTTGTTCATCCCAAGCGCTTAGTACAGTGCTCTGCACATAGTAAGCGCTCAATAAATACTATTGAATGAAATACTATTGAATGAATGAATGGGAGTCAGAAGGACCTGGGTTCTAATCCCACCTCCGGTACTTGTCTGCTGTGCGACCTTGGGCAAGTCACTTCACTTCTCTGAGACTCAGTTATCTGTAAAATGGAGATTAAGATTGTGAACCCTATGTGGGACAGGGACCGTGTCCAACCGAATTATCTTGTATCTGCCCCAGTACTTAGTACAGTGCCTGGCACATAGTAAGTGTTTAACAAATATCATAAAAAAAAACTTGTACCTTCCCCAGCGCTTAGTACAGTGCCTGGAACACAGTAAGCATTTAACAAATACCATAAAAAGGGACTGACTGATTGATAGAACAAGAGAAATGGCTGCAATAGGGGTAGAAGCCCATTGACGTTTTGAAGGCAGTCAATAGTATTTATTGAGCACTTACTGTATTCAGAGCACTGTACTAAGCACTTGGGAGAGTACAATATAACGATAAACAGATGTATTCCTTGCCAACAGAGAGGTTACAGGCTAGAGCAGGGAGTGGTAGACGCAGGAGTTGTTCAATGTCCCATGCTGGTGAAAGATAGGAAATTCACGATCAATCTAACCTCGGAGCATTTGGGGGAGTTTCAAAGGTAGGGAGTGGAGGACCCCGAAATCAACGCCATATGCCTGATTCTCTCGGGGAAAGTATGGACCGCCTGCCAAGCAGAGTTTAAAATAAAAGTGCACTCCAACCTCTCTGCCTAGAAACTTTAATCCTGCCTGTCGGATTGAGCGATGCGGAAATGCGGAGGGCAGAACAGGTTGACCGTAGAAGTCACCCACCGCTCGTACGATCTGGGGTTGTCCGAAATATCCTCTAGGGCTTCGCGTTCTCAAAGCCTTCTGTGAGCTGGGCTCCGGGAGCACGGTCAGCGGGGTTGTCCCTGAGTCATAGATGGAGAAAATGAGACTAGGGCGGAGAAGAGGTTTGCCAAAATCAGCTGCAGCAGAAAGCCCAACGGCGAGAATAATAATAATGATAATTGGGGTATTTAAGCGCTTACTATGTTCCAGGAACTGCACTAGGCACTGGGGTAGATACAAGGTAGTCAGGTCGGACACAGTCCCTGTCCCACATGGGGCTCACGGTCTTAATCCACATTTTACAGATGAGGGAACTGAGGCACAGAGAAGTTGAGTGACTTGCTTATGGCCACACAGAAGACAGGTGGCCGAGCAGGGATTAGAACTCATATCCTCTGACTTACAGGACCGGGCTCTTTCCAGTAGGCCACGTTGCTTCTCGATAAGGCTTGGTTCTCTCACGTTCTGATTCCCCTCAGCCGTGGCCAGAACTTCTGCCGGGCTGAGAACAGGGCCTGGTGGGTAGAGTTGTGCTCAGATTGGGGTCAGTCTTCTTTAATCACCATGACAGAGTTGATAGAGCATGGTCCTGGGAGTCACAGTGTCACGGGCTTTGCTGGGTCTTAGAACCCAGGTGTCCTGACTTCCAGGTCGGGACCTTCCCACCAGGTCACACTCCTTGGGAAATTGGAGAAATGTGTCTTCAGTTTCCTTATTTTAATAGATAAATAATGAATAGGAATGCCATTTGTCTGTATTCAAGAATTAATGAATTGTTCTGGTGACAATTTCCAAATGTATATATCTTTTTGATAAAGGAACTTCATAAATATTGAATCTACTCACAGTGTGTGCTGGTTTTCTATAAATATAAGACTGGGGTGATTAGCTCCGGAATTATTCATCAATTTGAAAGTAGTAGATGAAGAAGAATAGGGATCTTATTTTATTCATTTTCCTTCCACTCTGTGTTGGTGGGGGTCCCTTTTATCCAATGAACTCCAAGCCCCTTACCTAACTGTGGTATCTGTTGAGCACGTACTCTGTGTCAAGCATTGTTCTAAGTGCCGGGGTAGATACAAGCTAGTCTTGTCAGGCCTTGCCCCACATGGGGCTCACAGTCTAAGTAGGAGGTGTTCAGAACAAATTGCATTACTATTCATTATTCCGTCAGAGATCATTTTACCCCCTTCCTTCCCTTCCTCCCCCTCCTCTTGCACCCCTCCTCCTCCTCTCCTTCTCCTCTTTCTCCTTCTGTTTCTCTTTCTCCTCCTCCTTCTGTTCCTCTTTCTCCTCCTCCTTCTGTTCCTCTTTCTCCTCCTCCTCCTTTTTCTCTTCCTTTTCCTCATTCTCCTCCTCTTCCTCCTCTTTTTCCTCCTCCTTCTCCTGACAGGCAATTACTCTCCCCCGCTTCTAAGCTTTATTGAAAGCACATCTCCTCCAGGAGGTCTTCCCTGACTACACCCCCCCTTTCCTCATCTCCCACTCCCTTCTGCTTCACCCTGACTTGCGCTCTCTGTTCATCCCCTTCCCAGCCCCACGGCACTTATCTCCATATCTATCATTTATTTATTTCTATTAATGTCTGTCTCCCCCTCTAGACTGTAAGCTGTCTGGGGACAGGGACTGTGTCTGTTTATTGTTAGGCTGCACTCTCCTGAGCGCTTAGTACAGTGCTCTGCACACAGTAAGCGCTCGATAAATACAACTGAATGAATAAATGAAAGGAAGAGCGACTCTGAAATCTCCCAACAAACACCCTCAGGACTCTCTCAGCTTCAGTCCCGTCTCCCGGATTCAGCCCAGGCTGGTTCCAAAACCACTTTGGGCGCAACAATGTAGTGATTGTGTGAGCCGTGGAGGGGGTCCTTCTCTGTGCCAGCTGCCTTGGGTTGGGGGGAGGCGGGCCGCTGGGCACCAGGCCTCCGGCTGGAAACCTTGCCAGGGGGAATTCACTGCGATATCCAGGCCGAATCCACATCCTGGTTGTCGTTTCCTCCTCCCCGTCCAGGCTCCTTTGGTGTCCACCGGTTTGGAGAGGCTGCGGTGGGGGCGGGGAGGCTTATCAGAGACAGGCAAGTTGACCATCCCCTCCCCGCCTCCCACATCCCTTTCCCACAGCTCTTCATTCCCTGCTGCAACGCCTTGCCTTTTGATCAGCTGGACTTGACTCTGCCCCCTCTTACCTCACTTCGCTGCTCTCCTACTACAACCCAGCCTGCACACTTTGCTCCTCTAATGCCAATCTACTCACTGTACCAGGATCTCGTCTATCTCGTCGCCGATCTCTCGCCCACATCCTGCCTCTGGCCCGGAACACCCTCCCTCCTCAAATCTCACAGTCACTCTTCCCACCTTCACAGCTCACTCTTCCCACCTTCACAGCCTTATTGAGGGCCCATCCCCTCCAAGAGGGTTTCTCTGACTAAGCCCCGCTTTCCTCTTCTCTTTCTCCCTTCTGCGTCACCCTGATTTGCTCCCTTTATTCACCCCCCCTAACCCCAGCCCCACATCACTTATGTCCATATCCGTAAATTATTTATGTCCGTGTCTGCCTCCCCCACTAGTCTGTAAGCTCACTGTGGGCAGGGAATGTGCCTACCAATTCTGTTAGATTGTACTCTCCCAAGTGCTTAGTAGAGTAACCCGAGCACTGTAAACACCCAATGAATATGATTGATTGTACTGAATGAGTAGCAGAGAAGCAGCGGTGGCCTAGTGGAAAGAGCACGGGCTTGGGAGGCAAAGGACATGGGTTCTAATCCTGGGTCCGCCACTTGTCTGCTGAGGCAAGTCACTTATCTTGTATTTACCCCAACACTTAGTACAGTGTTTTTTTAAAAAAATGGTGCTTGTTAAGTGTTTACTGTGTGCCAGGCACTCTTCTAAATGCTGGGCTAGATACACGCTAATCAGGCTGGACACAGTCCCTATCCCACATGGGGTTTACCCTCTTAATCCTCATTTTACAGATGAGTTAACTGAGGCTCAGAGAAGTGAAGTGACTTGCCCCAGGTCACACAACAGACAAGTGGTGGAGCCCGAATTAGAACCCAGGTCCTTCTGACTCCCAGGCCCACGTTCTATCTACTGGCCCATGCTGCTTCTCTATATTTGGCATATATTAAGTGCTTAACAAATGCTACTATTATTATTATTACCATCATTACCTGGAGTCATTGGCCCTAGGTTCTAATTCTGGCTCCACCACTGTTCTGCTTTGTGTCCTTGGGTAAGTCACTTAACATCTCTGGGCCTCGAATTCCTCATCTGTTAAATGGCGACTAAATACCCATCCTCCCACCCCCTTAGATTGTAAGCTTCCCTGTAGACAGGGACTGTGTGCGATCTGATTAGCTTGTATCGAACCCAGTTCTTAGTACAGTGCTTGGCACATAATGAGTGCTTAACAAATACCACAGGTATTACCATTATCTTCTCTCAATCTCGGTTTTTCCAGACCTCTCATTCGGTCTCTCCTCATTCAGAAACTTCTCCATCCCCCAGATTGGCTTAGATCCCCATCCCAGGAGGTCTTTAAAAGTTGTTTTTAAAAGAGGGAAATTGATGGTGACTAGGACACGAAGCAGAGCCAGTTGGAGTCCTTATTTAAGGGGATGTGGCCCTCCGACGACGTCTGTCCCAGAATGTACAGCTCAGTCTGGCTCCCGGGCTGTGTCTGGAATGCTGGATTGGAAGTTTATCGGTTGTTCCGGAAAACGAGGCAGGAAATAAATAAGGTGGCACTGTTTCGTGCGTGAAGACAAAGGAGAAGGCCAATCGACCAATCAGTCAATCTACCAATGGTATTAATTGAACACTTACTGTGTCCGGCCACTGTACTAAGCACTTGGGAGAGTACTCTCTCAGTGTATCTGTCTTTCATTCTGTTTCTAGCTCTCCTCTAGCAGGCCAACAGAAAGGGTAGAAAGGGTCAAGGTCACACAGCAGACAAGTGGCGGAGGCGGAATTAGAACCCACATCCTCTGACTCCCAAGCCCGTGCTCTTGCCACTAAGCCACGCTGCTTCTCATCTCCCCCTCTCTCTCTTCCCTCCCTTGGGCTTAAGCCTGTACTTCCTAAAGCCTTTGATACCCCCACCGCTTTCACATCCTAACATTTATGCCTAAATCCTTTAATTTATTTTAATGTCTGCCTTCCCTCATTAGAATGTAAGATCCTTGAGACCAGGGATCATGTCTCCTTAATCTATTGTACACTCCCCACCCTTAGTAGAGTGCTCTGAGCAGAGGAAGTGCGCAATAAATACCTTCGATCGATCGATCGATTTAAAGTGTTGGCCTTTCCTTTCCTTGCCGACCCGTGTTCCAAGTCAGAACCCTTTCCAGTTACATGTCACCCCGGGAAAGATAAATAGATGCTCTACTTTTTTCTAATGAAAAAAAATTCAGCAAGCCATCCTTCCCCCAATGTCCCCGCTTCAACCGATGACTGGGCTATAGCTCTTGATTCACAGCAGGCTTCTGCGGTGCGTTTTAGAAGGTCGAAGACTGAAATCAGTATAATTCAAATGCAAGATCAAAGTGCTGAATAGGGCATTTCTGAGAAATGAAATATGTTGGGTAATGGGTCGGCTGTCTTAAAGGATGGAATTATGATAAAGTACTGAGGCTTTATCACTATTACTCCACTAACATGTTTGCGGTACGGGGGAAGGAGAAGGGAGGGGGATGCTGGGTTTTTAAGTAGCTACTCACTTTCCACAGTTGCCTGCGTGCTTGTGTTCTAACCAGTGGGCTGGTTCAGAGATGCTACTAAGTCCTCGAAGAGCACGGGCTTGGGACTCAAAGGTCATGGGTTCTAATCCCGGCTCCGCCACTTGTCTGCTGTGTGGCCTTGTGAAGTGTCACTTCTCCATGCCTCAGTTACCTCATCTGTAAAATGGGGATTAAGACCGTGAGCCCCACGTGGGACAATCTGATTACCTTGTATCTACTCCAGTGCTTAGAACAGTGCTTGGTACATAGTGAACACTTAACAAATACCATCATTATTATTATTATTATCATTGTTATTATTTCCTCTTCTCCCACTCCCTTCTGTGTAGCCCTTCCACTTAGATTTGCTCCCTTTATTCACCCCTCCCTCAGCCCCAAAGCACTTACATCCATGTCCGTAATCGATTTATTTATCTTAGGGCCTGTTCCCCACCCCAGACTGTAAACTCCTTGTGGGCAGGCAATATTTCTACCAACCCTATCCTATCTTACTCTCCCAAATGTTTAGTACAGTGCTCCGTGCCCAGTAAGGTCTCAATAAATATGACTGATTGATTGATTGATTGATATGACCCCTTTGGGGAGGGTGATAACCAAGTTAGAGAAGATGGAGGCGTGGATCACCCTAGAGGTACGTGAGCACCTCTAATCCTGTCTCCATGGGGCTCACAATCTAAGAGTTCTCCTTCCCTCCTCTTGTTTCACAGCCATTGGAATGATTGACAGATGGGTGTAGGGCCAGCCACGTCCTGGGGTCGAAGGGGGAAATGAGGAAGATCAGACTGTGGAGAGAAAGAAAGAAAATGAGTTTTCACTATGACCTGGATGGGTTAGGACCAAGCCCATTCTAAACTTTGGTTCTCTGGCAAGGATGAAAACTGGTCCTGACATCAGGTAAATGAGATTTTACTGTGTTTTCGGGAGAATGTTTTATGTGGTGTTTCCTAAAATATTAACTTAAAGCATTTTAGGTTTCCGTTAGGGCCCAGTGGAAAAAGCATGGGCCTGGGAGTCAGAAGACCCATGTTGTAATAAGAACAAAAAAAAAATGTGGCATTTGTTAAGCTCTTACAACGTGCCAGGTACTGAACTAAGCACTGTTGGGTTCAGTTTGTAAAGAAAATGGTCCCTAAACCCTTCTACAAGATCATTCTGCCATCAAAAGGCTTTTTAACTCAGAAAGGAGGAGCAGATCGCCATTTAACTGATGCCTAAGTAGTAGGTAATCTTGTTCTAGACAAATCTATTGTCATGTGCCTCTATAAAACGTTTTGTTTTTTTTCTTTTTTGACCGGCAGCTAAACAAAGCTGTTTGACTCTCATATTATTTTCCCTCTTGTGCAGGAAGAAATAAAAAATTCAGGGTGTTTCAAAAGTCACCAGTTGTCCCTTGAAGAGGATAAGAATTTGTCAGACACTTCTGGGACATAGAAGCAAATTTATTTCTCATGCTTTGGTTACAGCAAAGGTCCCCATATTTTTGGACCGGGGGGGAGAGGGTGGTTCTCTGCAGATTTGGGGGTGCGCAGTGGGACTTTGGACATACCCATCAGTCATTTTCAGTAAGGAGATTCCATCACCTGGTAACTTTACTCATGATGCGATGATCTCTTCTCCGACGAGCACCTAGAAGCACTTTAGAGAGGCTCCCCCTGGGAGTCACTACAAACCTCTAAAGATGGAATGAAGAGAGGAAGTGAGAGGAGCGGAGAGGGTGTGGAAATCTTAAGCGATGAGCTTACAGAGGAAGGAGATTATTGATCTGGGTAGCAGAGTAAAATATGGACAGGAGATGGGAGAGACTGGACCCAAAGTGACCAGCAAGGACACTGAGGAAACTGCTAAGCTGAGATCTAACAAGGACCGGGACTAGCATGGTGGCCATTTGGATAAAAACGGTAATGTTGGTACTCATTCATTCAATCAATCGTATTTATTGAGTGCTTACTGTGTGCAGACCCCTGTATTAAGCACTCGGGAGAGTACAAAATAACAGTAACCAGACATATTCCCTGCCCACAGTGAGCTTACAGTCTAGAGGGGGAGACTTGTTAAGCGCTTACTTTGTCCCAAATAATTGTGTGAAGCTTCAGAATAGATTCAAGGGAAACAGATTGTTCACAGGCCCTGTCTACAGAGGATTCAGTCTAAGAGGGAGGATGGACACGGTGTTTTATTTTTATTTTACATTAAAAAATGATGGTATTTGTTCGGTGACTAATATGTGTCCGGCACTGTTCTAAGCGCTGGGGTAGATACAAGCTAATCATGTTGGACACAGTCCACAGTCCAACAGAGGAAATTGAAACTCAGAGAAATGAAGTAACTTGCCCAATGTCACCCAGCAGGCAAGTGGCTCAGCTGGGACTGCAACCCAGGTCTCTTGACTTCCAGTCCCGTGTGTTTTCATTCATTCAATAGTATTTATTGAGCGCTTACTATGTGCAGAGCACTGTACTAAGCGCTTGGGATGAACAAGTCGGCAACAGATAGAGACAGTCCCTGCCATTTGACGGGCTTACAGTCTAATCGGGGGAGACGGACAGACAAGAACAATGGCACTAAACAGCGTCAAGGGGAAGAACATCTCGTAAAAACAATGGCAACTAAATAGAATCAAGGCGATGTACAATTCATTAACAAAATAAATAGGGTAACGAAAATATATACAGTTGAGCGGACGGGTACAGTGCTGTGGGGATGGGAAGGGAGAGGTGGAGGAGCAGAGGGAAAAGGGGAAAATGAGGCTTTAGCTGCGGAGAGGTAAAGGGGGGATGGCAGAGGGAGTAGAGGGGGAAGAGGAGCTCAGTCTGGGAAGGCCTCTTGGAGGAGGTGATTTTTAAGTAAGGTTTTGAAGAGGGAAAGAGAATCAGTTTGGCGGAGGTGAGGAGGGAGGGCGTTCCGGGACCGCGGGAGGACGTGACCCGGGGGTCGACGGCGGGATAGGCGAGACCGAGGGACGGCGAGGAGGTGGGCGGCAGAGGAGCGGAGCGTGCGGGGTGGGCGGTAGAAAGAGAGAAGGGAGGAGAGGTAGGAAGGGGCGAGGTGATGGAGAGCCTCGAAGCCTAGAGTGAGGAGTTTTTGTTTGGAGCGGAGGTCGATAGGCAACCACTGGAGTTGTTTAAGAAGGGGAGTGACAGGCCCAGATCGTTTCTGCAGGAAGATGAGCCGGGCAGCGGAGTGAAGAATAGACCGGAGCGGGGCGAGAGAGGAGGAAGGGAGGTCAGAGAGAAGGCTGCACAGTAGTCTAGCCGGGATATAACGAGAGCCCGTAATAGTAAGGTAGCCGTTTGGGTGGAGAGGAAAGGGCGGATCTTGGCGATATTGTAGAGGTGAAACCGGCAGGTCTTGGTAACGGATAGGATGTGTGGGGTGAACGAGAGGGACGAGTCAAGGATGACACCGAGATTGCGGGCCTGCGGGGCGGGAAGGATGGTCGTGCCTTTTCCAAGGGGTGGAGTCCGTAATGTTGTGAAGGAAGGACTATAACGGTTAGGCTATAGATGGCCTATCGGGCTCTTGAACATTCATTCCCATCCCTGTAAGGTTACCGACGTCTGTGAGCCGGGCCCTGGCTCTTTGTTGATTTACTCGGCCAGACTGGGCTGGGGAACGGGGCTATTTCCCGCTGAGGGAGAACTTCTTGGTGATTAAGTCCTGGAACAGTCTACCCAAGGAGGTTGTATAAGCTGCCTCCTTGGAGATCTTTATAAATATCTTGGCCCTGGCTGATTTAGGCCATGGCCCAAACTAATGTAATGGGCAACTTCCCCTGTGAATGTGACCAGTACATTCAAGGCTTTCCCCACTGGGGCTGTGGGAAGTGGATGTGGGAGTGGAAAGGACCCGGTCTTGGAAGTCGGAGACCTGAGTTCTAATCCTAGCTCTGCCACTTTTTTTTATGGTATTTGTTAAGCACTTACTATGTGTCAGGCACTGTACTAAGCACTGGGGTAAATAGATGCAAGTTAATCAGGCTGGACACAGTTCCTGTCCTACATGGGGCTCAGTTTCTTAATCCTATTTTACAGATGGGATAACTAAGGCACAGGAAGATAAGTGATTTGCCTAAGGTCACCCAGCACACAGAGAGTGGAGCTGGGATTAGCACCTAAACCCTTCTGACTTCCAGGCCTGTGCTCTATCTACTAGACTTTGACCAAGTCACTTAACTTTTCTGGACCTCAATTTCCTCATCTATAAATGGGGTTTCAATGGCTGTCCTCCCCCCACCTTAGTCTATGAGTCTCATTTGGGAGGGGGACCATATCCAACCTGATTATCTAGTATCTACCCCAGTGCTTACTGGAGTGCTTGGCACTTAATAAGTCCTAAAAAAATACCACCATTATTATTATTATTATTCTGTGGTCCTGGGACCACTTCCATTTGGAAGCAACCATTCCAGGCTCTCACTGTACTGATCTCGCATTCTGATCTTGGGACATTCCAAGATGGCCCCGGGCTTGAAAATGGTGGCCGAACTTGTTGTGGGCAGGAAATGTGACTGTTTATTGTTCTATTGTTCTCTCCTAAGTGCTTAGTATAGTGCTCTGTGCTCTGTAAACGCTCAATAAATAGGACTGAATGAATTAAAGGTGGTAGTGTCATGACTGGGATTTCTTCTCAGGGCCCGACTCTTAGCTCCAGCTTTCCCCAGTCTCTCCCCCCAGTTCAGCCCAGTGGCCTTTTTGGGCCAGGCTTACCTTCAGTGGGCACCCACCCCCTCCTCACCCTCACCTCTGACAGGGAACTGTCTAGCAGCTTTCTCTCTTCCAGCTCTGTTATTCAACGGTTATTTTGAGCTTTCAGAGCTTGCTCTGTTTCCCAACACACCGCCATTCCCTCTCCGTTGGTTATTCTTGTATAAGAACCTACTGCCAAATTAGCCTTTAATTAGTACCAAAATCTTGGCTCAGATATAAAACAATTTTGAATGATAAGGTGAAATCCAAAATGTTCTGTATTATCCCCGGAGTGTGCTGCGTACTAAAAATATCAACTTCTTCTTTTTTTATAGAGGAACACACTTGAATCCATCTAAACTTTTCCAGAAAAGGAAGTAAGAGAAAACACATTTGAAGTTGGTGAGACTTTGAGTGATGAAATCCGACGTGGGGTTTTTTTTCTAGGAAAGACGAAAATCCCTTTGTAATTTTGGGTCCGTTTAATTGACAGGCCCTTTCTGATCTAGAGCCATTTCGTTGGACTGCGGCTGAGTTTTCTGGGGTTCGATCTTGCTTTGGGCTCTGGTGCTGACTCGAGTCCCTTTATCACCATTGAGTATGGATCTGGCATAGTGCAGTGTGGGAACCTCAGCCTCTCTCTGCTCTCCTAAGGCCTATCCTCAGAGAGAAGAGAGCACCGCTTCAGTCCAAAGAAAGGTGCTTCTTGGCTTCTAATCCGCTTGGGCTCGGTTTCATCTTTAAACCTTTCCCATCTCTTTCACGTGCTTTGTCCCCAGTGCCCCACTTCTCCTAGAGGCTAAGGAGAAAGATTTGGGGTGAAAAATGTCTTTTATCTCTTAAAAGAGCTCATTTCATGAGGTTTTTTTCCTTCCCCCTTTGCATTACAATCCTTTCTGGGTCTAAGGTCATTATTTAGGGCGGGATAGAGGAGATGGAGTCTAAAGGAAGGATATTTAAAAGACCATATTCTGTCCTGCAGAGAGATCCAAGTCTTGCTGGCTCTGAAAGTCGACAATCCGACTTCCATCGCAAAGACCTAGGCCCGTCCCAGGTGCCAGCCTCTGTTTACAGTCGTGACTGACTCCAGACTCGTCTGAAGTGGAATGTCGTCCCTTTGACCGATGGATCTGGACGTCTGTTGGAGGACATTCACGCTGGCCTCGGTTCAGTCGATGGAAATAATCATAAGTATGGTATTTTTAAGCACTTACTATGCGCAGGGCACTGTATTAAGCGCAGGGATAGATACAGGTTTATCAGATTGGACATGGTCCCTGTCTCTAGTAGTACGAGGAGGAGTGGGAATGTAGCCTAGTGGATAGAGCACAGGCCTGGGAGTCAGAGGAACTGGGTTCGAATGCTGGCTCCACCACTTATCTGCTGTGTGACTTTACTTCTCTGTGCCTCACTTGCTTCATCTGTAAAATGGGGAGTGAGACCGTGAACCCCATGTGGGACAGGGACTGGGTCCCTGTATCTACCTAAGCGTTTAGCACAGAGCCTGGCACATAGTAAGCACTTAACAAACACCACCATCATTATTACTATTTAGGTGGGAGATCAGATATCAAATCCCCACTTGGCAGATGAGGAAACGGAGGTCCAGAGGAAATAAAGTGCCTTACTCGAGGTCCCTCGACAGGATAAAAGATTTTTCATCCTCAATTCTTATTGCTCATCCAGAATCCACAGCCCTCTATCCAGTGGGAATTGCTTTTGGGGGGTGGGGAGGAGCAGGGATGGCGGGTGGCAGGGGGCTCATTCTCTGGCCTGCCTGAAGACCCCCAAGACTGAGGTGGCAGGGCAGTGCCCAAGATTCAAACCCAGGGAGGCAACAAATCAGTCAACGAACCCACCAACAAAAACTGCCTGTGAAAATGGATTTTCCTCTCCTGGGGCCAGGCTGCATTTTATTCCCCTACAAACTTCCCTTCATTTAAACGAGTATGGCCTAGGGGAAAGAACACAGGCCCAAGAGTCAGGAGAACTGAGTTCCAGTCCCAGCTCTGCCCCTGACCTGCCGGGCGACCCTTGACAAGTCCGGATCTCAGTTTCCTCCTCGGGAAAATAGGGATAAGATAGATTGTGAGCCCCATATGGGGCAGGGCTTGTGTCCAACCTAATATCCTTGCTTAATAAATGGCATAATTATCAGCATCATCATTGAAGCCATGTGGGTTTGTGTGTGTAGAATGATCAGCTGGGCCCTATTTTGTTCCAGGGGCCTGATCCATTTCGGGGTCCCATCCGTCCACTTTCAGGCACTCACACCCGGGCCTGCTCGTAAAGGGGTCTTCAAAAAGGCCCACCAGCATGGGAGACGAGTCAAATGAGGGCCTGTGGACACTGCTCTCTCCCTTTGCCTGGGGGGAGGAAGAAAAAAACGCTAGTGATTTCTTTTGACTTAAACTGGGCATTCGAAAAGCCCTTTTTATTAATGCATCATATTAAGCCACTAGTGAAAAGCTCCCTGAATCTGTTTAAATAACAGGCTATGATTCCTCTCTCACTGCCCCCTCCCACCCCCGTTTGGCTCCTCCGCTATTAATTGAGGAGTTTCTTTGTTTCTTCCCTAATGAAGCTAACAGAACACATCTGTCAGGTGCTTGTATTCTTTGCCCGTCTATAGTATGTAATAGACCAGCTGGAGGCTATAATAGCACACAATACCCCTGGCCGTTGCAGCAACTATTTATTCCTGGGCTTTTCCTCCGATAGGGATTTGGGAAAAAAAAAAGTCTGAAATTTGGGCCTAATTGCTATTTACACAGCGATAGACACCTGTTCTAGCGGAGACATTGGCTCTTGTAACCCACACCTGAGACCTTAGGGAGAGAGGAAGGGAAATTTCAAGCAGCTGCCAGTACATTTTGGATATAGAGAGCTTTAACACGCACGGGGTTATATATGTTTCCGTGTGCGGATGTGTACGTGTGCCCAGCCGCCTATAGGTGTGTTTTGGCGGGGATTTAGATGCTGAACATCGAGGAGGCCCAAGCTTGCACTGAGACCAGGAGCGTGTTGCTTTTGCTAACTTATCTAGAGGTTACCCGCATCCCCGCTCTCATCTGCAACTGCTAACCGGTGGAAAATAGCATAGCCACCCGGAATTCAATAGCTCTTCTTCAGCGGATCTGCCCAGAGATTCTTCCCCACCTGGGGGAAAAGGGAATCTGTAAAAGAGATACGGGAGTATTTTTAACCTGACGTATCTTTTCTGGGAGTGGAGCAACCTGAAATTTGCAATTTGCCTGCATAGATTACGGTGGAGATTGCACTAGTGGATTCCGAACTTGCTCTCTCTGTATGGGGGATCCTTCTTGATTTGGGAAGTTCACTTTTCCCACGTATATACTGCTGCTCAATTTATTTATTTTGACCGCTCTGTAAAGATTTTTATGTTTGTCTCCCCATTCTAGTGTCAGCTCGTTGCGGGCAGGGAGTGAGTCATTCGTGTATTTTATAATGTCCAACAGTTCCCTACACCAAATGGCCTCCCTATAAAAGCTGCTAATATTTCTACCGTCAGTCAGTTGTATTTATTGAGTGCTTACTGGGGGCAGAGTACTGTACTAAGTGCTTGGGAGAGTACGATTTAACAATAAACTGACACATTTCCTGCCCATAATGAGCTGACAGTCTAGAGTTCGGAAGGGGAGGCAGGCATTAATATAAATATATATATAATCTTCTGTTACTGCTATTGCTACTAAAGCTTCTGCTTTACTACTGTTAAAGACCATCCTTCTTCCATTCTGATTTTGTTCAGTGAATCTCTCTTGCCTTCCCTGACTAGCAGCGTGGCTTAATGGAAAGAGCACGGCTTGGGAGTCAGAGGATGTGGGTTCTAATCTCTGCTCTGCCATTGGTCTGCCGTGCGACCTTGGGCAAATCACGTCACATCTCTGTGTCTCAGTTACCTCATCTGTAAAACAGAGATTAAGGCTGTGAGCCCCAAGTGGGACAACCTGATTAGCTTGTATCTACCCCGGTGCTTAGAATAGGGCTTGGCAGATACTAAGCGCTTAACAAATACCATAATTATTATTATTCCTTCACTCTACTCTCTCTCGGCTCTGTATCATCTATGCACTTAGATCTATATCCCTTAGGCACTTTGATACTCACCACACCCTACCCCCTCAGCACTTACATCCACGTCCTTATACTCTGTGTAATTTATTTTAACATCTTCTCAACTAGCTAGTGAGCATTTTAAAGACAGGGATTGTGTCTACCCATTATTGTATTGTACTTTTCTAAGCTCTTAGTACAGCGTTCTGCACATGGAAAGCGCTCTGTAAATACCACTGATTGATTGGCTGTCCCAGGACGGACCCTTCTGAGGGAAATAACCTCAACCTAGCAGGAGTTGGACTGGAGATGAAACCAAACATGACTCTAATCCAAGTTAGCAGCCACTCCACTGCAGTTAAGGATTCAGATTGATTAAAATGCAATTACACCATAAAACTCTCACTTTATTACCTCACACTGTTTGTCAAAGAGACAAAGCCAAAAAGGAAGGGTTTTATTTTCTTTTCTTCCTTTTTTTTTTTTGTTTCTGCCTAGGTCCAAGTGCTCTCCTTAGGTGAGGCGGGGGCAGTGAGACAACACTATGGCTCTGCCCTTTTTAGCTGAAGCCCAATCAGATGACAACAACCCTGGTGCCACTAAGGAGGAAAGGAGCAGAGGGGTTTCCTTTACATTAAAATTTTCCAATCAGTAGGGCCTGTGAGCTTTGCGATGAAGTCTCTCTCTGCCCAACGCTGGAAAAACTGCAATTTAATTTACATTCTTCTATAAGTATCTGTCATTCTGTGTGCATCTGAAAAAAGCTGTTTGAAGTGAAAATGTGTCCCCCTCCCCCACTCCACACACACACACACACACACACACACACACACACACACACAAGCGCTTTAATAATTAAATGAAGAAACACTCTGGTTATGTCACCAAAACAGCACCCAGGAGATATGAAACCCCAGGTATGGAGGAGCTGGCTGAGTGAAGCCCAGGGGCAGGGAAGGCAATATAAATAAAAATACTAGAAAGAAATTTAAAGGGGAGTGAAATCAAGACAAGTCTTCATAGGTCTCCACACAGTGTGACGGTTGCCACCCCCTTTCCACGCTCACATGCACCCACGCTTGACTCTGACAACCCCTCAGACTTTCCAGACAGGGCTGAAGAGATCCAAAATGGTGACTTTCCAGGCTGTTGCTCCTTTGAAACCTGGCCTCTCCCAGGGCCCAACTTCCCCTCCACATAAAATCCCTGCCTCCTTTTTGTCCCTCTCAAAAATGATAAAAAAACCTGGCACCACCTCTGCTCTTTTTCTCCCTGTGCCCTGATGATTTGGACACTTTTCCTTGGCCAGGCCAGAAGCGGGCTGCTGTGGAGAGAAGGGTCAGCTGGGTGGGTGAGAGATATGGAAAGGCAGGTGGGTAATAGACTGGACATCTCCCGTGAGTGAGGATTGAATTCTTTGCTTCAGTGGCTTGAGGGGTTCAGGGCAACTTAATAACAATAATAACGATGGCATTTGTTAAGCACTTACTACGTGCAGAGCACTGCTCTAAGCGCTGGGGTAGATACAGGGGAATGAGGTTGTCCCATGTGAGGTTCACAGTTTTCAGCCCCATTTTACAGATGAGGGAACTGAGGCACTGAGGCACAGAGAAGTGAAGTGACTTGAGAAGTGGGGGAGATGCTCATGGAATGGCGGAATGGAATGGCTTGGGATCCCGCAAGGTGATAATGGAAGTTGAGTTGGTGAAGTTGGGGAAGGCCTTCTTGAAATAGGATGCAGTGGAGTTGGCCGCCTGGAAAAGATGAAATGTTGGAGAAGGCAGGAGAGGCCGCTCCGGCCTGGAGGAGTCTTTGGATTCACCAGATGTCTGGGAGCTGCTGGGGGGGCCCCAACACCTTGAAAAAATGATGCCAAGAGGGCGCAAGGTGCTGAAGAGGACTATGGCGTGAGTTGACAATGAAGTGGAGTTACCTGGAATTGCTTTTTTTTTTGGTACAGCAAATCGGGTTGGACAGAGTCCCCGTCCCACATGGGGCTCACGGTCTTATTCCCCATTTTACAGATGAGATTACTGAGGCACAGAGAAGTGAAGTGACTTGCCCAAGGTCGCATGGCAGACGAACGGCGGAGCTGGTATTAGAAACCAGGTCCAGGTCCTTCTGACTCCCCGGCCTGAGCTCTATCCATTAGACCACACTGTTTCTTTCCCTCCTTGCCCCTTAGGAGACTAGATCACCCAAGTAGGAAGAAAATAATCACTGTGTGCAGGTAAGTGTCAACCAACTCTTGAGCACTTAGTACAATGCTTTGCGTATAGTAAGTGCTCAATAAATACCACTGATTGATTTTTTAATGATATTTGTTACGTGCTTACTCTGTGTCCAACTCAGTCCTAAGCACTGGAGTAGATAAAAGTTAATACTACTTGCATCCCTGTCCTATATAATAATAATAATAATTCTGGCATTTGTTAAGCACTTAATCTGTGCCAGGCACTTATCCAAGCACTGGGGTGGATACAGGCAAATTGGGTTGGACACAGTCCCTGTCCCACCCTCATAGACTAATAGGAGGGAGAAGCAGCATGGCTTAGTGGAAAGACCATGGTCTCGGGAGTGAGAGGTCATGGGTTCTAATCCCACCTCTGCCACTTGTGAGCCTTGTGACAGTGGCCAAGTCACTTCATTTCTCTGTGCCTCAGTTGCCTCATCTGTAAAATAGGGATTAAGACTGTGAGCCCTACGTGGGACAACCTGATAACCTTGTATTTATCCCAGTGCTTAAAACAGTGCTCAGCACATAGTAAGCGCTTAACAAATACCTTTATTATTATTAACAGGTATTGAATCCCCGTTTTGCAGGTGAGGAAACTGAGGACCAGAGAAGTGAAGTGTTTTTCCCAGGTCAGCCAGCAGGCAAATGATGGAGCTGGGTTTAGAACCCAGGTCCTCTGGTTCCCAGGCCGGTGCTCTTTCCAGTAGGCCACGCTGCTTGATTGATCGGTCTACTAAATAGCTCCCAAATTGTCTTGGCTCTTCCTAATGCTCTTATTCCCTGCTTTTTCACTCATATTTTATCTCCTGATGATGAGGGTATTTATTACGTGCTTACTGATATGTCAAGCACTGTAGCAGAGACAGGATAAGCAGGTTGGACATAGTCCCTATCCCACATGGGGCTCACAGTCTAAGAGGGAAGAAGCATCTCATCTCCATTTTACAGATGAGGAAACTGAGGCACAGAAAGGTTAGGTGACTTGCCCAGGGCTACAGAGCAGGCAAGTGTTGGAGCGGGGATTAGAACCCAGGTCTCCAGACTTCAAGCGCCGTGCTCTTCCCATTGGGCCACACTGCTTCTCCTCAGAGGCTCTTCCGGAAAACAGGGCCTATTAGAAGCCCGGAAGCTGACTTTGTAGATTAGCTTTCCATGCGGTGTCTGATCAAGAGCTTTCTTGATGTCAGGCTAAATTAGATCCACAGGGTCTATCTTCCTGTCGCTGCCTCCGTGCTGTTTTCTGGGGAGAAGCGCTCTCTGATTTTTTAGGCAGAGCCGTCATTTCAGGAAGCCACGGTCTCTCTGATGAAGAGGCGTTTCTCCCTCTCTCCATTCTGCCTCTGATCTAGATTTCCTGCGCTTCACTCACTACAAACACCAAGCTCGTAGCGGTGAAGATAAATTTGTTTTCACTTTCCAACAGAATCAATCACCCCTGCCTCCCACTTCTCTCCCACTGCTCTCCTTAGAGCACCGTGGATCCTAAATCCCATTTGTATCGCCTCTCCTCTTGTCCCCAAAGAAAGCCAAAAGGTTGATTTTCTACCTTGTTGTATTTTTTTTTTAAATCAGCACTTTCTTCATTTAATCAACCCTCTGATCTCAGAATGCCATCCAGAAAACCACTGAAGTCAGCACCCGGGCTCTAAGGAGATCAGGCAAGATCTGGGATTGGAAAATAGGACAGTGGCGAAGGTTTGACTTTAGGTAAGTGGGGAAGCTGCATGGTTTTGTTTTAAGAGCACAGGCTTGGGTGTCAGGGGTCCTGGCTTCTAATCTCAACTCCATCACTTGCTTGCTGTGTGATCATGGGGAAGTTAGTTAACCTCTCTGTGCCTCAGTTTCCTCATCTATGAAATGGGGACTAAATATCAGCTCTCCATCCTACTTTGACTGTGAAGTCCTTTGTGGGGCAGGAACTGTTTCCCTGCCTATCCTGTACCCACCCCAGCGCTTAGTACAATGCCTGGCACTTAGTAAACACTAAAATACCACAATTATTATGGTCATCAAGAAATCAGGCCTAGGTTGGCTTCTGGGTAAGAACCCTATTTCTACCTAATTGTTAAGCACTTACTATGTCCCAGGCACTGAACTAAGCGCTGGGGTAGACACAAGCTAAACTCGTTGGACACGGTCCCCATCCTACACGAGACTCACCATCTTAACCCCCATTTTTCAGATGAGGAAACTGAGGCATAGAGAAGAAAAGTGACTGGCCCAAGTTCCCTTAGGGGACTAGAGGATTAGAACCCAAGTCCTTCTGACTCCCAGGCCCATGTTCCATCCAGGAGGCCATGCTGCTTCTGAAAAGCAAGGGTTGCCCGGAGTGGGATTTGAACCCACCCCTCCAGAGGAAACTGCGACCTGAATGCAGCGGCTTAAAGCGGTCTTTAATTCTCTTTCCAGTGTCATTGGAATGAAGGACTTTGGGGCTAATGTTAAGCAGAGGATGTCTTGGGTCCTTAGGAGATAAAGACTTGAGGGAAACAAGTCTCAGAGGCTGGAGCCCTTGACCTTTCAGCTCTGGTTTGATAAATAGGTGAATATATTCCTTTATTGCATCATCCCTGGCTAGTTCTGCATTTCTATATGAATCATAAAATATCTAGAATCGGCAGAAAGCTCAAGGCGATAATGGGCCAGTGTGAGGGAAGAACCGGAGAGGACAATGAGAAGGCATAAGATCTACCAGACAAGGGGCTTCTCCCCCACTTCCTTCGCTCCAGTCTCCCCCTCAGTGCTAAGTTTCCTGGAAGGAAAAATCAATAGAACTTCGAAGCTGGTGAGGAATCAGGATGGGTCTGAATGGGAAAATAGACTGTTCCTTTCTCTCTCGGAAATCGAACCCAGAAGACAATGCTCCACTACCTAGAAAGCACCTCCGTCCTTCCACACTGCCCCCACTCACTGATAGCTTTGTCTGAGGCTGTCACCGACCTAGAGCAGCACAAAAGTGATCTTCTCTTTCCCTGACAAGTAAGCATTTCCCCTGCAGTGACCCCAAGATCCCCCCCAAAATGTGCAGGTGAAACAAGACTTTGGTCCCTTAGGAATCCTGAGGGTCGGGCGGTGTGAATCACCTCCTCCAAGAGGTTTCATTCATTCATTCTTTCCATAGTATTTATTGAGTGCTTACTATGTGCAGAGCACTGTACTATGCGCTTGGAATGTACAATTTGGCAACAGATAGAGACAAACTCTCATTTCCTCTTCTCCCACTCCCTTCTCCTTGGATTTGCACCCTTTATTCACCCCTCCCTCAGTCCCACAGCACTTATGCACCTATCTGTAATTTATTAATTTATGTTAATGTCTTTTTCCCCCTCTGGAATAACAATGATAGTATTTGTTAAGTGCTTACTATATGCCAAGCACTGTTCTAAGCGCTGATAAGCTGCTAACTCTGCTAAGCTGCTCATCTCTGTACAGCAAGCTTGCTGTGGGAAGGGAACGTATCTACCTACTCCGGTATATTATACTCTCCCAAGTGCTTAGAACAGTGTTCTGTGCACTGTAAGCACTCAATAAATACAAGTGATCGATTGATTAGTTGAAATAAAGCCATTATTCCACATTCCACTACGTGGGCTCAAAACTCAGTTGAGAAGCAGCGTGGCCTACGGGCCTGGGAGTCAGAAGGACCTCGGTTCTAATTCTGCTCCACCACTTGTCTCCTTTGTGACCTTGGTGAAGTCTCTTAACTTCTCTTGCCTCAGTTCCCTCATCTGTAAAATGGGGATCAAGACTGCGAGTGCTTAGTACAGTGCCTGGCACACAGTAAGCGCTTAGCAAATACCTTAAAAACATAAGGGATGGAGGACTGTGAGGGGAAGAGAGAGCTCCTGCCGGGTTGAGGACAATGGAAAGCAGGTGACCTGGGCTTCGACCCCTGCACCCTAAATAATAATAATTATGGTATTTGCTAAGCGCTTACTATGGCCAGGCTGGTGTGGGTACAACAAAATGGGTTGGACACAGTCCCTGTTCTGCATGGGGCCCACAGTCTCAATCTCCATTTTATAGATGAGGTAACTGAGGCAGAGAGAAGTGAAGTGCCTTGTCCAAGGTCACACAGCAGACAATTGGCGGAAGAGGAATTAGAACCCATAACCTTCTGACTCTCAGGCCAATGCTCTATCCACTGCGCCATAAAGATAAACCAGTAATTGTGGTAAATTTTGTCTGTTCTAGCGATTTTATGTGCCAAGCACTGTATTGAGCTCTGGGATAGATAACCAGGTCTGGCACCGTCCCTTGTCCCACAGTCTAAGGGTTAGGAAAAATGGGTATTCAATCCCCAATTTGCAGAAGAGGAAACAGAGGTACAGAGAAGTGAAGTGGCTCACTCAAAGTCACACAGCAGGCAAGTGGCAGAGCAGCTGGGATCAGAATCCAGGTCTCCTGATTCCCAGACCTACACTCTTTCCACCAGGCCTTGCTGCTTTTCAATCTTTGCAGTCTAAGGGTCGGAATAGGGGAGGGGAAAGGAATTGTCACCAAAACGTCAGTTGAAAAGGAAAATGAAATCTCACCAAGGCAAAGCAGAGAAAACAAAGGAGCCATCTAAGGCTTGTGCCCATAGAGCATCTGAGGGAAAATAATTAGAATTGAAAAATAAAATGATCCTTTAGGTCTGTTTCTTAATTATGTGCCCAGGCACCGTTGCCCTGCAGAAGAATTCAGGGTCTTTTTTTCTTTCTTTAATAAAAAGAGGAAGTAATTATATGAAAGGAAATAAGGTGCTATTGTGTTGGATACAGACACACACATTTTCCTCCCTATCAGAAACTTATTCAAAATTAATCTGTTCCCCAAGTCCTGTATGCTACAGTATATTATTAAGAAAGGTGTAAGAGCTAAGTAGCTTAATGTTACCACGTTCTGATATTAGTTACCACTGAAAATTTTTAATTAAGAAAAGACAAACAAGGAAGCTGGAGAAACAATAGGGGCATGTGACTATAGCCTAGACTAGACTTGATGTATATGTCAGGTGGAATATATATATATATATGTATACATTCGGCTGGTACATAAAGAAACTGAATTAATATCCCCGAAGGAGAGGTGAAAGGATAATAGAAGCAGATTTGAAAATAATTGGATGTAAATAATATAAAGAGAATTCACTCAGCAGTGTTTCTCTTGTTTAAAAAATGAAGCTGGATGGTTTTTTTCCCTTGAAATCTTCCTTTCTAATCGACGCCCTCGGTGATTTGAAATTTTATCTTTTTCACTGGATTCACTTTGTAAATATTTATCTTCCTTTACTGCTCTTCTCGAAGTAGACTTTGTACTCAGGATTCCTCTGTTAGGAATAACCGGTGTTTTCACTACAGCGCTATGCTTGTGTTTGAGGATAGCACTATTGATGATGAGGACCCACCTGTGCATTTAATCTTGTGTCTCTGAAAAGTCCAAGCGGTGTTCGGCATTCTCTTTCCCTTGGATTTTTTTGCAGGTTAGATCCTTGCCTATGCTACTGGGTTTGTCCCGGAAGAGTCTTCCTGTTTTCAAGCCTCTTGACATGCCAAATTTCTCCAAGCCACTGCTAAAGGAGAGCAGGACCTTTCCCTGTTGCTGCTGCCCAGGCTGGTCTGCCTTTGCAGAGGTCTTCCAGTGGTTCACTGTGGTGTCTGATGATCGCTGGGCTTTACCGTTCCTTGAAATCAATGATTCTGCCCTCCTGGCTGGTGTGTGTTCTTCTCCAGCTCGTACACCAGCTCCTCTCCCAGTTGCCTCTCACCAGGCTGATTTTTCCTCCACAGAGGTCACCCAGAAGTCCACTGCGGTGTCTTATCGTTAGACACTGTGCTTCACCTGGCCTTTATATCTTTTACTCTGCCCTTTCAACTACGTCTCCTTCACTCGTACAGACTGAAAAACCACTGGTAAGCATAACCCCCTGCCCTGCAGACCTGCATATAGTGAAAAAATGATACTTCACAATGATTTCGTGACCAGATTTCCTGTCCCCCCTCAGCAGAAACGTTCTAGGAATGGGAATGAATTTACTGTGTCTCTGAGGAAACCCATAACATTCCTGGAGACAAGATCCTCTGTCTTGCATAGAATCTGTGCCGGAAAGTGAAATTTCAGTAGAGATGCTTTCGGCTCCCCTCCCTTGAAGTGATGGTACCAGAAAAATAATTTCAGAGTGCGAGAAGGAATTTCAATTAGACTGCTACCGGTATTACCAAATGGCATTCATTCGGTTAAGTTGAAAAACAGTGGTGTCCTAGTGAGATCTAAGCATCTCTGAAGACGCAGAGAGTCTCTCTGTCAAACGAATCCATCGCACCTGATTTAGCTACTATACAATGTTTGGCAGGATCCCGGAGTTTATTTTCCATCCAGTGCTTAACCTCTTTTTTCCCCAAGACACAAATGTCAATATTGGATTTACTCCGCTTGAATGAATGTGTCAGAGGGAAGATTAGTGACCGGCAGTCAAAGGATTTTTCAATTGGCAAAATGAGATTTCTCACAAATGAATCCAAACAGTTTGAGAGAGAAAACAAGCAGGAAAGGAAACGTTGCCAAATTTAGTCATGATGCCTCATTAAATGGATTTGAAGACCTCAGCGTGGGCATTTTATCCAGGAGCTCCCGGATTCATCCGGCAGGAAGCTGACTTGGGCAGCAAAAGGAAATTCTACTTGCTAATCTCAACAGGGTGTTTGCCGTGAAAAGCCAATTTCTCTTTGGGGTATATTGGCCTTTTTTTTTTACAGCATAAATCAAAGCCGCCCCCTAGCTCGGACTCAGAAGATGGAGCCCTGTTTCTCTAGGCCAGTGCACAGCTCGGAGCCCTAGAAAGAATAAGATCATATGGCGACTCTCTTGTCTTTGTGGAGTCACAATCACATGCGTAGAGTTTCCTGCAGGCTGGTTCAATGGGAACTCTGCAGATGGCACAGCGTGAAATGGGAAAAATTCCCAAGGAGTTCCCACACTGTCCCATTTGCCTGCTTCTATACCAGGCAGTCTGGTTTTCGACTTGTCCATCTCAGCTGGGGTAGGGATCAGGTCTATTCCCTCTGTTCTTGCTCAACTATACTCTCCCAAGCGATTACTTGGTATGGGACTTGGCGGAGAATAAATGCTCAATAAATGTTATCATTTGAGTGATTGATCTGCCATCTTGGATACTGGACTGTTTCCCATTATGTCCAGTATTTTTATTTCAGCCATTAACCTCCCTCTGCCTTGGTCCCTCCTGCTGAGTTTCCCGGCTTGGAAGTGGCATTCATGTTTATGGGGATCTGAAGGGGAACCACATAGCTTTGAAGCACTTAGTACGACGCTTGGCACACAGCAAGCGCTCAGTGAATATCAGAGTTTGAGTGATTGTAGGAAAGAGACTTATCCACTTCTATGTCGGATCCAAAGCTGAAGTAAAAAGAGAAAACTAGAGTTATGTTTTTTTCCTCTAGGCTGTAAGCTCAAAGTGGGCAGGGAATGTGTCTGTACAGCATCAAATTGTAATAATGATAATAGTGGCATTTGTAAAGCGTATACTATGTGCCAGGCACTGTACTAAGTGCTGGGGTAGATACAAGATAATCGGGTTGGACACAATCCCTGTCCCACGTGGGGCTCAGAGTCTCAATCTCCATTTTACAGAAGGAGGGAACTGAGGCACAGAGCTGCAAAGTGACTTGTCCCAGGTCACCCAGCAGACAAGTGGCAGAGTGGGGATTAGAACCCATGACCTTCTGACTCCCGCGTCCCTACTCCATCCAGTAGGCCACGCTGCTTCTCTTGTACTCTCCCTAGGACTTGGTACAGTGGTCTACACACAGTAAGGGCTCAATGAAGCCCGCTAATCGATCGATTGTCCCGGAGCAGGGCAGCCTCCTGGATCCGCTGTAGGCGCTCGATAAATGCGACTGACTGACTGATTGCCATCACTCCTGTTCTCTGTAAGGCTGGGGCCGTTTCCTTGCTCCAGCCCTGACGGGATTTTCACTACGCAATCTCACCATCTAATGGGCTTCATTAGGAAAAATGAAAAACGTTACGGAGCCCCAAGCCTTCGTGTCCCTACTGTGCCCTTCGGTGCTGTACTTTTCCAGAACATCTGCCAACTGGATGCTGTGATGACATTCCCATTAAACCCTTGCTGAATCGGTGTGCTGGTCGACTTGTTTTCTTCCATCAGGAGCTTGACACTTCTCCCAGATCTGCAGTTTCATCTCACCAATGACCCGCCTGCGATCGAAGGAACTTAGCTCAGAGAGACGGGAAATATCGTGAGCTCCAGATTGCTCTGACTCGTAATGCGCTGGGTTTGTCGGAAGGATATGCGAGTATAATGTCAGGGGAGGAAGCAGTGTGGTCTAGTGGAAAGAGCACAGGCCTGCGAGTCAGAGGACCTGGATTCTGAGCCCAGTTCTGCCACCTGCCTGCTGTGTGACCTGAGACAGTTCACTTCACTTCTCTGTGCCTCACTTTTCGCATCTAAAATAGGGATTCACTACCTAGCCTTCCTCCTAGTTAGGTGGGAGCCCCGTGTGGGAAAAAGATCATGTCCAATGAGATTTTCTTCCATCTACCCCAGTGCCTAGTGCAGTGCTTGGCATATAGCAAGCACTTAACGAAAATCTCAGTGATCAGTAATTGATCATTTTAGCCAACTCTTAAAAAAAATAAAACCCCAACTTCTTGAAGTGTCTCATCTTTCACACTCCAAGAATATCAAAATGCAATTTTCCTCTTAGGAATTCGTTACCATTTTCTCTCCTTCGGCTTGAAAATGTCTTCTCGTCTTTTCAGAGCTTAAAGTTGTAAAAAGGCTTTTTATTTTCTCAAAGGACTTCGACATGGGGACCTAATTTTGAAAGCACGAACCCCTGGGAACAGGAGGTATTACAGATGGGGAAACTGTGGCTCCGAGAGGCTAAGTGACTTAACTTCAAGTCTCACGGCACTTCTCCCTTTCTGACTTCCACCTACCTTCTCTTGTCTTGTCTTGCCTTGTCTTTCTTCCTTCTCTCCTCGTTACTGGTACCCTGGACTCGTTTTGGTGAAATCACCTTTTATGATGGGTCTTGGCTTAGCCTGTCCCGTGATCTATGCTGGTAACTACATCCGTAACTATCTCTGCCTCATCCACTTTCCTAATATCATTGTGCTTCTAATCAATGTTCAGTAAATTGTAAGCATCTCCTATGTGTCAAGCACGGTACTATGTGCTTGGGAGAATATGATAGTGATAGTAGATATGATCCCTGCTTTCAGTGAGCTTCCAGTTTAGCTTCTCGAGACCTTTGCCTTTTCTCCCCTACAGGCCTTGGTTGATTTCTGGCCTTTTCCTTTAGTTGAAAAGCTCTGTAATGCCATGGTAGATAAATACTTTTCTTTTCTTTTCTTTTCTTTTCTTTTCTTTTCTTTTCTTTTCTTTTCTTTTCTTTTCTTTTCTTTTCTTTCTTCCTTTCCTTTCCTTTCCTTCCTTTCCTTTCCTTTCCTTTCCTTTCCTTTCCTTTCCTTTCCTTTCCTTTCCTTTCCTTTCCTTTCCTTTCCTTTCCTTTCCTTTCCTTTCCTTTCCTTTCCTTTCCTTTCCTTTCCTTTCCTTTCCTTTCCTTTCCTTTCCTTCCCTTTCCTTCCCTTTCCTTCCCTTTCCTTCCCTTCCCTTTCCTTCCCTTTCCTTCCCTTTCCTTCCCTTCCCTTCCCTTCCCTTTCCTTTCCTTTCCTTTCCTTTCCTTTCCTTTCCTTTCCTTTCCTTTCCTTTCCTTTCCTTTCCTTTCCTTTCCTTTCCTTTCCTTTCCTTTCCTTTCCTTTCCTTTCCTTTCCTTTCCTTTCCTTGGTCAGTGCTCTGCACACAGTAAATACTTAAAAAATACTATTAAAACAGTATTATTACTGATAAATACTATTAATACAGGCACTGTATTAAGCACTAGGATGGATACAAGCAAATGAGGTTGGACACAGTCCCTTGTCCCCTGTGGGGTTCACAGATTCGAACCTCAGTTTACAGATGAGGTAAATGAGGTACAGAGAAGTGAAGTGACTTGCCCACGGTCACACAGCAGACAAGTGGCAGAGCTGGGATTAGAATCCCTGACCTTCTGACTCCCAGGCCTGTGCTTTTACTATTGATTGATTGGTTGATGAGGTTGGGAATAACGTAAGTGTAAAGAGTGGTTTGGTGGGTCGATCCATCTTGAAGTGCTATGAGGCAATCGGGCAAGCCTTTCTGGAAGAGGTGGGATTTTTAGGAGGGTCTCGAAGGAGGGGAAAGCTGTGGTCAGGTAGGTAAGGGTAGGGAGGATCCACAAGCCGGGGACATGGTGTGAATGTGGGATCGGAGGCAGTAGAGTCAAGATGGAGGTACGTTTGGAAGGTGAGGATGGGAGAACAGAAGAGCCAGGAAGCCAGTAGTTAAGCATTTTTTCTGGATGCAAACAGTCAATGAGCTGAAAAGGTTGTGGCTTCCCTGCTGACTGAGAAGAATGGCACACGAGGGTCAGGAAAGTCTCTTCCGTCTTGCCGCAGCCACCCTTTGCCGCTGGAGATGGGCATGTTGGCATCAAAACGGAACAAAGGATAATCTTCACTAAGAGCCGGGGATTGCGGGAGAGGAGAGGAAAGGGGCAGGTCTCGGCGGTATAAGCATCAGAGATCAAAACATTTTACGTGAACACAGTATCTTCCTCTGCTCCCAGGGTGCCTGACATTAGGTGTGTTGGTGGCGGACCTTGGGCAAACACTGTGCAATTAGAGGTTAATTAAACCTCAAGTCAACACGCTGGAAAGAGATTTTAAAAGCGGCCAGCGGGAGAGAATGTTTCCTTTAACAAGCTTCGCGGAGAGTCTAACCGCTCTAATAATGCTCTTTCTCCTAAAAAATGGCTGATTTTTTTTTGTTATAATCTTTGTCTTCACAGGGTGAACTCCTCTGGGTTTTGTGTTCATTTCTGCAATCAATCAGACAAACAATGGTATTTATTAAGCACCTACTGTGTGCAGAGCACACTGCTGTGTGCTTGGGAGAGTGCAATACAACAGAATGAGCAGACACATTCCCTGCCCATAATGAGATTGCAGTCAAGAGGGGGAGACAGATAATATTAATACATTATTTATAATAATAGAGAGTTAGTAGACAAGATGACTGTTCCCCAGGAGCTTAAAGTCTACTGTGGATTGTAGTAAGCACTCCAGGGAATTGAAAAGGATTAGAAGACACAATCCCTGACCTCAAGTAGCTTCCAGTCTAGCAGGATTCCTGTTGAGAAACTTGAGAAGCAGCATGGCCTAGTGGAAAGAGCCCAGGCCTGGCAGTCGAAGGACCTGGATTCAAATCCTGACTCTACCAGTTCCTTGCTGTGTGACCTAGGGCAAGTCACTTGACTTCTCTGTGCCTCAATTCTCCTGTTCTCCCTCCTACTTGGACTGTGAGCCCCATGTGGGAGAGGGACTGTGTCCAATCTAATTAACTTGTATCTGCTCCAGCGCTTAGAACAGTGACACATCATAAGCAATTAACAAATACCATAAACAACAACAACAATAAAAAGCAAGCTTGTACAAATGTTGGGCCAAATATAGTAGGGTTTGAGAGGTTGACAGCGGTAAACATTCAAAATAACTAATCACCCCTATCTCACCCTCTCCTCACACCTTCTCTGTCCAGCACCAACCTAGACCCTACACTCCTGGAGGACAGGGAATTTAGGTCTGAATTCTGTTGTACTATCCCAAATGTTTAGTACAGTGTTCTGCACATAGTAAGCACTCGATAAATTCCATCGACTGATAGTACAATGCTTTGGATTCAGTAGCATGCCATGCATTGCAGGATGCAAAAAACAGGGCGGGGTATGAGTTGGAAAGCTTGCTAGATTCTCCTTCCCATATTTCCCACTTCCACTCGGATATAATCCCTGGTTCGTCAAGGACTGAGTAGATTCCGGGCTCCACACTAGGCCGGGCTTGTTATTGCATCTTATTTTCCCATCGTCAACTTTTGCCAGTGCAGAAGGCTGTGGGCATCTCACAGAAGTCCGAAGGCATCTTCCTCTCCTTCTAGGCCTGCCTCCAATATGGGCTGGGTTTCACCTTCTTTGGCTGAGGCTCTCTAGTTCACTTGAAGACCCAGAAATAGCTACTTCTCCTGCAAGCAGCCTCTTAAATCATGTGTGGACATGTGTGAAAAATCCTTACAAAGTTTGATCTTGAGGAGTAAATGAGAATTTGCAGGGAGTAGGAGTGAGGACGAAGAAGGAGAAAGAGGAGAGGGAGAAGGAGGTGATGGGGAGGAAGGAGAGGAAAAAGTGCAGGAGGAAGAAGAGGAGGAAAGGAGGAAAGGAGGAGGAGGAAATGGAGGTGGAGGAAGAGGGGAGAAGATTCTGAGCTCTTGGGAAAGAGCTAAAGTGCAAGGAAGAGATGAAGCTGGCTTCAAATGCTATTGCTTTTAATAATAATGATAATAATATTTTATAATTACCGTGTATGGAACTTTTCATTTGGAAGTCTCAAAGGGCTTTATAAACATTAATTAGTGACATTTCATAACACCCCAGTGAGACTGAAAGCTATTATCCTTTCGCTTTATGCCTCCAGGTAGGATGAAGTCCAAAGTGGGGGGGATGTGGCATCTTTAAGGCCAAGCCAGTGCTTCAGACTGGGATGTCCATCAGACGGTGAGTTTGCCTTGGGGTTCACCAACCCGATGCTCAATGGTGCAAGAATTACCCACCTTCCCCAGGCCCCTCGGCCATCTTTGAAAACCCAACCTAAGTCTAAGGAGCCCAAGCGCTCCCCTAATGGACTGCTCGAAGGGCAGAAGGGCGTTCGACTGGTAGAGCAAGGAAGTGAGATTTAGAGCTTCGAAAAGATCTCTTGAAGGAAGTCAGTTTTCCCAATCTATTGCCATCTGTAAATTGCAGTTTTTCTACTGAAGGGATTTTGCTCTTTCATCATTACCTCATGTCTGGGTCTCTGCCTCTGAGGTGTCCCGCTAGATTGATTGGACATGATCTCTCTAAAATGGCGGCAACTTTTGGGTGACTATAAGCTCGCCGTGGGCAGGGAGCGTGTCTACCAACTCTGCTATAGTGTGCTCTCCCAAGTGCTTAGTGCAGCGCTCCGCACAGCGAAAGTGCTCAATAAATACGATCGACTGATTGTGTCAAGATCACTCCAGAGAAATCCCTCTTTGGCCGATGTAGGAAGCCTCTGAAATTCTTGGTGTTTGAGGTCTTCTCATTCATTCTATCGTATTTCATTCTATCGTAGTTATTGAGTGCTTACTGTGTGCAGAGTGCTGTAGTAAGCGCTCGGGAAGTACAATTCAGGAACAAATAGAAACAATCCCTGCCCACATTGGGCTCACAATCTAGTACCTATATCAGAGGCCCGTAATAACTCCACCGGAGTTTAGCTCTGGATAATTCAGACTCCCAACATGCACTTTGGTCTCAATTATACAGATGCCTCAGGTAAAAGAATGTTTCCATACAGATGACGGAGACTAGTTATCCGGCTTAGTTGGCTAGTATTCGCCACAAGGCTGATAGACGACCCGGCTTCTAACCCCAGCCCCAGCACTTGTCTGCTGTGTGACCTTGGGCAAATCACTTAATTTCTCTGGGCCTCAGTTTCCTCAGCTGTAAAATGGGGAGAAAACACCCGTTCTCCCTCCCTCTCAGACTCTAAGTCCCATGTGATGGAGGGATGGTCTCTAAAATGACTGTCTCGTACCTACCCCAGGGCTTACCGTAGTCTTTGGCGACATAGTAAGCTTTTGACAAATACAAACATTACCTAGAGATACTGTTCATCTCCTCCCCACTTCATCCTGGATCTCTGATAAAACCACCTCAGAACATCAGGAAACTAACTCCATCAATCAGCCAGTCAATCTATGGTATTCATTGAGCGCTTACTACGTGCAGATCTTGGGAGAGTACGATACCACAGAATTAGCAGACACATTCATCTCAACCAAGTTTATGTTTCTGTTCCTTCAGGGGCCCCAGAGCCGATATCAATTCACATCTTCATTACTTTCTGGGTAAGGAGGTGAAAGTTAATGTCGTCAATCAGTGGTATTTACTGAGTGCTTACTATGTGCAGAGCACTGTACTAAGCGCTTGGGAGAGTACAGTAGAACAATATAACGGACCCATTCCCTGTTCACAAGACTGTACTGAGTGGCCGGAAGAGTACAATACAACAGAATGAGCAGACACATTTACTTCCCCTACGATAAATTTCTGTTCCTCCAGGAGCCCAAGTACCGGTGTCAATTCACATCTTAATCACTTTCTGGGTAATCTCATTAGAGATAATCCCATTTACCCAATTGTGTGGGTATCTCCGCTCCTGCAGAGGATGGGATTCCTGCGACTGATTCAGTAACTCCATCCAGCCCGAAGCTCATAAACAGCACCTCCACAGTCAAAGTCTGACTGGCTGTCAAACCTGGGGACCATCCAATAGTGGGATTTGTTAAGTGCTTATTATGTGTCTGGCACTGTACTAAGTGCCGGGGTGGATATAAGCAAATCGGGTTGGACACAGTCCCTAGCCCACGTGGGGCTCTCAGTCTCAACCCCCCATTTTACAGATGAGGGAACTGAGACCCGGAGAAGTGAAGTGACTTGCCCAGCAGACGAGCGGCAGAGCGGAGATTAGAACCCATGACTTCCCGACTCCCAGGCCAGTGCTCTATCCGCTAGGTCACGGACTCACCCACGCAACTCCTCTGCACCCTTGGTTTTAGATGAAGATGGCATATCTGGAATTTTGTTTTCTGGGAAATACAGCCGAGTCCCTCTAAGAGCTCAGTGATGGCCTTGGGATGTAAACCCAGTCATTCCACCCTCTAGTAATTATCCAGTTTTCCAGATGCAGTGTGAACTCCCTTCTCTCGATCACCCGCCTAAGAGTAAGTCATCAATTAGGCCGGATACTGTTGAATTCCAGTTCATTCAGTGCGTTCCATTTGGCAGGCAGGGAGCTGAGCTCACGAGAGGCTGAAGGTTCACCTATCACGGAGGCTGGTTGGTGTTAGCAGGACGGAGATGCAGAGAAAACCCAGGCCATATGGTGTCCTGTTTCACACAACATGTGAGTCATTAAACTGTTGTGTAGACAACTCTCACTGAAAACAAGCCAATCCCTCAAAACCCACAGCGAATCCAAATCCTTGCCTTTGTTAAGGAAAACATGCAAACAACCACACACGGACACACACACAGAGACAGACACACACACACACACGCACACCAGCAGTCACTCTCCTTTGACGGTTTGAAGGGAGAAAAGATGTTTGTACCGCTCACGGACTGGCTAATGAATAATCAGATTTCACAGCTTGAGTACTGGGGTGGTAATTTGGTAGCACACCATGCTCCAGATCCATGGAATACTGCTTCATTAATGTGAAGACCTGTATAATCAAACAATTAGCAGTCTCTCTGCTGCTAAAGCAGCTTTTCATCAGCATATATACTTCGCTGTAAAATGAGTCTCAAATTAGAGAATCTGACAGCAACTTGTCTTTTACTAACACACTGCAACGGGAAAGAGGAGGGTGGAAGCCATGTTTTCCAGCCATGAGGCGATGAACTTGAGCCTTTGAGACTTTACACATCACGTCAAGACATGGCTGGGTTAGGACTCCAGCTTCATTCATTCAGTCGCATTTATTGAGGGCTTACTGTGTGCAAAGCACTGTACCGATCACTTGGGAGAGTACAATACAGCAGTAAACAGACACATTCCCTGCCCACAGTGAGCTTACAGTCTAGAGGGGGAGGTTATTTCATTTTTCTGGATAGACTTGGGTTGTGCCACCCCACCCCCAAGCCTAGGTCGTAGCTGGAGGTGGGCAGGGGAAGGGACAAATGAGGGATTGCTCAGAAAAGAATCCCTGCATCCTTTCCCAGGGACCCCCAATTTTGTTGTTCTTTCTTATCATTTTTCATTTGAAATTGAATTTTACCAGGCAATTCATTTTTTTCTTCAAAACTTTTCATTCAGCTGCTTTTGGAAAACAACAGCGCTGTGTCCTGCTATGAAAGAAGCAGCTTGGTCTAGTGGAGAAAGCACAGGTCTGGTAGTCAGAAGGACCAGGGTTCTGCCACTTGCCTGCTGTGTGATCTTGGGCATGTCACTGAACTTCTCTAGGCCTCAGTTACCTCATCTATAAAATGGGGATTAAGACTGTAAGCCCTATGTGGGACAGGGACCGTGACCAACCTGATTACCTTGTATCTACTTCAGCACTTAGTAGAGTGCTTGGCACATAGTGAACACTTAAAAAAAACCCAAAGCAGACAAATGGCAGGACCAGGTCTGCTCTGATTGGAATTTCAGATTGTTCTTTGAATTTTCTTCCTATTTTCCAGGCACAGGGAGGCTAAAATCTTTCAATCGGTGCCTGGTCTTTGCTCCTGTCACTTTTTTAAGAGAAAGAGCCACTGTGTAGTTGTGATATAATGTGGTGCTTTGGGCTCTTCTTTGACACAGATCAGAAAAAATGACTCGGAGACCCTTTATAATAATAATAATAATAATAATGTTGGTATTTATTAAGCACTTACTATGTGCAGAGCACTGTTCTAAGCGCTGGGGTATACAGGGTAATTAGGTTGTCCCACATGAGGCTCACAGTCTTCATCCCCATTTTACAGATGAGGGAACTGAGGCAGAGAGAAGTTAAGTGACTTGCCCACAGTCACACAGCTGACAAGTGGCAGAGCTGAGATTCAAACCCATGACCTCTGACTCCCAATCCCGTGCTCTTTCCACTGAGCCACGCTGCTCCTACATTGAAATTGTCTTTTAGAATTGTTAGCAATACTCATTAGAAATGCACAGTGTGTACTTAGAACAGGGTGGTGAAGTGATTGTTCAGAGAAATCAGGATTGGGAAAAGCATATGTGCAGAGAACATACTATATTGTGCTCTCTCAAGCATTCAGTACAGTGCTCTGCACACAGTAGGCGCTCAATAAATACGATTAAATGAATGAATGAAGCCTCAGCACATAGCTCTGCGTGAGCTAAGCACTCAGTACATACTGTGGGCTGGAAACTCATTACTGGCAGAGATCGTGCCTGCTAATTCTCTTGCATTATAATCTCCCAAGTGCTTAGTACAGTGCTCTGCACGTAGCAAGCGTTCGATAAATACGATTGATCGATAGATGACAAACGGCTGTGTGTGAAAAATGACTCTTTTTCAATCAATCAAAGGTATTTATTGAGCTCCTTCATGTCTGCAGAGGACTGTGCTAAGCAACTGAGAAAGTACAATACAATAGAGTTGGTAGATGCACTCAAGGAAGGGCTCATTCGCCTACCTCTTGGTTCTTTTTTTCAACTCTTTACTTCTAATCTGGTGATATTAATGTTCCTGTGAAATATAATTTAGAAATAACTCTTATAGATCCAAATGAACCAGAAAGCCATGTTGTGGTACTCATGCCCCCTATCACAGGGACTCATTTATTCAGCTATTTCATCTTGATATATTTGTATTCTTTCCCATTATAACCTTGTCCTTCTGCCTACTCTCACAATTTGGAAATGATTTTTGTCTGCCTGCCATCCCCATTAGCTGTAAATTCTTAGAAGGTAGCATGTTTGCGTCTTCCTCCCCTCGTAGTCTCCCAAATACTTAGCACAATGCTTCTCGCTCAGGAGGCTTCGTAGAAAAGCAGTGTGGCCTAGTGGTTAGCACATGAGCCTGGGAGTCAGAAGGACCTGGGTTCTAATTCCAGCTCCGCCACTCGTCGTCCGTTGTGTGACCTTGGGCAAGTCACTTCACTTCTCTGGGCCTCAGTGACCTCATCTGTAAAAGGGCGTTGGAGACTGTGAGCCCACTGTGGGACAAGAACTGTGTCCAACCTGATTTGCTGGTATCCTCCCCAGTGCTTACTACAGTATCTGGTGCATAGTAAGCGCTTATCAAATACCATTAAAAAAAGGAGGCCCTCAGTCAACAACCCTGATGATGAGGATTATCACATCTGTATAATTCGACATTTCCCAGCACGGTTTTAGATGAAGTCGCAGTTGCTGGGATAGTGTGATTGAAAGTGTGGCACTGTGAGTTTGGACTGATGGAGCATTTGGACTTTTCTGAACGCGATTAGCTTCACTGTTTATTGATCTCAAACAGGAACCAGACCGTACATGCAGTTGGCAGGGAGCTCATTATTTGTTTTTGGTGAACCATAATGGGAAGATTAGATCCTCTAAATTAGCAAGGCCATCCTAATCCTATTAGAGAGCTTTGCTATTAGAACCACACTGGTCCATCATCCTCGCTTCAAGGTGTCCTTGTGTACGTATCTGAGACGGGACCGGTATGAACACTATCGGCCTCGAACCGGAAGACTCGATGAGGAATCGGACTCTCCCAAGGGCTTAGTACAGTGCTCTGCCCGAAGTCGACATTCGGTAAATGCCGCTGATGGATTGAATCAATGGCGAAAGGCCGGCAGAAGAATGAACAAATCTATTTCTGAGGAGAAATGATAATGGGACACGGATTGCCCCTGTTAGATTTACACGGTCAAACCGGCCTGCGTCGATTTCCAGAAGCAGCTGCGTTGGGCTGTGCTTTCAAAGTGATCAGAGAGTCGGCAGCGGCGGCTTTAAATAAACATTAGTGCCGCTGAAGTGGGAAAGAATTCAAAGATTGGGACCTCTTTCAAAAATGTGATTTCTTGGGAAATATCCACCACGGACACCCCTTTCTGTCTATAGCTGGATATTTGTGCACACCTGAACCTCAGACTTTCTGCACTGATTAAAATATGCTTGCCTCTAGAACACACCATAAACCTGTGTGACCTCCCTGGGCGTGCAGTGAACTCACACTTCTGACACTTCACTTCTGAGGTGAAGGGGATCTCTTCGAAACTGCAGACCCCTAAAACTCCACAACTTTGTCAGAAGACTTGCTCTTTTGGCCTTCTGTTCCCCAAAGCGAATTAGACTTCTTGCAGAAAACTTGTGTCTTAACAAATCACTGCCAGGAGCAACTCCACATCTGACTCCAGAAAACGCACTTGGCATTATCCTTCTCGGTTCACATATATTTGAAGCAAATTACATCAAATTGTATTTGAAATACCAAACTGGCATTAATGGAAGCTTCTTCTTTTTTTTTTTTTTTGCTCCAGGCCCCATTTTAAAATAGATGAGCATAAAAATGCAGTCTGCATCATTAAGTTTATATGAAACTAGTGAGAATAAAAATCATCATATAAGTTCTAATAAGATGTGTTTTTCATTCCGGTTTAATAACCCAAGACTATATCCATCTTCCAGGATAATAAATACACCGAAAGGAATGCATTCTTTTGTGGGTTTAGCTGGTGAGGGTTTTAGAAGATGGAGTTTTCTGAGAAGCCGGGTGAAGAAAATTCTTTAATATGGCAGTGTGGGGTATTATTATCATAAATAATTAATGTGCACAGCAGAAGAAAGCCAGGCTTCATTAATAATTCTTATTTTTAGTTGGCATAAGCTAGAGGTGCTGCATCCTCTTTCATCCCATCTATGCCAATTTCCTTGATTTTAATTTAATAGATGTTAAAAATGTTAAAGGGACGGCGCATTAGGTTTTTGTTTACGACTGACTGATAGCGTCGCTAATTCCTACCTGCCAGGGTATTTTTAGTAACAGGCAAATGGAAGGAGGGCAAGGAAAAAAAAAAGTCACCGTCAGGCAAGGTAATGTGGGTATCGATGTCAGCATCTTTCATCTTCCAGCTCCCTGTGGGACCAGTTAAGAAACCTCTTTGATTTGGACCTCAGGAAACGATAGAACGCTGAGCTGGAGGCTCAAGCTCATCAGAATGGTCTGTTGATTTTTCCGGAAAACGCAGGCTCTCTCCAACACCACCTCACGGCTGGGATCCACCGAGTCGCTTGTCAAAAACGTCCCACGATCTGAGAAGGGGCCACGCCTGCCTCTCCTTGGCCCCACGGTGGGAAGCGTCGGGGGGCATGAGGAGCCTCGGAGAGGGAATCGAGGCCTGACTTTGTAATTATAATAATAATAACTGTGGTATTTCTTAAGCGCTTACTACGTACCCGATGCTGTAGTAAGGGCTGGGGTGGATACCAGTAAATCAGGGTGGACACGGTCCCTGTCCCACGTGGGGCTCAATCCCCATTTTACAGATGAGGTAACTGAGGCCCAGAGAAGTGAACTGACATACTCAAGGTCACACAACAGACAAGTGGCGGTGCTGAGATTAGAATCCATGACCTGACTCCCAGGCCTGCCCTCTATCCACTATGCCATCTAGACCCCGGTCCAAGGAATGTGCCCCTTGAATTCTGACAGGATGGAGGGACCCTCTTCGAAGGAGAAATGTGAGCCGAGATGTTTCCGAGGGGTGTTTTTCGTTCGAACCAAGGAAGGACACCCGCCCAGGAGCCAATACGGTCTGGGTTTTCTGTTTTCGCTCTGCTGGAAGTGTGATTTGTCTGCAGAGACACAGTTATTTATTTCGTGCTTGGGTGTCATCAGCCAGTTACTTGCAGTGCCCACAGGAGACTGTGATAGAAGGAATCACATTTGTTCAGCTGTTTCTTGGCCAGTGAGAAGCGGCGTAATATGGTGGATAGAGCTCGGGCCTGGGAGTCCGAAGGACCTGGATTCTAATCCTACCTCCGCCACCTGTCTGCTGTGTGACCTTGAACAAGTCACTTCACTTCTCTGTGTCTCAGTTGCCTCACCTACAAAATAGGGATTCATTACCTGTTCTCCCTCCCACTGTGACCCCCATGTGAAACCTGATTATCTCGTATCTACCCCCGTGCTTTGGCATTTAACAACCCAAGTTCTTAGTACAATGCTCTGCACAGAGTAAGAGCTCAGCAAAAACCACTGATTGATAGGTGAAGCAGATCCTTCTCTCAGCTCTTGCCCATCACGGTCTCAGCACCTGGTCCTCGTTGGAGTCAAGAGAACAGAGCCCAGGGTTTCTTCAGTACTGAGGCATTTTCTCCTCTCAACCAGTTGCTCAGAGGAGAATTTAAGAGTGGAGGGATGTCAGCTACTTCAAGAGGCCAGACGGTAGGTGGTGGTGGGGTTGAATGCCCAAGGAAGCAGGTATAGAGCTTTTCCCTACCTCCAAAGCCTTATTAAAAAGACATCTCGTGCAACGGGGTTTCCCCCACTAATCCCTCATTTCCTCTTTTCCCACTCACTTCTGTGTCACCTTTTATTCCCCCTCAGCGCTTATATCCATATCTGTGATTTATCTATATTAATGTTCTCCCTCTGTAATTTAAGCTCCTTGTGGGCAGGGAGCTCGTCTATCAACTGTGTTATTGTATATTGATGCTATTGATCCCTGTCTACTTGTTTTGGTTAGTTGTCTGTCCCCCCGCTTCTAGACCGTGAGCCCTTTGCTGGGTAGGGATTGTCTCTATTTGTTGCCGAATTGTACTTTCCAAGCGTTTAGTACAGTGGTCTGCATACAGTAAGTGCTCAATAAATACGATTGAATGAATGCTCTCCCAAGTGCTTAGTAGAGTGTTGTGCAGACAGTAAGTACTCAATAAATATGATTGATAGGCCCTTCTGACATCCGGCTGGATAGACCAGAGCCAAAGGTGTCATGCCCTAGCCAATCCCTATTATCACTGAAATAAAGCAGGGAGGTAATTTATTGATTTTTGAATATGACTTGTTAGCCACCGTTCGAGGATGTGGGGTACATACAGACTACTCAGCTTGGACACAGTCCATGTCCTACGTGGGGTTCACAGTCTTACTCCCTGTTCTACAAACGAAGTAACTGAGGGACAAAAGTGAAGTGACTTGCCCAGGATCACACAGCAGAGAAGGGGCAGAGCTGGGAATAGAATCCATGTCCTTCAGATGCCTAGGCCCCAAGGTCTATACACTAGATTTAGTTACTTCTCCATGGGAGGCTAAGTCCTGTTTATCTCTCTCTAAGCAGTATCTGAGACGGGACCGGTATGAACACTATCGGCCAAAAAGAGAATGGGATACTTGTCACATCCCTGGGAAATTCTTCCATTTCAGTGGCCTTCAAATATCATCCAAAGTTTTGGAAACAGTCATTCAAAATTTGAGAAGTTTCTCGGCTCCAGGGCGAAGACCTGGGTTCTAATCCCTGATCTGTCACTCGTGACTTGGATCGGGTCACGCCACTGCACTTCCGTTTCCTCAGCTGTAAAATGGGGATGAAATAATAATGATGATGGTATTTGTTAAGCGCTTAGTATGTGCCAAGCACCGTTCTAAGCACTGGGGTAGATACAAGGTAATCAGGTTATCCCACATGGGGCTCACAGTCTTAATCCCCATTTTACAGATAATTTAAGTGACTTGCCCAAGTCACACAGCAGACAAGTGGCGCAGCTGGGGTTAGAACCCACTACCTCTGACTCCCAAACCCGTGCTCTTTCTACTAAGCCACGCTGCTTCCAGGGACGGTGTGTGTTCTTATTGCATTTTATCTATCCTAGGATTTAGCACATAGTAAGCACTTAAAAAATACCCCAGGTATGTTAGAAGCACTCACACCTCTGGAGTAACTTTATCCCACACCCTCTCACAGGCTCCCAGAAGAAACACCAGAATCAAGCCTCCCAGCGTGTTTGCGGAACAAAATTTATCGCCGGCGCTGGCTTTCTGTCTCCCGGACTGGCCCTTGGTTGAGCAAAGCGTCGACTCCTTCACCTCGGCCACCCTGCCCACCTCACCTGCATGTGAGGGGGGTTGAACTTTCAGGTAAACAGACTCCGTGCCTGAATCAGCTGCGAACACCCACTTCCTGCCTTCTGCTGCTTCTGGGAATGGGGGACCTCTTGTCTTATCCTCTGCTCTGTTTACTTCACCTGTTCAAAGACACTTTCATGGCCAACTCCCCACCCTTTTCAGATGCTAATCTGGCCGGGAAATGAAATGATCACTGCCTTGGCTTTGCAGCAGGAAAGGTTAGTTAAGAAGCTGGTGAAAAGTCAGACCGTGAGGAGAGGAAAAGTTGGGCTTCGGGAAAGAGTCTTTCTTTACCTTTGAGACGTGGTGGATCTCATTTGCTGGTCCATGACCAGCATTGGACCTGGATTGATTGATTAGATTGTTGTATCTGTTATGGTCTACTCTGCCCAGGGTACTTCATAAATATAATTGATCTTAGCATGGCTTCTCTGGGTGGGAATACCTAGAGGCTTTCCAAATAGAGATTATGATGATGATGATATCTGTTAAGCACTTACTATGTGCCAGGCACTGTACTAAGTGCTGGGGTGGATACAAGCAAATTGAATCGGACACAATTGCCGTCCCTTGTGGAGCTCACCGTCTCAATCCCCATTTTACTGATGAGGTAAATGAGGCACAGAGAAGGTCACTGTGTGCCCGAGGTCACACAGCAGGTAAGTGGCAGAGCTGGGGTTAGAAACCTTGACCCTCTGACTCCCAGGCCCACGCTCTATCCACTGCACCATGCAAGGGGCCTAATGGAAAGGGCCTGAGAGTCAGAGGACCTGAGTTCTAATTCAGCTCCACTCCTTGTCTACTATGGGCAAGTCAGTTAACTTCTCTGTGTTTCAGTTCCTCAGTTTCTCAGTTCATCTGCAAAATAGGGACTAAGACTGTGAGCCCCATGTAGGACTACGTCCAACCTGATTATCTTGTATCTATCTCAGAATTTAGTACAGTGACTGGCAAATAGTAAGCGTTTTACAAATACAATTTATTTTAAAAGGGGCCCCAAATAATGTGGCCTAGTGGATCAGTTTGCAGATCTATAAAATGGGGATAAAATCTGTTCTCCCTCCCTTTTAGACCATGATCCCCTTGTGCAACAGGAACTGTGTAAATCAAACAAGTGATGCTTCCAGTGCAGATCACGGTTCTAAGCCTCTGGGAGAGTACAAGAGAGTTTGGAGGCGTGATTTAGTCTAGAGGGGAAGACAGGCACTAAACTCCCAGTAGGAGGAAGAAACAGGAGAGGTGGAGCAGGAGGAGGGGTTGAGTACCCACGTGCTTAGGTGATGCACAAGTTCTGAAGCACACTTTGAAGGGGGAGGATAGGTGGGTAGGAAAATGAGAGGTTAATCAGGGAAGGTCTTCCGGAGGAAATGGGATTTCACAACGGCCTTGAAGATGGAGAGAACCATAGTATGCAGGGTGTAAGCTCCTCCTCTAGACTGTGAGCTTCTTGTGGGCAGGGAACTTGTCTTCCAAATCTATTACTGTACTCTCCCAAGCACGTAGTACAGTCCTCACTACTTAGTACAGTAAGCATTCAATAAATACAATCGATGTGTCCAATCTGATTAGCAATACTTAGTGCTTAGGTTTAGTGCATGGTGTGTGCTTAATAAATAGCAACATATTATTTTTATTGAGGAGAGCTTTAAGGATGCGAAAAAGCAAGGCTTTATAAAACAAGGTTTTGTAATTCATGCTGGGAGATAGTCTGGGGCCCTGCTAACGGTGGTGAAAAGGCAAAGCGTGAGGAAAGAAACACTTGGGTTTCAGGAAAGAGTCTTCCTTTATCTTGGAGATGGGTGGATCTCCTTTGCAGGTGGACAGGTCCAGGGACCAGCTTTGGAGCTGGATTTTACTAATTAGCTCACGTCTATTGTACTCGCCCAAGCACTAGTTCAGTGCTCTGCACACAGTAAGTGCCCGGTAAATACGTTAGACCCCGGCTTTTCTGGGCGGGACATCTGTGGAAAATAAATACCTAGAGACTTCCCAAGTAGAGATGAAGTGATCTAGTGGAAAGTGCCTGGGAGTCAGAGGACCTAGTTCTAATTAGGAAAGGTGAGGCTCTTTTTGAGAGAAAGCTTCCAGTGGGTTGGGAGACCAAGAGGCAAAAATGAAAGTGAGCAGCGGACACTGCAAATTTGCCAGCAGTAGAGGAAACAGTCTGTGACTGAGGTGGAGGAGATTTCAGATTCGCTCCCAACCATGGGTAAATATCCCCACCCATGAAAACCTGGGTTTTGAACATGAAGGAAGCCCAAGAGACAGTCCAGCAAGGGGTCTCTCCAAAGCAAATCCATTCAACCTGCTTCAGTCGTCTCTTCTTCTTAATATTAAAAAAGCATCCTCGTCAGGACAGAACAAAGTGTTCTGGGAAACCAGTAATCAAATGGCCTAAAGTTAGTGTTTGCTCTTTGGAATGTTTTAAAGAGGTATTACTTAGAGATGTAAAAAAGAGAGAACCTAATAATAGCTTTTCAGGGACAGAAATAGCAATGTAACAAGGACATGATAATCGAATTTGGTAAGGATGGTTAAAATCTGGGCTACTTCAGTTGTATTTTTCCAAACATCCCTCTTGACTTTTAGTTTGCCTTCTCCATCAGCGTTTTTGCTTCTGGCCAGATCTACTCACCTCCCAGCTGGGAAGGATCCTCTTCCCCTTCCTGGTCTCCCTTGTTTGTTATTGACTCTCTTTTGTGTTTGGCAAGATTGTGGCTGAAAAGCAACGTGGCCCAGAGGATACAACATGGGCCTTGGAGTCCCAAGAACCCAGGTTCTAACCCTGGCTCTGTCACTTTTCTGTGTGATCTTGGGGGAGTCCCTTAGCTTCTCTTTGCCTCTGTTCCCCCATCTGTAAAGTGGGGATTAAAACCGTGAACCCCATGTGGGACACGGACCGATTAGCTACCCCAGCACTTAGGATGCCTGGTTCATAGTAAGTGCTTAACAAATACCATTTAAAAATAAAATGGGGTGGTCTTTCCCTTTTTTCGGGGGCGGGAGGCATCAACCCTTGTTCCAGTAAGGGAAGGCAGAAGAAACTCTTATGGAGGAAACTCTACCCAAATTTTGGAACGTTGGGAAGACTGTGGCTGTGACTTTTGCTCTTTGGTGTTTATTGTCGTCCTTGTCTTTATATTTTTGCTCATCTTTCCTTATGTCTGCTTCTAAACACCTCCCACCACTCACCTCATTCTTCGAGGGTGAGTTCCTTGGGAAGACTAGAGACCAGCTCTATGCCTCAACGGTGTATTTTTTCCCACCACTTAGAATAGTGCTTTGCACATAGTAAGCACTTAGGAAATAGTTACTTCTTTTATAACTGTGACTTCTCCCCCTCTAGACTGTTAACTCTTTGTGGACAGAGATCATGTCTACCAACACTTTTGTATTGCATTCTCTCAAGTGCTTAGTACAGTGCTCTGCACACAAGCACTTAATAAATACCATGGATTGATTTATCGATTGCTGGACTGAGCTGACAGATTGCTGGCCCCTGTCTCCTCCTTCTCCTCTTGTATTTATCATCATCCTTGCATCGTAGGTTGTTTTTGCGTTTCTATTATGTCTCCTCTTTCCTTATCAATCTGTCATTAATCCCCTCTCCCCTGAACTTAATTCTAAGATTGGGAGCCGTAACTAGGGGCCAAGGACTGTGTCTATGAGGTTTATACACATTAGGTGCTTAGTAAATAAGTACTTCTGGTTTTTCCTCCTCCTTTAGAGTATAAGCTCCTTCTGGGCAAGGGATGTGTGACTTTGCTATCCTGTATTTCCCAAGCACCTACTACTCCACAAAATGAGCAGTCAGTCTATGCTGCTGCTTCTACTTTTATTGCTATTCCTTCTGCTTCTCTTATCTGCTTTCTCTGCTTCTGTCAGTGCATTTTCTGACAGGAGTGTCCCCCTCAACATAGCAGGTGGACAGAGGGCTCCGTGGATCGAGTCCCAAACTCTACAGAGCTGGCATTTTAGGATATACTGCTTGGGAACTGCTTGGGAATCCACACCCGTGCCTTCTCCCTCCCTCAGAGATGACTGTCTTAGGCCTGGGCCTCCCCACCCTCCGCCCGACACGCTCCAGCCCGGCCCGCACTACCCGTAAACCCTCGGAATGGCGGAATCTCTGTCGCTCTTCATCGTGAAGTGCCACTTGAATTATGGGACTGGATTCCCAAATCGTTGGGTAATTTTAGCTCATGCAGTCTGAGTTCTGACTGCGTTCTGTGTAAACATTTATGTCCAGAAGCATTTTCAAAGCAACCAAAAGGGAAAGCTTGAAGGGGGAGGTGTCTGGTTTCCACTGGGGCCATAAGAGAGACGCCCAACCCCTAGATCCTCTCACAGCCATGCTGTTTGGGGCGAGACCACCGGGAACTTTGGTTCAGTCTGGAGTTGGCGATCAGTAGCCCAGGGGTGAGACCTGCTTTTACGGAGTGTGTGTGTGTTGGGGGGTATCTTCAAACACAGTAAGAGCACCAGAGGAAAAGATCAAATCCATCTCAGCCTGATGCAGAAGAATCGTGTCCAGAGTGATTATCTTGCCTCTACTCCCAAAACTTAGTACAGTGCTTTGCATGTAGAAAGCAGTTAATGAGAAACTCTTTAGTTAAAGGACCAGCCTGTGAACAGGCTTCTCTCCCAGCTCAGGCAGCACAGAATATCCATCAGAAGATTTTCAGTACGTAAACAATGCCATATTGGGTCAAACATCGAACTGGCCAGCTGGAAAGAAAGGAAGTTTGTAGGGACCTTGAGATGATGATAATAACTGTGGTATTAAAAGTTTACTAAGGGCGAAGCACTGCACTAAATGCTGGGATAGATGACAGGATTCCCAGTCTAAGGGAAAAGGAGAACACTTATTTCACTCCCATTTTACAGATGAGGAAACCGAGGCCCAGAGAGATGAAGTGATTCGTCCAATATCCGATATGTGGCGGAGCCGGGCTTAGAGCTCTCCTGATTCTGTCCTGGGCTTTTCCCACTAGGCCAAACTATTGCCGTTCCAGTGTGGGGTGTCCGGCGAACAGGTGTGTACTGATTTCCCCGCTAAGGAGTCCGAGGAATGATTTCTAATCAGTTTAAACATCCGGAATGGAGCAGTGACACCTTGATACATAATGGAAGGAAGCCAAAGCACCTCGGTGATGCAAGAGGGGAAGACAAGCAGTTAACCCCAGGAGACATTTGTCAAGGGTTGGGGGGCAGAGGGGGAGAAAGGCAAAGTTAATTTTTTCAATCTGGATAAATTGCTGCTGTGGAATGCTCCCTGGGTGGCTGAATACTCGTGGGGTCTCTGAAGGAGTCCAGAGTTCCAAATCCATCGCTAGGAATGGGCCTACAGCGGTTCAATAATGGCTTATCATGCCCCGATACTTTTAGCCCCAGATCCTCTTGTCCTTTCAGTCAGTCAATCAAATTTATTGAGCACTTACTGTATGCAAAGCACTGTACTAAGCAATTGGAAGAGTACAATATAACAATAAACAGACGCATTCCCTGGACACTACAAGCTTACTCTCTAGAGGGGGAGTCGGACATTGACAGAAAGAACTTTATGATGGTGGCCACAATTGAACACCTGTGGGGAGAACCGGGATGAGGGTGACCAGGTGTCCTGTTTTAGATCGAACAGTCTGCTCTTCAGTTGGTATTCCCCCTGTCCTGCTGCCTTTCTGACTGTTATTTTTAATTTCAGCACCCAGCTTCCCTCTGCCACGGCTACTGAGGCCAAGGCCCACAGCTTAGATATGGCGCTGGATTCACGGGACTGGGAGAGAAATTAAAGTGCTTTGGAGCAGGTGGAGAGGAGTCAGTAGTTCCCTTGGTGAAACGTTCTCGGTTCCGGTTGACCCATTGTGTTAGATTGAGTGTCCAGAGCCCTGTATGTGATGTTGGTTGCCTCTCGGCCCGTATTTTCAAGGGTCTTCAGTGGCTTCTTTGGGCAGAAAGTCGTGGAAAATATTAAACTATGGGAATCCTGATTATATTCCCATTCACTTTTCTCCCTTCTGGCCCCTTTCCCCTGAGTACTCACTTCAGCAGAATATTAAAGTGTCTTCCGTGGATTGCAGTCTCCCTGGAAATGACTAAGAGGTGATATTTTCAATTTAGATGTCTCTTCTTCTATAGTAGAGAATTATACCTATAAATGACTTCTTTTTTTCAAACAAAGGTGTAGGTGATGGGGAGGAGAGGTGGAGGAAGATTTCACCACATACGGAAAATGAGTTCTTTGCAGCTCTCTCCTCACGTTCAAATCCTTCCCCCAAATTTCCCTGATTCGTTTCCCAGCACCGTGAGCCTTATCACCTCTTCAACCAACTCTAGCACTTTTGAATTTATTAACACCCTCTTTAGCATGTATGTATGTATATGCTTAGTTTATTTTGACTACTCTAGTTACAAATTTTAGTATGTCTCCTCCGTACAGTGGAAGCTTTTTGTGTTGTTGTTTTTTTAAATGGAATTTAAGTGCTTATTATGTGTTGGACACTGTATTAAGCACTGGGGGAGATACAAGATTGTCAGGCCGGACTCAGTCCACGTCCCACACAGGGCTCATAGTCTTAATCCCCATTTTATGAGTTAACTAAAACACAGAGAAATTAAGTGGTTTGCCCAAGGTCACACAGCAGACAAATGGCAGAGTCAGGATTAGAACCCAGGTCCTCTGACTCCTAGGCCTTTGCTCTTTCTACTACGGCCTGGTGGTGCTCAGAGACTCCCCATGTACTTCACTGAGAGAAAATCCACAACTCGTTGGTAATAATGATAGTATCTGTTAAGCGCTTACTATTCATTCATTCAATCATATTTTTTGAGCACTTACTGTGTGCAGAGCACTGTACTAAGCGCTTGGAATGTACAGTTCAGCAAGAGACAATCCCTGCCCAACAACAGGCTCACGGTCTAAAACAGTGTCGAGCACCATTCTAAGCCAAGCCAAGGCCGACGAGTCTATTACCACTCAACCTGGGTAGATTTTCCCAGTTTGTCGCGGCCAGAAGACTTTAACAAAGCGGCCACGGAAGCAATCCACCAATCAATCAATGAATGATATTCACTGAGCACTTACACTGTGCAGAGCACTATACTAAGTGTTTGGGATCAATCACTGGTATTTATTGTATTGGCAGATCACTGTACTAAGCGCTTGGGTGGGTATAATGCAAATGAATTAGCAGACACGTTCCCTGCTCACAACGAGCTTACAGTCTAGAGGGGGAGACCGACATCGATATAAACAAATAATTTATAATATAGAATTTAAAGATATGCAAGTACCAATTAACTTCCTGGGCAGGCAGCAGAGTAGAAACCTCAGTTTCATAGAGGGACCAGTGAGCTTTGCGAAAGGCAGCGATGCGGAAAAGAAAATACAAGCTTAGCTGATGCTTGCTCTCCAATTCAGACAACTCCAGGGTATTAAACCAATGGCCATCTGCCAGTGTTTGTACTGGCAGGTCACTGTACACTGACATCAGGCAAATTGATATTATCTGTTCTACGTCTGTGTTTTATGAGTTTCTGCTCTTGCTTTTCAAACCTAAATGCATCAGCACCTTCAATGTCTCAGCACCACGCACAGTGCACGGCTAAAAAGATTGGACCCCGAATGGAAAATCTCCGTGTGACTACAGAAAACCATGTTTATAATTATTATCCTTATGGTCCTTGTTAAGCACTCACTATGTTCTAAAGGCTGGGGTGGATGCAGAGTTGGTCAGAGTCCCTGTTCCACATGGGGCTCCCAGGCTAAATGAGCTCCATTTTTGCACAGGGCATATTTTTCTAGGTTATGGTACAGGCCGTGAACCTTAAATATTGCTTCTCCTTTCAACTGAGAACCATTTTATGATCTAGCTCCAAATAGTTGGACCAGAGACCTTGTGGTTGGGGTTGGGGTGAGGGTGGTTATTGAGAGGGTGGGGCAAGGAAAAGAACTAGTTTGCACCATAAAGTTTAACAAGGAAAAGTCAAGCAGTAGGAGGACTCTTAAATCTAAGGCTTGACGAGCTACATGGGGCTTCGTCCTGAGCGGTGCCCTGATGTGGAAGGGAGGACATAAAAGACAGTAGTATTCACAGATAATGATAATAATGATGGCATTTGTTCAGAGGCGCTTACTAGGCGTCAAGAACTCTTCTAAGCACTGGGGTAGGTAGAAGCCCATCAGATTGGATACAGTCCCTGTCCCACATGGGACTAATAGTTTTAATCCCCATTTTACAGATGAGGTAACTAATGATGATAAATTATAACAATTGTGTTATTTGTCAAACGCTTAGTTTGTGCCAGGCACTGTACTAAGCACTGTGGTAGATACAAGCTAATCAGGTTAGACACAGTTCCCATCCCACATGGGGCTCATAGTCTTAATCCCCATTTTACAGATGAGGTAATTTAGGTACAGAGAAGTGAAGTGATTTGCCCAGGGTCACACAGCAGATAAGTGTCAGAGCCAGGATTAGACTTGAGGTCCTTCTGACTCTCAGGCCTGTGCTCTTATCCACTAGGCCACACTGCTTTTCACAGATCATCCCAGTGGACGGGATGACAGCAGAATATCCATGTAGTTTCTTACTGAGGAGCTGTATTTGGGGGACTGTAAGATGGCTGACGGGCCCTATTTCTGTCTAGATGTGGGGAGAACTGAGTAGACCCAGTGAGAACTCCTCTACCTTGAACAGCATCCAAAGCCATTCAAGCTCCCACAACATCAGCCATTTCTCCTTTCCTCCCCCGCCTGCCTTTCCGGAGATGAGGTCCCGGAAATGGGGCATTCAAAATGGCCAACGGTTCTCGCTGAGCTACACGTCTAATGCATCTTGCGTGGAACCGACTTGCAGACAGGGCCAAGCTCTTGTCGCTGTGGAGAGTTTTCTGTTTGCTCTGTACATAAAAGGGAATTAGATTTCTGACAGAATGTCCACAAAGGGCCTCTTGACTTATTTGCTCGATCCTTGCCCTGGGCTTTCTAGATGGCAGCGGTTGGTAGTCGGGAGGTGATTGTATGTCTTCAGATGGCTGAGAGGGGGCAAATTTTCCCTCCAGGAACAAGCCACCTTCATCCGCAGCTTTGAGACAGGAAAGCTACTTATTTGGAACAACTCCTGGCTGCTTCAAGGATTGAGGCAGAAAAATACAAAAGGGAAATGGAACGGGTCGGGGACGAGTGAACCTTTGCCTGTGGTCGATACACAAACGCTCTCTAGGACGGGATTTTCGGTAGCATTGAGTGGAACTGCGTCCAGGCCCAGAGCAAATTGATTCAGCGGAAACCAGGTTCTTCGAAGTTGGCCATGTGAGGGAAGGAGGGGGAGGTCTAATTTGAGGTATGTTTTAAATTTCCCCGCTGGTCTCCAAGCTCCTCCAAGGCAAGGATGGTGTCCACCAACTCTATTATATTCTTCCAAGCACTTAATACAATGCTGTATACTCAGGAAGCACTCAGTAAATACCATCAATTGATGAATATTTTTATCCAGATATAATAGTCAGGCTTGTCTCTCGGGAAAATACATGGGGCACTGGGCTAAGGTAACGGAATGGACACTCAGTTCAAAATCTGCCTTCTTGTGTTATAAACAGTCAGTTGTATTTGAGTGCTCACTGTATGCAGAGCACTGTACTAAGCACTTGGGAGAGTACAATATAACAGACACTTTCTCTTCCCACAACGAGCTTTCAGCTTAGAGCAGGAGCAGACATTATTATAAATAAATAAATTATAGATAGGGACAGTGGGACCGGGGGGCGGTGGTGAATCAAGGGAGTAAGACAGGCTAATGCAGAAGGGAGTAGGAGAAGAAGAAAGGAGGGTTTAGTCAGGGAAGGCCTCTTGGAGAAGATGTCAATAAGGCTTTGAAAGTGGGGAGAGTCATTGTCTGTTGGATATGAGAAGGGAGGGTGTTCCAGGCCAGAGGCAGGATGCGGGCCAGAGGTTGGTGGTGAGATAGAAGAGATGGAGGTACAGAGAGTAGGTTTGCATTAGAGGAGTGAAGCGTGCAGGTTGGGTTGGAGTAGGAGAGTAGCGAGATGAGGTTGGAGGGGGCAAGCTCGTAGAGGGCTTTAAAGCCAGTGGATAGGGGATTTTGTTTGATGCGGAGGTGGATGGGCAATTACTGGAGGTTCTTGAGGAGTGGGAAAACATGGCCTGAAATCCCAAACGCTTAGTACCGTGCTCTGCACACAGCAAGCTTTCAATAAATACAACTGATTGTCATATTTGGGCATGCCTGCATTGACTTGCGGTGGGGAACTCTCCCTTTCCACTTGCCCTCCTCTCCTTGTTTTTTTTTTTCTCCCCCATGCATCCTGACATTCCTGCTTGGTGGGCAAACTCTCTGGCCACCGCTTGCAATTCCGGTCCTGATTTCGTAGCGGTATTGAGGATAAAGTTTCCAGTATAGATGGAGGGGGTTGGGAGGTGATTGTGAGAGGAGAGAAAGGAAGGAGAAGTTGGAAGAAGGTGTTAAGGAGCAGAAGAGAAAGTCCAATTCTGGGCACAGGTTCTGTGGCGGGCAAGGCCCAAGATGGGTGCGTTCAGCCATCACTTCTACTATCAGGTATTATCAGGTATTTGGTGGTGTTATTGAAACCTCAGCTGCATCTTGCAGAGTAATGACCATGGCAGAGAAAATGGCGGCAGATAGGGTGACACCCCGCTTTTTCCTCCTTGGTTCATCCTTCCCCCACCTTCACTCTCCCACCTTTCTTTCCCTTCTTTCTATTTCTTCTCTCCGCCCCCTTTCTTCTCTGTCCCCTCCCCCAAACAAATTTAGTAATAATAATAACTGAGCTAGGGTAGTTACAGAATAATGTGACATGCCCTGTCCCACATGGGCTCATATTCTAAGCAGGAGAGAGAATGGGTATTGAACCCCCGTTTTACAGATGAGGAGAAGGAAACACAGAAGTCAGATGACTTGCCCAAGGTCATACAGCCTCCAAGTGCAGGAGCAGACATTAGAACCGAGGCCTTCTGACTTCCAGGCCCCTGCTCTTTCCACTAGGACACACTGCTTCTCATGCTGCTTCTTTCACTGCTCATTCTAGGCAGAGTGCTGTACTAAACACTTGGGCAAATACAGTGCAATAGAGCTGGTAGACATGATCCCTACCCTCGAGGAACTTAACCTCTAATGAGAGCCCTTGATCAGTTCCAGATTTTTTTTTTTTTATCAAGTAGCGTTGGAATTATCTAGCTGAAAGTCTGTGCGTCCTCTATGTCTGTGGAGCCATGATTACAAAGGAGCCACCCTGCCATTTAGCCTTTTTATGGAACCAGTTCTATAGAAAAGACATTTTCCTCACGTTGATTGGCTCTCAAAGATAGACGCAGACCCACAGCTCGAGCACCTTGTGGGTCTTTATTTCTACACCCTCACATGCTCCCTCATACGCTTCCTCTCACGCTCCCTCACATGCTCCTTCACATGCTCCCTCACTCCTTCACTCACTCCTTCACTCACTCCTTCACTCAACCCACTCGCTTTTTTACTCACTCCTTCACACACTCCTTCACACACTTCTTCACTCCCTCCTTTACTCCCTCCTTCACTTCCTCCTTCACTCCCTCCTTCACTCCCTCCTTCACTCCCTCCTTCACTCACTCCATCATTCCTTTACTTACTCTGTCCTTTACTCTCTCCTTTACTCCCTCCTTTAAACCTTTCTTTACTCCCTCCTTCACTCCCTCCTTCACTCACTCCATCACTCCTTTACTTACTCTGTCACTCTCTCCTTTACTCTCTCCTTTACTCCCTCCTTTAAACCTTCCTTTACTCCCTCCTTCACTCCCTCCTTCACTCACTCCATCACTACTTTACTTACTCTGTCACTCACTCCTTCAGTCCCTCCTTTACTCTCTCCTTTACTCCCTCCTTTACTCCCTCTTTTATTCCCTCCTTCACTCCCTCCCTCACTCCTCCTTCACTCACACACACATAGACTACGTCACCCTTCTTAAGAGCAAAAAACACATTTCTTTTATCTACAGCCCCACATGGTTTCCTTCAGCATACCCGGCAATCGCACCTAATAGAAACCTAGATCGCGTTGACGATCAACTAGGGCCACGTTTCTGTCTCATTTCCCCATTCCCAAGCCCCCCGGGAGACCCCTGGGGTCCCGCTCCCCTCCGTAAGCCCCCGCTCCGAAGCGAGCCCACGAGGAGACGGCCCGTTCGGTAGCCGGCTCACAGAGGTCGATCATTCGCGGGGCCTATTAAATTAATGAGATCGAAGTCAGCCGCCAAACCCGTTATTGGTGTAGAGCTCTGGGGCAGCTACAGTGTGCCTGCTCTCTCTCTTGGGACATTTAATTTCCGCTTCTCAAATGAGCTGCAAAGCTGTGAAGTCTGGCACTGTTCTGCCTAGACACTCTGATGCAGATAATGAGAGTACTGATAGGTGCCTAGGAGACAGCCATAGCCCCGCGCAGAGCTACGGTCTGATAATGCTTTATGCCAGTAGTATCACAGTGGAACCCGCTATCACTCCTCAAGGAACGGTTCATCTTTATGGGTAATATAGCAGCTGTCAACTAAATGGCTAATGGGGAAACCGAGTAGAACCTCAGCGCTAGTCATCTTTGTCACTTAATCATTTTAAAGGGATCGAGTCCCCGCAAGTTCGAACGGAAGGGCGCTTGCCATTTGGAGGGGGCCGACGACGGGTTCGCTGCCGCTGGAGGAAATCCACCGGGCCTCTCTGGGCGGATCTAATTTAGCGTCGTCGGCATAGCCGGGCCATTAAAATATATTAGAGGTAGAAGATCCCGGGATGGTAAAGCGCCCGCCTTTCGGGAGATTTTTCGGGCTCGGTGCGTAGACGGAGAACCGACCGTACCCACGTTAGAGGGACCATCTGTTGGAAAATGTTGGGTCGTGGGGCACGAATGTCCACGTCGAATGCAGGCTGGAGGGTCTCCGAGACCCCAGAAAGGTGGAGCTGGACTCGTAGGTTAGACTAATTAATAACTGGATCGGGGCTGCTGCCCCGCGCACACGGATGAGTACGTGCCAAGCGTGTCACGGGTGGTGTTTCTGCACGTGTGCTCGCAACTATGCCTTCTTTCGGGTTCATGGTGGTCCCTTGCAGTCCCCACGTTGCCATTTGACTGGATTTAGGAAGCTAGGTAATAATAGTGGATACAAACATGTCTGTGTTGACATGACATCATTAGTGTTTAGTGGCAGATTACTTTGTTTGCTTTGCCTAAATGCATGAGATTAGAGGGGGTGATTTAAGCGGGACAGGGGCCTGAATTGTGAAGAGAAGCCAAGAGAATTGCTCTCACATCTTCAATTGGACTGTTACTCTTTAGGGAGTGGATGTGTTTGGCAGAAGAAGGGGAGGAAAGTGAGGGAATACAAAAATCCCACTCTTGACCAAAGAAGGAGCTAGGGATCCCCACATCCCATAGTCCCCTGGATGGGATCAATCGAAGGCTATTTCTGCACGGCGATTATAAAATCAAAGTCTATTTCTGGGTTGGGCTCTTATCATCCAACTCTACTGTCTTCTCTCAAATGCTTAATCTCTGCTCCCAGTAGATGCTCAGTGATAATCATAAATAGGTTATTTATTAAGAACATACTTTATAATTGTGGTATTTACGAAGGACTGTACTAAGCGCTGGGGTAGATTCAAGCTAATCAGGTCCCACCTGGGCCTCTCACCGTCTTAGTAGGAGGAAGAAGAGCTATCAATTCCCCCCCTTGTAGATGAGGGAACTGAGTCACAGAGAAGTTAAGTGACTTGCCCAGTGTCACACAGCAGATAAATGGTGGAGCTGGGATTAGAAGTCAGGTCCTTAGCACAATGCTCTGCACACAGTAAACATTCAATACAGACCACTGACTGTTTTTCTCCAAGTAGCAATCGCTGACTCTTTTCCTTCCATACTATATCACCCATGCATCCCCTAAGCACTTAAATGCTCCCCCCAACCCTAGTCCCCCCAGAAGCATTTTTGTGTGTATCTTTATACTCTGTCGTTTCCTCTTCCTGTCACTTATTTTAATGTCTGGCTCCTCCACTAGATTGTAAACTCCCTGAAGGCAGAGATCAAGGCTATTTTTGAAATGGTATTTAAACGCTTACTCTGTGCCAGGCACTGTGCTAAGTGCTGGGACAGAAACAAGCTAATCAGGGTGGACTCGGTCCATCTCGTACTCGGGGCTCACAGTCTTCATCCTCATTTTACAGATAAGGTAATCAAGACACAGAGAGGTTAAGTGACTAGCCAAGGTTGCATAGCAGACAAGTGGTGGATCCGGAATTTGATCCCAGGTTCTTCTGACTCCCAGGCCTGTGCTCTATCATTTATTGATTCAATCATAATTATTGAATTAAAAAAAAAAACAAGAACTCTGTGCATTAGTTACTTCACCTGTAAAATGGAGATTAAGAATGTGAGCCCCGTGGGGGAGATGGACTGATCTACCCTGACATTTAGTACAGTGCCTGGCAGATAGTAAGTGCTTAACAAATGCAATATGAAAAAAAAAAGTCAGCCCTTCCGCGTGATTCGGATTACGAGTGCCACCCCGGCCCTCAGAGAAACGTTGAAGAAACGTTGCAGAAGCAGGGGCGTAGTCAGGATTGTCAACATAAAAAAAATGCTCACGAAGCAACCCCATAGCTGATTCTTTTTAATTTTCTCAGACCCAGAGCTCTGCGATACATGTAGTTCTGTGGTAATACGGTGCATCTGTTGCCATAATACAGCAAACCGATAAGAAGTAACTGTGGGCAATTCAATAAAAGTATATTTAGCCAATTTTCACTGCACAAAAATATCAGCTGACCCCCTTCTTATTAGTATAAATGGCAGAGATTAGTGTCAGGCATTGTCAACAGTGAAGAAATTACAGGAATCTGTTTGCTTCATTAGGCTCTTGTTCCATATGAAGGAGGGCCAGATCTTATTAATAAGTGGAAAAGAGAAAAGTAAATGAGGATATGAAAAATCCACACCCTCTCTTCAAATTCCAAACTCTTCAGAATGAGAAATTATCAGGACCGAGTGGTTTGTTTGTTTGTTTTTTGATGGTATTTGTTAAGTACTTTCTATGCGTCGGCACTGGGACAAATACAAGCTAGTCAGGTTGGACACCATCCTTGTCCCACATGGGGTTCACAGTCCTAATCCCCATTTTACACAGAGAAGTGAAGTGACGTTCCCAAGGTCACACAGCCGATATTTGGAGAGGCTGGGATTGGAATCCAGGTCCTTCCGACTCCCAGACTTGTGCTCCATCCACTAGGCTACAGTGCTTCCCTTTGTACTTGCCTACTGTAGATATGAGGACCTAATGGTTGGATAGATTTTTCAGCCCAAACGACTTGACTCTGTCCCTCTTAAACCATGATTCCCAGGGGGGCAGAGAGCATGATTAGGCTGTGAGCCCGTCACTGGGCAGGAATTGTCTCTATCTGTAGCCGAATTGTACATTCCAAGCGCTTAGTACAGTGCTCTGCGCATAAGAAGTGCTCAATAAATACTATTGAATGAATGTCTGACTCCTTCCTGGGTATCCTCTCCCAATGCTTAGTGCTCTGCACGCAGTAAGCACTTAAAAACTATTATGACTACAAATAGTGAATTGGTTGGGCAGGGGAAGAAGCAGCAGACTCTTCCTGCTGCCCGAAACGAGGAGAGGCGAGCCGGTTTTTCCAGAGCTTCCCCGCTGCCCCTCCACACAGCGGACCTTGCTATTTCCACGTTTGGATCTGAAAATGAAGAAACGGAAAGATTTGACTGTCAACGTCCCCGGCTTCAGTTTCAAAAGACCCAAACAGGGCCCAACCTGTTTCTCTCCTCTGTGCCGGATCTCTTCTATTCCTCAGGCTCTCTAACATACCAAGATGTACATTAAAAATATTTCTCTTATTGTTACATTTCAGGCACGTTTACTGTTAGCTGCTTAGCTTCATTATGTATCATAGTCTGAATCTACAAATCAAGTATAATTAGACTTAGAGAACTGATTGGATTTCTAATTAAGCTACATTGGAAACAATGCACAATCAGTAAATATTCTGACTAGGTACATTTTAAAGAGCAACTCTTGGGCTTTTTGCTGATACTAGACACCAATGTCATTAAATTTGTTGGTGGCAAGCAAATTTTAAAGCTAAAATAGAGGCAATTAGTAAAGATCTTGAAATATTTAATCACGTTTGTTCCAATTAGTGTGCAATTAGGCAGTGGCGTGGTGGGGGACAGGGTATTCAGCTTCACTGCTTGGTACAGAAGGGTCCCTTTGAAATTTTGCTGTTTAGTTTATTGATATATAAAAAGGAAGTTATGGTTGTAATTTCCAATTTAAAAAAAATACCGTGCAGATGGTCTGACTATATATTTAACAATGTTAAACAAATCTAAACAAGAGAAGCATGTTACCTGAAATTACACAGCTGTGATCTGTGAGTAGGCTGCAGATCACGGTAAATTACAGCTGTGGATGTCCTGATGGAGGAAACAGCAGGGCAACTTAGACTGGGGGAAATCGGAAACTCGACGAGCTTTGCTCTGCGGGAGCTCTGCGTGGGCGGTAGCTGATTTCTTGACCAGATGGCCCTCTGGATTGTAAACTCCTTGTGGGCAGGGATCCCACCTACCCACTCTGTTGGGCTGTACTCTCCCAAGCGCTTAGTACAGTGCTCTGCACACAGGGGCTCAATAAATACCATTGATTGCTCTGTATACGTAAGGGCTCGAGAAACGCCACAGATTGATAACGCTGTTGGATTTTTCCCAACCGCTTAGTATCACACAGTAAGTGCTCAATAAATACCGCTGATTGCTCTGTATGCAGTGATCCCAACCTCACCATTTGTTTGCTGTGTGTTCTTGGGCAAGTCACTTCACTTCTCTGTGCCTCAGTTTCCTTCTCTGTAAAATGGGGATTGAGACTGTGAGCCCCATGTGGGACAGGGACTCTGTCCACCCCCTTCTAAACTGTGAGTCTGTTAAGGGCAGGGAATGTGTCTGATGTTATATTGTACTCTCCTAAGTGCTCAGTACACTGCTTGGCACACAGTAAGCACTCAATAAATACAATTTTTTTTTAAAAAAAATTGCCCCTATTCACCCCAGCCCTTAGTACAGTGCCTAGCACCAGTAAACACTTAATAAATATTTATCTATATAAATGTCTGTCTTCCTTTCTAGACTGTGAGCTCGTGGGCAGGAATATGTTATATTGTACTCTCCCTAGCATTTAGTACAGTGCTTTGCACACAGTAAGTGCTCAATAAATATGATTGAATGAATGATATACCACAATTATTATTATTAAAGGAGTAGAGGGGAGGGCAGGAGGAATTAGGGTATGATGTCAGATAGCTGAGATTCAACAGAATGACAATGGAAAAGCTCTCTGATTTAACCACCAGGCTGGTACCATTCAGCTACTGGAGGACCAAGAGTGGATTCTAGTAGTGATAGTGGTTCTTTCTGGCTCAGAATTTATGGTGGGGAAGAGGAAGAGAGGGAGGGAGGAAGATATGGAGCAAAGAAGGGAAAACAGGTAGGGGAGAAAGAGACAAGTGGAAGAAAGGAAGAAAAATGGAAGGGAGGCATCAAAGGAGAGGGAAAGAGAGGGGGAGAACAGGTGTCCCAACATCCAACTCTTAGCTCCCTATTTCATCACCTCTCAAGCCCCCCAGGTGACTCCAGACCTGGAGATGGTGGTGGAGAGTGAACTTCCTGATAAAGAATAATAATGACTGTGGTATTTGTTAAGCACTTACTAAGCACTGAGAGGGAATACAAGCAAATCAATTGCTCCCATATGGGGCTCACAGTCTTTATCCCCATTTTACAGACGAGAGAACTGAGGCCCAGAGAAGTGAAGTGCCTCGCCCAAGGTCGCACAGCAGACAGGTGGCGGAGTCAGGACTATAACTCACGTCCTCTGACTCCCAGGCCCGTGCTCTTTCCACTAGGCCACGCTGCTTCTATTTCCCTGTCCCCTCCCTCCCCCAGTAGCAGACAGAACTCAAGAATTTGCAGAAAAGGTCTGTGAAATTAATTATACTGGGAGTGCTTGATAACCAATGAATTGTAAATTGGGGATTATTAAAACAGCATCAGAGCCCTGACTGGTCTATTATTCTTTGGGGAATGAGTGAAGATAAGAGCTTTATGGGCTCTGGGAATCTCTGTGGTCTCTCTGCGGCAGGCGAGGGGTGGAAAACAGTATAGCGATTTGGGTTTGGATTCTCTGTGAGAACGAAACAGTGCTGAATTGCTTGTGACTAGGATAATTTGGGAATACTTGTCCACACCACCCATCCAGCTTTCCTGTAATGTGGTGGTGGTTTTCTCGAAGCTCCCCATGCTTTGGGAAAAGCGGTATAATGGTAAGGATTGACTCAGTGAGAATGGGTTAGGGGGCAGGTGGCTTAAAGATTCATTCATTCATTCAATCGGATTTGCCACCCAGAGCGACATTTTACAGTACAAATTCTCGTATTAGTGATTGTCATATTTATTGAGCACTTTACCGTGTGCAAAGCACTTTACTGAGCACTAGGGAGTATCCAATACAACTATGAAGACGCATTCCCTGCCCACAATGAGCTCATAGTCTAGAGAGTTAGTCTAGTAGTATTGTTGAGTCCCCCAGTAGCAGCAATCTTCCCTCTAGACTGTAAACTTTTTGGGGCCAGGGAATGTTTCTATCGACTCTGTTATTCTGTTCTCTCCCAAGTACTTAGTACAATGCTCTGCACACAGTAAACACTCAATAAATACAATGGATTGATGATTCAGTCATGAAAAGTGGCACCAAAAAGGCCTTGCCCGATTGAACCCTCTTTTCCCTGGCTCCCTCTCAAACAATTGCATTTATTAAACACAAACTGTGTGCAAAGCACTGTATTGAGAAGCAGCGTGGCTCAGTGGAAGGAGCCCGGGCATGGGAGTCAGAGGTCATGGGTTCGAATCGCAGCTCCTCCACTTATCAGCTGTGTGACGTTGGACAAGTCACTTAGCTTCTTGTGCCTCAGTTACCTCATCTGCAAAATGGGGATTAAGACTATCAGCCCCACATGGGACAACCTGATTACCTTGTTCTTAACCCAGTGCTTAGAACAGTGCTTGACACGTAGTAAGCGCTTAACAAATGACATCATTATTATTATTTATTACTTACTAAGCGCTTGGGAGAGTACCATACAACAGTAAACAGACACAATCCCTGTCCACAATGAACTCTTCTTTGATTAGACTGTAAACCCGTCAGACGGCGGGGACTGTCTCTATCTGTTGCCGACTTGTTCATTCCAAGCGCTTAGTACAGTGCTCTGCACATAGTAAGCGCTCAATAAATACTATTGAATGAATGAATCTTCCTCATCTATGCCCTTGGACCTGTGAACGTGGGGCACTTGATAGTCACACCACCCTCAGCTCCACAGCACGTTAGGTACATACCTATAAATTACATATTATGCATTTATTTATATTAATGTCTGTCTCCCCCTCTAGACCGTAAGCTCAGTGTGGGCAGGGAACATGTCTGCCAACTCTATTATGTCGTACTTTCCCAAGCGCTTAGTACAGTCCTCTGTTCATAGTAAGTTCTCAAATACCATTTATTTTAACCACGGAGATACACAAAGTCCTATAATAGTTGCGGTAAGATCGAGGTGAAGTCCGGGAAGCATAGCAGCATCGCACCCTGGCTAGCATCACTCTCAGCCCACAGTGGTATATTTCCATCATCTACTACTGGGGTTTGTGAGCCCCATGTGGGACCTGATTTTTTTGTATCTCCCACAGCGCTTAATAGAGTGCTTGGCCCACCTTAAGCACTTAAAAAATACCACGGATACTTGTACCAACCCGGGGATTCTATAATTCTAGAACAAGCTCATGTCATGAGAAGATTACTGCCTAGTTCTTCTACCGTGCCCCGTCCAAATCGGGAAATGAAATTCGGGTTATAGGGGAACCGATTGTCGGGGTCTGCGATGTGTCATGGTGCCATTGGCTATCCAAGAGATGTTTGTTACTTGTATCTGTGAGGAAGTAAGTTCAGATGTGCTAAGTTCTCTGTCCACTTAGTGGGAATGAGTGACAGTTAACATGTCGCCCGGCAGAGCGATAAAGCATCCCTCTGCCAGAGCTCAGAAATCACCCATAGAAACTCATGAATTAGCTCTCTCCCACCCGCCCCCTCTTTTAATGATATCTGTTAAGCTCTTGCTATGTTTCAAGCACCGTTTCAAGGACAGATGTGAGGCAATCACGTTGGACACAGACCCTGTCCTACATGGGGCTCCCAATCTAATCAGACTTCTGCATTTTCTGCCTCTGCAATTGTTTTGTTTTTTTTTATTTTGTTGGGTTTTTTTGGCATTTAAGTCCTTACTGTGTATCAAATACTGTTCTAAGCTCTGGGGTAGGTACACGTTAATTAGGTTGGTCACAGCCCCAGTCCCACACGGGGTATACAGTCTAAGTAGGAAGGGGAACAGGAGAACTGAGGCGCAGAGAAGTGAAGTGATTTGCCCAAGGTCTCAAAGCAAGCAATTGGCAGAGGTAGGATTAGAACTCAGTCCCGACTCTGAGCCTGTGCTCTTTCAAGTAGGCCACTTGGCTTTTCAGTATGTTTAGAGAGCTAATTTCTCCAATTACTGGCTCGGAATTCAGGAGGACAGAGGTTCTAATCCTGGTTCTGCTCCCTGTCTGTTGAGTGATCTTGGGCAAGTCACTTAACTTCTCTGGGCCTCAGTTACCTCATCTGTAAAACGGGGATGAAGACTCTGATCCCTATGCAGAACTGTGTCAATTACCTTGTATCTACCCCAGCACAGTACCGGGCACATAGTTTAAGTGCTAAACAAATACCACGATGATCATTATTATCATTATTATTATTCCCTTCTGCAGCCCACGGAACCAACCTGCAGTCCGGCCCCACCCCCACCCCCAACCTCTAGCAGCCAGGCCCTCCCCGGCAAGAATTGGGAAGGAAGAATGCCCTACCTGATCCCACCATCCTAGTGGGAGGGAGGATTCTTCCCTCTGAGAGCAAACCTAGAAAAAGGCAGGGCAGGGGGACTTTTGCTTAAGCCTCCCGAAATTCCACCTCCTCCAACAGGCCTTCCTAGATCACTTCCCATAAAAACCCTCCACCCAACTCCAGGACTTAGGCTGTTATTTATAGCCCTTCTCAGCACTCTTAGACCGTGCGTTCAATTATTTCCTCTGATTACATTCTCGCTAAATATATTTTTAGGGCTGCCTCATTAGAGCGTAAGTTTGTCGTGAGCAGGGAATATGTCACTTCTCTGTTTTGTCCCTCTCAAGGGCTTAGTTCAGTGCATTAAACCCAGTGGAGTCATTCATTCATTCAATAGTATCTATTGAGCGCTTACTATGTGCAGAGCACTGTATTAAGCACTTGGATAATCAGTAAACACTTCTGCTACGACTCTTACTAGACCTACTGACGGATACTGATTCACTTAGACAAGAAGCAAGGAGTAGGGGGTGTCTAAGACCAGACTGAGGTGCGTATGTGGGGTGCATGAACGTTTTGTGGTGTGTTTTTTTTGGTATAAGTGTTCTGGGTGTGTGGGGTATGTATATGTATATGTACATATATGAATATTCGTATATATGAATATATATATATTCATTCAATTGTTTTGAGCGCTTACTGTGGGTAGAGCACTTTACTAAGCACATGGGAGAGTATAATTTGTACATTTGTGCCAATTTGTACATTCCAAGCGCTTAGTACAGTGCTCTGCACATAGTAAGCGCTCAATACTATTGAATGAATACAATACAACGACATTCCCATATATAGCTATCTAATATAGTGAGTGTCATGTGTGAAGTGTGTTTTGTGTGGGTGTATAGTGTATTTGTGCCGTGGCTGCAGGGAAGTGGATGTGGTGTATCTTCTGTCTGTGGTGTGTGTGTGCCGTGTTCGGTGTGAGCGTTCTGAGGGAATGTATGTGGCATACAAGTGTTTTGTGTATTTATGTGGGCGCGTGTGTGTGTGTATCTAGACGGTAAGCTCAACGTGGGCAGGGAATGTCACGGTTTATTGTTGTGTGGTACTTTCCCAAGTGCATAGTAAGGTGCTCTGCCCACAGTCAGCGCTCAATAAATACAATTGAATGAATGAATCTGTCCGTGGGCTGACGAGGGACAAAGCTGGTCTTCTTCGGCCTGATGATTTGGAGGGCCAAGTCAGGCAGGGTGGGCCTTGCAGTCAGACCCTCTTCTTGCTTTTCCCTCCCTGCAGCCTGAGGGGGCCTCGGGGACACCCACGTTCGAAAGCTTTTCAGTCAGCTGGGCCCGAGGGACCCCAAACGGGGGAGAGACGGGATGCGGGCCAGCAGGAGGGAAGGCCCCGAAAATGGCAGGGCTGCTGGGTGAGCGGTTGGATCGCTGCTCTCTCCTTTGCAAGCTGTGGAAGACCACCAGTCTAGGAGGAAGACCTGAAAGGCCCGAGTTGCGGGGGAGGGGGTTAAAAAAATCTTCCTCTGTCCTCTCTCCTTCGCCCTTCCCAAAGAATCCAGAAATGAGGAATCCATGGAGGGCAGTGGGCTCAATGCAGTGAACCACGAGACTCAAAAGAGGGCAGTAGATAACTTGGGCTGCTTACGAGGAGGGAGAAGCCGAGTGACCTCAAGGATTTAATAATAATAATAATAATAATAATGTTGGTATTTGTTAAGCGCTTACTATGTGCCCAGCACTGTTCTAAGCGCTGGGGTAGACACAGGGGAATCAGGTTGTCCCACGTGGGGCTCACAGTCTTAATCCCCATTTTACAGATGAGGGAACTGAGGCACAGAGAAGTTAAGTGACTTGCCCAAAGTCACACAGCAGACAAGTGGCCGAGCCGGGATTCGAACCCATGAACTCTGACTCCAAAGCCCGTGCTCTTTCCACTGAGCCACGCTGCTTCTCTGATTTCAGAAGGGAAACTTCCCACTTGGGAAATAAACCGCCTCCTTTTCCCCAAACCGACCAAAGGTATTAAGAATCTCCACAGTGACGGAGAGGCTGACCTCTCTTCGAGCGGCGATGACATCGTGCAGGACGATTCCCAGGATCCTCAACCCTTTGGGTGATGCCGAAACGCAACAGGGACAAAAAGCGGAGTTAATCTTAAAGGGAGAAGAGTCGGGCAATGCTCAATAAATATCAAATATCAACGGCGGAGAATCGGCATACCCCGGGAAATAAGCGGAGGGAAGGTGTTTTTAAAGTCACCCTTTCCCCTCTTCCCTATTTCCCCGCTCCCTTCTGCGTCACCTTTGCCTTGGGTTCGTAACCTGTACTCACCCCAGCCCCACAGCAGTTGTGTACGTATTCATTATTCGTTTATATTAAAGTGAGTCTCCCACTCTACACTGTAAGCTCTTCAAGGGCAGAGATAATCTACTTTCTTTTACTATCTCAACTGTTTAGCACAGTGCTCTGCACACAGGGCGCTCTCAATAAATACAATTGATTTCCCAGCCACCGCAGGAGGCTCTCAGATTCAGGTTTGAGACAGATATCATTAGGGGGTTTAAAATCTCACCTCACATTATTATGCCTCTCCCCTTCCTGCCTCTCCTCATTGATTTCAGAGTCAGGTTGATACCCCGGGGTGGAGCAAAATGACATCTTTTTTTTGGTAAAATTTATTTCTTGTAGATTTCCTGCTCCTTGTTGCACTAGTGCACACCTTTTTTATACTCTGCTGCTTCCTCCTATCTGTAATTTATTGTAACATCTGTCTCCCCCACTATATTATAAGCTCTCTGAGGGCAGGAATCACGTCTATTAGTTTTATTATACTTTCCCAAGGGCTTAGAACAATGTTCTGCATATACAGTAAGCCCTTAATGCCACTCACTGATTGAATCTGTATAATGCTTTTTTGGATAGTTTTCCGTATTACTAGTCCCATTTTTCCCTTCTCAGTAGCCCTGTGAGATAGGGAAGGCGTCATTATCCTCGTTTTTCAGATGAGGAAAATGAGGGCTAGAGAGGTTGTGATTTTCTTGAGGTCACACAGTAAGTGGTGGGGGGAGGTTGGATTAGAACCCAGGTCCATTGACCCAAAGCCAACTGCCTTCCTAATACCTCTAAGCTCTGAAACAGTCTTAGTTATCTGAATGACAAGGAAATAGAAGGTAAGACATGGAACATGATGCCCGAAGAGGATTTTAAAGATGATTGGAGAATTAAGGAGTCTGATAAGAGCACAGAAGAGTCCAGAGACCCAGATCCTAATTCCAGCTCTGCCACTTGCCTGTTCTGTGACACTGAACAACTCACTTAACCTCTCTGGGCCTCACTTTCCTCATCTGTAAAATGGAGATTAAAAGCCTCTTCTCCCTCCCCCTTAAACTGCGAACCCCAAATGGGACGGGGCTTCCGTGGTGTTTTTTTAAAAATTTTCATTTTTTTAGTGATTTTTGTTAAGCGTTTACTATGTACCAGGCAATGCTAGGGTAGATACAGGCAAACCCGGGTTGGTTACGGTCCCTGTCCCACATAGGGCTCACAGTCTTAATCCCCGTTTTACAGGAGAGATATCTGAGGCACAGAGATGTGAAGTGACTTTCCCAAGACGAGTGGCGGAACGGGAATTAGAACCCAGGTCCTTCTGATTCCCAGCCCTGTGCTCTAACCACTAGGTTACGATACAGTCAGCTCAAATAGAGAAGCAGTGTAGCTACCCCAGTGCTTAGCACAGTGTTCTAAATACCACAATCATTCTAGCCTCAGGACTGAGATTTGAAGAAGATTTTAAGCTATATTTTGAGGAGCAGACTGTCCTGTATTCAGACCTGAAGTCTCTTCTCCTCCCCTCAATCTTTTCTCTATTTCTTTTCCACGCCTTTCTCTCCTCATTGCTATCTCTCTACTGGCCTCCTAACGGCCATTTGTGAGGAGAGAATGGAAGTATTATTCAGAAATGAAAGGTTGGATACCCTGACAAACCAGGAACTTCTTGACCCAAATCATAACTTCCCTTCTGGGTCCCTGCTGCTCAATAATCTTGGAAGTCAGTTTATTTGAAAGGGGAGCGTATTGCATAGAAGAAAGCGATCTTTGGCTTATTAAAAAGAGGATACCTTCTCTCCCGCTTTAGCGTCTGTTCATTATTTTGCGAAATTTGATTTCTGTCAATCATAAGCCATGTTGTTAACACCTCTGACGAGTTAGACAACTTGAGATGTTAAAGCGCCTCTGCTAGGATGTGGAAGATATCCATTATGGTGCTGCTTTTTGTTTTCGGTTTTTTGTTTGTTTTTTTCCTTTTCCAAGAAAATAACAGATGCTATGTGTCTGGGGGGATAGACCTGATGCTAGGCAAAGACTTTCCAAGAAACATACCCTAAAATCTTGAAGAATTTGAAACTGACCTATTATTCTAGAGGACGATAAATCAGTACTTTTGGAGAATATGGTCGCCAAGGTATTACTCTCGGAGGTAAAACAGTAAAAACCAGGGTCAGTTAAGAGCCAACAACCTGTGATGATTGTGTATGTCTTGGTATTTCCTAAAATCTTCCAGAAGTGGGTTTTGGGTTTTTTTGTGGCTTTTTCAAGAGACGCAGCTTGGCTCAGTGGAAAGAGCACGGGCTTTGGAGTCAGAGGTCATGAGTTCGAATCCCAGCTTTGCCACTTGTCAGCTGTGTGACTGTGGGCAAGTGACAACTTCTCTGTGCCTCAGTTCCCTCATCTGTAAAATGGGGATTTAGACTGTGAGCCCCACGTGGGACAACCTGATTCCCCTGTGTCTACCCCAGCGCCTAGAACAGCGCTCTGCACATAGTAAGCGCTTAACAAATACCAACATTATTATTATTATTATTTTCACCTGCTCTGAAACAGAGGTGCCATCTTTCCACTTTAACCTGAGAGCAAAAAGAGGGGGGGGGATAGTTTTTGGATGGGGAACGAAGTGTTACTCTCCAACTACAACCTAGCCCTCATACTTTGCTCCTCTAAGGCCAGTCTACTCACTGTACCTCAATCTCACCTATCTCACAGCCGACACCTTGCCCACGTCCTGCCTCTGGCCTAGAACTCCCTCCCTCTTCCTCTCCGACAGACAATTATTCTCTCCATCTTCAAAGGCTTTCCCTGACTAAGCCCTCTTTCCCTCTTCTCCCATTCCCCTCTGCATCACCACTATTTGCTCCCTTTATTCACCCCACACACTTACGTATCCGTAATTTATTTCTGTTAATATCTGTCTTCCCCTCTACACTGTAAGCTCGCTGTGGGCAGGGAATCTGCCTGTTATATTGTTGTACTGTATTCTTCCAAGCATACAGTAAGCATCAATAAATACGATTGATTGATGGATTGGAGGGGCCAGGCTTCAAAGAGCAAACAGGCCAGAAAGCTGCCATTTTGGATCCCTTCAGCCCCGATGGGAGACTCTTGGGTCTCGTCAGAGGCCTGGATTGAGCGAGGCTGGAAATCCAGCTCAAACTCCTGCGAGGGTCCACTCTTCCATCGCCCCCACAGAGTGACCACCTATATGCCTCAACATGAAAGCTGCGAATTGATCACTGGGTTGATCAATCAGCGGTATTGATCGGGTGCCTACAGAGAGCTAGGCACTCTCCGAAGCACTCATGAGAGAAAAATGACAACAAGACCCTTTCCTCACCTCAAGGAGCTTATGATCGAATGGGAGAGAGAAGCCAAAATTATTTACAGAGAGTGAACGCCATAGAAAGAGGAAGGATAAAGGGTGGCCTAGTGGATAGAGCATAGTCCTGGGAGTCAGAAGAATCTTGGTTTTAATCTCATCTCTGCCACTTGTCTGTTGTGTGAGCTTGGGCAAGTCTGTGCCTCAGTTACCTCATCGGTAAAAGGGGGATTAAGAAAGTGAGCCTCATGTGGGGCAGGGACTGTGATCAACTTGATTAACTTCTATCTAACCCAGCACTTAGAACAATGCTTGACATATACTAAGCAAATACCTTTGTTACTATTTTTCAATCAATCCTATTTATTGAGCACTGACTCTATGGAGAGCACTGTACTAAATGCTTGGGAGAAAATAATATAATCTATCGGACACATTCCCCGCTCACAACAAGCTTACGGAATAGATGGGGAGACAGACATTAATATAAATAAATGACGATAAGAGCTGGGGGCAGGGGGTGAATAAAGGGTGACTTGCTAGTCAGAAAAGAGCGGGAGGAAAGGAAATGAGGTCTTAGTCAGGGAAGACCTCTTGGAGGAGATGTGCCTTCAATAAGACTTGAAGGTGGGGAGAGTAATTGTCTGTCGGAGATGAAGAGGGAGGGCGTCCCAGGCCAGAGGCAGGATGTGGGCGAGTGATCGGGGGCGAGATAGACGAGATCGAAATACAGTGAGCAGGTTGGCATTACAGGAGTGAAGCGTGCGGGCTGGGTTGTAGTAGGAGAGTAGCAACGTGAGGTAGGAGGGGGTGAGGGGATTGAGCGCTTTAAAGACGACTGAATATTCCACCGAATATCCTTGCCCCAAACTGCGGATCACGTTATACCAGAACAGACTCATGTTGAAGGAACCAAGGTTCCCTAATACTTCCTTTGTGTTAGATCTACACTGCGCAATCCAGATCCAGGTTATATTAAAGCCGATGGTGCCTTTACTCACCGTTCCTTGATCAAGATAGGCTAGGGAGGTGGGCTTTGCTTTTTAATTATATTTCACGGGGCTTATTCGATCTCTGAACCAGTAGTCTAGCTCAGATCCGTCTTCATGTTTAGAATTTTCTTCAGTTTGAGGAGAGAGGGAGACGAAATCAATTTGCAAATATCTAAACTTGGGAATTTCGGCATTATTCTGGTAACTGTAGTAATGGATTTTATTGCGCCCCTGCTGCATGCAATGTACTGTTTGTTCTCAACCTGAAAGGTCACCTTTTCCAAGCACTGACCATTTTTGATCCAAATGTGGATCACTGGACCATTAGCTGCCTTGGCATTCAGTACTAATAATGTCTTGCACTTTGTTGGATGTTTTTATTATTGCTAAAGCACTTCTACCTTACTTATTTTATCTTTCCAACATCTCTGTGCGGTAGGATTTATTAGCCCCATTTTACAGATAAGGAAACCAAGGCCCAGAGAGGTTAAGTACCTTGCCTGAGGTCACGGAGCAGGGCGGTGGCAAAAACTGGAAGGAGAGCTCTGATCTCTCCATTAGACCAAAGAATCAGTCCATGACAGATACATCTACTCTATCCCCACTGCGAGAAGCAGCGTGGCCTAGCGGAGAGACCACGGGCCTGGGAGTCGGGAGTCAGGAGGACCTGGATTCTAATCCCAGCTTTGCCACTTTTCTGCTCTGTGACCTTGGGCAAATCACTTCACTTCTCTGGGTTTCATTTCCCTCTTCTGTAAAATGAGGATTAAGACGGTAAGGTCCATGTGGGACAGGGACAGTGTACAACCCAATTATCTCGTATCATTCATTTTCAATCGTATTTATTGAGCTTTTCCTATGTGCAGAGGTCTTTACTGAGCACTTGGGAGAGTACAGTACAACAATAAAGAGTTACATTCCCTGCCCACGTCAAGCTCACGTAACATTACGATTATTATTATTATTACTTTAATGTTCACATGTAAAAGTTAACACACCACAAGAGACTGAACAGCATCTAACTATAACATAACCATAGTGAAAAAACATTTTGTATAAAAAGATAATCCGGAATCGGTCATAAGATTTTTTCTTTTGGTCTACTCCGTCTGTTGTTGGTGATAAATGACGACAAACATGTCTCAATGGTTGGGCTTCGAATATCCTCTCATGGCGCATTCCACTTATCTACGTAACACCTAGTGAAGCAGATCAAGAGAGTATGTGAATCCTATACCTCTCATTTCTACCATCTTCATAACCTTTCTTAGATTTTGAACCCTTAAGGACCTGGGGTGCGTATAATTTCCACCCATGTACTCTTTCCCAGCACTTAGTATAGTGTTCTGCACAGAGTAAGAGCTTAATGAAAATGATAATAATAATAGCAATAATTGTATTAACTTTTTACATTGTCTGTCTCCCCCGATTAGACTGCAAACCTGTCAGAGGGCAGGGATTGTCTCTATCTGTTGCCGAATTGTACGTTCCAAGCGCTTAGTACGGTGCTCTGCACATAGTAAGTGCTCAGTAAATACTATTGAATGAATGAATGTGTCATGTGCTGGAGTAGGCACAAAATAATTGGGTCGCACATGGGGCTCACACTCTAAGAAGGAGGGATAACTGTTCTAAGCTCATGGGAGAGTGCCTCAGTTACCTCATCTGTAAAATGGGGATTAACTGTGAGCCTCACGTGGGACACCCTGATTACCCTGTATCTCCCCCAGCGCTTAGAACAGTGCTCTGCACATAGTAAGCGCTCAACAAATACCAACATTATTATTATTACAAGATGTTCAATATAACAGACACATTCCCTGCCCACAGTGAGCTTACAGTCTAGATGGGGAGACAGACAATATAAATAAATGACGGATCTGTACGGAAGTACTGGGGTGGTGGGTGGGAGTTAATAAAGGGAGCAAGTTGGGTTGACAGAGAAGGGTGTGGAAGGAAGGGAAAAAGAGGGTTTAGTCAAGGAAGGCCTCTGGGAGGAGATGTGCCTTCAATAAGGCTTTGAAGTGGGCGAGAGCGGTTTTCCGTCAGAGATGAAGAGGGAAGGCGTTCCGGGTCGGGGGCGGGATGTGGGCGAGAGGTCGGCGGCGGGATAGATGGAATCGAGATACGGTGAATACGTTGGCAATAGAGGAGTGAAGCGTGTGGGCCGGCTTGTAGCAGGAGAGTAGCGAGGTGAGGTAGGAGGGGGCGAGGTATCTGTGACGTACCTTTACAGTGAATTAAGTCCCCAGGCGAAATTTAAACGAGGGCATGAAAAAGGAGAATTGGTTTCACGTGTAGCTTTCAATGTCATCATTTTCTTGTTAGGATGTGTAATGTGTTTCTGAAGATACATGGCTTGACGTAAGAGCTAATTATTATCGATATCATTACTGGTACAAGTATTTTATTTCGCTTATCTAGAAGCGTTCTCTCCTCAGCTCTCGAAGCTGAATCTAGACCCGGTGCCTAATCCCCTGCTGGATATGAGAACCGCTGCCACATGCTTCCGCGAACTAGATAATTTACTATAGTAAACCACCAATTTACTAAATGCTGTAATTTACCTTAACGTCTGCCTCCCTGGATAGAGTATAAGCAGAGATCACGTCTATTCATTGTGTTGTACTTTCTCCTGCACTTAGTACAGGGCCGTGCACAGGGTAGATGCTCAGTAGATGCTCAACTGATCGATCGATAAGGCAGTATGTAAAATGCACCCGGAGGGACCTAACAATTAAACAGAACACCTTTGGAGTCCAAGCACAGCTGGACATTTTCAAGAGAGGTGAAGAAAATTGGAAAATGACAACTACCTTAAAGACAGACGAGTTAATGTCGATGGGAAGATATCTCGCTATGAAACTCCCTCTTTAAAGATAATTTTGCATTTCAGTCCACCGCACTTACTGAGCGCTTACTGTGTGTAGAGCACTGTATTAACTGCTTGGGAGAGTACGGTGTAACGGAGTTGGATTCCACTGGGGGAAAAAAATGACCTAAAATCACATTTATATAAAAGCTCTATCTTCCGAGTTATCTTTTAGCAAAACAGCTTGTATTTCTAAAAATACAAATTTACACAGAGGGATCCCCGGGGGGCCTCCAAAGAACCAATGACTGACAGCTTCACTTGCCACGTTAAAAAAAAAAAAAGCAAAACCAGTTGAAATTTGATTTTCATAATGTACAGACAGGGTGACGAGTCTAAAGTCTTTAAGGAAATGATGTATGTGTTGTAAAAACGCTATAAGGATTTATTTCATCGAGGACTCCACCGCATCTGACATCCTCCTGCAACGTATAGATGGGTCTCATCTTTTTTACGAGAGCATTCTGAAGAGACAATTCCAGACATCCAAGATACATTCATTTGGAAGGATTTTTGCTTCAGAAGGAAAGCCCTAAATTGAGATTCTGTGTTTCCACTCTATTCTGAGTTATGCGAAATACTTCTAATGCTGCAGAGGAAAATGTCTGTCCCACCTTCTACACGGGCGAGGGCCATGTGGAATGGAGAGCGCCTTCTCGGTCAGCGGGGTCAGCGTTAGTCGGATTTGCAGGACTCACCTCTGACTTAGAGAGGGTTGGTACAGTGCCACCCTTGATCTTTTTTGGGCCGGTCCCCTTTCCATATTACCGATGGAAGGTAGCCCACCGAGGCCTAAAATCGGTACTGAATTGCCAAGCCGGTAGTGGGTACCGGGATAGCAGCAAGAGAAGTTCCCAAGGGAAAGCAGGTGATAGTAAGCTTTGATACCCAAGTGGAACTGCTTAATAATTTATCAAGGCCGGGCTCCCGGGCTTACCTAACTGGCAAGTGCATTTTACTGGGGCACCTTCTGAAAAGGTGCAAATGTGAGCTGATTTTTGACCAGATTTGGGAGAGGGCAAAGAGGCAGCGATTAGATCCAAAAAAATATTTCAGCCCGGCCCCAGGGAGGCATTCAGTGGTTTTCGTTTTTTGAAAAGACTACTCTATGCTCTGCCTAATAAACCTCTAAATCTGGTTTCTTTCCAAACGGCGCAGGTTTCTTTTAGTCCGTCAAACGTGGGAAAAAGGCGGGAAGACCGTAATGTCGTGACAGGGGATTTTAGGTCACGTATCCCAGAAGTTTGACACAGCCAGAGTAATGATCCCCAAAGGAAGTTTGATTTGTATCTGAAACAGGGTCCATCAGTATTTGTCCACAGGCATCTTCCCTATTAGGAGGTATTTTTCTATTCTGATTCCAATCCCTTGACCACAATTCTCCCACACTGACCCTCTGGTCGGGTGATGAACAGCAAACCGATCTCACGGATGAAAACCACCCCCCTTCTCCACTGATATCCGACTGGAGCCTCCTTTCTTTTGTATCGTGTCTGAAAAATGCAGGTAGATTTTTTTTTCCCATCTTGTAGGAAAAGGCACTGTAAGCAGTCGAGCTAATCAATCAAGCAAGCCCTTTCTTGAGCACGAAAGATCGTATAACTCTGTCGAAGTCAATTAAAACCCACAAACTTACCAAAAATCCTTTGCACTGGAAGTTCATTGTTCTGGAAACGGTGAGAACAATGTGTGTTCAGAAGAAAACGGTCTTATAAAGCTGTGAGGAAAGCTAGACGTGGAATCTGATAAGAAAAAAATTGCCCAAATGGAATAGTTTCTAAAGCAAAAATACCACTGCTTGCGAGTCTTTTTTTTTTTTTTTAATCTTAGATTTTTAGGGTGTCATTGAGTTTCCTGAGAAATAACACCGGGAACAGCATCCACTGCTGATGTGGTATATTTTTTTCTCTGAGACAAAGGCCTTTGACTCAATCAAGTTTTCAGCTTGAATAGGACTTAGTCTTTAAGACACTGGCTTACTGCACAGATAGTTAATTCAGACGGGGACAATTTATTCTGCGTTGCTTACTCAAGAAGGGGCTTTCATAGTTTTCCACAGGCTGTTTTCCCACACATTCCTCCACATTTTTTTTTTTTAGGAGAGGCAGGTTAGGGGAATAGCCCAACTCTTTGAGAGGGCACGCACTCTATAACTTTTATCCCCCCCGCCCCCCGATAGACTGATGGGACAGGGACAGGAAAGCAAAGGGCAGAAAATTTCATTTGAAACGAAGAATGAGCCACCCCGACATATAAACCGATTCCAGAGAGCGCTGGAATCCGATAGTACTCAGCAGCCGGGCGCGTTTGAACGACGCAGTGAAGGAAAACACACCGAACCGTTTCAAAAGGCAGTCAACCCCCACCCCAACACAACTGTCCACTGAAAACGCTCTGCTCAAGAAGAATTAAGGAAAGAGACTCCCTGCTGGAATGCTTGTTGGTCTGTGTCTTCTCTTGCTGACACTTGGATAAATCAGTAACACTACAAGGTAAATTGCCAGCAGTAGTGCTTAGATGGCCTTGAAAATATCTTTGATTCTGTTAATATCTAATGGCAGGGCAATGTCACAGCTAGAGGAGGCAATCGGAGGTGTTAAGTGTTAAAAACAACAAATGTTTTGGCCTGGCTTGATCCTCCGCCACTTGCTGTGTTTGATTGCAAAAAGGACCCAAATTTTGTTTGTCCTTCTTTTTCCACACACTGCCACTTTAGCTGATAACTAGTGACCACGGTATTTAATTTCCTCATAAATATTTAACTTCAATTTCCAATAAAGGGTCCCCTGGGCCTATAATACTTCTGACACTCATATAATCTGAAACAAATCCCCTCGCTTTTTTTAATCAAACAGACCATGTTACACACACAGTTGACTAACTATTTACAAAGCACCCAATTAAATCCTACTTAATTCTCTCCCACTCTGAAAATTCCATCTGACTGGTGCGCAGATAAAATCCGCCACTTTCTCACAGCCTTGTCAGTTTCTCCATAATCCAAAAAAACCCACCCAAACCAACCAAACCCCCCCCCCCCCCCAAAAAGCAAAAAAAACCTTCCGGCAACGAAGAAACTGGGAAAAGGGAAAGAAGACTACGCATAAACAGTTTAAGAGTAGAAAAATAAAGCCAAAGAATCGGTCCGTGACAGATAAATCTACTTTAATGTTCACATGTAAAAGTTAACACACCACGAGAGATTGCACAGTATCTTAACTGTAACTAACAAAGCCATAGTGAAAATCATTTAGTATAAAAAAATAATCTCGATGCGGTCGTAAGTTTTTTTTATTTTTTGGTCTACTTAATGTTTTGAAAACTCTTTTTTATACCCCTGCTTGAAGACTTCACCATTACACTTTTTCCACCATCAGCTATCAATATTCTTTGGAGGAAGGAAAAAAAAAACCACCAGTATTTTCATTTGAAAGAGTTTGCCCTTTGGTTGCAAGCAGAGTACAATTTTCCATTTCTATAATTGAATAATGCTGTACAGACATGAAAGCTTGCGATATTAAGCTTTAGTGTGAAATGAAGTTTGATTGCAATTTCTTTTCATTTTGATGCAACAGAGGAGTTCACAAACCGCTTAACCCCCTCACCTCATACGCAAAATGTATTTTGATTCCATTTTCAGTTCTCGGTTAAAAAATAAAATAAAATAAAATCCCCCCCCCCCCCAACCCCTCCCCACCGGATTATCCCTCAGGTCGTTCTTATATAATCGGCTAAAGGAAGAAAAACAAACCCCGTCTGTAAACCGAGAAAGCCTATTTTCAAAACGTATGATACAGATACAGATATCTTCGTCTAGATGAAAGGAAACACATTTGTCGACTCAGAACAAGTTTATTCGCAATGAAACATCTCATGCAGCCATGCAGGACCCCTAGCTATAACTGTTAACTTCCGAGTTGGGCGAAACGAAAACAAACCAAACCGAAGACATTCAAGGTATTTTCGCCGGGGCCGCCCCGTCCCCGAGCTGAAACACAATTTTCCAAAAGAAATATTCCCACATCTTAAAAAAAGCACACGTGGAATATTTACAAAAAAAATATTTAATTAAAAATATCTTATAATTACAGGAGTCTATTAAAGCATATACTCTCCTCACACTTATAGAACATCTCTATATATACACAGTATGAAATGTCACTCAATCTATACAGTATGTAACATTCTTGCGGAGGGAAAGGATTTCCCTCCCTAGCCCCGATATAAGCATCTATTTTAAACAATAGATGTCCCCCCCCCGCGTCCCCCCCGCCCCCAAAATTATCTACAACGCTCCGGTAGATTAGTAAAGCTTCGAAAAAAATCGACTTTTCGGTCACACTTAAAAAGTACGCTTAGAAAGTCGGAACTCTTCTGGATCCGGCCTACCCTCCCTTCCCGCCCCCAGCGCTCTCTTGGGTCCCAGCGTGCTGCTGCAGAGATGCCCACCCCTCTCTCCCAAATCCCCTTCCCGGGACCGGATTTTTCCAAATGGCGGCGATGGAAGGATGGACACGCGGAGGATGGGGGTGGGAAGGATCCTGCTGGATGTGCAGGATCGCCTGGGTCCTCTCCCGGATCGGGGGGGGGGGGGGGGGAGGTCTTCTCCCCTCCGACGGCTGCGTTTTGTTTTGCACCCCCCTCCTCTTCCCCCCCTAATCTGTCTCTCCGGGCTCCTTTGGCTCTGCCGCCGCACACCTGTGGAAGAGGAATGAATAAGAGGGGGTGTGTGAACCATTCCGCTCCAGACTAACTGGCGCCACCAACAAAACCCAAGACATGCTTGATCAACAACCCAAAACAAACCGGGTCAAACAACAAGCCCGGCTCCCAGGCTGGGCCGGGGAGAGGGATGCACACAGCTGCCGGCCCCCGCCAGGAGCCCCGGAGGGGAGGGGGCGTGTGCGTGGACGTGTGGACGTGTGCGCTCGTTTCACCGGCCCCTTGAGAGGGGTGCACGCAGCCACTGGACCCTGCTAGGAGCCCCCGAGGAGAGGGGTCGTGTCCCTGTGTGCGTGTACACGGGTGCTCATCTTACCGTCCCCTCCCAGAGAGAGGGGTGCACGCAGCCGCTGGACCCTGCTAGGAGCCCCCGAGGAGAGGGGACGTGTCCGTGTGTGTGTGTCCATGTGTGCTCACCTTACCGTCCCCTCCCAGAGAGAGGGGTGCACGCAGCCGCTGGACCCTGCTAGGTGCCCCCGAGGAGAGGGGACGTGTCCGTGTGTGTGTGTCCACGTGTGCTCATCTTACCGTCCCCTCCCAGAGAGAGGGGTGCACGCAGCCGCTGGACCCTGCTAGGAGCCCCCGAGGAGAGGGGACGTGTCCGTGTGTGTGTGTCCACGTGTGCTCATCTTACCGTCCCCTCCCAGAGAGAGGGGTGCACGCAGCCGCTGGACCCTGCTAGGAGCCCCCGAGGAGAGGGGACGTGTCCATGTGTGTGTCCATGTGTGCTCATCTTACCGTCTCCTCCCAGAGAAAGGGGTGCACGCAGCCGCTGGCCCCTGCTAGGAGCCCCCGAGGGGAAGGGACGTGTCATGTGTGCGTGTGCGCCCGCCTCGCTGTGCCCGCTAAGAGCCCTGGAGTCGAGGGGGGGGGGGGGGGCACGTGTGCACGTGTGTGTGTGCACGCACATGCAGGCGTGTGGGCGTGTGGCCGCTCGTCTGGCAGACCCCTCCCAAAGAGAGGGACGCACCCAGCCGCCGGCCCCCGTTGGGAGCCCTGGAGGTGAGGTGGCGTGTGCACGGGTGTGTACACGTGTGCGGCGGGGGCAATCACCTCGCCGGCGTCTCCCCGTCGACGCCGGCGAAGCCCGGCGGGGGTCCCGGCCGCACCTGGCCCCCGACCCGCTCCGGAAGGCGGTCGATCGGTCGAGCGACGGATGATGGATCGATGGAGGGCCGGACCCGGCGGTCACTCACCTGGAGGGCGGCTCAGCGGCACAGGATGCTGTCCCCTTGCTTGTTAACCGGCCCGGCCTGGATGGGACGATAAGAATAAGAGCCATGGGGCCTACCTCTTAACCGCTCACCGGGTGCCGAGCCCTGTTCTAAGCGCTGGGGCGGACACGGGTGGTCCCGCCTGGGGGGCTCACGGTCTTAACCCTCCTTTGGCGGATGAGGTGACCGCGGGCCGCTGGGGTTCGGCCAGTCGCCCCAGGTCGCACAGCGGGCGCGTGGCGGAGGCGGGATTGGAACCCAGGTCCTCCCACGACGACCCCCACCCCCCCCCCCCGAGCTGTCGCCACTGAGCCTCCCTGCAACACGACGGGGGCGTTAAGGGGGTGGGGTGGTCAGCCCCTGCCCGAGCCTCGCACACGCGTTTGCACACGCATGCCTGTGCACCCAGCTCCCGGGAGGAGCTGGGCATGGACGGGGAGGGCGGGGGAGGGGTTGGGGGGGGGGGTCCCCGGTGGGCAGGGCCAGCCCCCCGCCACCTCTCTGCCCCCCCCCCCCAGCACCTCCTCCCCCTCCCGCACAGGCACGCACACATATGCACACGCGTGCACACAAACCCGTGCTCGCGCATGCACGCACACGCGTGCAAACCCATGCTCACCCAGGCGCAGTTGCACCCGCATGCACGCCCACCCATGCACACCGACGCCCCCCCCCCCCCCCCACTATGCCCGCTCACACGCACGCTCACGCCCAGCTGCACACGCATGCTCAAGCCTGCACATGCGTGCACGCACCCCCATGCTCACCCACGCCCAGCTGCACACGCATGCATGCACACTAACGCTCCCCCCCCCCGCACGGCCGCACACGCTTGCACACGCTTGCACACGCTTGCACACGCCCGCCCGCCCCCCCCCCCCCCCCCTCCTGCTTACCGGGTCGGCGTTGAGGGCGGTGAGCGGGGTCCGGGCGGGGGGTCCGTTGGCGGGGGCGTGGGGAGGCTGTGCGGGGGGCTGCGGGGACCTGAGCAGCGCCGGGTGGGTGTCGAGGGCCAGCTGCAGGTCGAGGATGTAGTCGATGACGTGCTGCAGGATCTCCACTTTGCTGACTTTCTTGTTGGGCGGGATGGTGGGCACCAGCTTCTTCAGCCGGCTGTAGCAGTCGTTCATGTCGCACTGCAAGCAGAGGGTGGCGGCCGCCGCCGCCGCCGCCGCCTCCTCCTCCGGCCCGCCCGCCGGCTTGCAGCGGGCCACCGCCTCGCCCGAGCCCCGCAGGCCCGGCTCCCCTCCCGGGCCCGACGGGGCGCGACGGCCCGACGGCCGCACGGGGCTCACCGCCTTCATGGCCGGCCGGGGGCGCCGAGCCCTGCGCTGAGCGCTGCGGCCGGCCGGGAGGCGCCCCTCTCCTGCGCCCCCGGGGAGGAGCGCCCCCTCGTGGCGCTCTTCGGGCGCCCCCTCGCGCCCCGCGGCGCCCCCTGGCGGCGCCCTGCTGCGGCGCCCGGGTGCGCCCCCTTGCGCCCGGGTGGCGCCCGGGTGCTCCCCCTTGCGCCCTAGTGCGCCCCCTTGCGCCCCTGGTGGCGCCCCGGTGCGCCCCCTTGCGCCCGGGTGGCGCCCCGGTGCGCCCCCTTGCGCCCGGGTGGCGCCCCGGTGCGCCCCCTTGCGCCCGGGTGGCGCCCTAGTGCGCCCCCTTGCGCCCCTGGTTGCGCCCCGGAGCGCCCCCTTGCGCCCCTGGCTGCGCCCTAGCGCGCCCCCTGGCGTTCCCCCTCTCCCTGCCCCGCCCTCCCACCTTGTCGCCCAACCCCCCGGGTGGATTTTCGGGGGGTCGCGCAGAAGCGACCGAATCCGAGCCCCCTCCCCCCCCCCCCCCCCAAACAAAGAGACGCCCCCCGGGCAAGCAGGGCTCCCCGCCCCCCCCCCCCCGCCGCCGTGGGCCTCCCCGGCCGGCCGCCTCTCGCCCCCAGCCCCGCCGCGCCGCCTTATTTCTAGGGGCCGGAGTCCGGGGCGGGGGCAGGAGGGAGGCGGACGGACCAATCGGAGCGGCGGGGCCGCCTTCGGGGGGGACGGCCTTTGGACCAATGGGAGCGAGGCTTCATTCCGTCAACGCCGGGGGGCCGGGAAGAAAGGGGGGGGGGAGGAGGAGGAGGAAGGGGAGGGGGTGGGAAAAAGGAAAAGGGGGGACCGAGCGAGGACGGGCCACCAGCGGGTGAAGGGGAGAGGGACGGAGAAGTTCCCACCGAGAACCGGGGATGGGGTCACCCCGAGATCGGCCCGTTTCCCCCCTCCGCATCCCGGCCCTTCCAGGGGCTCTTCCGTCCTTCCCGGATCCCCGCTGTCCAGTCCCTCCAGGGGCCCTTCCGTCCTTCCCGGATCCCCGCTGTCCAGTCCTTCCCGACGGGCCGCGGCCGGGCGGGAATCTCGCCTCCCCCTCCCCCGTGTCGGCCCACCTCCAGGCCGCTTCGCCCGGCACCGCTTTCCCCTCCTCTCTTTGGCCGGCGTCCCCGGCGTCGGAGTCGAGCGCGTAGGCTAGCCGGGGATTCGCGGAGGATGGAGGATTTAAAATTCCACCGCCGCGTCGGATATCAGTCCCTTTTATGTCACATTCATGCCGGGAACTTCGTCGAGTCCATCGAGGCCCCGCGTCACGTCTGGGCCGGTGTGCCGAGCTTAGACGGGGGAGGCCGGGAGGGTCCCCGTTCCTCCACCTCGCCCTAGATCGCCTCGAGAGTGGGCATTTACTCTTTCGACCGTATTTATCGGGTGCTTACTGCGAGCAGAGCGCCGTACTGAGCGCTGGGAAAGTGCAGCGGGGCAACAGAGAGAGACGATCCCTGCCCGAGAACGGGCTCGCGGTCTGGAAGGGGGGAGACGGGCGACGGAACGAGTAGACGGGGATCGGTGGCGTCAAAGTAAATACCCCCCCCCCCCGCCCCCCGACACACACACTCGACTTACCCCCTCCCCTTCCGGTCCCTGGATCCTGCCCTGTATCCCACTTGGGTGATAACCGCCACTTTGCATCGCTTCTCTGTGCCTCGGTTACCTCGTCTGTAAAACGGGGGTGAGGATCGTGAGCGCCGTGGGGGACGGTGTCCGACCCGATACGTTCGAATAGGAATAGTAATCATTATTCTGACGTTGGTTAAGCGCTTGTGGGGTGCCGGGCACCATCCTGAGCACCGCAGGTCGGTCCCGGTCCCGCGGAGGGGCTCAAGGTCTTAATCCCCATTTCACAGATGAGGAAACTGAGGCACAGAGAAGGGAAGTGACTCGCCCAGGATCACACAGCGGACGGGTGGCCGAGGAGGGATGAGAACCCACGGCCTTCTGCCTCCGAGGCTGCTTCCCAATCTTCCCCGGCGTTCAGTACGGCGCCCGGCCCGTACTAAGAGCTTAACGAATGCCACGATTATGATTATTCTCGGGCACAGGTTGGCCCCGGGTTTCCACCTTGCGCTTGGCAAAAGGCCATCTACACCTGGCGGGGAAGTGAACCGTGGGAACAGGGAATGAGACTGAGCTCCTGGACGATACGTGCACCCGTGCCCTTGCCCGCCCCGAGTCAGAGCGACACGGCCGCGATCGCGAGGGGCACCCGAAGCGGCGTGGCTCGGTGGCAAAGAGCCCGGGCTTCGGAGTCAGAGGTCGTGAGTTCGACTCCCGGCTCTGCCCCTCGTCAGCTGTGTGACCGTGGGCGAGTCACTTCTCTGTGCCTCGCTGACCTCATCTGTCAAATGGGGATTAACTGTGAGCCTCACGTGGGACCACCCGATGACCCTGTATCTCCCCCAGCGCTTAGAACGGTGCTCTGCACATAGTAAGCGCTTAACAAATACCAGCGTTATCGTTATTATTACTATGTCCCTGTCGCCCAAGAGCGAGAGTCGATTCTGGTCTCTTCCATCGCCTTCACGCCGAGCGGGCGGGCTTTCTTACTGCCTGTTTATCGCACACAGGTCTTCGCGCCGTCTGTGCCGCTTGTGTACGCTATAACGGGCACATTTCCCCGGAGCGTTTCCTGTACTTCTGATGAAATGACGAGTAACCATTCAATGCAGCTTTCAGGGGTTGATAAGTTAACGCTATCTATCCTCCCCCTCTCCTCCCAACCTCCTCCCTCTGTGTGGAGATCTTCTAATTCCACGCCTTGGAATTTCACCTCCCCGGGTCTTCAGGAATACGACCGATGGGCCTCCGTCGAGCCCGTTTCCCCGGCACTCAGTTATCGAGCTTTAAAATTCCAGTTTCAAACCTTAACTGGGCGAGAGCAGCTAGGTGAGAGCCGTCCTTAGGCAGCGAATGTCGGACCATCTCGACTTGAGTTAGAAAGCGGAGGGAAAAAAAAAAATGAGTGGGTGTAAGGAGCTGTTTTAGAACCCGTCTCATTGATATAAATCCTAATAATGACAAGGACGCTAATAATGAAATAATAGGAGCGCTAATAATGTTCCAACGGGAACACTAATGATACCGTAACCCCTTATATTTATATGCAACACTGCTTTTCTTCCACAGAGCTTAAAAGTACTTTGCCGGGCTCACCGTATTTAATCCCCTTCGAATCTGTATTTCGAAAAATTTTGCCGAGTTGATAGAGAGATCAAATCTAGATGCATTTAAAATATGCTCCATGCAATATATGAGGCTTAGATTTCTACATCTCCCCCTCTGGACTGTGAGCTCACTGTGGGCAGGGACTGGGTTTGTTGTATTGTTAGATCGCAGTCGCGCAAGCTCTCCGTACAGTGCTTTGCGCACAGTAATAATAATAATGATGATGTTGGTATTTGCTAAGCGCTCACTACGTGCAGAGCACTGTTCTAAGCGCTGGAGAAGATACAGGGGAATCAGGTTGTCCCACGTGAGGCTCACAGTCTTCATCCCCATTTTACAGATGAGGGAACTGAGGCCCAGAGAAGTTAGGTGACTTGCCCACAGTCACACAGCTGGCGAGTAAGCGCTCAGGAGATACGATCGGTCGATTGACCTCCATCAGTCCCGTTTCCCTGGCTCTCAGTTATCAATGTTACTCCCTCCTTCAAAATTCGAGTTTCAAACCTTAAAGGGCAAATATTCACAGCCGCTTTCCTCTTCTACTTGTTTCTGCCGCTTTTCTGAAACGCGCCTCTCCTAGGGAGGCGGTTAGGGCCAGAGGTTGGTCTCTTCATTCCGCAGGTGGGGAAACTGAGGCTCGAAGAAACCGTCGTCGAGCTCCGCGTCGGAATCACTGGGTAATCACCGGAATTACCCAGTGATCCCGGTTGAATCGGGGACCGGCCGCTCTCCTTTTAACTCTCCTCGAACTCGAGAACTTCTGAAAAACCTCAGAGTACCATCCGAGGCGTACTAATACCGGCCTCATACGAGCCTCTGAGAGGGAGAGAGTAGATTAGCTCGTGGTGGGCAGGAATGTGTCTCTTTTTATATTGTACTCTCTCCCGCGCGCTTAGAACGGCGCTTTGCCCACAGTAAGCGCTCAATAAATCCGGCTGAATGAATGAGTGAATCGGGGAGACGCGAGCTGGGCGATTTGCAGGCACCATGTCGGGGATTTGAAGTCATCGGCCTAAAGTCCCTCTGCAGATATAGAAGAAGGGAGTCCGAGGGACCCGGCGAAAGCGGAGCGTGTGGCCGAAGGAAATGGCCCTTTGAGCCTTGAGATCGGAGGCACAGCTAGCTTAGCCACTTAGAGGGGGGAGCAAAGCTTCCGGAAATAAACCACGCAGAGGTGTGTCTCACCCAGAGGGAAGAATCGCATTAGTTTCATTCCCCTGACCAGACCTAAATGGCTCTTTACCCTGCAAGACTGCCTGAAAGTCTACTTTGCACGGCTGCCCTAGTCGTCACCCTTTTTTTAAAGAAAAGGTGAACTCGAAGAAACAAAATGAAATCACAGTGAAAAATGGCCTCAACTCCCGGGGGGGAAGATGCTAAGGCAGCCCAAACCAGCGGTCTCTCTGATTTTCATATTGTGGATGCATCTGAGAGTGACAGGCTCTTAGCGCGGAGATAAAACTTTCTCCTGGTACTTTTATCTGGGTCATGGCTCCTCGGTACAGATATGACGGCTAGGAATAGTTGCAATTCTCCCAAGCGCGAAGCGGGAGGCTTATTTTCCATAGGCAGGGCCCCGTACATTCCGTCCTGGGGTACGACGCGTGGTGCAGCGGATGGAGCCCGGGCCTGGGAATCAGGAGGTCATGGGTTCTAATCCCAGATCCGCCTCTCGCCTGCTGTGTGACCTCGGGCAGGTGACTTCACCTCTCTGTGCCCGTTACCTCATCTGTGAAATGGCGATCGAGACCGCGAGCCCCACGGGAGACGCGGACTGTGTCCGGCCCGATTTGCCTGTATCCACCCCAGCGCTTAGTAAGTGCTGAACGGATGCCGACCGCCATTACTGCTATTATAGTTATTATTGTCGTTATTAATGTTGGGTTACGGAGCTGGCAGCACGATGACAGTGAACCTGTTATTATTAATGTGTTGCAGAACTGGCAGCAAGATCCCAGTGAACTGGCAGTGTGATCTCAGTGAACCGGCAGCGTGACTGCAGCGAACTGGCAGCGCGATCGCAGCCGGCAGCGCGATCGTCGCGAGCTGGCTGTGCAGTCGCGGTGAACCGGCGATGTGATTGTATTCGTTCATTCATTCGATCGTTATTTATTGAGCGCTTCCTGTGTGCAAAGCACTGTACCGAGCGTTTGGGAGAGTACGAGGCAACAAGAAAAAGACACATTCCCTGCCCACAAGGAGCTTAGACTGTGGATTGTGGGTGTAAATTGGAGATTATAGACTCTCGACTGTAAGTGCGTGCTGGGCCAGGAACTTGTCTACCAACGCTGTTATACTGTGATTTTATACTCTCTCAAACGCTTAGTACAGCGCCCTGCACATAGCAAGCACTTGATGGGTTGCCTGGTGAACCGTCAGCGTGTTTGCAGTGAACTAATAGTGCACTCGGCCTGCAGAACGTTTACAGTGGTGACTCAGAGCAGAGAAAACTTTGAAAAACTACCTCTCGCCCAGAGCGTGGGCTATAATGAATTTAACATTTGCGTTCTTACAGACACAATCCGATACCTGTCTTGGCGTGGTGATAAATGCATCAGATAATTTCCTGGACCCAACAAGGGGTAAGAGCTTGTTATAACAATATACAATATTATCATATAATATCGGAGAGGGGTTTAATGCTTGAATCTCCGGGCTTGGAAAGTGGGTATAGAAGGAAATAATAATGTTGGTATTTGTTAAGCGCTTACTATGTGCCGAGCACTGTTCTAAGCGCTGGGGTAGATGCGGGGTCATGGTTTTACTGGGACGACTCTCTAGACTCGATCGGTTCCTGAAAGCTGAGTGTTAAATTGGAACCAGTGTTCCCATAGAAAGAGTGTGATGAATGGGTGATTAGAATCTGAACCGATTCTATTTATTGTGATTAAGTTGTCTTGTTCTTGTCCGTCTGTCTCCCCCGATTAGACTGTAAGCCCGTCGATGGGCAGGGATTGTCTCTATCTGTTGCCGAATTGTCCATTCCAAGCGCTTAGTACAGTGCCCTGCACATAGTAAGCGCTCAATAAATGCTATTGAATGAATGAATGGTCATGCTGTTCTCCCTCCTACTTAAACTGTGAGCCCCGCGTGGGACAGGGACCGTGTCCGCCCTGATTAACCCGTACCTAGCCCAGCGCTCAGAACGGTGTTTGATACCTAGTAAGCGCCTAACGCATGCCATTAAAAAAAATGAAATTTGTATTTTAATACTGCTAAAGTAAGTTTTCATTCCCAGGAAAACATTAAGTCAAAGCGTTTGCGGACGCTGCCATTTTTAGGGGATCGGATTAGAAAGAAAAGGGCCAGAAGCGGCCCCAGCCCCGCTTCTTTTCGACCGGGTGATGGGAAAGAGCCCAGTTCAAGCAGATCCAACTTTTTTTGTGGGTGTGAGCGGGATTATTGGCCGGGTGAGTTTCATCTGAGTGAACATGAAGCTATTTGTAAATCTTCAGGGTCCAGGAGCTTACTGACTGACTGATAGTTAGATAAAAAGCTGTCTGTTTGGACTGTTCAAACTCACATTCAATGGCAGCCCTTCCCCAGATTGGGATTGGCTGGCTCGAAACACATGTGGTGTTTTAAAAACATCTTGTCCTCCAGATGGGGGATTTTGTTCTTTGTTTACTCTGTGTTTTGGGAAACGCAGGTAAAGCATGCGACAACAAACAGTAATGGTCATTTACTGTTGTTTAGTGCAGAAATACAGCATCTTTGTTAAGTGTCCAATTTTCCAGCTTTAAACCGGACAGCCTGCTTTTCAGCCGACAGTTCTCCTGTATGATACAGATAGGGCCCTGGGTGCCTTTTTTTCCTACTGTTTTTATTTTCGGCGCATGACTTCCCTCTGGCTCAATGCCTGCTACCAATTTCCCACTAGATTGTAAGCCCCTGCTGGATGGGAATTGTGTCATTATTGTTATTATTATTACTATTAACGACGACGATACTAATACTAACAATCACAATAATAATCTAAATTTCAAGCTCCTTGTGGGTGGGGGTTGAGTCATAACAATAATAATTGTGGTGATAATTCAAGACTTACTATCTGTCAAGCCCTGTACTGTGCTGGGGTAGATTCAAGGAAATCAGGGCCCCCATGGGGCCCACAGTCTAAGTAGAAGGGAGAACAGGTATTGAATTCCCATTTTGCAGATGAGGGAACTGAGGCACAGAGAAGTTGTATCTTGTCCAAAGTCACGCAGCGGATGAGCGGCTCCCAAGGCCCGTGGTCTATTCACTAGGCCACACTGCTTCTTCTTCTAGTGTACTTTCCGTAGTGCTTAGCTCAGTTGCGGTACGTTTAGGCAAAGAAACTGGTTTGGTTGAGGCCAGAATTGGTTTTTTTTGTTGTCGTTTTGTGTTTTTTTAATGGATTATGTTAAGGGCTTACTATGTGCCAGGCAGGCACTGTACTAAGCGGTGGGGCGTATACGAGCTGATCGGGTTGGACGCAGTTCCTGTCCCGTTTAGGGTACCTGAGGCTCAGAGAAGTCAAGTGACTAGCCGATGATCCCACAGCAGATAAGTGGTGGAGCAGGGATTAGAACCCGGATCCTCTGACTCCCAGGCCCGGGATCTTTCCACTAGGCCAAGCTGCTTCTCCTCAGATTATCTTGTCAGGCCAAATTGGCTTTGCAGAAGAGAGCTGACAGTTTTCCAACGTATCCACCAGCCTGCCACACTAATTAAAGGAAACATATCCAAGCGATATCAGCACAAGGTACTCACCGTCCAACGAGCGGAGAGCCGCTAACTCGCGCCTCGCAAACTCAGGGGACGTAGGCTGGTTCTTTCACCAACCAAATAAAATGACATGCGTCTCGACGTGGAGATCGCTCTCTACCTGGAGGAGCCATGTTGAAATGGAAAGCACACCTGATCTCTCTCAGGCATATTGTACGCTCTCAGAACGAGTGAAAACAAAAGAAAACGTTCTTTAGTATCAGATGCCCTATGAAGTAGAATTTCCCAGAAGTTAAAACGGCCCTAATATTTGCACACTTTGGATCTAATTAGGGTTTTAAGACCGGTTATCAGGGTGCCCATAACCTACCACTCCAAATTAGAGGTAATTAAAGCTCTAGGGTCTGAAATCTTTTGTTGATCAACAGAAGACTGTCTCATCTCCCCAAACCCATGAGACCTAAAGGATTTCAGGGGAGTTGGATCACATGTGCGCACACACACGTGCGCGCATCTTCTTTTCTAGGTCTCTGACGAGGTGGAGAATTTTCTGATAAAGGTGAACTGCAGGAATCTGGAAACAGAGGAGCGTTTTTGTCTGGCAGCCCAAGAGACTTCATGGAACACTGGGCCTCTGTCCAATCTATTTCCATTATATCTACCCCGGCACTCAGTACAACGCTCCACGTACAGTAAGCGCTGAACAAATATCACAGTTATTCATGGTGGGTAAAACAGATTACAGACAGTGGCCCCCCACCCCTTGTCCCGGCATCTCCTAGGGCTGCCTCTGGCTCACAAAGCTGTTCCTAGCCGCAGAATGCCCCAGCGGTCAGTCATTCAGTCGGTCGAGCGTTTTGAGCGCTCAATAAATACGCTCGACCGACTGAACGACTGATTGATCGACCGGGGTCTGACCAGCTGAAAACTGGACAACTGGTCATCCTAGACCATCTGCTCCCCCCGCGGTCTGCTGGCTGGGCTTCTGGGACGCTAAGGAGAGCTTTTAGTCAAGGAATTTAACACTTACTGTGTGCAGAGCACTGTACTAAGTGCTTGGGAGAGTTCAACCCAACAGAGTGGGTAGACATATTCTACAGTCCGGAGGGGGAGAATTTAGACCTACCTAAATGTCTGAAAGGCAGACGAGATATGCAATCACCCAGAATCCCCAGGAAGAAAACCAAAAGTTAAGGAGCCCAGATCTGCCCCTGCAGAGAAATGAGACCAATGAGGCCAAAAGCCATTAACCAGGACAGTTGAGCCTACTGGCTATTTTAACTACAGCAGCTGAGAACATGACTCAGTTGCTTTCCTGGAAGACTAGCGGGAGGGAGAAAACATCAGTCGGGATTTTCCCTGTTTTTTTCCATCTCCTGGGGACACCTGGTGAAACTCTTGGGTCCCGGGGCTTCCCCCAGATCCATCTGGAAATCATAGGAAGGGAAGCTCGGGGAGGGAAGAACTCAGTATCGGTCACCTCCTTGATCCGGCCGACAGCCTCGCTCTCCTCCTACCCGGGATGGCAAGAATGGGCTTCTTAAACCTGGATGTCTGGCCAGGGGGTGGTCAGCTGAAAAAACTGCAGCCTGGTGGTCTAGCCAGGTGAGGTGGGATTTTCAGAAGGCTTTGAGAAGCAATGGGTCCTAGCAGAAAGAGTTTAGGCCTGGGGGGGTCACAGGACCAGTGCTCACTACAGGTCTTGGCATATAGGAAGTGCTTAACAAATACCTCAATTATATTATTGTTATCATTATGATTAGGAAACCAGAAGATGGATTTAAGAGAGTTCCAGGATGAGGACAATGACCGCATTCACCCTCCCTTAGGGATGGCCCCGTTAGTACAGTCTCTGGTCGTTTGCATCTTTCTCCCTTTTTTCATGGTATTTGTTAAGCACTTACTATGTGCCAAGCACTGGTACTAAGCGCTGGGGTAGATACCAGATAATCGGGTTGGACACAATCTGTGTCCCCCATGGGGCTCACAGTCTTAATCCCCATTTAACAGATGAGGTAATAGTGGGATCTGTTCAGCGCCGACTACGTGCCAGGCACCACACTAAGCTCTGGGGTGGACGCAAGCAAATCGGATTGGATGCAGTCCCCGTCCCACGTGGGCTCACAGTCTAATTCCCCGTTTTCGACCGATGAGGGAACTGAGGCACGGAGAAATGAAGCGACTTGCCCAAGATGACCCAGCAGACAAGAGGTGGAGCCGGGATTAGGACCCACGACCTTCAGGCCCACGCTCTATCTACTTGGCCACGCCGCTTCCCCTTTCCAAGCCCCATTGCAGCCGTCTCTTCTCCCCAACGGAAGGGTCAATCGATCAGTGGAACTTACTGGGCATTGATTGCGTACAGTTCAAAACAGCACCGGAAGGCTGTAGGACTGGTATTTTTATTTCCGGCGTCCATGTGGGCAGACCATGCCGATGCCCTTCTCACGGCCGCTGCCATACTTGGCAAACTTGGCTGGCTAAGCCCTCATTTCCTCTTCTCCCACCCCCTTCTGCGTCGCCCTTGGATTTGCTCCCTTTATTCACCCACCCGCAGCCCCACAGCACTTCTGTCCACATCTGTAATTAAATCATTTAAACTGATGCCTGTCTCCCCCTCTAGACTAGAAGCTCATTGTGGGCGGGGAACATGACTACCAACTCTGTTATCTTGCACTCTCCCGAGCGCTCACTACGGTGTTCTGCTCACAGTGAGCGTTTGATTAATGGATTGACTAGGGCGCTCGAGCCTCGCTTCTCGCTGGGGCTGAAAAGCAGTGTGGCTTCGCGGAGAGAGCACGGCCCGGGGAGTCAGAAGGATCTGGGTTCTAATGCAGGCTGCCACGTTTCTGCTCTGTGACCTTGAGCAAGTCGCTTGACTTTTCCGTGCCTCAGTTACCGCCTCTGTAAAATGGGGATTAAGACAGCGATCCTCATGTGGGACAGGGTCTGTGTCCAACCTGATTACTAGTATCTACCCCAGTGCTTAGTACAGTGTCTGGCGCACAGTACGTGCCTAACGAATGTCGTGGATCGTGGATTTTTTTTTTCCAGGACACAGATTATCTTTTAAACAGGAATCACTGGGGAACCTCTATTGTTTGCAGGAGTAAATTGTGCCTTCTCCAACTTAGCATAAATAAATCCAGAGGGGGCTGGAGGGGGAAATTGTTCAAACAAACCCCAGCAGAGAACCGAGTTAGGCTGGGAAAACAGGTTTTCCAAACCCAGTCATCTCGCTGAAGAAAGAGGAGAGTTGAAGCAGCTTCCTTTCATTTTGGAAGAGAAATTAATCTCTAACCATAGTTTGGGCTGTGTCCTGGCTTTTTATACCTCCCACAGGGTGTGTAGACAGGTCTGTTTTCTTTCTGGAGAACATTTAGATGTGAGGACCTTCTGTTACCTAAGACATTAAAACTCCACCCTAAGAAAAAGGTCAAAGCTAGGACAGTTCTTCAGAAGTCAGTTGTGAACCCAGCTAACAACTCTTTCTGGGGTCAAGTGTATATTATTACTTTTATTATTGTTATTAGGCAAAGTTGGAGGAAGGTCCAATTTTATCCATCTGATCTTAAAATATGATTTTTTTCTAATCTCCTCCGGACCTGACAGTCTCTGGGAGAGGTACCGAAAGACTGACGGTGTCATCCTAGGTCATTTTGACCTTCAGACCCACTGAGGAAGAGAACAAAGCCCAAAAAGTGGGCTTAACCCCTGAGTTGCGAGTTTCCACGAAGGGCAACAGATTGCCCAGAATCCTGCCCAGAATCCTCCCCAGAATCCTGCTGCATTTAATCAATCAATCTTATTTTGTGAACATCTACTGTGTGCAGAGCACTGTACTAAGTGCCTGGGACAGTACCATATAAATGAGTTGGTAGGCCCGTTCCCTGCCCACAACGAATTTACAGTTCGGGGTGGGGGAAACAGGAATTAATATAAATAAATGAATAATGGAGGAATACATAAATTTTATGGGGCTGAGGGAGGGATGAATAAAGGGAGCCAATCCAAGTGCAAGGGCGATGCAGAAGGGAGTGGGAGAAGAGGAAATGAGGGCTTAATCAGGGAAGGCCTCCCGGAGGAGCTATACTTTCAGTAAGGCTTAGAGACTGGCCTTCCCATTAATAAAATGCCCCAAATCATGCCCTGGAATTGAGGGGGTGGGGCCGGGAGTGGATGGTGGGGTTTTCCTACTGAAAAGTCTCGGGAAATGTTGCTTTTGGGGTGTATCTGCGAGGTGGCACCGGGAAGGGAAAGAAGAGGCGAAATCTTGAAGTAATGACTTGGGGGCTGGAGGCGGGAGCCTTGGGGCTCTGGACCAGCTGTTTAGAAATGCCCAGGGCAGAACTCGGTCTTCCCACTCTTTATGTCCCTTTGCGTAGGACTTGGCTCTCCTGGGTTTGATTGTTTATTGAGCCCTGTTGAGACAAGAGAGGTCTAACTGAAGGGAGTGAAGCCGTTTGTCTGGAGAGCTGAAGGCCCAGGGGTGACAATCCATCTTCAAGAACACGGCGCTATCGTAAGCACCTTGCGGGCAGAGTTTGTACCTTTAACCTCCCCTGCGTGCTTCCAAGCCCGTCCGCACTAGGTGACGAATAAACACTAGTCTTTCTATTGGAAGGATCAACATGGACTTAGGGAAAGAGCGTGGGCCTGGGCATCAGAAGACTGGGTTCTAATCTGCCTCTTGCCCGGTCTGTGACCTTGGGCAAGTCACTTAACTTTTCTGTGCTTCAGTTTTCTCATCTCTAAAGTGGGGATTCTCTCAGTGGCATTTATTGAGCGCTTACTGTGTGCAAGACAATTCGCTGAGCGCTAGGGAGAGCACAAATGATAATAACGATAATTATGGAATCTGTTGAGCACTTACTATGTGCCAAGCACTTTCCTGAGCACTGGGGTAGATTCGAAGTAATCAGGTTGTCTCACGTGGGTCTCAGTCTTAATCCCCATTTTACAGATGAGGTAAGTGAGGCACAGAGAAGCAAAGTGGCTTACCCAAGGTCACACACCATTTTGGGCACGCGAGTGGCAACTTTCAAAATGGCACCTCAGTGGACTGGGTCAGTCCCCCCGGCTTCCTGGTCACCCTGGGGCATAACCAGCCTCTTTCTTAGGGGCCTCTGTCTTTGAAAGCTCATTCCGCTTAGCATTCAGGACACGGTGTTCTTGGACTTCCTTGCCACCAATATACAAAAAGCGGAGGATGAATTGGGGTCAGCTGGGTGTTTGGCCTGGTTTGTACTGAGAAGTACTGAATCACCCCATGGATCCTGCCTGAGCTTCTCACCCTCCCAGGGGCCTTCTGTGAGTTCCCGCCGTCTCCGCGTAAGCCACCCTTTGACCTAATAATACCAAGTACGGCATTTGCTAAGCACTCACTCGGTGCCAAGCACTGTAGTAGATAGAAGATACTCCATCTCAGTAGGAGAGAAAACATATCTCGCCCCTTTTTACAGAGGCTCAGAGAAGCGAAGTGATTTGCCCAAGGTCACACAGCGGGCTCATCTATCTCACCGCCAACGGCTCGCCCACTCCCTGCCTCTGGCCTGGTTCGCCTTCCCTCCTCAGACGGGCAATTTATTCTCCGCCCCTTCAAAGCCTTATTGAAGGCCCATCTCCTCCAAGAGGCCTTCCCTGACTAAGCCCTCCTTTCCTCTTCTCCCACTCTCTTCTTCGTCCCCCTGACTTGCTCCCTTTAATAATAATGATAACTATGTGCAGAGCACTTTTCTAAGCGCTGACGTAGATACAGGGTAATCAGGTTGTCCCACGTGAGCCTCAGAGTCTTCATCCCCATTTTACAGATGAGGGAACTGAGGCACAGAGAAGTTAAGTGACTTGCCCACAGTCACACAGCTGACAAGTGGCAGAGCCGGGATTCCAACCCATGACCTCTGACTCCCAAGCCCGGGCTCTTTCCACTGAGCCACGCTGCTTCTCCAGCAGCTTTTATTAATGAATGCTTTATTCATTCCCCCCCCCCCCCCAGCCCCACGTCACTTATGCACATATCTGTAATTTATTTCTATTAATGTTTGTCTCCCCTTCTGGACTGTAAGCCCACTGTGGGCAAGAAATGTGTCTGTTTACTGCTTGATTGTACTCTCCCAAGTCCCCATTACAGTGCTCTGCACACAGTAAGTGCTCAATAAATACTTTTCAATGAATAAATAGTGGTGGAGCAGGGATTAGAACCCCAGTCCTCTGACTCCCAGACCCGTACGTGGTCTTTTCGCTAGACCACACTACTTCGCCCAAGCCGTTCGTTCATGTATGCTTCCTTCCCCAAATCAGCTGATCACTTACACCTTCGAAGCTTGCACCCCTTTAAATCTCCCAGGACCAGGGATCCAACCTATCTCCTTTGATGGTCCAAGGAGCGGGAAGCCCATGGATATTTGGGTGTTCGGGCCACTAAAACCCAGAGGTTAACAGGGCAAAACCTGTTCCCAGAAACCCTGAATTGCCAGGGTTCACCTGAGGTTTGACTGTTCAGAGATATATGCGCATAAGAAACATCTGATTATCATAATAAAAACCAAAACCTTTCATTGCAGGGGCTTTTCCCACCCACTTACTCAAATGTCATTGGGGGCTCCGAGTTAAAGACGGGAAAGAAAAAAGGAAAGTTTTTCCTCTTACTGGTTTTCTTAATTAAAAGAGAAAAAAAAAAAGCACTCCAAAGAACTGTCTGTTCTCTGGGCCCTAGCTAAGTGTGGTGATTCAAGAAGAAATGCTTTTCACTCCGTGGCTTTTTTTCTAGCCTAATGAGGGATCCTGGGAATAGAAGCCTTGGGGTATCGGTAAATGAATAAAAACAACAACAACAACAACAAAAAAACACACAATGCCTTTGAATTTTCTCTGGCACCAGGACTCAGCCCCACAGCACTTATGTACATAGCTGGATTTCATTTATTTATATTAAAGTCCGCCTCTCTCTCTTTCTCTCTCTCTCTCTCTCTCTCGACTGTAAGTTCACTGTGGGAAGGGAATGTGTCTGTTTGTTGTTATATTGTACTATCCCAGATGCTTAGAACAGTGCTCTGAGTACAGGCAGTGTTCAATAAATCGTTAGACTGACTGACAAGAATATAAAATTCAGGAAGGTCAGAAGGTGGGCATCTGTGGGGAGAGTGGTCATGATAATAATAATAGTAACTGTGGTATTTTTTAAGTGCTTACTATATGCCAAGCACTGGGATAGATAGAAGATCATCAAGACCCACATGGGGCTCAAAGTTCAAAGAGGGAGCACAGGTATTGAATCCCCATTTTGCAGATGAGGGAACTGAGGCCCAGGGAAATAAGTGACTTGCCCAAGGTCACACAGCAGTTCATTCATTCAATAGTATTTATGGAGCGCTTACTATGTGCAGAGCACTGTACAAAGCGCTTGGAATGTACAAATCGGTCACAGATAGAGACAGTCCCTGCCCTTTGATGGGCGCACAGTCTAATCGGGAGCAGTCCAGGGGCAGAGCTGGGATTAGAACTCAGATCCTCTTGACTCCCAGGCTCGTGCTCTATCCACTAGGCCATACTGCTACTTCTTTGTTAAGCACTTCATGCCCAGCACTGACTTGAGTGCTTGGGTAGATCCAATATGAGCAGGTCCGAACCAGTTCCCCGTGGGACTCGTGGTCTACGGAGAAGGGGCAACAGGTCCTGGAGCTCCATTTTACAGATGAGGAGACTGAGGCCCAGAGAAGTTAAGTGACTTGCCCAGCAGTCAAGGGGTGGAGGTAGGAATAGAACCCAGGTTTCCTGAGTTCCGGGGATGTGCTCTTTCTCCAAGACTGTACAGTTTGAGGCACTGAGCATAGCTGAATATACATAAATGCTAACGGGTTCGTGATTGAGTCTTCCCAGGTGAGTTTGGCATGGCATGGTGGATGGAGCACGGGCCTGGGAATCAGAAAGGTCGTGGCTTCTATTCCCGCCACTTGTCTGCTGTGTGACCTTGGGCAAGTCACTTCACTTCTCTGGGCCTCAGTTACCTCATCTGTAAAATGGGGATCGAAACTGTAAGCCCGATGTGGGAGTCAGGGCCGGTGTCCAACCGGATTCGCTCGTATTTAGTACAGTGTGAGGCATGTAGTAAATGATTAACCAATACCGCATTTATTATTATTATTGTTATTCTGTTTCTACTCCTGGGTGGGTGGAGGGAAGGAGGGAGCAAGAAATCATCTTCTATTCCACAGATGGTCTCTTCCACGGCTAAGCATGTCTGGGAAATCCAGCTATATATAGTGATGATTTGCTCTGTACTTTTTTTTCCCACATGAGTGGTGAATTGCCTGTTAATATTTACCATTCAGCATGTAAAGTTTGCCATTTCCTGCGCTACTGGACATCCTGTACTTTGGAAATGCTAAAAGCCCAAACACATTTTTCACCCTCTTTCACACACATCTATTTAATTCATTTTATGGGGAAAGAATCAGGAAAATAACCTAAAAAGGCACCTTGTGTGCATATGTTTGTGCATGTATATATCGATAGAAATGTGGAATCCGTACTGTGGAGTCTCGCAACATCAACATCGGAATTGATTTAGCATTACTGGGTACAGGCGCTGTACCGAGCTTTTGGGAGTATGTAGTAAAAATAGAAATCAAGAACCATCTCTGTCCTCGAAGAATTTACGAACCAATGAAATCCTCTTTAAACCCCAGAAATAGCAGGGACATTGCGTTGAGGATGAGCAGATTTTTTCCCATTAGATGGTAAAACCCTCAAGGGCAGGGCCACATCCTAGCTTCTTTTAGAATTGCCCATCGTGCTCCGCGCTGAGCTCCCGATACGGTACGTATTGAATAAATACTGTTGTTGATGATGATGAAGATTTAGCAAATATCATGTGCGAATAAACAGAAAAATGCACAAAAGCGCCTTACGGCCTTTCAAAATATGAAATTGATTCTCTCAGGCCCACTGGTTTATTTTTAATCAAGAAGTATAGTTCATAGTGTAGTAGCAAATGGATTGTAGAAATTATTAAAAGTAATGAAATCGGTAACAGGAGACCTTCCTAATGCTCTCTGCAGTACTAAATATCTTGACTGAAAAAATGAAGAATCACTAGGTTTTGACATAAGGATTATAGGCATCAAAGGAAAAGGAGAATGAAATGAGAAGCCCTATTACCTTACCCTGGATAGCATCTATTTAAGTCAGGACCAGCTAATCGAAACGGAAAATCAAACTCACTCGTAAAATAAACTTCTCAGAGAAACTCAGCTTCCAAACGAGCCTCGGCTATTTAAACGGAGCCCCCGGAAATGGAGACTTTTTTCCGAGTCGCACTTTGTTTTTCCTCACTCTTGCCCAAAATCATATCTGGTGGAGGGTTGGATCAGTTAGTGGACGAGTCATCCAGTGTGGGTTATCGGAGGGGAAGTTAGGGATGCCAGATGGAATCGTCCAGTTATTTTAAGGAATGAACTCACCAGGCTCACCATCCTCTTGCCTCAGAACTCTGCGATGCCCGGAACATGGCTCTGACCCAATAATCACCTACCTGATGTTCATATACTCTTATTAGAAGCATCGTGGCCTAGCGGAAAGAGCACGGGGCCTGGGAGTCAGAGGGCTTCGACTACAATCCTGATCCTGACACTTGCCTGTTGTGTGACCTTGGGCAAGTCACTTAACTTATCTGTGCCTCAGTTTCCTCCTCCGTAAAATCAGATCAAGAACCTGTCTCCTTACGTAGGTTGTGAGCCCCATACGGGACAAAAACTGTATCCTAGCTGATTATTTTGTACCTATCTAGTTACCTGCTCCCCTACCTACCCGGAACTGGTGCAGACTGATACAAGCTGGTCTGTTCTGGGAGAGAGGAAAGTCTGTTCCTGGCACAGGATGTAGAAGGATTCTTCAGCCAATCAATCAATCAACTGTATTTATTGAGAGCTTACTGTGTGCAGAGCACAGTACTAAACCCTTGGGAGAGTACAATACGATAAAGTTGGTTGACCCACACCCTGCCTTCAAAGAGCTTACAGTCCAAAAGGGGAGGTAGACATCAAAATCAATTGCAACTAAATTACAAATAGGGGAAGAATCTGCCCATTCCTCTTGGCTACTTAAATGAGTTCTTCACTGGAAAGAGGGTTTAGATCCTAGCTCGGCAAAAGATACCGATCTAATTATTGTAAATCATTTCTAGGCTCTGATGGAAATAAAATTCCACTCGAAAAAATGTATTTACGGTGACCCTGAATTGTGTGAATAACATTATTTGGACAATTTCTACGCCCCTAACCTGTCATTTGAACACTTTCAGGCCTCAGTCTGAGCATTTGTAAAGATGTTCTGTTGAGTGCACTTGAAGAGCACATTTCTTTTTCATATTAAAAAGTGTATCAAAGCCGCATTTCCCTCTCTTAAAGGTTCCGTTTATTTAGCCTTTCCACCGGTAGCCTTCTTCTCTTCATTCTGACTGCCTCCTCTAGTATCATTTTTCTCTGGTTTCCCCAAGGCAGGGAAAGCATCTGCAAAAGTGGGTATTCACTGCTAGATTCTATGCTATGTCTTTATTCTTAAGAGGGATGTAGCAGTGTCTTGTCACCCTAGATTAGCTGTGAACCTGGCTTCCCACACAAAAATCAAAGCGACTCCCTGCACAGCTCCAAGAAAATGAGCAATTATCTGGCTGATTTGCTCGGGGTAGATTTCGGGGCCCTGAATGATCCAGTTACCCAGTGTACACAAAAGCAAATCACCTAATAATTCAGTCCTCGTCACTTGGGCTGTGAGGGTGGGGCTATTTCATTGGGCCCTAAAGGAATCTTTTCTTTCTGATTCTAGGATGTTACCACTGAAGACTCACCTCGCCACCAACAACGATCTACATTATGACACAGGCGGATATTCCTACCGCCCCACCAAGGAATATTTCTCAGGAGTCCATGGTAGGTCCCTCATGCTCAAAGCATTCCTCCAGAGGACTCCCTGGGCCCCCTCCCCACAAACTGGCTTCAGAACATCTGCTTTCCCCTCCCAGGTTCCTGTGAACACGGGATTGCTAATACTAACAATAATAATAATTGTGGTATTTGTTAAGCATTTACTAGGTGCCAGGCACTGTACTAAATGCTGGGGTGGGGCCCTCAGTTATGGCTTTAAAACATGGAAGCTATAAAACGTAGATGTGGGAGAATGTCTCCGGGAATGGACAAATGTTAGAGTGAAGTTTAGCGACATTTTCAGGGGTCATTTGTAGACTTTTGACACGCTCACTTCTCAACTCTTACTGTGCGGTCACCAGTAATGTCAACTAATAAATGTCAGTGGACAGGGTCCTGATGGGTGAGCTTCTTGTGGCTCGGAGGGGCCTGGATCATTTGATATACATCTTTATTTGAATCCGCATACACAGATTCATCCAGTCGGATTTACTGAGCGCTTACTGTGTGCAGAGCACTTGGGCAAGTACCATACAACAGTGAACAGTGACGTTCCCTGCCCACAAGGAGCTCGCAGTCACTGGGAAAGCAAAATCTTTAGGTATTTGTTCCGTAACCTTTAGAAGTTTCAGCTTTCAAGAGGAAGGTTTTCTTCTTTTCTTTACTAAAGGCATTTCAGAGAACCGTCCCTCTAATTTATTTATAAGAGTAAGTCTCTAGAACAAGGTAGCATTACAACACTGCCCTACTAGTGCTTTTATACACATAAATCCATTCATAATTAATGGAGTGGACTCCAGTGCCGCTGCTAGGAGAAACGTAAGGTCAGGTCTCTGGGAGACGAAATCATGCCATTATTCTTGACGAGAAATAAATACGTGCAGGAACTAAAAAGTACTTAGCTGAAAGGAGAAGGAGGGGGAGGGGATTTGAGTCCATAAGGGCACTTTGAACAATTCATTCCTAAATGAAAGTGCTTTTTCTTGCTTTTCTGAGTTGCCTTGATCTGCCTAAAAGTGTTGTTGGGACAGGTTAATGATTGACCTTTGAGGGACCCACATACCACTCTTTGTTCTCTAGCCGTCAGGATCTCAAAGAGCCTGGAAGCCTCAGAGAAATAAAGGATTAGTTTGCGGAAGGAAGTCCGGTGCAGGTGACCCATGGGTAAGAACAGAAAAGTGAGTTTTTCCCGGGGATCTCTCTCCTTCTGCTTTCTCCCTCGGGTGAACTTTCTCCGATTCGCCACTCTGGGAAGCGATGGGGCGGAAGCTGACCATCTGGGAACCGATGAGATGCAGCGTGGCCTAGTGGGAAAGGTGCGGGGTTGGGAGACGGGGGGCCTGGGTTCTAATCCTGACTTCTCTAGTTGCCTGCTGGGTGATCTGGGTGGTAAGGGATCAATGCTTCTGTAAATGTCCTTATGCTCTATTATTTCCCCTACCCCTAATCTGTTTTAATGTCTGTCTTCCCCTGTAGACTGCAAGCTTCTTGTGGGCGCGGATTGTGTGTACCAACTCTATTGTATTATATTTTCCCAAGCACTTAAGTACAGTCCTCTGCACACAGTAAGCACTCTAATCAATACCACCGATCGATTGACCTTAGGTAAGTCACTTAATTTATCTGGGCCTCATTTTTCTCATCTGTAAAATAGAGATTAAATGGCGATTACAGGGACTATCTAATGTGATTGAATTTTATCTATCCCTGACCATAGTACTATGTTTAGCCTATAGCGCTTAACAACTACTATCATTATAAACGATTCAGTATTTCTTGAAATCACAGCCCTGATTTCCGGAAAAGCAGAAAAGTGAAGATAATCTTGAACGGGGACTCAAGCAAAGCTTCCCCCTATCCTGTTTAAGAATTGACCTCTTTCACTCGTCCCGTTAAGAGGCCTAGCGGGTATATCTTATATGGCCCATTAAAGCTGCGCAAAAACCAAGCGAACAAAATGCATGTCGACACAGCAGCAATTCCACGGTGGGGATAGGTTCATAAACCAAGTTTATCACTTTTCTCCTCCTTAATTTGTCCAGTCACTTTTGCTTGTGTGCTGACTCTTGGTCTCCGAATGCAGAATGCGGTGAGCTGGGACAGTCAGAATGGGGCAGCCATGTGATTGATGGTGTCTGTTTACTTGTTTTGATGAGCATAGATCTATAATTCTATTTATACCAGTGCCTGTTTACTTGTTTGATGTCTGTCTCCCCCATTCTAGACTGTAAGCCCGGTGCAGGCAGGGATTGTCTCTATTGCTGAATTGTACTTTCCAAGGGCTTAGAATAGTGCTCTTGCACACATGACATGAAACCCACCAGAAAAGCTCCATCTCTCTGCATAGCTAAATAAAACCTGGAATGATAAAAGAGGGAGTCAGGGGACCTGGTTTCTAATCCCGTCTCTGGCACCTGCCTGTTCTGCGACTTTGGGCAAGTCACGTAAATACTCTTGGCCACAGTAGCCTCGTCTTTAAAATGGGGAATAAATGCCTGTTCTTATTGGAGGCCCAGTGCCTCCAAGAGACCTTCCCTGACTAAGCCCTCCTTTCCTCTTCTCCCGCTCCCTTCTGCGTCACCCTCACATCCTCCCTTTATTCACCCCCACCTCCCCAGCCCCACAGCACTTATGCCCTTATTGATTATATCAGTGTCTGCCTCCCCCTCTAGACTGTAAGCTTGTTGTGGGCAGGGACTGTGTCCGTTTATCATTATATTGTACTCTCCCAAGCGCTTAGTATAGTGCTCTGAACACGATAAGTGCTCAATAAATATAATGGATTGATTTGTATCTATCCCAGTTGAAAGCACTTAACAGATACCACAATTGTCATAATTATGATTAGAGAAAGTGGACTGGAAGTAGTAAGCTCATCGTGGGCAGGGAATGTGTCTGTTCATTGTTATATTGTACTCTCTCAAGCGTTTAGTACAGAATGCTTAGTACAGTGCTCTGCACAGAGTAAGCACTCAATAAATACCACTGATGGATTGCTCGGCACACAGTAAGCGCTCAATAAATTAGATAGACTGAGTGGAGGAGGGCGAGTGTTTGCAAAGATCTTTGTGTGCCCAATTCCCCAGAACTGGTCTGATTTCCGCCTCTGCCCGGAAGGCTTGGCACGGATCGAGCTGTTTCCCGCAGGGCTCTGGGAATGCGATTCTTTGACTGAGCCCGTCCCGTGACCCAACACGCATCCCGGTGCCACTCTCGGGGATGGAATCCTGGGCCGGATGGACCACTGGCCTGACCCTGGAAGATCTCACGCTCTCATGAGATCGCTCTGGGACTGGCCGGACCCCTCCAGCCCCTGGGGTCAGGGAAGCGAGGGCAGAGGTGGCTGGATTTTTGCCGGCCAAGACAATGTTTTTGGCCCCACAGTTTCAGCCTCGCTCGGTCCAGGGTTTCTTCAAGTTCTGACGGCTTTAGTGCAGGGCTGAAAAGGATTTCTGGATGGGGCTGAAAAGACCCCGTCGTCACTCCCTGCCAAATCACATCTTCCCACCTGCTTGCCCCCACCCCAGCCTCTGGTAATTATCCTACTCCTTCTGATCGCCACACTAAAAATGACAACGGGCACCTCATGCTCAAAGTGGGCAGGGAATGTGTCTGCTTAGAGTTGAATTGTACTCTCTCAATGCTTAGTATAGTGCTCCGCACCCAGTAAGAGCTCAATAATATCATCGGATGATTGAAGCAGTTTGACGATGACTTCTCATCCAGCCTCTTGTCCCTGATTTTTCTGCCTCTGAAATCTGCCCACTAGTCCGAGCTGCTTCCCCAGTTTTTCCTGCAAAAAGGGGTCGGGGGGCTGCTGTGGTTGCTTCTGGTGCGGTTGGTGGGGAAACGCTTAGGGTCTCGCTCTGCTGTTCTGTGGAGAGAGCTCTTCTCGACCACCAGTGCAATAAGCAAGCTCTCCTTTCCTTTAGCCTTTCCCTCTTTTTTAATAATAATGGTAGTATGTGTTAAGCATTTACTATGCTCTTACTGTACTAAGCGCTGGGGCGGATACAAGCAAATTGTGCTGAGAGCGGTCCCTGTCCCACGTGGGGCTCTGTCGCCTGTGAGAGGATGGAGAGGAGAGCAAGCTCTTCTTTCCCTTATCCCTTCCTTCTTTTTTAATAATAATGGTGGTATGTGTTAAGCATTTACTATGCTCTTACTGTACTAAGCGCTGGGGAGGTTACAAGCAAACTGTGCCGGGAGCGGTCCACCCCAGCTTGTATCCTTGCTTGTATCCCCCCCAGCGCTTAGTACAGTAAGGGCTTAGCACATGCCAGCACTTAACACATGACAGTTATTATTGTTATTATGATTGATGATAATAATAATAGAGGGAAGGGATGGGGAGAAGCAGCGTGGCTTAGTGGAAAGAGCCCGGACTTGGGAGTCAGAGGTCATGAGTTCTAATCCCACTTGTCAGCTGTGACCTGGGGCAAGTCACTTCATTCCTCTGGGCCTCAGGTCCCTCACCTGTAAAATGGGGATGAAGACCGTGAGCCCCACGAGGGGCCACCGGATGACCTCGTCTCTCCTCCAGAGCTAAGGACAGCGCTCGGCGCATAGTAAGCGCTGAACGAATACCAACATTATTATTATTATTATCGATCCCACTGGTCGGCTGTGTGACCTGGGGCAAGTCACTTCATTCCTCTGGGCCTCAGGACCTGTAACATGGGGATGAAGGCCGTGAGCCCCGCGTGGGACCACCGGATGACCTCGTCTCTCCTCCAGGGCTTAGGACAGCGCTTGGCGCATAGTAAGCGCTTCAAGTTATCAATGTTAGATTGGGAAGAAGAACTGGCTCTCCTCTCCATCCTCCCAGGAGAGGCCGAGGGAGTGTGTGGGAGTGTGTGTATGTGTGTGTATATTTGGTGCACATTCCATCACTGGCCCCCCCAGCTGATGCATTGGCCGGGTGGCCCAGACGGGCTGGCGCCAGCCCCGTGACGTCACCCCATTGAGAGAAGCCGCCCAGCTGGCGCCGGCCGGGGCGGTTGCCATGGTAACGCCGACGCCAGCTCCCGCAGCCAATGACTTCCAGCTGCGGGACCGGCCCGAGCATCCTCCCCCGACCATCCCACCTCTAAGCAGAAGGAGCAAGAGTTGCCATCCGTGCCCCACCGCCTCTCCCCCCCCAACGACAACTTTTGGGGGGGTTGCTCTTTTAATACTCCGCAAAAGCAGAATAATTTTTTTTTGGGGGGGGGGGGGTTTGCTTTTTTAATACTCCACAAAAGCAGAATCAGTTTTAGGGGGTTGCTTTTTAAAATACTCCACAAAAGCAGAATTTTTTTTTTTTTGCGGGGAGGGGGTTGCTTTTCTAATACTCTACAAAAGAATCCGTTTTGGGGGGTTGCTTTTTTAATACTCCACAAATGCAGAATAAGTTTTGGGGGGTTGCTTTTTTTTAATACTCCACAAAAGCCGAATCAACCTGGGGGGGTTGCTTTTTAATACTCTACAAAAGCAGAGTAAGTTTTGGGGGGGAGTTGCTTTTTTAATATCCAGTTGGGAGGGTTGCCTTTTTAATACTCCAAAAAAGCAGAATAAGTCGGGGGGGTGTTACTTTTTTAATACTCCACAAAGCAGAATAACTTTTGGGGGATTGCTTTTTTAATATTCAACAAAAGCAGAAGAAGTTTGAGGGGGTTTGCTTTTTTAATACTCTACAAAAGCAGAGTAAGTTTTGGGGGGGTGCTTTTTTAATATTCAACGTAAACGGAATAAATCTGGGGTGGTGCTGCTTTTTTAATACCCAACAAAAGCAGAATGAGTCTGGGGGGTTGCTTTTTTAATATTCAACAAAAGCAGAATAAGTCTGGGTTTTTTTTTAATACTCGACAAAAGCTAAATAAGTTTTGGGTTTTTTTTTTCTTAATAGCCAACAAAAGCAAAATAAGTGTGGGGGTTTTCTTTTTTAATACTCAACAAAAGTAGAATAAGTTTTGGGAGGGGTGAGGGTTGCTTTTTAACATTCAACAAAAGCAAAATAAGTTGTTTTTTTTTTAATAGTCAACAAAAACAAATTAAATTTTTTGGGGGGTTGCTTTTTAATTTTCAACAAAAGCAAAATAAGTGGGGGGTTGCTTTTTAATACTCAAAGAAAGCAGAATAAGTTTAGGTGGTTGCTCTTTTAATATTCAACAAAAACAAAATAAATCTGGGGGTGGCTTTTTTAATATTAAAAAAAGAGACTGAATTTATGTGAAGTGCAAAATCGTAAGGGATCAAGACGAAATTTCCCTGAAAAGACAAACCGACCCAAATGCATTTCTGAGATGTAGCGGGGTGGGGGACACGGTGGGGTTTGGAAAAAGTAAGTGGCCTCGAAAAGACAAACCAACCCCCAAAGGCTTAAAGTCGGAAAAAAGGAGGCATTGTTGGATCACCACACGCTTGGGTGGGAGAATCTTTGCGATGCCTCGTTTTCCCTTTTCTGCCAGCTTCCAAGCAGTTGCGTTGCTGGAAGCCACAACTGAGAAGCAAGCAAAATCTTTTCCACTCCTCTCCACACCCCTCTGAGAATAAATCTGCTTTGTTGCTCATGTGGAAAGCAGAGAGTCCAAAAGAGTTTAGTTACTCCCTCCAGGTGGAGCAACCATCCCTCCCGTAAAAATGATTTCCAGCCTCTACCTAGGCTTCTCCAAGTAGAAAAAGCTCCACGAAGTTGGAGTTCACCTCAGGAGAACTAAAGAACCCAGGAGTTTGTTTTTCTTTTAGCTATTGATTCACGGTGAGAGCTCAACACGTCACAATAACAGTGTTTATGAAACGCTTCTTAGGTGTCGAGTGGATCCAATTCAATCAGATCAGACACGGTACCTGTCCCGCACATCCGAGTCAATCAATCGTATTTATTGAGCATTTACTGTGTATTCGGCTCTTGGGAGAGTACAATGTAACAGAGTTGGTAGACGTGTCTCCTGCCCACAGGGAGCTTACAGTCTCGGGGGGAAAGGAGAACAGATATTGAATCGCCACTTGACAGATGGGGAAACTGAGGCACAAAGTAATTAAATGACTTGCACAAGGTCACACAGCAGGCATGGGGCAGAGCTGGGGTTAGAAACCCGGGTCTCCTGACTCCCAGACCTAAGCTCCTTCCACTGGGCCACGCAGCTTCCTCATTTTCAGAATATTCCTCCATATTTTCAGAATAATCTTCAGAATAGGCCACAGTATTCCTCAAAACATTTAACAAAGGACATGGAGCAAAACATGAATCAAAACTTGGACTTCATCAATCAATCAAGAGTATTTATTGAAGGCCCATCGCTTGGAAAAGTTCAGTTAAGTAAAAGAGGCATAATCTTTACCATCATAGAGTTTATAATCTTGTGGGGGTGGAGACAGAGGAGAAGATCAGAAAAAAATGATTTTAGATAGGCAAAATAAAATGGTATAAATAAAAATAAAGATGAATAAATGAAGTGCTTAAATGGTAGAGCATATGCATCAATATGAGAAGAAGCCTGACCTAGTGGAAAGAGCAAGGGCCTGGGAGTCAGAACACCTGGCTTCTGATACCACTTCTTCCACTATTTCTGCTGTGTGACTTTGGGTAAGCCAGTTGACTTCTTTGTGCCTCAGTTTTCCCATTTGTAAAATGGGCATTGGATACCTGTTCTCCATCCTACTCAGCCAGAGCCCCATGTAGGACAGGAACTGTGTTTGACCTGATTACCTATCCCAGGGCTTAGTACAGTACTTGGTATATAATAAATGCATAACAAATGCCACAATTATTATTATTAATTTATGAGAAGGGCAGTTGATGCCTGTGAGTGCATAAATACTGAGATGAAACTCTCCCCACTTTCAAAGCCATATTAAAATCTTATCTCCAAGAGGGCTCCCCTGACTAAACCCTCATCTCCTCTTGTTCCTCTCCCTTTAACATCATCCCTTGGCATTTGGATTTACACCCTTCATTCACCTCACCCTCAGCCCCACAGCACTTACATATATATCTGCATTTATTCATTTATATTCATGTCTGTTTCCCCCTCTAGACTAGGCTCCTTGTGGGCAGGGAACTTGTCTACCAACTCTGTTGTACTCTCTCTAGCACTTTAGTTCTCAACAAAAGCAATAAATAGGATTGATTGATATCATCTGGGAAGAAAAACCGAATCCAGGAAAGCTTCCTGGAAGAAGTGGGCTTTCACAAGGGCTCTGAAGATGGGGAGAGCTGTGAATCGGAAAAGGCGGGGCAGGAGGCTAAGGACATGTTTAACAGAGAGCTACCTTCCACAAGCCTTCAAAAGTTAAGCCTAATATTATTCAGCACATTGTTACAAAAATCAAATTCATTTTGTTATCCATCAAAAATGAGGGCTCAGTGAAACATTAATTTTCTAAAATTGCTGCACATTTGAATGCAATTGTAATTGCTCTTTTGTGCTTTTAATTTATAACATTGATACTAAATGCTTTAGATTCGTAAGAACCAGTCTATCAGAACTGGCATCTTTGAATAAAACGGCCTAGAACATAATAGATGGTTGATTATCTCAACCACACTATTTGGACTCTCTTAAACACTGGGTTTCCAAGTTTTTCGGGTTTTTTTCTTTAAACACATCACGTATTTCCTTTTGTGTAAGTGATTTTTACCTGCACCTCCACCCACTTTTCTTCCCTCTCCAATCTGGGGGTTACTACTTTCCTCTCCTATTCGCCTAGTACCTTGTTCTGCCCACAGTAAATGCTCCATCAATACAATTGATTGATTGATTCTCATTCAGCAGCCACTGCTTCATTCACCTGGAGCCTCTTGCAATTAACTGAGGCTCTGACACTGTTTGCATGCTTTCTATTACTCTTCACTTCTTAGAAGGGCATCCACGGGCTTTCAGGAGTTTGAAACCGTTTCCATTCGAGTTTTCTGAGAGCCCGGGGTTCAAAAAGACCAGATCCACTCTGTTCTCCTATAAAACGTTCTTGACCGTCTCCGCTTTAAGGAAAAGTCGCATTATATCATGTGAGGATGCCTGCGTAGGAGCGCATCCTTGTCCTTGGTCCGTTCTATTAGAAAGGTAATTGAATTATCCTCATCAATTTAACACCAACCGGCCTTCTGGAGGACTGAACGTTTTCTCCCAGCCTCGGGGCTTTGCAAATAGTCCCCTTTCGGCTCTTCCCTCTACCAGGTAACAACGTATTCAAGGTGAGTCTTTGAGAATGCTGCTTTCAGGTAGATTGGTAAAGGGATATTTTTTCTCCTGGACTTATTTAAACCAGCCTGAGACCTTTCAACAGTAAAATGTTTCCATTCCAGGGTGGATGGAAAGTAAGGTTAAAATGGGAAAACTTGACTGTTTTAGAAACTTGTTTCCAAGGGAAATAATTAGTATAATAATAGTTAAGGTACTTATTAAGTGCTTACTGTGTGCTAGTCGGGGTGGATACAAGCCAATCAGGTTGGACACAGTCCCTGTCCCACAGGGGACTCACAGTCTCAATCCCCATTTTACAGGTGAGCTAACTGAGGCACAGTGAAGTGACTTGCCCAAGGTCCCACAGCAGGCAAGTGGCAGAGTCAGGATTAGAACCCATGCCTTTCTGCCTCCCGGACCAGTGCTCTATCCACTACACCATGTTGCTTACAATAGTAAGGTGTTCTGTTCCACTTTCTGATCTCCAGTCTCTAGGCTGCAAACTGGGCAATTAATCAATCGATTGTATTTACTGAGAGCTTACTTTGGGCAGAGCACTGTACTAAACGCTAGGGAGAGTACAATTCAACAATAAGCAGATCCAATCCCTGCTCACAGTAAGCTTACAGGCTAGAGGGGGAGACAGATGTTAATTTATTTCTTATTTATAGTACAGATATGGGCATATCTGGAGCTGGGAGGGGAGGATGAATAAAGGGAGCAAGTCAGGGTGATGCAGAAGGGAGTGGGAGAAGAAGAAAAGAGGGCTTAGTCAGGGAAGCCCTCTTGGAGATATGCCTTCAATAAGGTTTTGAAGGTGGGGAGAGTATTTATACTAATGTCTGTCTTCCCCTCTAGATTGTAAACTCATTAGAGGCTGGGAATGTGTACGTTATCTCTTGCATTGTACTCTCTGAAGTGTTTAGTACAGTGCTCTGCACACAGTAAGCATTTAATAAATATCACTGATTGATCAACCGCAGCAGACAGCCCCAGATGTGGTGCAGAGACTGAGACCTGTCAAGATGAACCCAAACCGTTTTCTAGCTCTCTCTGTTGCCCAGTGACACGAGAACAACTTTCTGGATTTTGCTGACCCTGAGCAGGTGATCAAAAATGGAAGATTGTAGTACCTGTACTTGGGTCCCCAGCCATTTTGTGTTGGGGAAAGGGAAAAAATTCTGGCTACTATATCTTAAACCACATCTCCTCCCACTCCCCACCCCACCTATAACAATACTCTCTTTTTTTTTAATGGTATCTGTTAAGCCCTTACTATGTACCAAACACCATATTAAGCTCTGGGTAGATTCAAGATATTCAGGTTGAACACAGTCCCTGTGCCTCAGTGGGCTCACAGTCTAAATTTGAAGGAGGAGGATTTAATCTCCATTTTATAGATGAGGTAACTGAGGCACAGAGAAGTTGTGACTTGCCCGAGGTCACACGGCAGACAAGTGGCGGCGTCGGGATTTGAACCCATGTCCTCTGACTCCCATTCCTGTACTTGTCCTACTCTGCCAAGTCTCACGTGCCTGCTATGTGGGTTCCAATCCCGGCTCCGCCGCTTGTCTGCTGTGTGACCTTGGGCAAGTCACTTAACATCTCTGTGCCTCAGTTCCCTCATCTGTAAAATGGGGATTAAATACCTGATAATAATGTCAATTACGGTATTTGATAAGCGCTTACTAGCTGCCAAGCACTGTTTTTTAAGCGCTGGGGTAGATACAAAGTCATCAGGTTGTCCCACGTGGGGCTCACAGTCTTCATCCCTGTTTTCCAGATGAGGGCACTGAGGCACAGAGAAGTTAATGGCTTGCCCAATGTCACAGAGCAGACAAGCGGCGGAGCCGGGATTAGAACCCACGTCCTCTCACTCCCAAACCCGTGCTCTTGCCACTAAGCCACGCTGCTTCTCACGCTGTTCTCCCTCCCTTTTATACTGTGAGACCTTTGAAGGACAGGGACAGGACTGTATCCTACCCAGGTATCTTGACTCTACCTCAGTGCTTAGTACAGTGCTTGATGCCTAGTAAACACTTAGCAGCTACCACAATTATTAGTTATTGATCCGTGCACTGGGTCCATCTCTAGCCTTTAGGACTTTCATCCACTGGGGTTAGAATAGGTGGAACCCTTTCCAGTACCCATGAATAAAAATGAAGGAATGACTGCACTCATTGGGAGCAAAACCAATTATTACTTTTAAAAAGCTACCTGCTTTCAATTAAGCAGGAAATTATCAAAGAGGCCACTTAATTTGCTTTGGTCCATAGTCCCTCAACTGCTTTATGCTGAGTGGAGCATGAAATTAAATATGGAACAACTATCCTGGTGGTTGTTTTAGAAAGCCAGTCTTTTAGAGTCAGGGGCATTCTGTGTGCTACCAAAAATAATAAAAACATAAAACGAAATGAATTGCTGTTTCAGTAAATTCGATATGCAAAGAGACCTGAGATTCTTATCACCATCCACTCCATTTTCTTGGAGTTAACTGATGGTAATGCGCGCTTTTCGTTTAAAGTATTAATTTATCCTTCAAGGAAAAAATGGGTGTTTATGTGACGGGAAAGTCCTATATGCAAACACAAAGAGACAACAATGTGCACTGGAAGTCCCTGAAATTTTCTTTTTTTGCAAATGCTTTACAGTTTGATGCAGTAAAATGCTGAACCAGGATGTCCCATAGCAAATTTTCCTATCTGTCGAAAACCAAACAAAAGCTTCTCCTGATCCCTTTGCTCGGGACTGACCTCGTTAATGTTAAGAGTTAAAGGTTCGCATTCTTTTCATCATGTGACTAAAACAGAGCAAATGAGGGCACTGATTTCCATAGCAGATTTAAAATAGCATCACTGAAGTGATATCTATAGCCAACGCTGTTCTTATTCTCTAAAAATGCTATAAATGTTAGATAAGTATCACAATCCTCCATATTTACAGTAAAGCATTATACAAATTAGGCAATTTTGCAGTTTTCGTAGCTATTTTGCCATTTGATGATATTTTCAAAACATTACCCATGCAGCGAGTAAACACTCTTATAGTCTCCTCTCCTTGAATGTAGCCAAAAGCTTCTCTGTTATTTTAGAGTTACAGCATTTCAGACGGATCCCTTTTCGACATGGTTAGGCATTCCACCCGTTTTACCACTAAATTACAGCAAAGCAAATACTCAGATGAGTTTGATTAGATTTCTTCCTTTCCCCTCTCGGTGTAAGGCAAAACAAATTTGGGCTGAAATTGCTAGTAAGGTTATGAGTGTAGCATGGTTATTGCTATGCTCCGTACTAAAAGTATGCAGTATTCCAGTGTCTGTATTTGAACTCACACTTGGTTTTTGCAATTTTTGTATTCTTTGACTTGTATGAGAAATATCATGCCCAAGTCATACAAAGAGAGGAGAGGGCAAATATCTACGACTTGTGGAATCTCTTCCAGAGAAGCAGCGTGACCTAGTAGGAAGAGCATGGGCTTGGGAGCCAGAGGACCTGGGTTCTAATCCTGACCCTGCTGGATGCTCCCTGTTAGTGACCTTGGGCAGGTCGCTTCACCTCTGTGCATCAGTTCTCCTATTCTCCCTCCCTCTTAAACAGAGTTCCATGCAGGACAGGAACTGTGTCAATCAATCAATTTGGGATCCAATCCTTGAAGACAGGCTATAATGGTGAAGAGGGGTAGACATAAATAGAATGCATATGCTGAATGGGGGAATTACTGTAGAGACAGTGTTTCCTAGTTGAATGACCACGGGCTCGGGAGTCTGAGGACTTGGGTTCTAATTGTGGCTCTGCCGCTTGCCGGCTGGGTGACCTTGAGACGTCACTTCACTTCCCTTTTTCCCCAGTTTCTTCATCTGTAAAATGGGAATTTAATGCCTGTTCTCTCTCCTACTTAGCTTGTGAGCATCATGTGGGACAAAAACTGTGTCAGACCTGATTATCTTGTGGTTTTTACAGTGCTTAGTACATGTAGTAAATTTACTTGGTGCATAATAAATGCCTACCAGATACCACTATCATTACTAGTAATTGACATTCAGATTCTTAAACGCCGAGAGTCTTATTTCTTCTCCCTGGCATGACACTCAAGTGCTTAGTACAGTGTTCTGCACACAGGAAACACTCAGTAAATGCGACTGACACCCTCAGAGGAGAAACAGGGCCCAAAGAGTTCACGAGCTAAAGTTTGCATTTCTGTTGCCTGAGTAGTCAAAATGTCTCTGTGCTTTCCAGAAGGATAATTTGGGGAGATTTTATAAACTTTGCAAAAGGGATTTAAAAGAAAAAACAGAGTGCAAAGAAGTCTGAATTCAAAGTAACAGGAATAAATATTCTTAAGGTAGATGGATATATGAATATTTATACAGAAGGGGATTTGCTTTTACCATTAATGAGCAGGGAATTTATGCCCACGATGTCCATTAAAGTTAACGAATAATGTGTGCATGGTAGAATAGATTGCCGTATTTAACATACAGCGCTCCAGGCCAGAGAGCACATCTATATGTTGTAATTTGTAGGTGTGATACCACATTCATAAAATCAAGGAGATGAACTAATTTAAATTCACAAAAGTGTGGGGCGTTAATGGATAGCAAGAGCCCATTTTTCTTAGAGTTTATTGTATCCTCACAGCACGTTCAGAAATGGCAGCTTTTGGAGCGGATCTTTTACTTTTCCGTTATTCTTAAAGGGTCCATTTCCTGGGAGGAATCAAAATGGATAGCAATAATAATAACTGTGGTGATATTCGTTAAGTGTTTTCTATGTAGCAAGCACTGTAGTAAGCGCTAGGGTAGATGCAAGCTAATCAGGTCACTTGGTGGGGACTACTATTCCTCCCCCGCCCCCCGCCAAATTCCCTTCGGATGACTTAACAAACACAAAGCAAGAGGGGAAAAAACAACAACTAGTAGACGGGAGATTGAAAAGCGGGCTAATACGGTTGAGGCTGAAGGTTTAATTCTCCCTCAAGGTTGTGGCAACTAACTTAAACCACACAGAACTCAAATTAAAGGTCTTTGGTCTCTACATCTCACCCTCCTCAAAATCAATCAGTGTATTTATGGGGCGCTTACTATGTGCCGAGCCCTGTCCTAAGCGCTTGGGGGAATACAAGGTAACAGAGCTGGCAGACGCATTTCCTGCTCACAGGGAACTTTTGAGCTAAGGGGGAGACAGCCATTAAAATAAATTACGGATAGGTACGTAAGTTCTGTGGGGCTGAGGTGAATATCAAGTACTTCACTACAGATTCAAGTCCGCTAAAGGGTGAGCAAATTGGGGAAAAGAGAACCTAGTTGGGGAAGACCTCTTGGAGGAGATATGATTTTAATAAGACTATGAAGGTGGGGAGAGTGGTGATCTGTCAGATATGAAAGAGGAGGGGGTTCCAGGACAGAGGGAGCACGTGGGCGAGGGGTCGGAAGTGAGATAGTTGAGATTGAGGTTGTGCACAAATGGACTGGAGAACAATTTTGAAAACTGAAATAAATGTGTGTTTAGGAGAGACAGATGAAAGGGATGGAATGGGCAAAAATCAGCAAGTATTTCTTCAGTAGGGGTCTAATGATGTTAGAATAATAATAATAATAATGTTGGTATCTGTTAAGCACTTACTATGTGCAGAGCACTGTTCTAAGCGCTGGGGTAGACACAGGGGAATCAGGTTGTCCCACGTGGGGCTCACAGTCTTCATCCCCATTTTACAGATGAGGTAACTGAGGCACAGAGAAGTTAAGTGACTTGCCCACAGTCACACAATTGACAAGTGGCAGTGCTGGGATTCGAACTCATGACCTCTGACTCTTTCCACTGAGCCAATGTCCAGTTCTGGGCCTCGTCCTTTACAGAGAATGCGGAGACACGAAAGAAGGTCCAGAGAAGAGTAGCACAAATGATTAGAGGGATGGGAAATAGTGCCTGAGAGGAAAGTGTATTATACTCTCCCAAACACTTAGCACAGTGCTCTGCACACAATAGCCACTCAGTGAAGCCCATTGATTGAAGAATCGCTTATGCACTTGAGTCTGTATCCTCCAAGTGCTTTGATACCTGCTCTGGGCAAATGGTACCCCAAGAACGGGGCTTGATGCAGAGTAAGTGCTAAGTAAGTAATCTGATTCCCTTGTATCTATCCCACACTTGGTACAGTGCCCGGCACATGGTACGTGCTTAACAAATATCACATTAGAGGGGAAAAAAAGAAATGGGAAGTTGTTTGCCTGAACCAGAATGAAATAGATGAATAAATAATTGAATGTACAAGTAAAAAGAGACAGAGGTTCATTAGGGCTGAGGAATGGAATGTGATGCTTAAGTGCAAAGTGTGACTGTAGTGTTGTGAATCAGGGAAGACTTGTCTACAATTTTTATTTCAGGAACATCTCCATATTCATCTCTTGTCATTCCTCTTGCACTATCACCCCTTTATCTTGCTCACTGAGTCATTAATGAGAAGCGCAGACCCCAGCACACTCGGCACTTCAGATTATTTTCACATCAAGAATAATGCATTCATAATTACAAATCAGCTGGCCTCCTCACTCCAGCCAATTAAGGATGTCACATATTCATTAGTGCTATTTACGGAGTTAGAAAAGCTTCTCTCAGAAACATTTGCGGTCCACCTATTTTTAAATGATTTAAGGAGAGTTGCCCTTCGCTTCGAAGAGGATGCTGCCAGCAGGCGTAAACCTATTTAATTCCCATTTTGCTGAGGAGGAAACTGAAGCAAAGAGAAGTGAAATGACTTGTCCAAGGTCACACAGAAGACAAGGGGCGGAGCCAGGATTAGAACCCTAGTCCTTCTGACTCTCAGGCTCCTACTGTATCCACTAGGCCTCTACTTCTAATGGCTTTGTCTCCATCCTCACATTTCTTGGCAGTCCTGTTGGTTGAATATGCTCTTACCACTCCCCAAACCACTCCACAGCACTTGTGTATATATGGACGTATCTATAATTCTATTTATTTATACTAATGCCTCTTTACTTGTTTTGATACGCTTGTATCTATAATTCTATTTATATTGATGCAGTTGAGGCCTGCTTATTTGTTTTGATGTCTGTCTCCCCTCTTCTAGACTGCACGCCCGTTGTGGGCAGGGATTGTCACTCTTTATTGCTGAACAGTACTTTCCAAGCACTTAGTACAGTGCTCTGCACTCAGTAAGTGCTCAATAAATGCAATTGAATGAATGGATGCATGTATCTGAATCTCACTCTAGGGTGTCAATTTTTAGCTCCTGTTGTCGTCCTTCAGGTGGATAGATCTGGTCTGGCTTTAAAGCACTCAATCACCTCGCCCGCTCCTACCTCACTTCACTATTCTCCTCCTACAAGCCAGCCCGCACACTCCCCTCCTCTAATGCCAACCTTTTCACTGTACCTCGAACTCATCTCTCTGGCCACTAACCGCTCGTCCACATTCTGCCTCTGGCCTGGAACACCCTCCCTCCACAAATCCCACAGACAATTATTCTCCCCCCACTTCAAAGCCTTATTGTAGACCCATCTCCTCCAAGAGGCCTTCCCTGACTATACCTTCCTTTCCTCTTCTCCCACTCCCTTCTGCATTCATCCCCGCTACCAGTCCCACAACACTTGTGAACTTATCTGTCGTTTATTTCTAGTAATGTCTGCCTGCCCTCTAGACTGTAAGCTCGATGAGGGCAGGGGATTTGTCTGTTATACTGTATTCTCCCAAAGCTCTCAGAATTCATTCATTCTCATAGTTCCAGGGTCTCTCTTTCCTCAGGGAGGGCAGAGCCCAGGCAGAATTGACGCATTGCGCTGAGTTTCAGGTGGAACCCGTTCATTTCCCCCAGCTAAGCTCTGGGGAGAGTAAAATACAACAGTAAACAGACCTTCAGAGGCCAGATCAGTGTCAACCAGTGCTCTGCACACCGTGGTGACTCAAGAAATGCCGGAGTTGGAGGTGGAGTTTTGATGAGGATGATGTGATCTTTCTCTTTCGGCCAGAACCCCTGGCTTTGATGCTTCTGAAAGTCTGAAGGTCTCAGGGACTGTAAGCTTGTTGTGGACAGGGAACATGTCTACCAATTCTGTCGGTTTTGTACGCTCCCAAGCACTTAATACAGTGCCGTGTACAGAGTTTGCGCTCGGTAAATTCCTTTGAAAAATGAGAATGCCTTTGTGCGTTGGGGGTGGGGAGGGGGTCTTTTTTTTTTAATTTTTTCTGGAGCTTCATGAAATTAACTTAATTTCAAATTTGTCTTAATTACTATTGCACCGGGTCATTGAATTTAACAAAGTCAACAAGACTATCCCATTTACCGTAATTTGTTTCATTGAGAAACAGGCTCGTACGTTTTGGCTCTTAATAAATAGAGCAGCTTTCTAATTAAAAAATGAAAGTGAAGATCTGCACTTAAGACTCTCTCTTTCATCCACATTCACCTCAGAGTGTACCTTAATAATAATGAGAAGGATAACTGTGGAATATAAGCATCTACTATATGACTGGGCCAGTAAGCGCTGGGGTAAGTACGAGGTAATCAGACTGGACATAGTCCATGTCTCACATGAGACTCAGTCTAGGGGAAAGGGAGAACAGATGTTGAGTCCCCATATTATAGATGAGGTAACTGAGGCCCAGAGATAATAATATTGGTATTTGTTAAGCGCTTACTATGTGCAGAGCACTGTTCTAAGCGCTAGGGGAGATACAGGGTCATCAGGTTGTCCCACGTGAGGCTCACAGACTTCATCCCCATTTTACAGATGAGGTGACTGAGGCACAGAGAAGTGAAGTGACTTGCCCACAGTCACCCAGCTGACAAGTGGCGGAGCCGGGATTCAAACCCATGACCCCTGACTCCCAAGCCCGGACTCTTTCCACTGAGCCACGCTGCTTTGTGAAGTGATTTGCCCAAGGTGTCACAGCGGGCAAGTGATGGAGCTGGGATTAGAACCTAAGGCTTTCCTGTCCCAGTCCTGGCCTTTTTTTTTTAATTTAATTTTTTAATATGGTATTGAGTGCTTACTATATGCCAGACACTGTTCTAAGCACTGGGATAGATACAAAGTAATCACTCTGGACCCGATCCCTCTCCCAAATAGGGCTCACAGTCTTAATTCCCAATTTGCAGATGAGGTAACTGAGGGCCAGAGATGTGAAGTGACTTTCCCAAGGTCCCACAGCAGACAAGTGGCGGATCTGGGATTAGAACCACAGTCCTTCTGACTTCCAAGCCTGTGGTCTATCCACTAGACAATGCTGTTTCTCTTTTATTAAAATCACTTCTCTTCCAAGAGGGCTTCCCTGACTAAACCCTAATCTCCCCTAATCCCTCTTTCTTCTACGGCTCCATTGCACTTGAATTTGACCCCTTTATTCACCCCCACCCTTCAACTCCACGCCACTTATGTCCTTATCCATAATTTATTTCAATGTCTGTCTCCCCCTCTAGACCGTAAGCCGACTGTGGGCAGGGAATGTATTTACCAACTCTTAAATTGTACTCCCCCAAGTGCTCAGTACACAGCTCTCTTGTACCCAGTAAGTGCTAATAAATACAATTGATTTTCCCAAGCTTTTGGTCACCAATTACCTCATTCTATCTTCCCCCAGGTCCCTTTGGAGGTAGGGAGAGGCAGATATAATCTTACCCTTCAGAATTTCTGGCAGGGGAGGGGTTTCTTTGGGATTAGAGAAGCAGCATGGCATAATGAATAGAGCACGGGCTAGGGAGTGAGAAGGTCATGGGTTCTAATCCCGGCTCCACCACTTGTCTGCTGTGACCTTGGACAAGTGACTTCACCTCTCTGTACCTCAGTTACCTCATCCATAAAATGGGGATTGAAACTGTGACCCCACATGGGACCGGGACTGGGTCCAACTTGATTTTTTTGTATCCACCCCAGCGCTTAATACAGTGCCTGGCACATAGTAATCGCTTAACAAATGCCATCGTCATCGTCGTCATTATTCTTGGGCCGGAAACCATCGGCCGCCAGCATTTTTCTTTAGTAAATTGAGAGGGACTGAGACTAACAACCAAATATTTTTGTGTTGGCGGCACCAGCACGGGCTTCGAAGATTGCCCCTGTGCCCCGAGAGTCGGGAGCCCGGGATTGAAGACAGATGTTCCCGACGACTGCTGCTTATCTGCCACTTTCTCAGGGCCTCGACCAGAGTCTCTCTGTCTCGTCCCCAGCCGGCGGAGCCTGTTCTGTGCGAGGGATCGCCTAGAGTTGTGCGGGAGAGACCCACCCCTGCCGCCCCTCAGGCCCCTTTTCCGGATCTTCCTGGTTCCCAGATCTGCACGTTAAAAATAAGGAAACCAGATATAATTTGTTCGAGATGCTGGAAAAAAACAAATGTAACCCACAGCCTCCATAGCCTGCCAATTCGTCCTTTTTTTAATTTATTTGTTTGTCAAAGCCAAATAGGAAGGGGAATCAGAAGCTTGGGTTTCCAGGAAAAAAACGGTCCCCATTTGACCGTTTTCCTTAGAATGTAGACCGATCACCTCGTCTAGCTGTTGGTCAGGGCTCTCGTGGTTTTACCCGGTTTTTTGCCATGCCTTTCCCGGGGCTTGGGTTGCATTCTGTCTCGGTCTAAACTCCTTAGGCCATTTACCTCATCAAGCCTGTCCCCTGCCGATTTCCGAAGGAGGTGAAATGAGCTCGCCCGGGAGCCCTTCAGATGCTCCCTTGCTCCCAGGCCCAGGCTTTTCATCAAGCCTGGCCTCTGACAGGCTATAGAAGCCGTCAGCCAGAGGTGTCACACCAGATGCCACCAGAAAGGTCATTTTCTTCCGGATTTGAAATAAGGACCTGGAATCGACCTCTGACCCCAGCATGAGGAGGGATTCACGATCTTCTATTTTGGAAGCGCCTGAGCAAGTGAGATTATTGTGTGGGCCAGATTGGTTGGGATTTTATTACATTCCAGGCAAAATCCTTCTCCCCCTCCCCCGCCGAAAAGAGCATGCTACAGTTTGTTATTTTCTAGTCATGGTTTTCTAGGCCCACAACCTTTCCTCAGATCGACACTCCCCTCTAAGTATTGTGGCTTAACTCTGGTGAAAGATAGCCCTAGGTCAGTATTTTGGGATCGGGGGATTTATTCTGTCAGCCAGTCGTATTTATAGAGTGCTTACTGTGTGCAGAGCAGTGTACTCAGCGTTTGGGAGAATACGACATAACAATAAACAGATGCATTCCCCGCCCACAACAAGCTTACAGTCTAGAGGAGGAGACAGATAGTAATAGAAATAAATAAATTACAGATGTGGACATAAGTGCTGTGGGGCTGGGAGGGGAGATGAATAAAGGGAGCAAGTCAGGGCGAAGCAGAAGGGATTGGGAGAAGAGGAAGGAAGGCTTAGTCGGGGAAGACCTTTTGGAGAGGATGAGTCTTTAATAATAATAATAATGATAATAATGTTGGTATTTTTTAAGCGCTTACGACGTGCAGAGCACTGTTCTCAGAGCTAGGGTAGATACAGGGTAATCAGGTTGTCCCACGTGAGGCTCACAGTTAATCCCCATTTTACAGATGAGGGAACTGAGGCACAGAGAAGTTAAGTGACTTTAATAAGACTTTGAAGTTGGGGGGAGTAATTGTCTCTCAGAATTTGCCACCAAAAACAGTTTTCATTTTCTGGCCAATGAGGATCCAAACTGCTCATGATACTTCGCAGGTAGGCTGAATTCTCGATTTTGTATCCATCTCGTTGCTTAGCAAGGAGTAAGTGCTCAGCAGGTGGCGAAGTAGTGTGGCCTGGTGGAAAGAGCCGGCACCTGGGAGTCAGAGGACCTGGGTGGAAGCTGTGCTGTATGACCTTGAGCAAGTCACACTACCTTCTCAGCGCCTCAATTTCCTCATCTGGAAAATCAGGATGAAATGCCTTTTCTCCATCCTGCTTAGATTGGATGCCCCATGTGGGGTAGGGACTTTGTCCAACCTGATTATCTTGTATCTACCCTAATGCTTAGTACAGTGTTTGGCACACAGTAAGCACTTAACAAATATTATTTTTTATTACTGTTGCTATTGCTATTATTATTATTACCATTACTGTATTTAACTTCCTAACTAGACACACCCAGATGTGTCCTAGGGAAACCAAGATATGGGTCTGGAGTCAGGACAGCTGAATTTGTGTCCCAGCTCTGTCCCCGTTCCGCTGTGTGACCTTGTGCGAGTCACTGAACTTTTCTGTGCCTCAGTTCCCTCAAACCCACAACAGGGATATGACACCCACTTTTCCTCCCTTTTCAAGCCGTGAGCCCCTGCGGGACAAGGGCTGGGTCCGATCTGATCAACCTCCCAGCTCTCCTAGCATTTTACGTAGTAAGCGCTTGGTAAATGCCTTTCTCCTTAAACTGTTGAAAATAATCTGTGGATTCAACCTGTGGTTGAAAGGGAAATGTCCTCTGGGAGCCCCATCCGATATCCTAACAAGGGCTGCCTCCCGCTTAAGCTGGTGGAAGAAGCGATCGTCCAGCCAGAGTTGGGTGGGCTCCTGAGAAAAAAAAGATTTATGTGCGGCATCTGGATTCTGAAGGTGGTCAGCCAACCCTCTCGACCCTCCCCCTCCCCTGCCTCCCAGGCCTGTGTGTGCCCCCCTTCCCCTATACAAGGACAATTTGCTTTTCATGTAGTAATGAAGAACAATGTTTAGCGGACAAAGGAGCTTCTAGTTTATTATTGTGCTGGCTTCGGCTAGGGCTGGAAGCTGGGAAAAAATGGTAATTCACAGTGTGAATGCTTCTTTTCCAGCCATCCGGGTTCCGTCTGAGGGTGGACATTGTATGTTGCAGATGGGACAATGGGGGACGCTGTGAGAACGAGGCGGATGTGAATCGCCGCTATCTTTCCGATCCAAGCGCGGTGAAGAAACGTCTTCCCCGTCCGCACATCTGGGCGGCTTGCCCTTCTTCCAAAATGTCCCCGGGGCAGCGTTCGGATTCAAGACGCGGCGTTTCGGGGTTTGCGGATCTGACCGCTCTCGTGGCGGAGCCCATGTGCCGTCCTGCTTCCTCCAGTGCGCCGCTAATGCTAACAGTGGTATTCGTTGAGCGCTTACTAGGTGCCAGGCACTGTACTAAGTGCTGGACTGCTAGCGGGCACAGGTGGTGCCTCGTTAACTGATTTCACGCAAATACGAAACATATTGCCTGATCTCTTCTCCTTAACGATGTAATCCCCGAGCCCCGGCGATGCCGCTTAATACGACGAACTTGGGGTGGGCCGTCTTTGGCCTCCTTTTGTGAAGAGCTCTTTTCTAAGGGGATTTTTCCCTCCACGGAAAGCTGATTTAAATGGGACAGGGCTGGAATGTGACTCTCCTACTTAACCTATGAAAAAATCCATATTCTCCCACCTAGATCATCCCTCTGCTGACGGGCTCTCAGCGCTCAGACTTGGTTAAGGGTCGGGATGGAGATGGAAGGAGTAATTCAGGGTCCCAGCAACGAGACCGGCTCGTGCGTCTGGTTTCCAGGTTGTCTGATCGATGATTTCCAGAAAGCGGCGGGGGTCTGCCGTCACATTGGGATCTCTTTTGCCTTCTAAAATCTCGCTTTAAGATGTCCGCGCGAGTCAGGCCGAGCTGTGTTTACAGCAAACGGCAAATGTGTTTTCTCTTAAAAAGCCTTTGGAGATATTATTTCTGAGTTTTAATGTAGTGAATGAAAGCCAGATTTATTCAATTAAGATAATTCACTTCAAGGTTAACTATCATTTGCTGTTCACTTAGGCAAGCTATTGTACAGTTATGTAAATTTCACAAACAGAGGCACTACTTAAGTGTCTTAATTATGAGCCCAAAGTGTCATTTAAATATGAATAAGTGAATAACGGTGCCCGTATTTCCTGTTTACATTTTCCTACCTTCTTAAAACCCAAGAGCCAACCTCGTCAACGATATTCATTCAATAGTATTTATTGAGCGCTATGTGCAGAGCACTGTACTAAGCGCTTGAAATGAACAAGTCGGCAACAGATAGAGACGGTCCCTGCCGTTTGACGGGCTTACGGTTGTATCCTGAGCTTTCTCTTCTTTCCCGGAAAGAAAACCACTGTTTCATCCAATGCCTAGAGGAGAGGTTTGATGTGTGTGTACGTGTCTGTGCGTAAAACGTCACAGTTCCCGTCCCGACCGAGAGCGGTATGAAACTGAACTTTTTCCGATGGGAGGTTTATCCGGGATGTCGGTGGGGGGGATATGTGGGTTGATCTCTCACTGTCTTGCCCTCAACGGTTTCGTTAAATAGTGCAGTAGATAGGGAGTCCCATCTGTCGTCCTTCAGGAGGCCGGCTTGCTGGTGCCCTCTTTGAAGAGGACACGTGGCCAGTTACGCATCCATCCTGGAGTCTCACCCCACGGACGAGCAACGCCCCCCCAACCACTGAGGGTCCCCAAATCGTCCCCCGAAGGAACTTCCTCTCAGGTTCACAGCGGTTGAAATCGGTATGAACCAAAGATCCCAGAATCTTTTGTTCCTTGTACTCTCCTCCGACTCCAAAGCCCGCGTTCCCCATGACCTGTCGACAGACTGTAGCTTTGTTAACGATGATGATAATACTTACGGTATTGGCCAAGTGCTTACTAGGTGCCAAGCTCTGTTCTAAGCACTGGGGCAGGTACAAGGTAATCGGGTTGGACACAGTCCCCGTCCCACCGGGGGCTCCCAGTTTTAATCCCCATTTTACCCATGAGGTAACTGAGGCATAGAGAAGTGAAGTGACTTGCCCCGGGTCACACACTAGACAAGTGGCGGAGGCGGGATTAGAACTCATGACCTTCTGACTCCCAGGCCTATGCTCTCTCCACTTCACCGATGCTGCTTTTCACCCTTACTTGTTTTCCTCCCCCCCGCACCCAACCATTGTTTTGAGATTGCTTATGTGTCTAAAAATGACCTAGAAAGAAATCTGGTCTTAATCGCAGGCAGAAAAAGGGAATGTGCAATTAGTTAATGAAAACCGTGTCTCGGTTCGGGGAAGCCAAAGCGCTCGCTCCTGCCCCGGAGCCGCGAGGCGGAAGTCCGGATCGGGTGTCCCCCGCACCGAAGTAGCCTCGGTTTCCCCCTCTCCCCGAGGAGCGAGGCGCTAGCTATTCACTCCCAGGCTTTCTGCACCGTCCTCTCCAACGTGTTCCCACTGATACATTAAAGGAATTAATTGCTCATAATGATCTCACCATCTGTTAACAGAGGTTCATACCTAGAGGCTGGTGGCATGCAGTGGCTTCTATTCAGGAATCAATAGGCCAGGCCGGGACAGCGCTTTCCCACATTGCAGCCTGTGAAGGAGAGGAATCCTTAGAGCCGACCATCTGCTCTTTGTCTTTCTGTGAGAGACCTTGGGTCCAGCTCAGCTCTGATCTGACTTCAATCTGACTGGAATGGGGCTGATCCGAGAAGACTCTCAAAGCTGTGAAAGTGAGTCAAAAGGAGATCCCCATTGTCCGGCCGGGCTGAAAGAAAATGATCACTTTAAAATTCATAACTCCCAGGTGCCTGCCATCTATTCATTGGGGGGGAAAAAAAAACTCTCTGAACTTCTTCATTAAAGAGAGGAAAAGGGGGGTTTGGGGGGTGGGGGGAGAGGCACAGAGAGAGAGAGAGGGGGCAAAAGAGAGAAAGAGCAACAGAGAAAGAGAGAGGAGAGTCTTGCTAAAAAGAGAAAAGGAAGTCGTTTGTGGGAATGGCAGGGGATTTTCAGGCTAAACAAATGAGGAATTTGGCCATTTTTTTTTCTTGCATTAAACGGGCCGTGTGGGGAAGGGGAAAATGTCTGAAAAGCGGGGCACCAATCGATGCTATAGAGGGAGTTTGGGACTTTCCTTCAAGGACTTCGTTCTCCTTTCTCCTCTGCATTCCTTATTCCCTATTATCTTCTGTATCTGAAGGCGATCGGTACCGTCCCTTTTCACCGGGGGGTTCGAAACACGAGCCGATGGGGTCGAGGAGGGCCGGCTTGGTCCTCAAACCTCCACCAGTCAGCGGTGGGGATCGAGGGGCGGGCTCTACCCTATCTGACTTAGGACTGTCTCTGTCGTGTCCCTCCACCTTTTAGTTAGACTACCGATTAAGCGCTTTTTACGTGCCAGGCACTTTGCTCAACCCTGGAATTGTTCCAAGATCATCCAAATAAACGGAGTCAGTCCCACCAGAGGCTCCCAGCCTAAGAGGGAGGGAAAGCAGGGAATCTTATCCCCATTTTACAGATGATGACCCGGTGACACAGAGAGGTTAAGGGTCTTGGCAGAGGTCACACAGCAGGTCAGGAGTAGAGCCAGGAAAAGAACTGCTGACTTCCTCCACTAGGGCATCTAGCTTTAATCCCACTGAGGAGAAGTGGTCCAGATTTTTTATTTTTCTCAGTTCCCTCATCTGTAAAATGGGAATTAAGACTGTGAGCCCCATGCTGGACAGGGACTGTGTCTAACCCGATTACCCCAGTGCTTAGAGCGGTGCTTGGCACATAGAAAGCACTTAGATACCATAATTATTATTATTATTATTATTATTTCATAGGCAGTTGGAAAGCAGCATGGCCTAGTAGAAAGAGCATAGGATTGGGAGTCAGGGGACCTGGGTTCTAATCCTGGTTCCCCACTCATCTGCCGGGTGACCTTGGGCAAGCTAGTTAACTCTTTTGGCCCTCACTTTCCTCATCGGCAAAATGGGGGATTCGGTACCTGTTTTTCCTTCCTCTCTTAGACTGTGAACCCCATGTGGGACAGGGACTCTGTCCAATTTGATTATCTTGCATCAACCCTGGCAATTATCCCAGGGCTTGGGACATAATAGGTGCTGAACAAACATCGCTGTTATTTTGATTGCTCTGTCCTTCGCGATATTCGGGGAGAGGCCTGGCTCGTGGTGGGAGGCACGGAGCAGGGCAAGGGAGGGCAGGGAGGTGTTCAGTACGCTTGCTGGGTTTTGACCTGTGAAACAGGAAACTTGTACTTTGGCCTGGAACAGCCTCCCTCCTCATATCCGACAGACAATTACCCTCCGCCCTTCAAAGTCTTACTGAAGGCACATCTCCCCCAAAAGCCTTTCCCCTTTTCCCACTCCCTCCTGCATCACCCTAGCTTGCTCCCTTTATTAACCCCCACCCCTTGTCTCACAGCACTTAGGTACACATCCATAATTTGTTTATATTAATATCTGTCTCCCCCTCTAGACTGTAAGCTCGTTGTGGGCAGGGAATGTGTCTGTTCCGTTGTCATATCGTACTCTCCCAAACGTATAGTACAATACTCTGCACACAGTAAACGTTCAATAAATACCGACTGATTTTTAAGTCACCCTCCTAGAGTTATTCTGAAACTCAGGGAGGCGCACGGATCTGTGTCAAATTGCTTTGCGTTTTTCAGTCCGGGAGGCAGGTTGGAGTATTGCCTCCCTCTCTGTCCTCTTTTCATTCATTCAGTCGTATTTATTGAGCACTTACTGTGTGCAGAGCACTGTACTAAGCGCTTGGAAAGTACAATTCGGCAACAAATAGACAATCCCTATCCAACAACGGGCTCTTTCCCACAGGCTGCCTTCAAGAGTCACAGATGCCTTCCTACGTGCAGAGGCCTTCAGCCGCTTTTCAAGCGTTTTTTCTAAGAAATTTTTCTCCGCTCCTTAAATCCTCCCGTGTCAGAAGCTCGTTTTCTTTCGAGGCAATCATTGCCATTATGGACACTTCAAGTCTACACTGCCGTCTGACCCTTTGCTCGACGCTCACCCAACCGGGATGCAGATTGGGTCCGAGAGATGTTTTTAAAACCGCTTTAGCTCTTCTCCCTGGGTGTGCGTTGAAAGCGAAAGTTGGACAGAAACAGGGCAGAGTTTACGACAGCTATTCCTTATGCCCCTCTCTTCCCCTTCCCCCACCCCGCACTTCAGCAAATCAGTTTTATTTAACTGCATTACGAAAGCCCCCTCAAAAAGAGGAAATCACTATTGGGGTTCTGGTTTGGGACGATCCACAGTTAGAGATTTTTCAATTAGCAGAGCCTTAAAAGAGAGGGTTCCCCTCCATGCACCCCCCTCCCCCCCACCAAACTCTCTGCCTTTGTCCATGGGTGGGAGAAGAAGAAGAGCAAATATAGATCGGTAATGGTGTGAGGCTGAAACTCCTGGGAAAATGTAACAGGTGTCGGCACTCAGCTGGGTGTGAGATTTATGAAAAAAAAAGGAGAAAGGCCCACTCAGACTTTACCAATGGAATTCTCCTTTCGAGCCAGGGTTTCAAGTACGAAGAAACTAATGACTTCATTATCATCTCAATTCTGGGAAAAGCTGGCTCCCGGACCTGCGTCCTGAAAGGAAAGGTACAGCCTCCATGTGTCCCTATGCGATTAAAATAGTGTTTAGAGCAATTCCATTAGTCAGGGCTATAGACCTGAAGGAACACACCCTTTCGGACCGATGCTGGGACCAAATAATACCGTTTCTTTTTTTGAAAAAGAGGTGTCGGGCTGGGGGAGTCGGAGGAAAAACAAAACACATGTTCCGTAGTCATTGTGCCGTGCTATTTCCTCTGCTTTCTTTGAAGAGGTTTTCCTCCTGGCTTGTCACCTCTCCTCTCTATGTGGTGGTATACTTTAAATGGTTCTTGTTACCATCCCACTTCTAGTGGGTTATAATTAGGAGACTGGGGAGGGGGGAATGAGGCCGAAACCAAGGGCGGCGTCATATTTTCAAGTAGACCCGATGAAATGATCTCTTCGGCCTCTTTTAGGACTCGAGAGCTCTAAGGGTCGCCAATCTTTACGGCACTGAAGGTAATAATCAATCAAAAATTGTATTTATCAAGTGCTTACTGTCAACTAAGTCCCTTCTGCACCGCCCTGACTTTCTCCCCTCGTTTATCCCCCGTCCCCCACCAACCACACAGCACTTACATCCGTGTCTGTAATTTATTTATATTAATGTCTGTCTCCCCTTCTAGATTGTAAGCTTGTTGTGGGAAGGGAATGTGTCTATTATATTGTTATACTGTACTCTTCCAAGCACTCAGTACAGTACTCTGCACACAGTAAGCGCTCAGTAAATACGATTGCCTGATTCCCCCCTTCTAGACTGTGAGCCTGTCGTTGGACAGGGATTGTCTCTATCTGCTTCTGAATTGTACTTTCCAAGCGCTTAGTGCAGTGCTCTGCACACAGTAAATGCTCAATAAATACGATTGAAGGAATGAATGATTAACCTTAACTTTAAGAAGACATTGGATAATTCCTTCTAACTCAGAGTGAATGAGGGGCCATCCTTATTCTTGTCGGGCAATTAATCAAACGATCAATCTGGTATTTATTGAATGTTTTGTCCGTGCAAAGCACTGTGCTAAGTCCTTGGGAATGTACAGTGAATTAAGTAGGTGCAAACCCAGCCCTCAAGGAGTTTATAATCTGTATAGAGCACTGTACTGAGCACTTGGTAGTATAAAGTAGTTAGTAGACATGATTCTTGCCTTCAAGGAGCTTGCAGTCTACTCTGTGCGGAGCACTGGACTAAGTGCTCTGGCAAATACGGTAGATTTAGTAGAAGCCCAAGCAGACAGGCTTTCAGAAAGCATATTTCTACATGCCAATAGGGGAGATGAGCTGGAGAAAGGGGGATCACATGCTTGCAATATATTCTTTCCCATATCCAGATCGCGGGCCCTTCCTCCTCGAATTCACAGCCGAAGAGAGGGAAGCCAGGAGTTTGCGTTTCAGAAAGCGTGAGACTTCGAGAAGCCCTCGTGAAAATTTGCCCGATTGGATCCAATTTTAAACTTGGACGTTTCTCCGTGTGAACCCGGTTGTACGCTGCTAACGCGGAAACGTTCTTGTCCTTTGGGGGGAAGCTTTCTCCAGTTTTCTAAGAAATGTAGGGGCTAGTCACTGCCTCCCTTCCCCAGTTACCCGTGGGCCGGGGAGGGGTGGCGGAGGGGGAGAACCAAGGAGCGTGACCAGCTGAAGATGACACTGAAGCAGGTTCTTGGGGTAGCAGGAAGGGGATTTCAGTCCCATATTCCGTGGGAAGCAACGTGCCCTTGTAGATAGACCAGGGGCCTGGAAGCCAGAAGGACCTAGGTGTTAATCCTGACTCCGATACTTGTCTGCCGTGTGACCTCGGGCAAGTCCCCTTCTCTGAGCCTCAGTTACCTCATCTGTAAAATGGGGATTAAGACTGTGAGCCCCATGTGGACAACCTGATTACCTTGTATCTACCCCAGTGCTTACAACAGTGCTTGTCACATAGTAAGTGCTTAAAAAATGCCATCATTATTATTATTATTGTTGTTTCTCTGTCTCTCTGACACTCTCTCACTGTCTCTCTGTCGCGGCTCTCTCTGTCTCTTTTTCCCTCTCTACCCCACCTTAAATTCCCAAACCACCAAGGAGGCATAAATCAACTCCTCATCATTCATGGAGTTTGTGGATCCCGTCATAAACCCGGCTTTGGGATCTGCTCTGGAAAAATGGAAAAAAACCACAACCATGGGTGTGTTTTCTATAGCAAGGCTAGTGGACCACAGTACTGGAGGCCCTGTAGCCCTCACTGCCCCCCCACCCCCATCCCACCCCTTCCCTCCTCCTGCCCCTCCCTTCTAGGAAGTCTCATTCGATCGAGTTTTCATGGAATTTCTTAATTCTCTTTCAGCAAGGGGACTGGCTTCTGTTGGTTCCCTTTCCTCATTTTGCTCCTGGCAAAGGAAGAGGGGAGGGAGAATTGGGGTGGGGGATTGAAGGCTGAGGGAGAGAGGGAGGGAAGGGAAGGCACATAGGACCCTCCCAGATGGTTGAGGACCCAAAGAAGGAACATTTTCTCATGCTTTTAAAAAGAGACTTTCTTTCCTGCCTAATATTTAGCTCCTTCAAATGCAAATGGAGAGGGTTTTGCTCCAAGGTTAGCATAACAATTATGGGAAAGCTTTAAATCTGATGCGTTTGTTTACATGATGAAAGGAATTCACTACCCAAAAGCTCTGAGTCCCAGCTTTTCACCAGCTATTTTCTGACTAAGTAGTGAACGGCAAGTCAGTTTTAGACCACAAAGAAAACCAATTTATATCCCGGTGTAAGCTAATTTTGGAGGGAGACCTACATTATTGCCGATGGAAAAGGGGGGAAAAAATGACTGCTACCAAAATAGCGATTTCTTCTTTCTCCTCCGCTTCTTGACGTTTGCCGTGACTCCCGGCCTAATTGGTGTCAGTGATCAAGCGGCCCGGTCTTCGTTACTGAGGATCATAAAATTTTGAAGGGCACGGTGAGAGCAAATGGAAAAGAACAGGGAGGAACTTCTCCTTTGAAGGCGGGTGAGAGGGGAGCTATGGTTCTGTTTTGGGCCTCAGTTTCCTCATCGGTAAAATGGGGATGAAATACCTGTTCTCCTTCACCTTCGGCTGAGAGCCCCATGAGGGACAGGGACCAACGTCCAATCTCCTTACCTTATATCGACACCGTGGCTCAGTTCAGTGCTTGGCACAGAGTAAGCGCTCAACAAATACCACAATCGCGGTCCTTAGAATTCTTACTGTTCTTCTTCTCCCACTCACTTCTGGGTCCCCCTGACTTGCTCCTTTATTCATCTCCCCCTGCCAGCCCCACAGCCCTTGTGTCCGTATCTGTCATTTATTTATGCTGATGACTGTCCACCCCCCCAGACTATAAGCTCAGTGTGAGCAGGGAATGTGTCTATTGTTCTACTCTCCCAAGCTCTTGGTACTGTGTTTTGCACACGGTAAGCGTTCAAAAGGTGATTGATTGAATGGATTATTATTGTTATTATTACTCATCCAGTTTTCAGCTGGGCCAGCCCCTGTCTGATATGAACACGGAACTAGATGCCTGTATGTCTAGTATCTTAATTTTAAGGGCTCAGCTTCCCTCAGCCTTCCAGTTCCTGCAGCTGAGTGCCACGGCTCGGAAGCGGCCCCCAAGTTCGCAGGGACCTGGGTGGGCAAAGCAACGGCTCTTTGGGATTTGTGCCAGTCTGCTCGAACCCCAGCAGTGGCTCTGTGGCACTACCCGGTGTCCCTGGGCACAGCTCTTTTTTATTGGAATTTAAGCCCTTACTATGTGCTAGGCATTGTTCTGAGCCCTGGGGTAGATGCAAGGTCATCAGGTTGTCCCACGTGGAGCTCACAGTCTTCATCCCCCTTTTGCACTTGAGGTAACTGAGACCCAGAGAAGTAAAATGACTTGCCCAAGGTCACACAGCAGACAAGTGGAGGAGCCGGGAGTTAGAACCCATGATCTTCCGACTCCCAGGCCCGTGCTCTGTCTGCTATGTCATGCTGCTTCTCTGCCAGTACGAGGGACACTGTACTAAGCGTTTAGTCTCTCGATACCCATTCCCGTGCCCTCTCCTCCAACCAAGAAAGGCAGTCGGCCAGTCGGCCTGCGGAATCCTGCCGATGTCGGGGCCCTCCCATCTCCTTGATGAGGATTCTGGGGGATCCAAGAAGCCTGACGCCAGGCCAGCGAGGGCACCCCGAACTCGGACCTAGGCAGGTCTGGCCGGTAGCCTTGGCCCCCCTCTCCTCCCCAGGTCACGGCTGACTGCTTTCGTAGCAATAAAATACCAAGGGCTTCAGTTTACAGAGGAGCAAAGTCATTCCTATTAAATATTAACAACATTTACGGAGAGCCTAATTAGAAATTAAATAAACCGGCATACAAAATTTATATTTTAATCATCCTCGGCTTCGGAGCAGGTATCGGGGGAAGATATTGCTGGGTGCAGAGGTGGTGTCTGGGGATTTGAGAGCCGTCAGAACAGAGCGTAGCGATCGGACTCCTCCTTTCCCCCTCCGACTCACCCACCTAGAAAGACGCCCCCAGACTCCGTGAGGGTCAAGAGGTCCCAGGCTTAGGGAAGTTTGTAGAGTGGACAAAACTCTGGTGATGCATATTTGAAGCTCAGCCTCTAGACTGTAAGCTTGTTAAGGGCGGGGAATGTGTCTCTTTTATTGGACTCTCCCCCACTTGCTCACTTACTGCATATAGTAAGTGTTCAGTAAATACGTTTGACTATTGCTGTTGTGGTTTATTAAGCGCTTAATGTAAGACAAGCCCAATGCTAAGCGCTGGAGCAAATACAAAATTATCAGTTGATTATCGGTTTGCAAGGTTGATTTTAAATTCCAGGTTCCTTGAAGGGCAGGGATAATTTCTTCTATTTTACTCACCTAAATGCCTAGGTTCGGTGTTTTGGGCATAGTAAGCTCTCAGCCCATCAGTCAGTCATATTTATTGAGCTTTTATTGCATGCAGGGCACTGTACTACTACTTGGAGAGTTTAACATAGATGATAAAACTGTTCATTCATTCATTCATTCAATAGTATTTATTGAGCGCTTACTATGTGCAGAGCACTGTACTAAGTGCGTGGAATGGACAATTTGGCAAAAGATAGAGACAGTCGCTGCCCAGTGACGGGCTCGCAGTCTAATCCCTGCCCACAAAGAACTTATGGTCTAGAGAGGTGCTTACAGTCTAGAAAATGATAAATATTATTAACTGACTTATTAAATTGGAAATGGTTCACGTGCCCCACTCAGAACTCACATTCGAGGGCTCACAGTCCTCCTCTAGACTGTCAGCTCCTTATGGACAGGGATCTTATCTGTTTATTGTTGTATGGTACTCTCCCAAGCACTTAGTACAGCACTCTGCACACAGTAAGCGCTCAATAGATATGTCCGAATGACATTCTAAGAGGTAGGTAGAGAAGGCGTCCTAGCTCCATTTTACGGATGAGGAAACGGAGGCTCAGAGAACTTAAGTTCCTTGTCCAAGGTCACACAGCAGGCCAGGGGTACGGTGGGGACTAGAACCCAGTCCTACTGACTCCCAATCCTCCGTTCTTTCTACGGCACGTTCCCTCCATGTCTCTTCCCTCCCCTGCTGCCCGAGCCTGCTGTTTGGTTCTTCCCAGTGGGAAACTAGATTGGGCGAGCGATTAAGGCACTGAAGATGGGGACTCCCCCCTTACATAATAATAATAATAATAATAATAATAATAATTATCACATTTGTTAAGCGCTTACTATGTGCCAGGCACTCTTCTAAGCACTGGGGTAGATAAAAGATAATTGGGCTGGACACAGTCCCTGTCCCACGTGGGGCTCGCAGTCTCAATCCCCATTTTACGGATGAGGGAACCGAGGCACAGAGGAAGTGAAATGACTTGCCCAAGGTCACTCAGGAGACAAGTGGCAGAGCAAGATTAGAACCCATGACCTTTTGACTCCCAGACCTGGACTCTATCCACTAGGCCATGCTGCTTAATAAGACCAAATTGGAGGGGGAGGTGCCAGACGCAGGAAATGCCCTCTTTGTGGAAACGGGCGGTGAGAAAACTCGAGTTTGGATTTTCAACACGTAAGTCCCGGCTCAGCGGAAAGTATTTGGGCCATTTATATGGGGAAATTCGGAGCTGTCGGCTAGGCAAGCCGGCATTCTTTGCCACATTTTGCCAGGGACCTGGGTCCTAATCCCCGCTCCGTCATTTGTCTGCTGTGTAACCTTGAGCGAGTCACTTCACTTCTCTGGGCCTCAGTCCCCTCATCTGTAAAAAGGGGAATCAGTCTGTGAGCCCCACGTGGGACAGGGACTGCGTCCAAGCTGATGAGCTTGTATCTGCCCCGGCACTTAGAACAGCGCTCAGCACATAGTGAGCACTTGACAGATACTGTCATCATCATCGGTCTCCCTCGCCAGAGGCCAGTTTGGCCTTCCGAATTTGCCAAGACGTTAATGATGCTGCAGAGCAATCGCCCCTCTAGGGAAGGGAGAGAAATCGATTTCTCTGGCCGGAGAAGAGCGAGTGGATCCGATTTCTCATGCAGCTATTTCAGGGCAGTGGCTATATTGATAATGGGTAGGGATTTTTAATCATGGGGGTAATAAACCTCATGGTTTTTTATTAGTCTCTTGGCTTTAATAGACCATTCAAATAATGCTTTAGCTAATAGTCTTGTTGCTTTTCAGAGAAAAAGAGAGAGCGATTTGTCAGTGCTGTGAAAAAGAATATTGCCCCTTAATGATTCCTTTATCGACGGGGGGTTTGCGCACTGCCGTTTTGGTTGGGCGGGGAGCAAGGTCAGTCAGTCAATCATATTTATTGAGAGCTTTCTCTGTGCAGAGCACTGTACTGAGCGTTTGGAAGAGTACAATGCAACAACCGAGACAACCAAGTTTCAATGCCTCTGGCCTGGAATGCCCTCCCTCCTCAAATCCACTAATTACTCTCCCCCCCTTCAAAGCCTTACTGAAAACACATTTCCTCCAAGAAGCCTTCCCTGATTGAGCCCCACTTTTCTTCATCTCCCACTCCCTTCTGCGTCGCCCTGACTCGCTCCCTTTGCTCTTACCCCCCCCCCAGAGCATCTATGTAGATATGTCTGTAATGTAATTTTATTTGTATTGATGTCTGTCTCCCCTCATCTAAACTGTGAGCTTGTTGTGGGCAGGGAGTGTCGCTGATTATTGTTGTATCGTACTTTCCCAAGCTCTTAGGACAGTGCTCTGCACGTAGTAAGAGCTTAATAAATACAATTGAGTGACTGAATGAAGTGGCGGAGCTGGGATTAGAACCCAGGACCTCCGAGTCCCAGTCCTGTGCTCTTTCTACTAGACCACGCTGCTTCTAGGGGCCACCGAGTCCCTCGCGGCAGCCGTATCTCGCGTACAAAGAGATGCCTCTTTGTTCTGCCATTGCATCGTAGCCAAAACGCTTAAGGTTTGCTGGTGGGGCAAAAGGATGAAAGAACAGCTATATTTAATTCTAGGGCTTCTAAATGCAGCTCTTAGTGGGCAGGATCTGTGTCTACCAACTCTGTTACGTTGTTCTGCCCAAAGCGCTTAGTATAGTATTGTATAGTATAGAAAGCACTCAATAAATATCGTTCACTTATTGACTGATTGATTGCAGGGGAATTTGATGAGAATAGGGCGGTAGGAAAATGGTGTTTTCAAAAGCGGAACAGCACCGAACTTCCGGGATCTCACAGTCTTTTCAGATAAGGCAGTCTTACTCCACTTTTCCTCCCTACCTGAAGGAGTGAAAGAGACCCAGACAGAGTAAATAAAAGGTCTACGGGTTCAAAGAGGCGATGAAATCGAGACTTTCCATTTCTTCACGCTCCCCTTCTACTGGTCTGAGGTCTAAGAGAGACTAATGTCATTGTGAAACAATGATGAGTAAATAAAATACACATTTTTGTCCCTGGAGGTTCAGTTTCGCAAGAGACAGTGAGAGATTTAGTAAAGAAAAAGCACCCTTCTCTTGGAAGTCCATTAAAGGGAAGACATTCCCGAGCTGAGGGAGCGTGTCTTGGACGTGTCGGCTTCTTATTCCTAGTGAAATTCCTGATCGGCATGCTGGCATGACGGAGTACGCACTGTACGGATTGAGGAGCATGTCCTAGGCAGTCAGGAGCCAGTTGCCTTGGTTTTCCGGTGATTGAAATTCAGCAAGTGCTGAGACACAGGCTCAGACTTTCTTCCCATGCCTTTAATGGATCAGGGAAGTCCGAAGACCAGAGGGAGGATGAGAAAGTTTCACGGTGGACAGAAGCGGCATGGCGTAGTGGATAGAGCACGGGCCTGGGAGTCAGAAAGTCACGAGTTCTAATTCCGGCTCCGCTGCGTGACCTGGCGCAAGTCGCTTCATCTCTCTGGGCCTCAGTTACCTCATCTGTAAAATGGGGATTGAGACTGTGAGCCCCACGTGGGGCAGGGACACGATTTGCTTGTATCGACCTCACTGCTTAACACAGTGCTTGGCACATAGTAATTGCTCAACAAATATCACAATCACTATTATTACCTTCAGGGGCAGGACAGGCAAAACACTTCTGCTTTCTTGGGGAGATGAATCTTAACTCAGTGGGCTAGGAGCATCACGGAAAGCCCGGTGGCATGTAGCAACTGGAAATGGGGTGATTATCTCAGGGAAAAAAAAGATTTTGGGAAGAGAGGGAGATGCAGACCGTCGACCCCAGGGCCACGTCCTCCCACTCTCCTGGAATGTCCTCCCTCCTCACTTTCGCCAAACTAATTCTCTTCCCCTCTTCAAAACCCTACTTAGAGCTCACCTCCTCCAAGAGGCCTTCCCAGACTGAGCTCCCCCTTTTCCCTCTACTCCCTCTGCTCCCCCTTCACCTTCCCTCAGCTAATCCCTCTTTTCCCCCCTTTCCCTCTGCTCCTCCCCCTCTCCCTTCCCCTCCCCTCAGCACTGTGCTCGTCCGCTCAACTGTATATATTTTCATTACCCTATTTATTTTGTTAATGAGATGTACGTCACCTTGATTCTTTTTATTTGCAATTGTTCTAACGAGATGTCCATCCCCTCGATTCTATTTATTGCTACTGTTTTTGTCTGTCTCCCCCGATTAGACTGTAAACCCGTCAAAGGGCAGGGACTGTCTCTGTTACCAGTTTGTACATTCCAAGCGCTTAGCACAGTGCTCTGCACATAGTAAGCGGTCAATAAATACTACTGTATGAATGAATGCAGAGGGGAAAAAAAGAAAACAGCGTCAGACTTTGAGTCTGACAGCTATAACAGTGCAGCACATGGGGTGATGGTGATCTGCATCTGAGTTATGCACTGATCTTGTCAGTCAACCCACCTACCCATTGATAAAATTCTCACCCTTATATCTTCCCCTCCTTATAATTTATTTCAGTATTTGTCTCCCCCAGTAGATTATAAGCTCCCTGAAAGCAGGGATCCTGTCTACCAACTCTGTTGCATTATACTCTCCCAAGAGCTCAGTACAGTGTTCTGCACACTGCAGGGGCTCAGTACGTAACATCGATTAATTGCTTGATTCAGTGGAGGTGACACTGTCCCAGTCCCGGGGTCAGGGATCCCAAGATCAACCCCCCCCGCCACCCCCAGCCCATAACGCGTATGAGACGCCAAGGGTAATTGAGAGACTGAAATGAAAACCCTCTTTCGTCTTGGCAAGGGGGAGATTTGCAATCACATTTGAATTCTTGTAGCACCGCTTGATTGGAGATTAAAGCGTGGGTGGGTTGGCCTTTCTTGCAAGAACTGTTGTTTTTGCACTAAACGTGTGAAAAACAAATTTCAAATAGCTGGCCTCTTGCACTTCTCTTTGTGATTCATATTATCAACCCTTTAGATTTCTCAGTAAGAATGGCACTCATTAAACTCCACAGCACATTTTTTTCTCTCCGTCTTCTCTCCTTGTTGCGGGGGTGGATTCTCTACCTACAGGAAGGTCAGCGTCTTCTTACATCACGCTGTCATGGAACGTGAAATTCCTTGAAGGACTGGCGTTGTAGAAAACGCTTTGCGTGTTCAGACCGCTCTTTCCTGCCTGCCTCTTTTTCTCGCCCACCCAAAAGGATCGCGGTATTGATTAGGCGCGTGACACCTATTCAGGTTTGCTACTCTTTTTCTCATAAATTACACGCTCTCCCTTCTTTTCCCAGGACAGACTATCGGAGGATTCATTTGCTCGGTCTCCGAGTTATCGGGTGACGTTAGATTGCTTTACCTTGGAGTTCCTCTCTGGACTAAATTTTCTTGGAAGAAGAAATAGAATTTACGGTGTCAGTGATAAATAGAAATACCCGCTCACTGGTGGGATGTGAGTGATGATTTGAGGTGGTCGGCAGTGGTAGAGCACGTGGTGGGTTCGAGAGCGTACAACTAACACTGCTCAGTTCTCTTTCATCCGTTCGTCCCCATCTATCAGTGACATTTATTGAGCTCCTGCTGCGGGCAGAGCACTGTACTACGTGCCTGAAAGCAGTGTGGCCTAGGGCACAGAAGCCCTTTCTACTGAGCTCCTGCACACAGTAAGCTTTCAATAAATAGGATCGAATGAATAATAATAATATCGGTATCTGTTAAGCGCTTACTATGTGCAGAGCACTGTTCTAAGCGCTGGGGACGATACAGGGTAATCAGGTCGTCCCACGTGAGGCTCACAGTTAATCCCCATTTTACAGATGAGGTAACTGAGGCACAGAGAAGTGAAGCGACTCGCCCACGGTCGCACAGCTGACAAGCGGGAGAGGCGGGAGTCGAACCCATGACCTTTGACTCCGAAGCCCGGGCTCTTTCCACAATTGCAACTCCTCCACTCGGCTGTGAGACCTCGGGCAAGTCGGCCAACTTCTCCGTACCTCGGTTTCCACATCTGCAAAAATGGGGATTCAGTACCTCTTCTCCCTCCTAATTTTACTGAGGGTCCCATGTGGGTCCCGATTATCTTGTATCTACCCCAGTGCTTAGTACGGTCCTTGGCACACATAAAAGCTATTATTATTACTATTACTAATCATACAAAATTATTAGAGCACAATAGCGTTAGACGACAAGCTCCCCGCCCTCAAGGAGCTTCCAATCTAGGACCGGTGGAATGTGGTTAAGGAAAGGAGAAGAAGCCCGGCTTCTAGACACCTATTATTAAATTATTAAATGCTGGCAAGCCTCCTGAGACTCAATTACTCAGCTGCTCTGCTGGAGCCTCCCCAAGTCTGGGTGGGAGGGCTGGGTGGGCCGTCTGGGGTAAGAACCGGGTCTGTCTGGTGTTCCCTCTCTATCGGCCTGGGATTGGCACGGCGGCATATACCATCACTGACAAGCTATTGTCTTTCAAGAAAACGCTGGACTGGATCCAGGTCTGCGGAAGGAAAGTCTCTATCGCTTCCAGAAGGTAGAAGCCCGAACAAGTTTTTCTTTACTTCCTAGGGTGCCTGAGGCCTTTTTTTTTCTTTCTCCCTTTCTTTCTTTCTTTTTTCCTCCTCTTAAAAGGGGGTTAGCACAAACATCTTGAAGGGAGAAGTTGTTCACCCTGCGGGTGACCTTTTTGCCGTTCCTTTCTGGGAGGAATTCGACAGAAAGAAGTGAAGCCTTCCCGGCAGTTTGGGGAGAAGATATCTGATCCCAAGACCTGAGTTCTCCCTACATACTCTCCCTACATACTCACACAAATTGGCTTTAAGTTAAGTAGCCGAGGGGCAACCTTAGACTCCCTGCGGTCAACCTCTAAGGGCAAAGATCCCATCTACTTATGCTGTTGTGCTCTCCCAAGCACTTAGTACAGTGCTCTGCACAGAGTAAGCGCTCAAAAAATACCACCGATTGATCGGCGCGGTCTATTCTTGTATTCTCTCCCTCCAGTCAATCAATCGATGGTATTTATTAAGCACTTACTGCGTGTAGGGCCCTGTACTAAGCACTCAGGGAAGAACACTAACACAGAGATAAAACGTGATCTCTGCCCACAAGGAGCTTACATTCTACATTCTACAGTCTCCATCCCCACTCCCACTTCTCTCTTCTGTTTTTGCTTTTTCTCAAGTGAGAGTTGATGGAGGATTTGTCAGTCCTCCCTATAACGTTCTCCACTGTCCGCAGGTAGCGACGGGATTCAGCGTGGCTCAGTGGAAAGAGCTCGGGCTTGGGAGTCAGAGGTCATGAGTTCGGATCCCGGCTCTGCCACTTGTCAGCTGTGTGACTGTGGGCGAGTCACTTAACTTCTCTGTGCCTCAGTTACCTCATCTGTAAAATGGGGATTAACTGTGAGCCTCACGTGGGACAACCCGATTACCCTGTAACTACCCCAGCGCTTAGAACAGTGCTCTGCACATAGTAAGCGCTTAACAAATACCAACATTATTATTCATTAAGCTCATGAAATGCTGGTTCATCAACCACTAACAGTTGGTTGTTTTTTTTTCACTGGTGGTTTTTTCTTGTTTGAATTATTATTACGGTATTCGTTAAGCGCTTACTATGTGTCAAACACTGTTCTGACCATTTTGACACACTGTCCGCATTCAAAGAAAACACCCTTGGTCTCAAGTAACATGCCTACCAGTTCAAAGACCCATTTCCTTCAAGATGCTTGACTCTTCTATCTTGACTCCTCTATCTTCTGGGAAGGAAGAGCAAGATGGTCTGAGACAGATGCTTCATCAGAGGATTTGGGTCCCAAACCCAGCTCTGCCACTTGTCTGCCATGTGTCCTCAACTTCTCAGGGCCTCAGTTTCCTCATCTGTAAAATGCAGATTAAATACCTGTTCTCTCTCCTGCTTTGATTGTGAGCCCATTTGGGACAGGAGCCGTTTCCAACCTGATTATCCTGTACCTACCCCAGTGCTTAGTACAGTAATTGGCCCATCAATCAATCAATTGATAATATTTATTGGATGCTCGGTGGGTACAGAGCACTGTATTAAGCACTTGGGTGAGTACAACGTAACAGAGTTGGTTGACATGTCCCCTGCCCATAAAGAGCTTACATTCTAGAGGCACGTAGCCCGGGCCTGGGAGTCGGAGGACCTGTGTTCTAATCCCAACTCCACCACTTACCTGCTGTGTGATCTTGAGTAAGTCACTTAACTTATCTGTGCCTCAGTTCCCTTGTCTGCGACATGGGGATCCCATACCTGTTCTCTCTCTTACTTAGCCTGGGAGCCCCAGATGGGATCTAATTATCTTGTATCTGCCCCAGTGCTTAATTACAGTGCTTGGCATATAGTAACCTCTTATCAGAAGCTTATGAGAAGCAGCGTGGCGCAGTGGAAAGAGCACGGGCTTTGGTAGTCAGGGCTCATGAGTTCGAATCCCAGCTCTGCCACTTGTCAGCTGTGTGACTGTGGGCAAGTCACTTAACTTCTCTGTGCCTCAGTTCCCTCATCTGTAAAATGGGGATTAAGACTGTGAGCCCCACATGGGACAACCTGATTCCCCTGTGTTTACCCCAGCGCTTAGAACAGTGCTCTGCACATAGTAAGCGCTAAACAAATACCAACATTATTATTATTATCAAATGCCAGCCTTGTTGTTATTATTATTATCGCCAATAATAATTTTTGCCTGCCCTGATTGGTTAACTCTCATTTTAAGGTAAGGCCAGTCTTTTGCTGTGATCCAGTGAATGTTCTGCTTGGTTTGCCGTTGGATTGTAAGCTCCTTGTGGGCAGAAGACGTCTACCAACTCTCTGAAGCACACAGCTAGCCCTCAATAAATACCATTTTTTAACTGACTGATGGAAGGGGTCGAACACCATGATTGATTGATTCAAGGGGTCAATCACAGTAAAGTTCTAATCAGCTTCATTGATACACAGCTAATAATACCGTGGGCTTTTAGGGCAGTGTCTACAGCCCAGGTTGGAGCTCTTTAAATCAGAAGTCAGCCCGAAGAGGCTTAGGCATATCAAGTTGCGTACTGTGACCGGGGAGGGCAGTCCCTGGTGCTCGCCGAAACACGGCATAAAGCCACGATTCCTTCCTGTGCTGATGTGAACTCTCTTCGCTCGGACTCCCTGGCCCACCTATCCACATCCCTGCTCCCCCGTGGCATCGGACAGGGTTGACTAAATGTGTCTCGGGGCTGAAATACGTTCGGCCGTCAGATTCTGCTCGGTTTCAGTCGCATTGGAACCTAATTGCCGAGCTGATTCCCATCTGTAATAACTTTTAACATTTATTTTTCCCAAAGGGAAAAATGGTCTTCTCTGTATTCTGCAATTAAGAAGGTGATGAAATATTCAGTGTATGCCTCCACTCTGACTAAATTCTTTTGTTAACTTTATCAGATAAACTATAAAATATTAACCAGGCTTTTCTGTCTGAGCATGTGCAGGCTCCGTAATGTTTGCCAGGCGTATTTTTAATACACATTTAATTTTTAAAATTGAATTAACTATTAAATGGATCGTCTTCTCATCCCGCCTCGAAATCAATGGGACAAAAATCAGTGCTGTCAGTTGCACGTGCTAAAACCCTTGTTTATTGTTGCACAGACTGGGCCCTGGAGGAAATAAAGAATGTTTCTTCCAAATTTAGCAGCATTAATGCTATTTTCTGGGCAGAATAATGCCAGGGACCAATGTTTAATTTCTCCAAGAGCTAATTTCTAGACTGTTTCCATTAAAGTCCCAAATATTTGCTCCAACTCTATTCTGGAGGAGTGCCTTTTTGTTTCCTTCATCCAGGACGATTGGTGGTACTCTTCTCCCCCGCCCCCCTTATCAAAACCTCGGGCCCTGCAAAACCTCTAGCCAAATGTCATACGTAGTTAATAAAGCCCTTCACTGAATCTGTCCATGCGTGGTCTCCGGACTAAACCAAGGTCACGATTGGAGTCGTGGTGTAAAGTCTGTTTTAATTAGCAGCCGTTAAAAAACACCCTACCTTGCATTTGCAAAATTAGGGCCTGGGACGGGATGTGCTGAGAGAGGGAACATCACATCCCTCGGTGAAATCACTGTTGCTTGCAGAGAATATCTAACTCGGACCCTATGCTGTGATTGACAGAGGAGGACAGATTACAGTCGGGCGGCTCCGTGCGCAGTAAGCGCACAATAAATACGATGGATTGATTGACTTTGCACAGGTTCTCATTCGCGAAGTCTCAAGCCCGGGTTTCATCCACGTTCCCACCGGGAGGCTCCACACCATGAGACTCACTCTGAATCGGAGACGTTGACTTAGCCAAGAGAAGCAGCGTGGCTTAATGGAAAGAGCCCGGGCTTGGGAGTCAGAGGACGTGGGTTCTAATCCCGGCTCCACCACTTGTCTGCTGTGTGACCTTGGGCAAGTCACTTAACTTCTCTGGGCCTCAGTTACCTCCTCTGTAAAATGAGGATTAAAAGTGTGAGCCCCACGTGGGATAACCTGATTACCCTGTATCTACCCCGGCACTTAGAACAGTACGTGGCACATAGTAAACGCTTAACAAATGCCATCATTCATTATTATTATTATAATGGTCCAAACGCGTAGTTTTAAGGGGAAAATTTGAGTTCAACCTGAGGGCAGCGATAGATGATATTCAGCAAAAATTTGCACAAGCTTCGTTGGAAGTTTCTAATAAAACGTATCTTAGGAATCCCTTATTATGGCCACAAGCATAGCCTTCGTTCCTTTTGTTGGGCTTGTTCTCTGCATTTCAGAACGGAGGAAAATTATAGCTTTGGTTTGGATATTATCGACGCATCTGCATCCGACCATTCCGTTGACTTCACCTGGCAAAGGCGTCTAGGCCCGGCATATCATTTATAGTCTTCTGATAGCCGGGTGGAGAAGCCATCAAGCTGTCCGACTGTCTTCCGGAATTTAGATTCCCCGTTAAATTCCCAAGACCCCATTTTAAAGATTTCCCTGATAAAGAACCTGCTTGTTGGGTGGTTATAGTCCATTTGTGTCCACTGATCAGATGTTGATATACACTCCAACCTTCCAAGCCCTGGGTGAAGGATGGAATGGGGGATGAGTTTTGAGGGTAAAATATGATGCTTAAATTCCCCTCGTGACCGGATCTGACTGCCTGTGACAGCATCCTCCATTCCGTGATATACCTTGCTGAGAATTGCCTTTACACTTGCAGTAAATTTACCCACTGAATATCCATTCATCTGCATCTTCTGCATTTTATGCATGACAGAAGAAGGCAGGTGGAGAAGTCACCTCGGAAAGCAGAAGTAGCAGTGAAGATCACAGAGAGAACTGCAAGCTTTCAGGAGGGATTTTGGCTGAGATGAGAAGGCAGAGCTTGAGGGTGACTTTAATTTGTTTTCCTTTTCCTGTTTAGTAGCCTCACCCCATCATGAAGTGTGTAGATTGTTGGGGATTAGGCTTCTCATTTAGGGGATTTGCAGGAGTGGGGGGTGTGGGGGTGGTGGATGGATGATGGCGGGACACTGAACACCTTCTTTATGGGGAACTGGAAGAAGAATAAACCATAGGTTTCGAATCACTCAGTCACCTTGCCCCCTCCTACCTCACTTCGCTACTCTCTAGATAGGGATTATGTCTGTTATATTGTTACATCGTACTCTCCCGGGTGCTTAGTACGGTGCTCTACACACTGTAAGCACTCACTAAATAGGATAGACTGACTACTCTCCTACCCCAACCCGGCCAGCACACTTGGCTTCTCCGATGCCAGCTTTCTCACTGTACCTCGATCTCGCCACAGACCTGTGGCCTCAGTCCCGGAACACCCTCCCTCTTCGTATCTGTATCCGACAGATGATTGCTCTCCCCGTCTTCGAAGTCTTACTGAAGCCACATCTCATCCAAGAGGCCTTCCCTAACTAAGCCTCTAAACTGTGAGCCTGTTGTTGGGTAGGGATCGTCTCTATCTGTCGCCGAATGTTACTTTCCAAGTGCTTAGTACAGTGCTCTTCACACAGTAAGCGCTCAATAAATGCGATTGAATGAATGAATAAGCCGGCATCTCCTCTCCCACTCCCTTCTGTGTCGCCCTGACCTGCTCCTTCATTCACCACCCTGCCCCAGTCTCGCGGCAAATAGGTACCTATCCGTAATTTATTTATTTCTACTAATGTCTGCTTCCCCCTCTAGACTGTAAGCTCGTTGTGGGCAGGAGATGTGTCTGGTATATTGTCATAATGAACTCTCCTAAGTAAATTACAGGTAGGGAAAGCAACAGAGTTTAGAGATACAAGGCCAGGTGCTGTCTGGGGGGGGACGAGAGAAGTGGATGCCTAAGTTCAAGGGGTTGAGGATGCAATTGAGTAAATGATTCAGTGCAGAGAGGGCCTGGCAGCCTGAGATTTCTCTTAGAGCAAAGGTTTCACGAAGGACGTGAGGAGGGAGGATTGAAAATAAAGTAGGCCTTAGGTGCCCCAACCTGCCAGCACAATGATGACCGATGACCACTTTTTTCTTATGTATTCAAGAGAGCGGGTAGACCGTCTAGACTTTGAGTTCCTTGTGGGCAGGGATTCTCACTGTTTATGGTTGTATTGTTCTTTCCCAAGCCCTTAGTACAGCGCTCTGCACACAGTAAGCGCTTAAAAAATACGATTGAATAAATGAATGACCCCGCATTGGTCTTTTCACTTACGATTGTCCCCTTGAATAAGACCTCGCCATCAGGCAAGTTTTATAAATGTTAATAATAATGATGACAGTATTTCTTAAGCGCTTACTATGGGCCAAGCTCTGATCTAAGCTCTGGGGGAGATCCAAGGTAATTAGGTTGTCCCACAGGGGGCTCACAGTCGTAATTCCCATTTTACAGATGAAGTAGCTGAGGCACTGAGAAGTTAAGTGACTTGCCCAAAATCACACAGCTGACAAGTGGCAGAGACCTCTGACTCAAAAGCCCATGCTCTTTCCACTAAGCCATGCTGCTTCTAAATATACATATATATATATATAATCCCATATATTAAAAACACCCATATATAAAAATATATATGTATGTGTAGAGATATACGTCCTTCATTTTTGAAGATAACTCTACTGTTGGTGAAAGCCTACCCACAGATGTGCATGGAACAGAAAAGATGAATGTGAGCTCTCTATTACATATAGTTTGCATCCAGAAGCTGTATACATGTAATTGAATATATAGAGATATGTTTGCATATAAAAGGAAACCAACATAGAAATGTTTACTCCGGTAAACAGTTGAAAATACACACACACGGACACACACACACACAGAGCAGGTTTACCGTTTCTTCATCGCTGGGCGGGGAATGTGTCTGTTTATTGTATTGGACTCTCCCAAGTGCTCAGCACAGTGCTCTGCACACGGAAAGCACTCAATAGATGTGATTGAATGAAAGAATGAACGAATCCCTCGTTTATGATCGGATGCTTTTCCACACAGGCAGCAGCCCTGGAGGTTGAGAAAAGGGAAAATGAGCCAAGGGCTCGATCTAGGACTGAGGTGACACCTTTAAAGAACCACAGTAGTAATAGTTGTTGTAGAAGTGGTAAGAGCCTTTATTAAGCACTTACTATGTGCAGAGCACTGTACTAAAAATAGTGTGAAAGAGTATACAAGTGGGATTTAGACAAGGACCCTGGCCAAAATAATTCTTGCATTCGAAGCTGCTTCACATTTCCCCGAGAAGGTCTGCTCTCTGAAGGCAGGCTGTGGGCCCGCTTAACTTCATGAGGGGACAGGGAACCCAAGAACCCTCAGGACATTTTAACCAAAGCCGATTCCAACCTACACATTTCTGTTTTCCACAAGACGTGGATAGAGAAGCAGTGTAATCTTGTGGAAAGAACACGAGACTGGGAGTCAGGACATCTGGGTTCTAATCCTGACTCTGCCACTTACCTGCTGATTGACCTCGGGGAAGTCATTTGACTTTTCTGTGCCTCAATCTCTTCATCGACAAATGGGGATTAAATTCTTGTTCTCCTTCCCTCTTAGCCTGTGAGCCCCGTGGGGGAAAGGGACCCTGGCCAATCCGATTATCCTGTGGCAACCCAGAATTTAGCACAGATCGGGCATTACCAAATGCCACTGTTATCATTATTATCACCCTTATTAATGCACCTGCTCAGTGATAAATATAGACCAGAAAGCCTCCTGGCACAGTATCCAGGGACAAAGCTGAAAGAGAATTCTAACCTGAAGTGTTAGGATTGTTGTGTTGTGAAGTGTTGAGAGGCAGCGTGGCCTAACGGAAAGAGCACCGGCCTGGGAGCCAGAGGACCTGGATTCTAATGCCAGCTCCTTGTTTTGTTTTGCTGTCTGTCTCCCCCTTTTAGACTGTGAGCCCGTTGTTGGGCAGGGATCGTCTCTATCTGTTGCCGAGTTATACATTCTGAGCGCTTAGTACAGTGCTCTGCATACAGTAAGCGCTCAATAAATACGATTGAATGAACGGTCTGCTGTGTGACCTCGGGCAAATGACTTCACTTCTCTGTGCCTCAGTTACTTCATCTGTAAAATGGGGATTAAGACTGTGAGCTCCATGTGGGATGTGGATTGAGTGCAACCTGATAACCTTGTATCTAACCCAGGGCTTAGAAAAGTGCTTGGTATATAGTAAACGCTTAATACATACAATAATAATAGTAATAATAATAATAATGTGATTATCTAGTATCTAACCCAACCCTTACTACGGTGCCTGGCACATACTAAGAACTTAACAAATCCCATTAAAAAAGAAAAGTGAAATTCTCCCCCCTATTGCAGGTGATGGAAAGTTCCCAACGATATGTAACATCTGGATCAGAGCGAAAATGTGCTCCAGAGAGTAGAAAACAAGCAAGATGAGACAGCAGTGGGAGAGAGGAAGAGGAGTAAAGCCTGGATAAAGCAGAAGAGACGGCTTCCTCCCGGAGTAGCGTCAGAGCGGAGGTAAAGATTTGTTTTCCTGATCTCTTTTAGATCCACCTGCAGATTCCCATTTCACCATATTTCATTATTTTCCATGGAGCTTCATTAGTGTGGGTTCTGGGTAGTGTCCCTGAAATAAAAAAAAGACAAACACTCCAGTTTTCATGTGCCTGGTTCTGTTTTCATGACCTCTGGTCATTACCATTGAAAGCTGAGCAAAAGTGGTTGTGTGAAATGTCACATAGCAACGTGTTCCATCTGCTTAGCAACAGGGACAGGAGAGGTATCAAAAATACATTTAATAAAAGAGAATTCAATGACCAAAAATAAAATCCCTAACTGGAAACCCACCCAAACTTTAAAAAAAATAAAATAGAGATGGGAAATTGATGGATGAAGATAGCACTTTTAGGGTGAGGGAGAGGAGAGGGAACTGTTTGTGAAAATTAACAAAATTTGAGAAGGCACTCAGGCGATATTAACTCGCTGGGCATATGAACTGTATACGTTATTGGGTTACAGATTTGAAAACCTTTGAAATGACCGAGAAAGGTAGGCTTCCTTTAGCTGTGGTGAGATGGACACTGTGGTGAATTAAGTTGAATACTCCCCCATTAGACTGTGAGCTCACTGTGGGCAAGGAATGTGTCTACCAGCTCTGTTATATTATATTCTCCTAAATGCTTAGTACAGTGCCCTGCACACAGTAAACTCTCAATAAATACGATGAATGGATTGACTAAGCTGTGCTTTTAGAGACAGAAATTCACCCCTGGGCAGTGAAGTAACTTTCCTGACCATTAGTGGCCATTTTGTGCTCAGTAGGAAGTTGTGTATTCAGGGGTGTGTTGAAAGGCTTAATTCACCTCATAGAGCCAGGTAAATTTGCTCCACGCGACTCAACTTTGGGATTAGAGCCATTAAAGTTTTCTCTTCTTAGACATTAAAGGAGCAGTCTAATGCCCTACTGGCAACAGCCCTTCAAAGTCTAACTAGTTTTTGGCTCCCTATTTCCCTCAGAATACCGCTGAGACTCTCTGTTTCTCTTTGGTCCTGTGTTCAGGGGACCGTATTGATGTGTATGTCAATTCCCAATAAGATGTGTGTTTCCTTGTGTTTTCTTTCTTTTTAATGGTATGTGTTAAGCACTTACTATGTGCCAAGCACCGTACTAAGTGCTGGGATAGATACAAGCTCATCAGGTTGGACACAGTCCATGTCCCACATGAGGCTCACAGCCTTCACCCCCATTTTACAGGTGAGTTAACTGAGTTCCAGAGAAGTAAGGTGAAGCCCAGGTCACACAGCAGACACGTGGAGGATCCAGGATGAGAACCCAGGTCCTTCTGACTCCCAGGCCCTGGCCACGCTGCTTAGTGTGTATTGTGCATATTGCCATTTGGCCTAAGAATGCCAAGAGAAAATGGATTTGTGAATTATGATGGCATCAAAGCCTAGGAAGTTTCTGAATTCCTGTTGGGGCTGGGATGAGTTGCTAAAATCTGATATCCCTGGGCCAGTTGAGAGTTTTCAGCCAGTCAACTCCCTCTCTTATCCTGGTTTATATTCTTATATGTCTGGTGATTTAGGTTATTAATTCTCAAGGTGGGTTTTGGGATCTTTTATGAAGAGCACAGAATAATCGGCCATTTCTGCCTCAGGCCACCCACCCCAAATTACTTAGCATTTCAAGTGTCCATTTTCTGGTCTCTCAATGGATCAGTCAGTTTGATTGATCAACCAGTGATTGTTATTAAGCACCTGTTGAGGGCGAAGGCCTGCATTCAGCACTTAAGAAACTTCAGTAGGAAAAAGGTCCAGATTCCTGCCCTTAAGGAGCTTGTAATCTGAGAAGCGGCATGGACCTAATAGATAGAGCAGAGGCCTGGGATTAAGAAGGCCTAAAATGGAGCAGAAAATATGTCCAATCTGATTATTTTCTGTCAATCCCACTGCTTAGTACTTACTGAGCACACATACTGTGTGCAGAGCACTATACTAAGCCCTTGGGAGAGTACCACACAACAGAATTAGCGGACACATTCCCTGCCCACAACGAGTTTACAGTTTAAAGGGGGAGATAAATACAGTTAATGCAGGCAATAAATGCAGTTATTATTACTATTCTCTAATGGAACTTCTCCCTTCATGCTGAAGTCCTTACTGTTCTCCACGGACTTGTTTCCCAGCATGTAACATGGCTCGTATTGTTTTGAAACCCCTTTCATTACGTTATGTCACTTCTTTTTTTCTTTTCTCGAAGAAGGGCTTCAAATCTTACCTCCTCCAGAGAGCCTTCCCAGATTGAGAAGGAAGTGCAGGAAGGAATTCTTTTGTCCAATCTGCAGTTCTCCTCACCCCCGTCCCCTCAAAAGTCAGGACCATTCTGAAAATATTTTTCTATATTTTTCTACCAGTGTCATTCTGTCAGTGTCGCATGTGAAACACTGGAGAGAGAGCACTGGCCTGGGAGATGGGAGACCCAATCCTGGCACTGCCACTTGCCTGTTGTGTGACCTTGGGTGAGTCACTTAACTTCTCTGATCCTCAGTTATCTCATCTCTAAAAATGAGGACTAAATATTTGTCCTCGCTCTCCTTTAGACTATAAGCCTCAAGTGGGACAGGGGCTGTGTTGGACAATAATAATAATAACGATAATGACGGTATTTGTTAAGCACTTACTATGTGTCAAGCACTGTTCTAAGCTCCGAGATACATAGAAGGTTATCGGGTTGTCCCCCGTGGGGCTCACAGTCTTAATCCCCATTTTACAGATGAGGTAACTGAGGCACAAGCGGCAGAGCCGGGATTAGAATCCACGTCCTCTGACTCCCGAGCCTGGGTTCTTTCCACTAAGTCACGCTGCTTCTCTCTGCTTGATCTGATTGCACTGTGTCTAACTTGAGGTTTGGAACATAGTAAGCTCTTTCTAGACTGCAAGTTCATTATAGGCAGGGAATATGTCTGTTTATTGTTGTATTGTACTCTCTCAAGGGCTTAGTACAGTGCTCTGCACACAGTAAGCATCAATAAATCCCCCAAAACGAAGCCCATGAGAAATACCCAAATCATTCTTAATTTCTGAGCTTGATCCTTACCTTCTCTCAGTCCCTGTTTCCATTTCACGGAAACTTCATGTTTGATTTTTTTCAGTTTTCAAGTTTTCTTGAAACTCCATGAGGGCAAGGACTCCGTCTTTTTACTGAATTCATACTGCATCCAACAGAGCACTGAATCGTTGGGTTTTGAATCCAAACTGGGTTTGTTTTTTTGTGTGGCTTTTGCACTGTTAGAATTCAAACAGACTCTTTCCCACAGCATTGTCTGAAAACATGCTTCTCTTTACCAGTGTAGAAACATTTGGAAAATTTCTTTGTCCTTTGTCCTTAGTCTGGACTCCAACGTCAGAAAATGACCTCTAAGACTTGCCCTCACTAGGGTCAGGCTGCTTAAAACACAGTCAACTCTTGTTTTACGGAATCCCACCGCAAGAAAGTTTCCCTTTTGACGGTGTTGAGATCCCTAGAGAAATCCAGTCTTTACTTCCAATATTTTTTTCCGTTCAAATTATTAGAAATTTTGCAATAGCCAACCTTTCAAATTTAAGAACCACCTTCTCCTGCCCAAGTGAAAATGTCACAAGCCAAAAAAGCGAGTTCAGTGCTGCCTTTGAGACTTAAGGTCCTGACATAGGAATGCAAAGTTATCATCAGCACATAGTAAGCGCTTAACAAATACCAACATTATTATTATTATTATTATCAGTAGCCAGACCGCGGCCAATTCTACATCAGCCAATGACCCAATCAATCCAACGTTCCGTCTCCATCAGTGATTAAAACGGAGTCAGCGGACACGATTCCCTGCCCATAAGGACCTTACGTTCTACCGGAGATTACATAAACTCCTAATGGGTGGGGAATGTGTCGTTTTTCCCAAGCGCTTAGTACACCGTACCACACCAAATGGGCGCTCACTACTATTAGTCAGCAATATCTTTTTAGAAACGGTAGACTTGATTTAATGTTCTAAATCAACCGGGCATTGCTTCCACTCCTCTCTCCCTCTCCCTTCCTCTCCGGTTGGATTTCAGTCCGGTTTCAGTAGGATAAGGCTCACAGGGTGTCCTTTGAAAGACCCCCATTTGCAGGATACCATTCTTTTAGACCACGGACAAAAAGGGTCTCCCGGCGGCCATTTTTAATTGGTCCAAGTCTCATTCATATCGTTTGAATTGGCCTAACAAATGAGGCCAGACTGCCTGCCTACCTTCCACTGTTCCAACGCCATAGTTCACTCTTTCAGTCGTCTTTTCTGGGCGATTCAGAAAAGAGTCCCTACACGCAAAGCTTTTTTTTTTGTTTTTGGCGGCCAACTCTTTTGATTCCCCAAATCCTTCACAGGGCCTTAACTCTCTCCCCATTACCTGATGGTGGCTCTTTCATGTGGGATTAGGGTTGGTACTTCTATTGACCCTCCTCTCTGGAGCTGAAAAGAGTAAATGAGCCTCAGAGCTCACAACAAATTTGCATGGAATTGCTTGTCCGGAGCGGAACCTTGAATATGGAGCTGAGAGAATCTCTCAGGCCTGGACAGAGGCCAACGCGTTTGTCTTTGAGAGATTGGGCTCCTTTGAGAAAGCGGGGTCTTGGGGAAGAATCAGAAAGCGCTCCCGGGTGTGGGGAACGAGGAGGGAATCTGGGGAAATGGAACTCAGGGAAAAGGATGAGGGCTGTAGACGTTGGACTATAAGGCCCCTCTAAATTGTAAACTGGTTGTGGACAGGGAATGTGTCTGATAATTCTTGTGTAGTATGCTCTCCCAAGCGCTTAGTACAGTGCTCTGCACAAAGTGAGCCCTCAAAATGTACGACTGATTGGTTGATTGATTGACAAGGATGTCCCACCTGGGGTGACCACTGATGACACTGAGGAATTCTGGGATAATCCTGTCAGTCAAGCTGTCAATCCCACCTTTGTCCCCTCCGTCATGTAACTTGACTGAAGACGGTAGGCTATAAGCTCATCCTCTAGACCGTAAATTCACTGTGGGCGGGGAGTGTGTCCGTTTATTGTTATACAGTACTCTCCCAAGCGCTTAGTACAGTGCTCTGCACACAGTCAGCGCTCAATAAATCCGACCGAATTAGTAACGTCACTTAACAAAACGGCACTGTTAAGGACTTGCCCCCAAAAAGTTGTTCGTGGGAACTCGCTGAACCTCTCCAGCTCTTCTTGTTCTCCTCACCTGCTCCAGAGCTGGTGCCTTCGCCTCCCAGATCCCAGTGAACATGGGCACCGCTTCCGAGCCGGGACACTCGGCGGCAGGACCCAAGGCACAGGTAGGCTTCCGGTCCTGTATCGCTACCGGCAGTCAGTCAGTTGTATTTATTGAGCGCTTACTGGAGCGTTCTACTAAGTGCATGGGAGAGTACAATATAATACTATAACAGAAACAGACACATTCCCTGCCCACAATGAACTTAAAGTCCAGAGGGGGAGACAGACATTAATAGAAATAAATTACTGATATGGACATCCAGCCCAAACCCCCACTGTCCCGTATGAAACTCTCAGTCAGTGGTATTTACTGAGCACTTACTGTGTGCAGAGCATTGTACTAAGCACTTTGGAGAGTACAATATACCAAACACATTCCCGGCCCACAACGAGCTTACAGTCTAGAGGGGTTGAGTTGTCTTCCAATTTCCCCGCTTTTTACACTGAGAAAAAGACCAGATTTTATTTTTAGGTAGGGAAAAAGTTCCCCTTCCAGTTCTTTCGGAGGGAGTTTTTGCCCCGCTGCAAAGAATTCAGGGTCTCCTTTAAAGAGTCATCCTTCCCGCCCCCACCTCTGGAAGCCTAACTGCTTGTCCGTATACAGAGTGCACCGGAGAAGTAGTGTGACTTAGCGTATAGAGCACGGGGCTGGGAATCAGAAAGACCTGGGTTCTAATTCTGGCTCTGCTGCATGATCTTGGGCAAGTCACTTAACTTCTCTGGGCCTTAGTTACCTCATCTGGAAAATGGAGATTAAGACTCTGAGCTCCATGTGGGACAGGGACTGTGTCCAACCTGATTAACGCATATCTACCCCAGTGCTTAGAACAGTGCTTAGCATATAACAAGTGCTTAACAAGTACCATTATTATTGTTATTATGGAAGCTTTAGAGTAAAAAATCATTATTCACCATTACCTGATATAGCATAGCAGAATAATAAGATATATTTAATAGTCGTAGCAGTATTTATTAAGCATCTACTATGTGTAAAGCACTTTAATAAGCGTCGGGAAACAAAGACCTCTGATGAGCTGTAGACAGAGGTTTTTCCCTGGCTAGGCTCTCATTTCCCCTTCTCCCGCTCCCTCCTGTATCACCCTTGCCCTTGAATTTGCACCCTCGATTCACCCCTCCCTCAGCCAACCTGAGAAAGCTGACAGGATCAGTCCAATAAATCATATTTTTTGAGCACTTACTATGTGCAGAGCACAGGAGGAGAAGGGTTCATGGAATTATGTGGGAATCCCAAGTCCCACAGAAACCTGAGCCTGCATTTTCCTCTCCCCCCGGAGGCAACAAACCCAGCTGGGTCAAAAGACGGATTTTCCCAACTCTAGTGGAAGATGCTTCCCCAGCATGCGCTTAGGTTTCCTGTTAATCAGGGATATCCACCTCCGGACCGGAGCAACGAAGATGAGAAATCCGTTCGAAAATCCGTCTTCCGTGGAAAGCGCTCGGCTCCTGGAAGTTCTGGCTTTTCACTCCTCAGTCCTAGAAATGAAACACAGACAGGCAGCCCTGAGAGAGTTCGTTAATGAGAGCACGCTCATTTATTTCCAACTGGAATTTTCACTGCCCCCCCATGGGTTGCAAATTAGTCCTAAAATGGCCGCCTCGGCCTGCACCGCCTCAGCTTTCTCTCCTAAAGTTACCCACGGAATGGCCATTCCAGTCAGAGAAGAACGATTTGACGCTGGGGTTCATGCAATACTTTCACTTTACGGCTCGGCGCCAAGAGGGCCGAAATTAGCCAACCCCAAGACAGGCCATTACTGTCCTGGAGACTCCGCATCCTCTCATTTTCGGTGCTCAAATTTTTCGTCACGCCATTTTGAGTTAGTGAGATCTCACACGCCAGTCGCTAATTTTATTTTCTTCTCCTCTGGATACGAGGGAATTAGTTGGCTGAGAAATCACAGGATTCACTTCGCAGGAGAAATGTTAATTTCCCTATTAAAAATGTCCCCGCTTTGTGATACGGGGTGATTGATATTTCGGCAGGATCGGCTGAACCTTCGTCATGGGGTTTATTTATTTAGCTGCCGTTCAACGACAGAGAGGGGAGGGTCTCCAGGAGGCCTGTGGGAATGATCCATGAATCTTCCGTTCCCACGGGTGGGTGACTCTGAATGAGGCAAAGACCAACGTGTGACCGATCGGTCAGTCCATCGGTGAGCTGTATTGAATGCTTGTGTGCAGAGCACTATGCTAAGCGCTTGGAAAAGTATAATATTAAAAGTATAATGATATAAAAAATATAGATATAACGCTACCCGCAGAGCGCTTACAGTCTGCAGGGAGAGGCAGCCATTTAAGTAGATTAGGGTTAGGGGATGTAGTAGAGTAATATCCTCTGACCATGGAGCCCCATAAAATCACCTCCTTGTGTCATCCAAAACGAAGATGGGGTAGATTCAGTTGGCAACAGTGTGGGTTAACCACTCTCTCCTTATCAGGGGGCAGCGTAGCTTAGCGGAAAGAGCCCCGGCTTGGGAGTCGGAGGCCGTGGGTTCTAATCCCAGCTCCGTCACTTGTCAGCTGTGTGACTTTGCGTAAGTCACTTAGCTTCTCTGTGCCTCAGGCACAGAGAATGGGGATTAAGACCGTGAGTCCCACGTGGGACACCCTGCTTACCTTGTATCTACCCCAGCGCTTAGAACAGTGCTTGGCACATAGTAAGGGCTTAACAAATGCCCTAATCATTATTATTATTATCATTCAATCAATCGGTTAGAGAAGCGGCAGAGTCTAGTGGAGAGAGCCCGAGCCTGGGGATCAGAAGGATCTGGGTTCTAACCGTCACTCCGAAGCAGCGTGGCTCAGTGGAAAAAGCCCAGGCTTTGGGAGTCAGAGTTCATGGGTTCGAATCCCGGCTCCGCCACTTGGCAGCTGTGTGACTGTGGGCAAGTCGCTTCACTTCTCTGGGCCTCAGTTACCTCATCTGTAAAAATGGGGATTAACTGTGAGCCTCACGTGGGACGACCTGATCACCCTGTATCTACCCCAGCGCTTAGAACAGTGCTCTGCACATAGTAAGCGCTTAACAAATACCAACATTATTATTAACTGCTTGCCATGTGATCTCGGGCAAGCCACTCAACTTCTCTGTGGTTCAATTTCCTCAACTGTAAAATGGGGTTACCTGTTCTCCCACCTACTTTAGTCTGTGAGCCCCATGCAGGACAGGGACTGTGTCCAACCTAATTAATTAGTACCTACCCCAGTGCTTAGAACAGTGTTGGACACATAGTAAGCGCTTAGCAAATGCTACAAAAAAAACCAGTCGGTGCTATTTTTTGAGTACCTCCTCGGGCCCAAACACCATTCTTAACTCTTGGGAAACTATAAGCAATTCTCCCGCCCAAACATTCAGGTTTGCACTGCTTGAATTCCACCTTAATAACAACAATAGGAGTTATTCAACATTTACTCTGTGCTAAGCACTGGGGTAAATACAATAATAACAATAAAAATAATTGTGATATTTCTAAGAGCTTACTCTGTTTTAAGCACTGGGATGGATAATCAGGTCAGGGAGTCTCGGTCCCAGATAGGCTTTGCAGCCTGAAGAGGAGAGAGCACATATTTAATCCTCATTTTACAGATGAGGAAACTGAGGCCCAGAGAAGTTGAGAGGCTTGCCTGAGGTCATGAAGCTGGTGAGTGGTGGAGTCGCGATTAGAAACGGGGCTCCTGACTCTCAGACCCATGGTCTGGGTCAGTTAATCGTGATGATGGTATTTGTTAAGCGCTTACTAGGTGTCCAACACTGTTCTAAGCGCTAGGGTGGCACTTCACTCCTCTAATGCCACCCTTTTCATTGTACCTCAATCGCACCCATCTCACCACTGACCGCCGTCCTCCCTCTGCCCTGGAATGCCTTCCCTCTTCATATCCCACAGATAGAGAAGCAGCGCGGCTCAGTGGAAAGAGCGCGGGCTTGGGAGTCGGAGGTCATGGGTTCGAATCCCTGATCTGCCACTTGTCAGCCGGGTGACTGTGGGAAAGTCACTCAACTTCTCTGTGCCTTAGTTACCTCATCTGTAAAATAGGGATTAAGACTGTGAGCCACATGTGGGACAACCCGATGACCCTGTATCTCCCCCAGCACATAGTAAGCCCTTAACAAATACCAACATTATTATTATTATATATTATTATATTATGATATTAATTATTATATTATTATATTAGGTCTCCCCAACTTCAAAGCCTTATAGAAGGCCCATCTCCTCCAAGAGGCCCTCCCTGACTAAGCCCTCATTTCCTCTTCTCCCTCTCCTGTGTCACCCTGACTCGCTCCCTTTATTCACCCCCACAGCACTTATGTACATATCTGTAATTTATTTATTTGAAGATCTGTCTTCCCCTCTAGCCTGTAAGATCACTGTGGGCCGGGAATGCATCTCTTATATTGTCATATTGTACTCTCCCAGTCGTGTAGCACAGTGTTGTGCACACAATAAGTGCCCACTAAGTACAACTGATCGACTGATTTACTGAGCCTTTTCTGTGTGCAGAGCCCTGTAGTAAGCACAGAGAAGCAGCGTGGTTCAGTGGAACGAGCACGGGCGTGGGGAGTCAGAGGTCATGGGTTCGAATCCCAGCTCTGCTACTTAGCTGTGTGACTGTGGGCAAGCCACTTAGCTTCTCTGTGCCTCAGTTCCCTCATCTGTAAAATGGGGATTAAGACTTTGAGCCTCACGGGGGACAACCTGATTACCCTTTATCTACCCCAGCGCTTAGAACAGTGTTCTGCACGTAGTAAGTGCTTAACAAATACCAACATTATTATTATTATTACTTATTTTTATGCAAGCTCTGCACACAGTAAGCATTCAATGAATATCAATGATTAATAATAATAATAATAATAACGATAGTATTTGTTAAATGCTTACTATGTGCCGAGCGCCGTTCTAAGTCTCATGTCTCTATGGATTTGACTGTACATCCAGTGATTTACTGTGATTTCTCCAAATGGAATAGAGTCTACCAAATCGAATGGATTGTGGTCTCCAAAGCGCTTGGCCCTTAGCGCAAGCTTAACAAATGCCACGATTAATATGGTGAAAAATGCTTTATGGCTATCATTTTGACCCCAGGCAACCATCTCTCCTCACATCTCACAGCCTATAAATCCTTCGTTAAAACATTAGGATGCACAGGACAGATTCCTTTCTCTGCCTTTCTGGTCCCGGTCCAGGGTACTTGAACGTACACTGGCTGGCTCGCTTAAATATTCATAGCCTCCCAGCTCACAGTACGGTAACTTAATAATAAAATATTTTGAAGAGCGAATGATGCCATGGAGCTTGTGATACTACTAATGGATTTGAAGAGGATGCTAATGCATTGTAGAAGGAAGTGAATTGAGCTCTCGTGTGTAAAGGAGGATTATAAAATATAATTATGGAAGAGCAACAGTAGCGGGCTTGAGGAAGTTCGGCCGACGCGTGGGCACTACAGACGACGTGTTTCGTTGATGAGAAAGGAGACTTAGATGGATAGTCGCCGTGCCGGGCGTCTTTTCGACTGGGCGACGTGGAGCGTGTTATAGAAATAGCCATTTTGTGAACTCCGAAGTGAAAATTAAATGGGGCAAGATGGATCCTGACAGACCCAGTGTAGCCTTTCATCTGGAGTAACAGTGGTCCAGAAAGACTAAACATGAGTTTGAGAACTCCGTAAGGGCTTGGAAAACAGAATACTGGGGGAGAGAAGCATCGGAGGGGAGGTAAACTATTTTTTATTTATTTTAGGAGCTAAACAAAACCGGGAGATTAAATAATTCATGGGTTCCAGCTGGGTGCGGGAGAAGCCAAAGAGCCTTTTGAACATCATCTCCCGGGTCCTTGCCTAGACGGGCTTGTGGAGAGCTGGGAGATCAAAGAAGAGGCAGACGGGGAGGGCGGGGAAGGGCTAAGTCATGAGAACGGGTGGAACCGGAGAAGGGAGCGGGCAGTCGTAGGAAGTGTTGTATTTGTTAAGCGCTTACTATGAGGCAGGCACTGTACTAATTGCTTCGAGTCCAGGCAGCAGGGGTTGGTGTTCCCCGAGGGTCCCGAAGGAGTCATTCTATCCCCCTGAGAGGCGTTAAGGGAGAAGCAGCGCGGCCTAGACCGTAGGGCCCGGGCCTGGGAGTCAGAAGGACCTGGGTTCCAACCCCGGCTCCACCACTTGTCTGCAGTGTCACCTCGGACAAGTCATTTCACTTCTCTGGGCCTCAGTCACCCCATCTGTAAAATGGGGAGAAGGCTCGTGAGCCCCATGTGGTACATGGACTGTGTCCAACCTAATTAGCTCGTATCTACCCGAGTGCTTAGCACATGCTTAGTGCTTAACAAATACTATTAAAAAACCCCCAAAATGAGCAGGCAGAGGTACGGAGGTTCAGAGCTCGGGTGCGGTGGTGGCTTGGGGGAGCAGGGGGTGGGGGAGGTTGTAGCCAGGGGCATGCCAGGGCCAGAGGAATTCCCAGGTGGTTCAGAAGAAAACAACCGATATTGTCCTGAGACTACCCCGCCCACAGGGAGGTGAGCTCACAGTGGTGGTGGAAGAAGGGCCAAAAGTTTATTTCCTGCCCCTGCAGGGATTGATTCACGGCCTCAACCCCACACCTTGATTTACCTGTCGGAGTGTGTCTGATAGGTCTAATTCTTCATTAAGAGAATTAAACAGGGTGCCTCATCAAACTGGCCACCCCTCTCAACTCATTCTCTCGCTCCACTCTCTCGCCTCTTCATCTCTGTCTCTCCATCTCTCTCTCTCTCCTTTCCTTCCTCCTTCCCTCCCTCCCTTTCTCCCCCGCTCTCCCTATTCCTTTTGCCCCGATAACAGAAACAAGGAAGCAAGCTATTTCTTTCCAGTGAATAGTTTGGGTCTTGAGAATGCACTGGACATTGCCTTTCAAATGACCTCTAGGACATTTTTACTTGGCACCCTGCAAGCCTCAGATATTTCCACTTGGGTGTCTCATAGTAAATCTTTCTGATGATGATGATGATGACGATCATAGGACAGGGCTCATCCAGAGCCGTTTTTCTCTTTTGCGGCGCCTGACCCCCGGAGAGATACTGTTTCCTCCTAAACTTGGGTCTCGACCCTTGGGGAGGTCATGCAAATAACGATTATGATAATAATAATAAAAAATAATAATAATTATGGTATTTGTTAAGCGCCCACTATGTGCCGGGTACTGTACCGAGCGTTGGGGTAGACATAAGTTAATCGGGTTAGACACAGTCCCCATCCTGTGGGGTTCACAGTTTCAATTCACATTTTACAGATGAGGAAATGGAGGCACAGAGAAGTGAAGTGACTTGTCCAAGGTCATACAGGAGGTAAGGGGTGGATCCGGGTTTAGAACCCAGCTCCTTCTGACTTCCCGTGTTCTACACACTAGGCATTTCTGCCATCCAACTTGCTGCTTAGAGGCGGCCCAGAAATGGTACTCATGAGGAGATAGCCTATTTTTTTTTTTTATGGCTTTGTTAAGCACTTACTATATGCCGGGCACTGTATTAAGTGCCAGGGTAGATACAAACTAATCTGGTTGGACACAGTCCATGTCCCACATGGGACTCACAGTCTCAACCCCCATTTTACAGATGAGGTAACTGAGGCCCAGAGAAGTGAAGTGACTTGCCCAAGGTCCCACAGCAGAGAAGCGGCGGAGCTGCGATTAGAACCCATGACCTTCTGAGTCCCAGGCCTGTGCTGTATCCGTGACACATTCCCATACATGAGCTTGGGTGCATATTAATCGCTTCTTCCGTTAATAGCATCCCATCACCGTCCCTCTCCTCGAATGCGCAACCTACCCGCCTTGTACAGGATGAGTCCTGGAAAATGCTCAAGAAAGGCAAACAGAATCGATTTCTTAGCATATTTGCCGGTGGCACTTAGCAAGCAAGAGGGAAAACCAGTGAGGAGATGCCGGGAGCAAATTTTTATTTAGACCTCTTTCTGGAAAGGTAAGAGCAGCAGCAATAATCCCTTTACTCAGCATCTTTTAAGGAAGCGGCAGCAGAAACAGCCAGGTTCTTGGCAACATTCTCCAAAAAGGACTTTGGAACAGGCTTGTCCATTACATTCCCCAAGCTTCACTCATTTTGGGAAATTTGGAATCGTGTTTTGCCACTTTAGAGATAATCCATGAAAGCTTCCTCCCTGCAGACAGTAATAAATCATTCCCTCTACTAAAAGCCTTGATGTCATTTGAAATTTATTGCACAGAGCCGGTAGTGGACTTAAAAGCCATTTCACGTGTCTTATTACTTCAATCATCTAATTTATGGTTTCAGCCTCCATTGTAGTTGAAAAGGAATTTTCCTTCTCCTGATCAATATGATTTTTGTTTGGCGTTCATTTCCCGCTCCACCTCCTCTCCTGAATTTCACGGTACCCGGAGTCGTCACAGTAATGTATAGTCTTTGAAATGCAGCCGAGAGAAAGGGTCTAGCGAGGTGCATGTCGATGAACTGAGCTTCAGCGGCTCTTACCTGCATTTTAGCCTAATGAAAAGAGCCTGGGTTTAGGAATCGGGGCCCTGGGTTCTAATCCTCCGGCCGCCAGTTGCTTGTGCATGGTTTTAGGCGAGTCACTTGACATCTCTGCCCCTCAGTTTCCTAATCTCTAAAACGGGGAGGAAATATCCATTCACCCTCCCCCTTCGACTGTGAGCCCTTTCTACAAGAGGGACTGTATCTGATTGTATTATGTCTGATGATGTATTACGGCACATGTCAGTGTTTAACAAATACCGCAATTATTATTATAATATCTTAGTTGTAAATTGAACAAGCTCGCCCTAGGGCAGGAGAAACTGTGACGAGCTTGGGAAGAGCTCGTGTGGAATCAGTCTCCTCAGAGGGAGTAGGAAGGAAGCCTGCCCAGAGAAGCAGCGTTGCCTAGTGGGCTTGGGAGTCAGGAGGACCTGAGTTCTAATTCCGGCTCTTCCACCTGTCTGCTGTGTAACCTTGATCAAGTCACTTCACTTCTCAGGGCCTCAATGACCTCATCTGTTAAATGGGGATTAAGAGCGTGAGGCCCATGTGGGACAGGGACTGTGTACAATCCGACTGGCTTGTATCCAACCTAACGTTGGAACAGTGCTTGGCCCATAATAAGTATTTAAAACATACCACAATTATTATTATTACTATTATCACAATATTATACTAATTATATTATCAACATCAATATTTAAGTATTATATTAGCGATATGATTATATTATATCAATGTGATAATTATTATACATTAAGATTGGCATATATTAATAATATCACTATAATATTATTATAATAGTGTCCGGCTAGTGGCCGGTACCCGCCAGTCAGCGGGGAGAGTAGCACGCTGCTAAATCAGTGAGGCTGTGCCTAGATTATAAAGAAACCCATCCATTCATTCATTCATTCAATAGTATTTATTGAGCGCTTACTATGTGCAGAGCACTGTACTAAGCGCTTGGGATGAACAAGTCGGCAACAGATAGAGACGGTCCCTGCCGTTGGACGGGCTTACGGTCTGATCGGGGGAGACGGACAGACGAGAACGATGGCACTAAACAGCGTCGAGGGGAAGAACGTCTCGTAAAAACCGATGGCGACTAAATAGAATCGAGGCGATGTACAATTCATTAACAGAATAAATAGGGTAACGAAAATATATACAGTCGAGCGGACGAGTACGGTGCCGTGGGGATGGGAAGGGAGAGGTGGAGGAGCGGAGGGAAAAGGGGAAAATGAGGCTTTAGCTGCGGAGAGGTAAAGGGGGGATGGCAGAGGGAGTAGAGGGGGAAGAGGAGCTCAGTCTGGGAACGCCTCTTGGAGGAGGTGATTTTTAAGTAAGGTTTCGAAGAGGGAAAGAGAATCGGTTCGGCGGAGGTGAGGAGGGAGGGCGTTCCGGGACCGCGGGAGGACGCGACCCGGGGGTCGACGGCGGGACGGGCGAGACCGAGGGACGGCGAGGAGGTGGGCGGCGGAGGAGCGGAGCGTGCGGGGTGGGCGGTGGAAAGAGAGAAGGGAGGAGAGGTAGGAAGGGGCGAGGTGACGGAGAGCCTCGAAGCCTAGAGTGAGGAGTTTTTGTTGGGAGCGGAGGTCGATAGGCAACCACTGGAGTCGTTTAAGAAGGGGAGTGACATGCCCAGATCGTTTCTGCGGGAAGATGAGCCGGGCGGCGGAGTGAAGAATAGACCGGAGCGGGGCGAGAGAGGAGGAAGGGAGGTCAGAGAGTCCACTGGACTGTGGAAACAATCACTCTTCTGCCCACCACCCTGTGCCATTTTTTTTTTTCCAAATGCTATCCGTTAAGTACTTACTATGTATCAAAGCCCTGTTCTAAGCACTGAGGTAGATACGAGTTAATCAGGCCAGATACATTCCCTGTCCCACTTGGAACTCACGGTCTAAGAGGGAGAACAGTTTTTGAATCCACATTTTGCATTTGAGGAAACAGAGGCACGGAGAATCAATCAATCATCTTTATTGAGTGTTTACTATCGTTCATTCCCATTTATTGAGCTCTTTCTGTGTGCGCAGCACTGTCCTAAGCGCTCGGGAATAAGTAGACACATTCCCTGCCCGCAACAAACTTACAGTCTAGAGAAGCAGCATGGCGTAGTGGATAGAGCACAGGCCCGGGAAACAGAAGGTCACGGCTTCTAATTCCGGCTCTGCCGCGTCTGCTCGTGTGACCTTAGGCAGGTCACTTCACTTCTCTGTGCCTCAGTTACCCGGGGAGGGTGGCGTGCCAACCGAACACCTGTCCCGCCATCTGACCCACCGCGGATGGGGTCTCGTGGGTGAGGGCGGGATGAAGAACAATGGAGAAGATTGACGGTGCCCAGGTGCTCCTCAGTCAACCTGTGACTGCATTGATTTTTATAGTCTGCCCTAGGGGTAGCCCCAGGGTCAGATTGCGGACATAACCTCTGTCTCTTCTGCAGCAGTCACCGATTGGCTCGGCGTCTCCCTGTCTCTTATTGGGCGGTCCTACTTCCTCCCAGAAGGTTCCACATCTCATTTGAGTCCCTCACCCCCTAATAATAGTCATAATAATAATAATGATGATGGTGTCGAGCACCTACTACGTGCCAAGCGCTGCTCTAATCAGCTTGTCCCACATGGGGCTCACTTGGGGTTCACAGTCTTCACCCCCATTTTCCAGATGAGGTAACTGAGGCACAGAGAAGCTAAATGACTTGCACACAGCTGATAAGTGGCAGAGCCGGGATTGTAATCCTGACTCCCAAGCCCGTGCTCTCTCCACTAGGCCACGCTGCTTCTCGTAAGAATTTAGATATTCACCCCACTCATTCCCCAACCACAGCATTTAGGTAACAAAGTTTTAAACTCTGTTGCTGCCCCGCTACCTGTAATTTATTTTAGCGTCCCCCCTGCTAAACTGTAAGCTCCTTCAAGGCAAGGATCGTGTTTGAGAGAGGTAGCGTGGCCTACTGGAAAGAGCACGAGCTTGGGATTCAGAGGACCTGGGTTCTAATCCCCGATCCGCCACTTGTCCGCTGTGGGAACTTGGGCAAGTCACTTAACTTCTCTGTGCCTCAGCGAGGTGTTGGTATCACGGTCCAGAGCCTCTTTCGCTCCCGCTGCCAGGATCTGGGGCCACCTCACAACGGGGCAACTAGGTGTTGCCGGGATATCCGGGAACAGGCAGACCGACCCGGGACCAAGTGACCTCCGGCCTGTCCAGCATCACGTGCGACGCTCTCCCAAAATCCACACTCCATCCCGGCCCGCGGGCAGAACATGGCGGCTGTTTCCCCTTCAGGTCAGCCTCAGCTGAATCTGCGTCTGGAAGCGGAGCTCACGGTGTCGAGAGAGGTTTATGACTCCCCCCAGCATCCTCAACAGCTACTTCAGAGTGCAGGAAAAGCATGTACTTCAGGGGATGTAGCAAGGCACACTTCCCACGAAGCACCTCTTGAGAACTTTCTCTCTTTTCGTCTTGGCCTTATTAGTTCTTAGAATCAAACCAGAGACGTATCTTGATTCCTTCTGACTTCTTTCGCCGGAAGAGCCCAAAGGTTCCCGTGTTTGACCCCTTTATTTTGATTTTGGTTCATCCCCTTCCCTCAACCACTATCTGGATACCATTTCTACATCTTAGCTCAGGGAGGAAGACAGATCAGGCAAGGAGGAGATTTGGGAGCCGGAGTGGGTCTTTTTTTTTTTTAAATGGTATTTGGAAGCGCTTACTCTGTGTCAAGCACTGTTCTAAGTGCTGGGGTAGATACAAATCGATCAGGTCAGACATGGTCCCCATCCCACGTGGACTAAGTAGGAGGGAGAACAGGTCCCTCCCCATTTTACGGTTGAAGAAACTAAAACACAGAGAAGATAAGTGATTTGCCCCAGGTCACACGGCAGACAAGTGCTGAACTGGGATTAGAATCCAGGTCTTTTTTTTAAGGTGATTTGTTAAGCGCTTATTATGTGCCAGGCAATATACTAAGCGCTGGGGTAGTTACAAGATTGGACACAGTCCATGTCCCAAATGGCGTGCAATCTTAATTACCATTTTACAGATGAGGTAACTGAGGCATAAGGTCACACCACCGACGAGTGTTGGAGCCGGGATTAGAACCCAGGCCTCGCTGATTCCCAGGCCCGTGCTCTTTCCACTAGGCCAACCCTTCTTTTCGAGTCTGATCTTTCATTTGCCATCTTCTTAAATAAAGCAGGACAGGGAGAGGGGAAATAGAGGAGGGCAAGGAAGAGCTTCCTTCGACCGGGACTCAAGGGGAAGGGAGAGACCTGGGCTTCCCGGGATTATGGGTAACATCCAAGTGTGATACGGAACATGGTAGAAGAGACAGAACTTCCTCTGTTTCTGAAAGCGTCTTCTCTTTCCCTTCCTCCTCCCCCACCGCCCTATTAATTAGAAGCCGCCAGAGACGTTATCTGCCACACAATGAGTGTTTGTATAGGCTGCATTCTTGACAGGGCAGGCGAGCCATTTGAGTGGTGGGTAGTTAATTGGTTTACGCAAAGTGTCTGGACTCGCACCCGAGACATTTCCTAACTGTTCCTCCCGCAGCTGGTCTCCCCGAGAGTGGGTTGGAGCCAAGAGGTGGTGTAGAGGCTTGGTGATCCCCTTTCAGAACTCCACCACACTCCTGGGGCTCTGGAAATCCAACCGACTGGCTTTGTCCTTCCTTTGTCTAGTCCCTCACGTGGTTGCTGGGAAGCAGGAGAGGACTGGAGGTGGAACCGGGGTGGCCCTCTTAGTCTCCGTTCCTCGAGTGCCCCTTTGGACGTCACAAGGATCATCCGAGCGTCTCACTGCCGCCGTCGGAGACGTGTCCGTGGGCCAGATACCTCCGGGTCAGACTTGGTGCCGGCATCGTGCGGTTTCTGATGTTCGTTGACAGAAAAGCGATCGCTGCTCTCTTTTCCTAAGGGAAATCTCCTTCGGAAAAAGGAAGGCGCGAGGAGGGATTCAAGTTGGGGCAGCTTATATTCTTCTAGGGGTTGAGAATTTGTCGTGCACAGGATGACGTTCTTTTCGTTTTGTGCCTCCTGGATCACACATACAAATGGGGTCATCAAATTAATATCTCTACTCTCCAGTGCCTCAGGATAATGTTAATCGATGGCATTTGAGAGCTTACTATGTGCTGTACTAAGCACTTGGGAGAGGGAGCCCCAGCTGCTCCACCCCAGTGGCCCACTGGAAAGAGCGCAGTTCCAACCGTCAGGGGCCCAGGGTTCTAATTCCGAGTCGGCCGCTTGCCTGCCCTGTGACCTTGGGCAAGTCACTTCGCTGCCGTGTGTGACCTTGGATGAGTCACTTCACTTCTCTGTGCCTCGGTTGCCTCATCTGTAAAATGGAGTTAGAGACTGTGAGGCTCAAGTGGGACAGGGACTGTGTCCAACCCAATTTGCTTGTATCCACCCCAGGGCTCAGTGCAATGTCTAGCACATAGTAAGCGCTTAACCAATACCCTTATTATCATTATTCTTCTTATTATAATTGTCTGGGCCTCAGTTTCCTCATCTGTAAAATGCAGATTCATTACCCATTCTCCCCGTTAAACCATTGATCGGTCTGTGAGGTCTGCATGGGTCTGACCCAGTGATCTTGTTATCTACTCCAGCGCTCAGTACAGTGCTTGGCGCATAGTAAACACTTAACCAATAGCGCATTTATTGTTATTAATAGTAGTAATAAATGTCGCCTGTGTGCAAAGCACTGTCCGAAGCACTGAGTGAAAGCAAAAGGGAGACGCCTCATCTCGGACCCTCCCGGAGTTCACAGTCTAGGAATACGTCGGGGGAGGTTCGGTGACAGACGCACGAGGAAGGGAGACGACGTTAGGAACAGAACCTAAGCAACCTGGAAGACAAAGCTCAGGGTCCAGAGGGTCTGATGGCATAGGGAAGCCGTACGACACCTCCACCTCTGCCCCCCAGGATATCCAGAGTTCAGGGTAAGTGGTGGACGACTCGTCTGATGTGTGTGTCTCCGTAGGAGGAGCCAGTGGGGAGTGGAGTCACACCAGTTTTCACTGAGGAGGAAAAATCGTCTCACCCCTTACCCCTGAACCCCCGCAGAGTGTCGCTTAGAAGGCATGCCATCCTGAGGCCTCTCACAGGTAGCCCCTCTAATGCTCAATCTCGCTGGTAGCTTCACGCCTCCGTTCCTTTGGATGCCTAGTCAGTCAATCAGTCGGTCATATTTACTGAACATTTTGCGCGGAGCAGTGTATTAAGTGCTTGGCAAAGCACAAGCGAATAGGGCATGGTCCCTTTTGTATCATTTGTGTTAAGCACTTAATATGTGCCAGGCACTATTAAGCACTGGGATAGATAGAAGCTAATCAGTTTGGACGTAGTCCATGTCTCACATGGGGCTCACAGTCTTCAGCCCCATTTTACCGATGAGGTAATTGAGGCATGGAGAAGAAGAAGAAGAAGAATGACGGTATTTGTTAAGCCCTTACTACGTGCCAAGCACTTTTCTAAGCACTGGGGCAGATACAAGGTAACGAGGTTGTCCTATGTGGGGCTCACAGTCTTAATTCCCATTTTACAGATGAGGTAACTGAGGCACAGAGAAGTTAAGTGACTTGCCCCAAATCACACAGATGACGAGTGGCAGAGCCGGGATTAGAACCCACGACCTCTGACTCCCAGGCCCGGGCTTTGTCCCCACTAGGCCACACTGTTTCCCTCTAAGAAGTAGCAGTCCCTGCCCTCAAGGAGTTTACACTCTGGTGGGGTGAGGTGGGGGGAAGGGCAGACATGAAAATAAATTACAGATAAGAGGAAGCTCGTCAGAGTTCTATTCCACACTTTCTGAAAAGTTGACGCTATGGCTTTTCCAGAGCCAAAAATGATGGGCAGCTTTTAGGGGAAATCTAACCCCCATTAAGCCCTTTTCCATTTTCTTATATTAGGTGTTATCTTCCGTATTGTCCGAACAACTCCTCCAAAAGACAGAAACTGTGAAATGAAAAACAACGGAGGCTTTCACCCTCCCGTCCCTTATTTACCCGGTAAATACATCCCTGGCTTCATATGGGAAAGGGGATTAAAATCCTCTTTTAATTTTTCTCTAACATGGCTTTCCAAGAACTCGGCTGGTAGGAGGGACATGCCGATCTCCGGGTCCTCATTCTAGATTAAATTGTCTCATTAAAATACCCTGCTCATGTAAGCACTATTTCACAGTTCAGGCACCTCCGGATTCTATGAAACAGCTGTGCAAAGGTCAAGTCTAGGAGGGCAATAGCAGAAGAAAGCACACCATCAAAATACGGTTCTTAAGCTTTCCCAGTCACCTCTGTTTACAAATTTCCTGACACAAGGTGGAATTTTTCCTGACGTGGTCCATTTTTCACCGAGACTGTCTCCAGGACTCCTCTGGGAACCGACCCTGACATCTCTCTCACTTTGAAGACTTCCCGGCTGGCAGCGTTTCTGGGGAGGGAGGAGATGCTTGGTGGGGAAGCCGTGGGTCGATATTTTCAGCGAGGAGAGCGAGGGTGCCAGTGAGCTGTTCGATTTTAATGGAATGCTTGTTTAAGCTATCGCTTTATCTCCTCTTCCTGACTGCAGGCTCGTTTAGGGCCAACCGGTATACCGGGACCTCTCCTCCCTTCGAAGGGGCCGCCTTCCCCCAGATCAGAGCCTGCCCTCCATCTCCCTGGATTGGCCGGTTTTCTGTATCTTCACCCAGGTCCAGGGTGAGAGGAAATCTCCAGCTCCGTTCCTCCTCAATTCTCCCTCTTCCCCGTCCCTCTCTCTCTCCCCTCGCTTCTCTCTCTCCCTCCCCCCTCTTTTTTCTTCCCCCTCCCCACAAACATCTGGGGGCGCTTGATATTTTAAACCTGGTCACCCCAGCTGGGCTCCCTATGTTGGCATTTTTTCATTTTCTTTTTTTCTTGCTGCTCAAATTCTCCTTCCGTTGTTGACTGTGACTGGAAAAATAGGCGTACAAAGCATTTTGCATTCTCTGAATGTACCACACAGTAATTCTGCTGTCTGAAAACTCTGTAATGTCAATAATTGATGCACTTGAGAAGTGGTAATTAAATTAGTTAATTATGCTGGTAAAATTACATGCAATTATGTGACTGCAGGGTATGTTTAGTAAATTAGGCTTTCCCATACTCACTACATATTGTGGTGCCAATTTTGTTCCTTGATGATTAGGTAGCTTTTGATACTTCTTAATTGATTTAATACCTGGATCTTCATTAACTCTCGATTGCTATGCTGTGTACGTCTGTCATTTTTCTCTCCGATAGTTTATCGGGTATCATTCGGTGAGAGAAAATATACATTCACCACCCAGGCCAGCAGATAACTTGAATCCTCCCACTTTAACCCTCGTGGATTTAAAAATCTCGAGTCTTTCGGGAAATCATCTGGTCTAAGCGTGAGGTGACTCATGGAGTCGTCTGTGAGTCTGATCGAGGAAACATCCCTCGGCCCCTTCAGAACCAAAATGATTCGTTTTGATGTTTCTCACTCTGGAAGAACAAAATAAAATGAATGTTTCCAAAAGAGAAGGAAAAAAGAAACCTGAGGACTGTCACTATTTGGCATCGGGGTAGCCGCCTTGAGGAAATCTGGGGTGGTGTCAAAGGTAATAGATCTGGGACAATATCGTGCGTGAAAGAAATCTTTCGATTTCTAGAAGGGGGACGTCCAGGGGAGCTAACAGGTTGGTGAGGGTGTGGATGGCGATGGTGAGGATGATGATGATGATGATATGGTGATGTGGATGGCGATGTGATGGTGAAGATGAGGAGGATGGTGATGAGGGTAGAATGACATTGGTGATGATGATGAGGAAGGTGATGAAGATAATGATGGTGATGGAGTGGGATGGGGATGATGATGATGATGGTGAGGATGGTAATAGTGAGGATGGTAGTGATGAAGATGAGGACTCAACCAAAAAGCCTTCCCTGATTAAGCCCTCTTTTTCCCGGCTCCCTCTCCCTTCATCACCTCTGGGCTTGGATCGTTGACCTTTGGGCATTTGGTATTTTCCCCACCCTCAGCCCCACGGCACTTATGTACACATCTATCATTTGATATTATCAATTATTAATATTAATGTCTGTCTCCCCCTCTAATCAGGTCAGACACAGCCTTTAAGAGCGGCGTCTAGGAGGGAGAATGGGTATTTCACCCCCATTTTACAGATGAAGAAACCGAGGCCCAGAGAAGCCAAGCGACTTACCCAATCACACAGCAGGCAGGTGGCAGGACGGGAGTATTAGCCAGGGCCTCTGCCTTCCAGACCTGAGCTTTTTCCTCTAGGCCTTGATACCCCCTAGGGAGAACATCTTCAGCCACTGCTAGAGCAGCGGGAGTGGCACTGTATGGCTTTGCCATGGGTTGGCACCGCCCTTCCCAGACCCCCCCGTTGGTGTTCCTTGCATTTGGTTCCCAGTGCTCCCTCTGGCAGGGCAGCGGCTCGACGGGGAATCGTCCCCAGGAATTACCGTCTATTCCGACCCCAGCCCTGATTCCACCCTGAGCATGGCCTAGTGGATCGAGCGCGGATCTGGGAGTCAGAAGGTCAAGGGTTCTAATCCCAGCTCCGCCCCGTGTCTGCCGTGTGACCTCGGGCACGTCACTTCACTCCTCTGGGCCTCGGTTCCCTCATCTGGAAAATGGGGATTGAGACTGTGAGCCCCACGTGGGACAAGGACTGTGCCCAATCCGATTTGATTGTATCCACCCCAGCGCTTAGTACGGTGCCTGGCGCAGAGTAAGTGCTTTACACATACCATGATTATTATTAGTAGTAGTAGCGTTAATATCACCTCCGAGCTGAACTGCCAAGGAACGGGGCCTGACTGTCAGAGGGCCCTGCAGGTGCGGGAGGCGAGAGCCAGGGACGAGGCGAGAGAGGGCCCCGAAACGCATCACGGATTTCCATCGACCCTGCCAGGGAGCCTGCAAGACGGCCTCCCCCGCCTCTCTTGGCCACAGGATGCAGAGCCTCGATCTTCTTCTCCTTCCCCGCTCTGCGGCCCGGCTGCCCCCCTGACCACAGCCCCCTCAGACGAGAGGAAGGAAGGTCCGGTGATAAGCCCCGAAGGCATTTCGGTCAGGGATGTTTGTGAGGGGCGAGGAGAGGGGGCTTTTTCCAGGTAAATAATACCTGAGAGGTGGATGGCAGCTGCAACTCTAAAGCTCTTTGCTTGGCACCTGGGTTTCAGCAGAGCTGGCCTGATACCTTGCAAGCTGGCTCTGGTCCATCCCCACAGATGGCCAGGAGCTCTGGCAGCCAAGACACCATGTAGGAGCGTCAGAAATGGGTACCGAGGGCGGGATCTCTGTCCAGGTGCCCGCGGCCTGGGCCTAGCTGTCAGTCTGTCTGTCTGTCCTAAGCTCCCGCGTCCCCCCAGAAAAGGCAGCTGGGTGGGATGAAGGGCCGCTTTTAGTGAAATCCATCTCAGGTGGAAATACTCCAGTCCCGTTGTATCTCTCCCTTCCACTCCCAGCGGGGACGCAGGTTGGCTTCAGTCAGTGGTATTTATTGAGCGCTCACAGTGTGCTGAGCGCTGGACTGAGCACTTGGGCGAGAACAGTCGAGGAAGGAGGCCCGATTCCTGCTCTCCAGGAGGTGGATTTCTTAGGTGATTCCCACGATGGGCAGACCACCTTCCTTAGCTGGGCCTCTGCCAGCTAATTCGTCGACTTAGATGCAAGGTTTACCATGCGGCGGGAGAGAACTTCGCATGCTTCGCTGAGGAGTGTTGTGTGAGTTGGTCACAGTAGGAGGTCGGCAAGTTAAGGTAGGAGAAGCAAGGTGGCCTCGTGGAAGGAACATGGGCCTGGGAGGCAGAGGACCTGCCAATTACTTGCCGTGTGACCTTCGCTTAACTTCTCTGGGCCTCGGTTTCCTCAACCGTGAAATGGGGATTCATTACCTGTGCTTCCTCCTACTTAAACGGTGATCCCCGTGTGGGAGAGGGACTGTGTCCAAATGGATTAACTTGAATCTACCCCAGCGCTTAGAACAGTGCTTGACACGTAGTAAGTGCTTAACGGATACAGTAATGATGATAACAATAACGATACTAATAATAAGCAGGCGGAAGGGAGCTGATCGAGTGCTTTAAAGCCGGTGATAAGGCGTTTCCGTTTGATGTGGAAGGCCACCATTGGAGGTTTTTGAGGAGAGGGGAGACGTGGACCGAAAAGACTTTTAGAAAAACGATCTGGGCAGCCTAGTGAAATGTGGACTGGAGAGGGGAGAGACAGGATTAAAAGAGATCAGCAAGGGAACCGATGCAGTAGTCAAGGCCGGAGATGATGAGTGCACGAATCAGCAGGTGGAAGCAGTTGGATTAAGCAGAAAGGGCGGCTTCTAGAAATGCTGTGAAGTTAGGCCCGAAAAAGTGTTGTGACAGATTGGACGTTTGTAATACAGTGCTCTGCACTTAGTAAGCGCTCAATAAATACCATTGAGCTGAGAGATCTGACCGAGAGACTGATCGATCGAATTGAGGCCCCTGGTTCCAGGAAGAGTCACTCTAGGTGAAGCCGAGTGTCAATCCAGTGAATTCCGTTCAGCTGCATAGCTCTCGTAGTCTTCACGGTGCCTCGTTTCTGCACCCGGAAGGGTGGCGATGGGAAGATGAAAAGGGAGGACCCTCCAGCCCATTAATCAAATCCCATTCGCCCCCTCCCCCCCCCCACCTCACACAGGTGAAACAATCAACTGAACGAAAGAAAAATGACTTGCAGAATCCACCGTCGGGCCGAGATGCGGCTTACAGAAGGTGCAGGTGTCTGTTCGCCCTCCTTCGGAGGAGCTGGTCGCGTCTGCCAGCGGAGTAAAGGAGAAATGTTGGGTACTCTGTGCCAAGCACTGGTCTGAACGCTGGGGTAGATACAAGTTCATCAGGTTGGACACAGTCCCTGTCCCGCATGGGGCTCACATTCTTCCAGGCGTCGGAGGTAACCCTAACTAAATCATGTGAAGGCTGACCAAATCTTTCAACTCTGTGACTCTCTGGTTTCTCGATCAGATGCCAAACCGCCATTCCAATCTTGTGTCGGGCCTACCGTGGCCATGGCTGTTGATTCTCCGGATTCAATCAAAAAATACACTTAATAGAGAGAAAACAGATTCTCTCTTTTTATGGCCCCACTAAATACTTCTGCTGGCAAATGCGTTTGGGGGGGCTTTTTATTTATGGATTCGCAAGACGCCGTAGCACTTTTGTCTTTTTAAGTGCTGTGCATTTATAGAGCGGGATGATCGTTTTCTGGTTGATTTCACAGTGAGCTCTTGCAAAACTAGTTGGAATAGTAATAGTTTCATACTGTTATGTACTTTCCCCCCCTTGAGTCCTGAGTTAAATCTCTTGCAGTCTTCCAGGGGACGTGGCAGAATATTATGCCGAACGCTCTTAGGCTATTAACTTGGGTGTTGCTATTGATTTCCTTTCTCCATGCAGCACATAAAGCATGTAAATGTTTCCTGTTAAAGAAAACAAAATCTGAACAACCAACAGCCCTAGCAGCAAAATGAAGTTTGGGGAATTTTCTACCAAGAAGTAGTGTGGGGAGCGATTCTTCCTAGGAATGACGAAATGAGGCTGAAAGGGAGGGTTTAGTCCGCGTGGCAGATAGTAGAGGGTTTCAGAGCTCTAAAACACTGTTCCATTTAACCGTCGGTCTCCTTAGGGGCAGGGGATGTGTCTGTTCATTGTTACATGGTACTCTCCCAAGCGCTTAGTACAGTGCTCTGCACACAGTAAACGCTCAGTCAATACAATTGAATGAATGAATCAACCAATCCTATTTTTGGAGGACTTACTCTGTGCAGTCCCCCGTACTAACCTTTCAGGAAAATACAATACAGTTAGTAGGAGCTTACAGTCTACCTCGGGGGGAGTCAAGCACAAGAATAAATTAGTCAGGGGTTTTCGCTTGATGGAAGGAGGACTGGGCAGCCATGGGAAGTTTTTCATTCAGTCGTATTTACTGAGTGCTTACTGTGTGCAGAGCCCCGTTCTAAGTGCTTGGGAAAGTACGATACAGCAATAAATAGACTCACCCTGGATCACAAAATAGGAAGTGTTTTTTTTTCTCTTCCTCCTGCATAGCCTTATGGATAGAGTATAAGACTGGAAGCCAGAAGACTTGACCTTGGGAAAGTCGTTTAACTTCTCTGGGCCTCGGTTTCCTCATCTTTCTCTGCCTTTTCCTCCCTCACTTTCTCCCTCAATCTTTCCTTTTATTTCTCTCTCCCTCCCATTCCCCTTTCCTCTCTTCTTTGCTCCCTCTATTTCCCCCTCCATCCTTCCTCCTTTCCCTTATTCTCATCCTTTTTCCCTTTCCTCTTTTCCTCCCTGGACATAGACAGACACCTCTCCTTCTTCGCGTTGCGTCCACCTGCTCCCTCCTCTGTGGCCGGGAGGGGAGAATAGTTCCCTTCTCCCTGCCCAGAGAGGAGTCCTGAGCTCCCAGCCTCTGATTCTCAGCCCCCCCACCCACCCCCACGACCCCCACCCCGCCACCCCCTCCTTCCCGGCAGCAGCTGGGTTTCCCAGGGTTCACCCTCCCCACGAAGACTGGCGAGCCACAGGAACCGAAGCCATCCTTTGAGGGGCTTTGGCTGCTGGAAATGGAGAAAAGGCCTACAAATAGACACTTATAAAGAAAGGGAACAGGGGCCAAGCCCCTTCCCTGGGCGGTTGCCATTTCTTTACTGTGGGAACTCGGTTCAGCTATTTCTTCTCTCGGTGCCCCAAGTCCACCCGCGTTTCCAAAACAACCACCGAAACTCGCTGTTTGGGAAATAAAAAACAACCTCTCGGTAGCGATGTTGGCTCCGCGGGTGAAGCCATTTGAAACTCGCAGTTGGGACACGCTCACCTCACTCAGACGCTCCAACCCTGTTTGTGATGCGAGACTCTGTCAGAGCTGCTCAAATCCACACAATCCGGTTGGTAATAATAATTGAAGCATTTAATAAGCTCTTATCACGTGCCAAGCTCAGTCGGGGAGATGAAGGGTAATCAGATTGGAAAAATCCTCTGTATCTCATGGGCTTCCCAGTTGAAGGAGAGAAGGTATTTAATCCCTATTTTACAGAGGAGGAAACTGAGGCACAGAGAAGTGACCAGCCCAAGGTCACGCATCAGTCAAGTGGCAGTGCTGGGGTTGGAAACCAGATTTCCTGATGAATCCCAATCTTGTGCTCTTGGGAAAGTCACTGTACTTATGCAGCCTCACGTGGGACAACCCGATTACCTTGTATCTACTCCAGCGTTTAGAACAGTGGTCGGCACATAATAAGCGATTAACAAATACCATTATCATTATTATTACTCGACCAAGTTACGGGAAGCAGTGCGGCCCGGTGGAAAGGATACAGGTCTTGAAGTCAGAGGACCTGGATCCTAATCTCGGCTCTGCCATTGGCTTGCCGCGTGACCCCTGGGCAAGTCCCTTGACTTCTCTGTGCCTCAGTTTCCTCTCCCTCCTAGTTAGACTGTGAGCCCCATGCGGGGCAGGGATTGTGTCCTACCTAATCTACCTGTACCTACCACAGTGCTTAGAACCGTGTTTGATACACAGTAAGCGCTTAACAGATACAGTGAAGAAACCTTCTCTGTGCTTCAGTTTCTTCATCTTTAAAATGGGGATCGAAAAGCTGTTCTCCCTAGAGACTGTGGGGCCCACAGCACTAGTACGACGCTCTGCACATAGTAAGTGCTCAATAAATACCATTGACCGATAGAACAGTTCTTGGAACATAGTAAGCGCAGATACCACAGTTACTATTATTTCTGGGAATGAAACGCTTATGTGAAAGGAGTGAAGGTCTTGAGAGTTTGAGGACAATAACTGTCGCATTTGTTAAGCGCTTACTGTGTGCCAGGCACTGTACTAAGTGCTGAGGTAGATGCAAGGTAAATGGGTTGGACACCTTCCCTGTCCCACGTGAGGCTCACAGTCTAAATCTCCATTTTACAGATGAGGTAACGGAGGCCCAGAGAAGTGAAGTGACTTGCCCAACGTCACGCAGCAGACCAGGATTAGAACCCAGGTGCTTCTGACTCTCAGGCCCGTGTTCGTTCCACTAGGCCATGCCAATTATTATTATTATTTTTACTGTTAGAGAGCCTAGCTGCAATTCACCATTGGTGCCAGGAATTGGGGGTGAGTGAGGGGCTGGGAGTAAGGGGGCATCCAGGCCTTGGGGAGAAGACCGGTGAAGGGTGGGAAACGGAGGGAACTGTTGGAGCTAATAATTGAACGTACTCTGCCCTGGGGTGTGGGGGCTGAGAGAAGGTCACAGAGACAGTGAGGAGAGGAAAGGGGAGGAGCAGTGACGAGCAGGGGCTTGGGAGTCGGGGGACCTGGGTTCTAATGCCGCCTTTGCCACTTGCTCACCGCGTGATTTGGGCGAAGCACTTCACTTCTCTGTGCCTCAGTTTTCTCATCTGTCAAATGAGGATTCAACGCCCATTGTCCTTCTTTAGACCGTGAGTCCCATGAGGGGCAGGGACTGTGTCCAACCTGAGCATCTGTGTCTCCCCCAGCAGTTAGTACAGTGCTCAGCACATAGCAAGTGCTTAACAAATATCACAATTATTATTATTGGTGGAGGAAGGAAATGGAAAGGGAGTCGCTGTATAGTCTGAGATGGGCTGGATCTGTTTCAGACTTACCACGTTCATTGTGTTGGGGGGGTAGGGAGAACCATGGGGTCACTTAAAAACCAAACTGTTGCCTATGACTAATTTTCTTTTCTGGTAACAATTTGCGCTCATGTTCTGAGGGTTTTATTTGCCTAAATTAGGTTGTAAACTTTTTGGGCCTGCGACCAATTCTGTTTTTATGGGTTTGGGAAGACAATGGTGAGTATTTACTGTCTTTCTCCAGCTGGGTTTTGCAGCTTAGTTTGATGGGAGGGGGTAAAGAGTGGGGGGGGGGCGGGGTTCCCACAGGACCGGAGACAGGAGAAAAAGGAGGTTTGGTGAGCTACTTTATTCATTCATTTAGTCCTATTTATTGAGCACTTACCGTGTGCGGAGAACTGTACTAAGTGCTTGGGGGAGGACAATATAACAATTAACATTCCCTGCCCACATTGAGTTTACAGATTAGAGGGGGAGACAGATATTAATAGAAATAAATAAATTACAGGTTTGGACATAAGTGCTGTGGGGCCGGGACGGGGGGGGATGAATACAGGGAGCAACTTAGGGCCATGCAGAAGGGAGTGGGAGGAGAGGAAAGGAGGGCCTAGTCAGGAAATTCTGGTGGTGTTCTGGCCTGTGCCATCTTGCAGGGCAGTGGGGGCTCCTGTCCCTCAATAAATCCTTCTTTGGCCTTTCCTGAAACCCCCCCTCCCCCCTCATTTTTCTGAGAGAGCTGTGTCACTCACCTCTTCCCATCACCGAAGGGATCTACTTGTCCCCCTTTCAGGGCTGCACAGCTCCAGAGACGATTCATCATCGAATCCTCAAACAATCCATGGTATTTATTGAGCACTCACAGAGCGCAGCGGACTGGACTAAGAGCTTGGCTCCTCGATCTTTTTTGCCTGGGCCGTGAGCTCTGGAGAAGGGGCTGGAATTGAGATACAAGTCGAAACTCTTCAGCGATCCCAGTTGCTTTGAATTTGATCCCCAGGAGCATGGTTTAGTGGCTAGAGCCTGGGCCCGGGAGTCAGAAGAACCTGAGTCCTAATCCCGGCTCCGCCACTTTTCTGCTGTGTGATCTTGGGCCAAGTCACTTCGCTTCTCTGGGCCTCAGTTCCCTCATCTGGAAAATGGGGATACAGACTGAGAGTTCCAGGTGGGACCGGGACTGTGTCTAACTTGATTAGCTTGGTCTACCCCAGAGCTTAATACAGTGCTTGGAACCTACTAGGCACTTAATAAATGCCGTAAAAAACTGTTCCTGCCCACAAGATCACAGTCTAGAGGGGGAGACGGACATTAACATAAATAAATTAATGAATTACAGATACATACAGACCTATACATATATGCTGTGGGGGTGGGAGGGAGGACGAATGAAGGAGCAAGTAAGAGCGGCACAGAAGGGAGTGGGAGAAATGGAGAGGAGAGCTAAGTCAGGGAAGGCTTCTTGGAGGAGATGTGCCTTCGATAATGCTTTGAAATGGTTGGCCCCCTGGACATCCTAATTAGATGAACCTTCTCGATCATCTAAACTTTCTCCCTCTGTGACCTTGAGTTTCCCTCTAATGCCCGACAGCAGACCTGTGATCCACGACGTTATCCAAATCCCTCTTGAACCCATTAATAGTTTCAGCCTGGGCAAACTTCCTGTGGAAACAGATTCCATCTGCTTACCACCCACTGGTGAAGGAGCTGTGTTAACTGATGAAAACTGAAAACAGGATCAAGTCAAGAAAGACAATGAACGCTACATAGCCCAAAGGGAAATCAGCTTTACCGCTTGTTTTTAGTTTCAAAGTCAAGTTTGGGGTGTGCTCTCTGCCCCAGAGCATTTTCATAGGTTTAGAGTGAGGAGGTAAGGAGGGATCTTTCCGCTTCTTGATTTTAATCCAGAACCTGAATGTGACCCGAGTCCTCTTCCCTGGAGCTGGCTGAACTTCCCTTCTCACCTCATGCCTCCAGCTCCCAGAGGCTTCAAACTTGCAGCTACCTTTCCTCTGCCCCTTTCCTTTGCCCGTTTTCTCTGCCCCTCCTTGGATCTGCTCAATGCCACCGCCTCTGCCGGCTCATTACCGCCTCCTCCCTAACGTGTCTCTCCTTCAGCATCACCCTTCCCAAACGGCAGAATCCCCAGCTTCTTCCCCGGGAAATGGAGGCAAGAACACGAGAGGAAGGCCACCCTGTCCATGACAGATTCTGGTCGAACCAATCCTTCGGGAGGCCACGGGTCCCAGCGTAACCGTCACAGGACTGGGAGTCGGGAGGTCGGGTCCCGGCTCTGCCAATTGGCTGCCGTGTGACCTAGAACAAGTCACTTAACTTCTCTGTGCCTCAGTTACCTCATCTGTATAATGGAGATTAAGGCTGTGAGTCCCATGTGGGGCAGGGTCTGTATCCTACCTCATTACCTTGTCTCTACCCCAGCAATCTCTGCCTCAGTTACCTCATCTGTAATATGGGGATTAAGGCTGTGAGGCCCTGTGGGACAACAGCAAGCTTGGAACAGTGCTTGGTATGTAATAAGAGCTTAATACCATAATTATTATTATTATGAGAAGCAGCGTGCCTTAGTGAGATGCAGCGTGGCTTAATGGAAAGAGTATGGCCTTGGGAGTCAGAGAACGTGGGTTCTGATCCTAGCTCCGACGCTCGTCTGCTGAGTGACCCTGGGCAAGCCACTTAACTTCTCTGGGTCTCAATTCCCCCATCTGTAAAATGGGGATGAAGACTGTGAGCCCCACGTGGGACAACCTCATTACCTTGTATCTGTCCCAGTGCTTAGCACAGTGCTTGACACATAGTAAGTGCTTAACAAATACCATAATTATTAGTATTGTAACAGTGCTTGGCGTGTAGTATTTAACAAGTACCATTATTATTATTATTATTGTTACTATTTAACCTCTCTGGGCCTCAGTTTCCTCATCTGTAAAGTTGGGCTAAAACGCTGTTCTCCTTCCTTCTCAGATGGTGAGCGCCATGTGGGACAGGGACTATAGCCAATTCAATTATTTAAATCTATCCCAGGCACATAGTAAATACTTAATGCCATCATTATTATTATATCTTACCCAGTTTTTAAGGAATTGGTCTTACTACAGTTTCACGTTTTGCCTTAGCATTCATTAAACTATATCCTGGTCTTAGCTCGTTGTGGACGGGAAAGTGTCAACCAACTCCCGAGCGCTTAGTACAATGCCGTGCACACAGTAAGTGCTCAGTATACACCATTGATTGATTGATTGGAATAGATTTTTGGAAGTTTGCCTGAAGTTCTAGTTCCAAGCACCTACACAACCCTGAGTAATTAAATGGTATTAGTTCAGTGCTTACTATATGCCAGGCACAAGATAATCAGGTTGGACACACTCCATGTCCCTCATGGAGTTTACAGCCTTAATCCCCATTTTACAGATGGGGGAATTGAGACCCAGAGAAGTAAAGTGACTTGCCCAAGGTCACAGAGCGACAGAGTCGGGATTAGAACCTGGCAAAAGAGCAAAACCTAATGATACCTTTGGTGGGAAGGACCCAAGAGCTTCCTTCCCCCTCATCCGCAATTTCAACTGGTCCTTTATTTTTCTTCCAAAACTTTGGTATTTTCTTCATAAGTACACGCCGCCTTGTGCATCTATATGCACAACCGTTTCTTCCTTCCACGCATCACTCACGTTGTATCCACACAGACGCACGTCGTCGGAAGACCGTTCCCTAATTCGACTAATTCAGCCATCACGCCTTAGCCAAAATGCGGCATGAAAACGTGCATTCTGTCAGAGATGAGGGTATTTCTTAATTTTTTTTTAATGGCATCTGTTAAGTGCTTACTGTGTGTCAAACACCATTCTAAGCACTAAGGTAGTTACGAGTGAATTAGGTTTGTCACAGTCCCTGTCCCACATGGGGCTCAAAGTCTGAACGGGAGGGAAAATACAAGAACTCAGGAAGAGAGAAGTTAAGTGTCTTGCCCAGAGGTCATGCAGCAGATAAGTGGCAGAGCTGGGATTAAAACCCAGGCCCACGCTCTTTCCACTAGACCACGCTGCTTCTCATAATTGCTTTGAGCAGAATATTGTCCTAGGTGCCTCAGAGTATACAATAAAAAACACTGTTCCTGCACTTGAGGTGTTTACAATCAAATGGGGAGAGAAATCCTTTCAAGGAGCTAAAGATGAAGGTAGCAGAAATTAGAAGAGCAAATGGAATATCTGGGATTCTTAAAAAAAAAAAAAAGATGGCATTTATTAAGCACTCGCTAGATGCTAAGTGCCGAAGCAATTACAACGCAATTAAATTGGACACAGTCCCTGTCCCCGGTCCAAGAGGATAAAAAAAGATAAATCCTCATTTGCCTGATGTGGCTTTGTGTGTTTCTGCAGAAGGCAGGGGCATGGATGAAATGACCTTTCAATAACCTCCCCAATCCGGAGATCCCAGGATTGGGGTGAAACTACAACCTGTGAATAAATAAAAATAGGTCTGACTACCGAACCGGGAAAAGGATGAAGCCCTGTAATGGGACATGGGCAAAGAAGATAACTCTTGGGAAGTTTTGCTAATTCTTACTAATTCCCTATCAATCAATCGATAGTACTCATCGAGCGCTTACTGTGTGCAAAGCACCGTACTAAGCACTTGGGAGAGTACATGGAACAGAGTTGGTAGAGTCACGTTCCCTGCCCACAGTGAGTTTACAGTTCAGAGACTATCTAGCGATTCCATCCGAGTCATCGAATGAGGGAATTCGAACTGAGCTTCCACATTGGCCTAGTGGATAGAGAACTTGCTTGGGAGTCAGAAGGACCGCGGTTTCAACCCCGGCTCTGCCACTTGTCGGCTCTGTGACCTTGGGCAAGTCACTTGCCTTCTCTGGGCCTCGGTTCCCTCATCTGCAAAACGGGGATTAAGACGGTGAGCCCCACGTAGGACAGGGATTGCATCATACCCGACTAACTAGAATCTACCCCAGCGCTCAGAACAATGCCTGGCATATAGTAAGCGCTTTAACAAATACCATTTTTAAAAAGAGATTTCTGCAGATTCATGAAAAATGGAAGATTTATTCATTTTACATTAAAGCCTCTTGCAATGAGGCCTCCAAGATTCTCCCACTTGTCCTTTTGCAACTGGAGGTTGAGATTTATTTTGGAAAAACAATATATTTCCTGTTTCTTGGAAATTCAAAACTCTGAAGCAGATTGTTTCTGGGAAGAAATAGTGGCGGGGGGGAGGGTGTGTGCCTGCGGATTTGACAGGAATCATCGGATATGATGGCCTTTGATTCAAGCCTGCAGCTGGGAGATAATATAGGCGAAAGCAACTCTGAAGACAAATTCAGAAAGCTGGACTTGGAAAACCATCTCCAACCTTAACGGCCACCAACCCCCTCCCCGCAAAACCGGAATGTCAGTGAGTGAATGCAGCTTTGTTTGCTGAAACGGATCCTTCGCAGAGAATTCAAGACCTCAGAAAATACATCAGCCCACATTGTCCCACAGATCTGATGAGGGAAGATGGACTCCATTTCATGAATAATGATTTTGATTTTAATTTAATTTTTATAGCCTCTGGAAGATAACCATCAACCCCATTTTACAAGCGTGCGAGGAGGAAATGGATTTTAGGGGGGCAAATCTGTTGAGTTGGGGAGATGTCATTATTGGAGAGTTCTGAGTGAAGAATGGAAGCCAAACTCGCCCTGGCTCCTCATTCTCAGACCCTTTTTTAATTTTTTTTTACATCTTTTGTATCGGGTAGCTAACGACTAGCCTCCTTTGTCAAAAAAAATAAAAGGGAAAGCCTATTTTGTTTGTCCACAGAACTGTATTACTCAGTGCTGAGCAATGAGTTATCGCAAGATGATAATCCAATTCTTTGGAAACAAGTCTATGAATCCACAGGCATTTCCACAAATAACACACTGCAGACTTTGGAGCCGACACTTTTATACCCTTTTGAAAGCTGTTTATTAAATCTGGAGAGAAATGGGCCTACCGAAAGAGAAAGCCACCCCAACCAGCATTTCCCCCGTGCCCGGAGATTAATTTTCTGCTCCCGTAAGGAGAAATTTCCATCAGAAACCTTAGAAACCATACGAGCTGTTAGCTGGGATTCAAGAATTGATTTGTAATCATAGAGAGCGTCCCAATTAGAAGAGATTTGGGGGAGAACTTTTTAGAACTTCATTTTTTTAATATAATGGTTAATGATGTTCTGGGCTCATTTTGAGGGGTCATTTTGGTTCATTTTTATTTTATGGTTAGAGATCGTCTTTTTTTCAAGTCCAGTTATTCCATGTAAATGAATGAATGATTGAATGAATGAGTCAATCGATAGTATTTACTGAGCACATCTATTAAGCTCTCGGGAGAATACAGCAGAGGAAGCGGATACATTCCCTGTCCACAAGGAACTTACTGTTTGATCGATCAATCAATCACTGGTACTTATTGAGGGTTTGCTTACTGTGTGAAGAGCACAATACTAAGCACCAGATGACCAAACGCTTCCCAGACCAAAGGATTCCTAGATGAATCTTGAAAAGTAATTCTGTTGGGAAACGTATCTCTTTAAAATGACCCTTGAAGGCGTTGGTTAAACACACCCCTTTGGAACTTACCTTGTTGTCCTGATTGAAATTCACAAACATCCCTGAGGAAATCCAGATGGAGCTGAAATCGACCTGACACGAGTGTGTGTCTGTGTGAACGAGGTGGCTGTGCTATTTGTCCCAAGGTGACTTGCTCTCTTTTCGGTGTGATTGTCCCAAGACCTGAAGAGAGGCATGAGTGAAAAAGCGAAGAGGAAGAACTTGTCTTTCCTGGCTGAAGCGCGTTCCATGTGGGACAGGGACTGTGTCCAACTCGATCAACTTGTGTCTACCCCAGTGCTTGGTACGGTGCTTGGCACAGACTGAGCGCTTGACAAATACCACAGGTATTAAGTCAGTAGATGGAAAAAGCCTGAATACCCAAAACCATTTCCCAGGAGCACAAGCAGTGGGACCAGTGAGCAAGAAAGAACCAGATGGAAACATCTGGTTCATTACGGAGGCAGGACTGGAATTTCGGGAACCAAAGGGGAAGTTTGATTTCCGAGACTGGAGATGACCCCAGGTCTCTTTATGATGCTCATAGTCAACTGAGTTTGGAAGAGTTTTCCGAGGGATGAGGAGCTTATCCCCATGCCATCTTACATCAATCAGTTAATGGTATTTATTGAATGCTTACTCTGTGCAGAGCACTGTACTAAGCACATGGGAGAGTAAAATATGGTGGGTAGATATGATCTCTGCCTTCAAGGACCTTACAGTCTCTTAGGTCCGTTTTCGTATTCTCCTATTGGGTAGCAAAAACAAGCTCAATGCGACTGGATCTAGCACGTACCTTCGCTATATTTCAATGGAGAAAAGGTCTTTTAAGTTGGTCTTAACTAAAATTCCATCAAGAAGAGAAGCAGCGTGGCCTGATGGTTAGAGCAGAGGTCTAGGCATCAGAAGGGCCTGGGTTCCAATCCCAGCTCCACCACTTATCTTCTCTGTGACCTTAGGTAAAGTCACTTCCCTCCTCTGGGCCTCAAAATGCCCGAGAAGCTTTAATTATAAAAACACATTTTCCTTCCTTGACTTTCTCTACAAAAGTAATGGTATTTATTCCGTGCTTACTGTGTGTTAATTGCCAGAGGAGATGCAAGAAGATGATATTGGTGTCCCTGTCCCATACGGGATTCATAATCTATTTTATGGATGAGGCACAGAGTGGTTAATGACACAGCAGGCCATGCCGCTTCCACAGAAATTCCATTCTCAGAGTGAAGCAAGGAATGGGAAAGCAGATACGAGACTTAGCCTCCTCCTCCAGGAAACTCTTCCAAACTAAACAGAAACAACGTGACCTAGTGACAGAGCACGGGCCTGGGCGTCAGAAGGACCCGGGTTCTAATCCCTGCTCTGCTACTTTGTCTGCTGTGTGACCTTGGGCAAATCATTTAACTTCTCTGGGCCTCGGTACCTCATCTGTAAAATGGGGATGAGGACTGTGAGCTCCAAGTGGGACAGGGACCCTGCCCATCCTGATTAGGTTGTATCTACCACAGCACTTAGTACAGTGCCTGGCACATAATAAGTGCTTAACAAATGCCATAAAAAAAACCCATATACAAAAAACAAAAACAGGCAACAAGTATCCTCCAAAGTCTGATGAATGGGCTGATGAATGTGCTATGAGAATGTGTATATGAGAAAGACCAAAGAAGTTATTCAGTGCTTTTAAGAGGCAGGATATTGGATAATCGGAATCAATCAATCAGTGGTATTTCTTGAGCGCTTCCTCTGAGCGGAGCACTGTATTAGGTGCTTGGGAGACTACAGTTCAACAGAGTTGCTAAACATGTTTCCTGCCCACAGTGAGCCTACAGTGTAGTAAGCACTTAATAAATACTATTCCTACTAATAGATCCACAGCTCCACCCAGACTTTACTGTAATAATAATGATAGTAATGTGTGACATTTGTTAAGCGCTTACTACATACAACCCACTGTACTAAGCCCTGGGGTAGTTACAAGATAGTCAAGTCTGACCCAGTCCCTGTTCCACAAGGGGCTCACAGTCTAGGAGGAGGGAGAATAGGTGCAGAATCCCCATTTTACAGATGCTGTGACAGAAGAGTTAAGGACTTGCTCACAGTTTCACAGCAAACAAATGAAGAATTCAGGATTGGAACCCAGGTCCTCTGAGTCCCAGGATCATGCTGCTAGGCCTTGCAGCTTTCTTCTCGGGACCCCAGTGGAGGTCAGCCAGAGTAGAAGCTTCTCTCTCTCTCTCTCTTTCTCTCTCTCCATCTTTCTGTCTCTCTTTGCATCTCTCTATCCGCTAGAAAATCATTAACAGGCTGGCGTTTCCCTTGACATTTTTATGACGTTAGTTATTTTAATATATGGGACACTATTCATCTTAGAACTGACCTCAGAAACATTCCCATAAATGCCACATCAGCTCCGTTCAGGCTACATTTTCTCATTCCTGTCAGGTCTCTGAACTTCGAAATCTATTCAGGGCCTGCAAGAGCTGCTGATTGGCGATACAGTACATGGGGGGACAAGGAAACAGGTCCCCTCCCAATCAATCCATCAAGGCTATGTATTGAGCACTTGCTGTGTGCAGAGTACTGTCCTAGGCACTTGGTAGACTACAGTATAATACAGTCAACTGATACAAATCTGGCTCTCAAGAAGTTTACCCATCTAGTTGAGCAGCTGGTCACTAAAATAAGGTACAGACCGAGGAAGCAACAGAGTAGTAAGATAGGTATTTATGTACTGTGGGAAGCAGCGTGGCTCAGTGGAAAGAGCCCGGGCTTCGGAGTCAGAGGTCATGGGTTCGACTCCCGGCTCTGCCACTCGTCAGCTGTGTGACTGTGGGCGAGTCACTTCACTTCTCTGGGCCTCAGTGACCTCGTCCGTAAAATGGGGATTAACTGCGAGCCTCACGTGGGACCACCTGATTACCCTGCATCTACCCCAGCGCTTAGAACAGTGCTCTGCACATAGTAAGCGCTTAACAAATACCAACATTATTATTACTGTGGGGGGCGGGGGTGAGAGTTAAAGTGCTTAATCAACCAGTCAGTGATATTTATTGAGCACTCCAGAGCACTGTACTAAGCCCTTGGGAAAGTATAATGCAACAGAATTAGCAGACACCTTCCCTGCCCACAAGGAGTTTATGATCTAGAGAGCGTAAGGGATACGTAAGTGATGCAGAAGGGAAGGAGATTGGGGTACAAAGATTAGGGGTTAATCAGGGAAGACTGTGCATAGCGAGTGATTTCACTGACTGGGCAATAGCTTCCAGATGGGTTATTTCCTCCACTCTGTTTCCCACCTCGCAGGGAGGAAAAGAATGGCTCAGAAAAATGGGGATATGGTACCTAAGTGCTGTGGGACTGAGGGTGCGGTGAGTACCGGATGTCCAAAGGACACAGATCCAAGTCCATAGAAAAGCTGGATGTGGGCAGGGAATGTATCTGTTTATTGTTCTATTGTATTCTCCCAAATGCTTAGTACAGTGCTCCGCACACAGTAAGTACCCAATAAATATGATCGACTGACAGTCCATCTCAGAAGGGAGAGGGAGCCGGGGAAAAGAGGGCTCAAGTCAAGATAATCAGGCCAGACCCAGTCCCTGTCCCTCAAGGGTCTCACCGTCTAAATAGGAGGGAGAACAGATGCTTAATCCCCAGTTTACAGATGAGGCAACTGAGGTACAGGGAAGATAAGTGACTTACCCAAAGTCACCCAGCAGGTAAGCGGCAGAGCCGGGCTTTGAATCCGGATCCTCTGGCTCCCAGGTCCGTGCTTTTCTTACTAGGTCACGCTAACATATAGACAAGATTCCGAAATCGTTTTCTTCCCCCATCTCCGAATGTGTGTCTCTGTTTCCAGCCCAAGGGCTTCAGTGTGATTCCAGTCCCGCGTGTGATTGACTTAGCCCCCAAAGCTGCTGTTTACACTGTTGTAGTCATCTTGCTCAGACGACTGTGACATGCAACTCGGATGCAGTGGAGCTGACAGGGCCTGTGAGAGGAACCAGGAAGATGACAGCTTCTCCGGTTTGCAGAGCTGATACAGAATCATCTGTCACTTGATGATAGGCCACAGCCTGTCATTTATCTACTTACCGCTTTAATGTGGGTAAAATGAGCAGGAAAGAGAAAAAAAAAAGTGACAGGAGGGAGAGGTGGAGAGAGAGGAGAAGGAGGAAGAGAGGGGGTGAAGGAGAAGAGAGGGGGATCGAAGAGGAGAAAACAGAGAGGGAGAAAGAAGGGGAGATGGGGGAGGAAATGGAGCGAAAGAGGGACGGACACAGAAATATAAAAAGAATAATTCCAGGAAAGAAACCTAACAGGTCTATTTTTGGGGTTTTTTCGCTTCAAAAATTTCAACTTCCAATATTTTATGTATTTGAAAGTGTTTGCTTTCCAGGAATCAACAGTAAAAGATGCAAGTCCTAAAAACCTTCAGTAAGAGGGCTGGCCACTGGAAACACAGAAAGGCCAAGTGGCCCGGTGGATAGAGCGCGGGTCTCGTTGGCAGAAGGACCTAGATTCTAATCCTGCCTCTGCCACTTGTCTGCTTTCATTCATTCCCTCAATAGTATTTATTGAGCGTTTACTATGTGCAGAGCACTGTACTAAGCGCTTGGAATATACAATTCGGCAACAGACAGAGACAATCCCTGCCCAATGACTGTGGGACCTTGGGCAAGTCACTTCACTTCTCTGTGCTTCAGTTCATCTATAATAAGGGGATTAACACTGAGCCCCTTGTGGGACATAGACTGTTTCCAATCTTGTACCTATTCCAGCACCTAGTGCAGGGCCCTGTACTAAATGCTTGGGAAAGTACAATACAGCAGAATTAGGAATGGGACCAGTCTCCTGCTGCCATTTTTTCCCTAATAATTGTGGCATTTTTTAAGCGCTTAATCTGTGCCAGACATTGTTCTAAGCACTGGCGTAGGTACAAGTAAATCAGGTAAGACACAGTCCCCGTCCCACACAGCACTCACAGTCTTAATCCCCATTTTACAGCTGAGGAAACTGAAGCACAGAGAAGTTAAGTGTCTTGCCCAAGGTCACACAGAAGACAGGTGGTAGAGCCGGGATAAGATCCCGGGTCCTTCTGACTCTCAGGGCCACGCTCTATCCACTAGGACAGATCAGTCGGAGTGAGTGTTTACGAAAAGGGCGAGTGTTGAGCATTGGAACTGGATTTCCGTTCTGATTTAAAAATCCTTGTGGTCATCTGGTTCATTCATGGCCCCAGGGAAGATATCTTTCTGAACTAGTGAGGAGGGAAGGAAAGCAAAGGAAGGAGAGGGAGGAAGAGACGGATTTCTCAAGGATTCCCCCCTCTAGCCTGCTAGCTCGTTGTGGGCAGGGCATGCTTTTATTATATTGCTGTATAAGCACTTAGTACAGAGCTCTGCACACACTAAGCACTCAATAAGATTGATTAATCAAGAGTTAACCCTGTGACTTTTCGTGCCCTTGATGTGCATTTTGTGCATATCGCCTCTGCCGTATTGTACTCTCCCCAGGGCTAAGTACAGTGCTCTACACACGGTAAGGGCTCAATAAATACGATTGATTAATTGATTTGGTCTAGTTTGCAGATGTCAAATTTTTAGGCTGTGCCGTATTTTCCAGCCTCCCTAATGACACTCTTCCCGCCCCCTCCCCCCGCCCTTCTACTGTACTGTGAATCAAATTTAAAATTAGATGAAGTTTGATGGCAGATAATGCGTGGCCCCCAGGCACACCTCTTGAACTGCAACAGCTGCTTTTTGGAGGCATAAAAATAGGTTATTTATGCATTCGCACTGTGCCCTCGTATATAGCGCGGCTACTCATTTTTTCCCCTTCCTTGCTCACTGCTAGTGGCGAAGGTGCAAATTAATGGTAATTAGCATCCACAGGGGCCCCTGTTGGGGAGGGGGGGACAGTCACACCTCAGTCACTAGCTGAATCCACTGGTTTTCTCTGGAGTGTTTCCTTCACCTTGGTCAGGTGGCATCAGACGAGGTTGGGCAACGAGAGGACGTTCAGAATCCAATTCAAGGCCGCTTCCTAAAGCACGGAAATCCCAGGTGACCAAACAGAAACCCCATTCATTCAGTCGTATTTATTAAGTGCTTACTGTGTGAAGAGCAATGTACTAAGCGCTCGGGAGAGTACGATACAACAATAAGCAGACACCTTCCCTGCCCACAACAAGCTTACAGTTTACGTCGTGCTTACAATAAGCATAGCTGAACAGCAATGTGAAAGGGGACATCAATCGATCAATCGTGCTTTTTGAGCATTTACTTGGTTCAGCACACTGTACTAAATGCTTGGGATAGCATATTATTATTATTATTAATAATAATAATAATGGTGGTACTTGTTAAATGCTTACTGTGTGCCAGGCACTGTATTAAGAGCTGGGGTAGATACAAGATAATCGGGTTGGACACAGTCCCTGTCCCACATGGGGCTCACAGTCTAAGCAGCTTGACCTAGTGGCTAGAACACAGGCCTGGGAGTCAGAAGGTCATGGGTTCTAATCCCCGCTCTGCCACTTGTCTGCTGTGTGACCTTGGGTAAGTCACTTTACTTCTCTGTCCCTCAGTTCCCTCATCTGTAAAATGGGGATTGAGACTGTGAGCCCCACATGGGGCAGGGACGGTGTCCAACCCAATTTGCTTATATCCACCGCAGCTTTTAGAACAGTGCCTGACACATAATAAACACTTAACAGATACCATAATAATAATAATTATTATTATTAATAATAATCCCCATTTTACAAATGAGGAAATGCGGAGCGGTCGGTAGAGCAGCAGACTTTTAATCCGAGGGTCCAGGCTTCATGTCCCTGTTAGGGCGGTCGCTCTCTTCTCCCCCGATTAGACTGTGAGCCTGACAAAGGGCAGGGATTGTCTCTATCTGTTGCCGAATTGTACATTCCAAGCGCTTAGTACAGTGCTCTGCACAGAGTGAGCGCTCAATAAATACTATTGAATGAATGAAGCACAGAGAAGTGAAGTGACTTGCCCAAGATCAGTCAGTCAATCAATTTATTGAGGACTTACCGTGTGAATCACACAGCAGGCAAGTGACAGAGCCGGGATTAGCACCCAGGTCCTCTGACTCCCAGGCACATGCTCTATTTACTAGACATTAGAGATCAGAGATGCGATCTCTGACTTCAAGGAGTTTACAGTCTGCTGGGTGTAGAACACTGGACTAAGCACGTGGGAAAGTATTAAAGGTAGGAGATACAATCCCTGCCCTCAGAGAGTTTACAGTCTAGCCGGGGAGGAGAAAACGTCCTTTAAAAATAGAGATTTTTGACCCCATTTTTTACAGGGGAGGAAAGTGACTCAGAGAGAAGTTAAATGACTTGCCCAAAGTCCCTCAGGCAGATGGTGAATCTGGGATTAGAACCCAGGTCTCCTGACTCAGTCCCATGTACTTTCTACTAGACGACTTGATGGAGAGGTGTAAATAGCAGAGTCACCCAGGAGTTGGTGACTGTTTAACCTGTTCCTAAATGATAAGGGAGAGGCAGTGCCCATAATAACAATAATAATGTTGGTATTTGTTAAGCGCTTACTATGTGCCGAGCACTGTTCTAAGCTCTGGGGGAGATACAGGGTCATCAGGTTGCCCCACGTGGGGCTCACAGACTTAATCCCCATTTTACAGATGAGGGAACTGAGGCCCAGAGAAGTTAAGCAACTCGCCCACAGTCACACAACAGACAAGTGGCAGAGCTGAGATTCCAACCCACGATCTCTGACTCCCAAACCCGGGCTCTTGCCGCTGAGCCACGCTGCTTCTCTGCAAGTACTTCTGGCTGGTGAAATGCAAATGTTGGTTTGTTTTTTATGGTATATGTTAAGTCCTTAGAGAAGCATGGCCAGCAAGGGGCTGGGGAATCAGAAGGACATGGGTTCAAATCCCTACACCGTCATTAGTCTGCTGTGTGACCTTGGGCTAATCGCTTCACTTCTCTGGGCTTCAGTGACTTCACCGGTAAAATGGGGTTTAAGGCCGGGAACCCTATGTGGGACATGGATCGCGTCCAACCTGATTAGCTTGTATCTACCCCAGCGCCCAGTATGGTGCTTGGCACATAGTAAAACACTTGACAAATATCTCCATTATTCATTTTTATTATTCCCGAGTAACTCCAAGGCATTTCACTTTCCTGAAGGTAAAAGGCAGACATATGACCTGGTCTGGGTTCCACGAGCAATGGAAATGAGTGGAATTTTTCTTGGGCTCTTCCAAGCTCATTCAAGGTTAGCCTTTGAAAGCTTCCCTTTATCTCCCTGCGAACGACATCTGTGTAATGTTCAGACTGAGGAACCCTTTGGAGATGCCATAGAAATTTGAAACAAAAATCACAATGTCTCTAAATGGTTTTCAAAGAACAAAACACTGTCAAAACAAGATGGATTTTTTTTAAAAAACTTCTTAAGATCTGTTTATTAAAAAATGGATGCCTGTGTTTAAGGATTTTCTACGGAGGAGGCCACCCATTGACACAATCCAGTGTGTGCGTTTGTGTTTTAAACAAGTGCCTTTCGACAACGCGAAAGCTCTTCTTTCCTCTTGTACAAATGTCTGCCTCTCTACCAAGTTCCCCTACGATGTTTATAAGCCAAAGGCAGATGGAGACAATAAGACGGTCTCCGTTCAAATGAACACACCAAGTTCATTTGTCAGAAACTGTGGAAACATTTTCGTGAAGGCTGATTTGCGATCCAAGCTGGTACAGAGCACACAGGCCTGACGCTCCAGCCTTTTATGTACAAATTCTACAAGGATCTAATACGCCATTTACACAAAAATTAATACTTAAGGCAATATTTACGGGAACCCGTTCCAAATCCCAATCCCCAGGCAATCTTCGTTCTCTCCCTCTCTTTCCTTCTTCTAAGCCCTTGCTTTCTTTTCAAGATCCTTTCTGCACTCCAGGACTCTTCCTTTCCTCTTTTATATCTGCTATGCCCTCCGTCCCTTCTCAGCGTATGGACTCTTGACCTCTCTCCAGGAAAGCCAGCTGGGATATCGACTTGCACAATTCATCCTTCATTCCTCCATTATTTTGAGTTTTTAGAAAACCGGGCGAAACGTACGGAATTCACAGCATCCTTTGCCATCACTGAACCAAGCGGTGTGGCTCAGCGAAAGAACACGGACCTGAAAGTCAGAGGACCTGGGTTCTAATCCTGGCTCCACCAGCTTGTCTTCTGTTTGACCTCTGGCAAGCCATTTGACTTCTCGGTGCCTCCGTTTCCTCATCTGTAAAATGGGGATTAAATTTTACACCCTCTTACTTAGACTGTGGGGCCCAAGTGGATGCCTGACCTGTGTCTACCCCAGTGCTGAACTTGACTCATAGTAAGCACTTAAGAAACAAAGGAACAGAAACAAAGCAAAATAAATACTATCTTGGAGGTTTTGGTCAAATGCAGTTCAGAGTGCCAAACTTTTCTGACGCTTGTTAAACCAGACGGCTGTGTTGAAACAGGACTGATGACGGTGCAAACGAAGGGAGTCAAGGAATGGAAGGGCTTCAGAGACACAGAGAGGCCAACCTGGTAAAATCGTCTCGACGCTGCTAACTAGCGTTGTGCCGAGTGAAACGAGACCCAGACACGTCGAGCACACATTTCGTGGCTTCCCTCTGGCTTGGGATTTATGTCGATGGATTAAAAATAAAGGCTGATTTTAAGAAAGAGATCAAGTAGGGTTTTAAATGAAAATTTGGTACAGTGCTGGAAAAATACCAAGATTGTTTTTGTGCAAAATCTGTGACACAGTGAATCCTGTGCCCCTCAGGATTGTCAGGTCATCTTTAATGAAATGTTTTAGGACTAGTTTACTGTAGGTCGAGTCCTGCATTCGGGCATTATGGGTTTTCTAGGATCTTCTTTCTTCAGTAAGAAGAGGAAAAGGAGATGTAGGACTGGAAGCTTTACCTTGTCTGGTGCCGTCGAGTCGTCTTCAATGCGTGGCAATGCCATGGACACATCCCGCCCAGAACGTCCCACCTCCACCTGCATTCGTTCCGGGAGTGGATCCATAGAGTTTTCTTGGTAGAAATCTGGGAGTGGGTTACTATTGCCTCCTTCCGCGCAGTAAACCTGAATCTTTGCTCTTGATTGTCTCCCATGCTGCTACTGCCCAGCACAGGTGAGTTTTGACTTGTAGCAGATTGCCTTCCACTCGCTAGCCGCTGCCCAAGCTAAGAATGGAATGGGTATGTCTCTGCCTGACCCTCCTGTAGTCGAGACCGGTAGAGTAGTGGGAACTCTCCGGCTGTGACCCTGAGAGGGGGAGGTTCACCTTAGAAAATTCCTAAAGCATCTCTGAGCCGAGACAGCCTGTTTTCCACGGTCAGAGTTTACGTGCTTGTACGCAGTAGAATGTGGGATGAGAAAGACAGGCTGGATCAAGTTATGGAGCATTGCTTTTAAGACAAAAGTGTGGACTTTCTAAAACTTTTTTTTAATTGGTGTTTGTTAAAGCCCCATATGACAGGTACCGTACTAAGTGCTGGGGTGGTTACAAACTAATCGGGTTGGACACAGTCCCGGACCCACATGGGGCTCACAGTCTTCATCCCGATTTTACAGATAAGGTAACTGAGGCACAGTGAATTTAAGACACTTGTCCAAGGTCACACGGCAGGCAAGCGGTGGAGCCGGGTTTAGAACCCAGATCCTTCTGAAACCCAGGCTCGTGCTCTAACCATCAGGCCCTGCTGCTTCTCTAAAACTGAAATGGAAACCTATGCCTATGTTTGAATTGTGAATAATATGCATTCAAAAAGTGCTGTTCTGGAGAAACCAGAGATTAGATCACCCTTTTTTGACTAGTGATTTCAAATGATTGATTTAAATCAAATCCACCTGAGGTGGAAGGGGCTGGTTCATCTCTCTCTGTCCTGAAAATGATTCAGGAAATCATCTTCCTGAATGAAATGAATGAAAAGGAAAAGGAAAAAAATAAAGAAAAGAAAGCCAAACTGTTGTATCTTCATCACTGCGACGAGGTCATCGTGAGATTTAACTTCAGGATAACCTGGTTTACCATGTAGGTATTTCCTCATATTTTCATTTACCACTGGAAATGGAGAAAAAGCAGGCTTTCAGTAAATATCGTTAATTAACCCAGAATCCTGGCTTTTTCAGGTCATATGGTCAGTTTATATATCATGGCAATATCATCTTTGCGTCCCCTCGGCCATTATCACGACTTCAGTTTTGAGTCACAGGATTATTTGCCACATCTCCACTTGTCCGTATATCCTTTAAGCCCTTTGTTAGTCACCCCAGTCTCACAATACTTACGGAAATACTCTTGTACTTTACTATTTCCCCTAACCATAATCTATTTTAATGTCTTCCTCCCCCTGAAGATTGCAAGCCTCCCGTAGGCTAGTATACCATCTACCAAGTCTGTGGTATTGTATTATTATCATTAATGTTATTATTATTGTATGTGTTAAGCACTTACTGTGTGTCAAGCACTGTTCTAAACGCTGGGGTAGATACAAGCTAGTCATGTTGGAAAATGGGGATTAAGACTGTGAGCCCCACATGGGACAACCTATCTTTTATCTACTCCAGTGCTTAGAACGGTGCTTGCCACATTTTTATTATTATTAAGTGCTGTCGAGTCGATTCGTAGCGACTCCATGGATATACTTTCTCCAGAATGTCCTGTCTGCTTGGCACATGGCAAGTGCTTAATAAATACCATAATTAAATCAGGTTAGACATAGTCCCTTTTCCCATATGGGGCTCACAGTCTAAGTAAGAGGGAGTAGGATTGAATCCCCATTTTGCAGTTGAGGACACTGAGGCACAAATAAGTGAAGTGACCCGCGCAAGGTCACACAGCAGACACTTGGCAGAGAATACAGGATAGTTGGCTCCCAGGCCTGAGCTCTTTCCACTAGGCCGCACTGCTTTCCCGTATACGGCTCTGCACGTAGTACGTGCTCAATAAATAGCCCCAAGGAATTTATCTGAGGCAGATGATCTAGGCCCGGGATCCCGTAGTGGGGCTTCTCGTTTAACATCCGCATTGTGCTGACATGAACTGCTTTCCTTTCCTATTGAAACAGAAAGTTTCCCAGTGAATTTACAGCAGAAGATAAGCTGAGAATAGAGCTGCTATCTGCGTCTGTGCAGGTTCCGTATGTAATATCCCAGTGCCTGGGCATTGTGTTTTGGCAAACACAAAGATAGTCCGGGCTGGGGTTTTTCGAGTGTTTTTTTCAGTATTTCATTGCAGTGGGCAGTTCATTCCAAGGTCTGGACAAAGCCCTGTAGGAAACAGAGAAGACTCATGTTCTCTCTTCTGTATCTCGAACAAGGTAGCCAAGGGCAGCATTCGCTAATTCCGACGCCGACCTGAACCGAATGAGTACACGTTACGTTACATGCGGAGCACAGTTCAATTAATCAATCGATCGATTGTATTTATCGAGCACTTATCAGGTGCGGTGCACTATATGAAACATTTTGGAGAGTACAGTTGTGAGAAGCGGCATGACCTAGTAGTGGATACGGCACGAGCCTGGGAGTCAAAAGGACCTGGGCTCTGATCGCAGCCCTGCCAACTTCTCTGCTGCGTGACCCTAGGCAAGTCACTTCACTTCTCTGGGCCTCAGTTACCTCATCTGTAAAATGGGGATTGAGATAGTAAGCCCCATGTGGAAAGGGGACTGTGTCCAACCCGATTCGCTCGTATCTACCCCAGCGCTTAGTACAATGCCTGGCACGTACTAGGCGCTTAACAAATGCCGCAATTATCATTAGTAGTATTACAGTATAACAGAGTTGGTTCATAGGTTCTCCTCCCCCAACAAACCTACGGTCTAGTGGGGGAGACAGATGGATTTATTGACATTAAAATAAATGACAGCTTTGGACATGAGTGTTGTGAGACTAAAGGTGGGGTGAATAAAAGGTACAGATCTAAGTGCAAAACCGGGTTAACATAGAACGTAACGATGTCATACAGAACCTTGTTCTGAAATCGGTAGAACTTGAAGCATTTCTCTGAGGTTGGCTGGGGGGAAGGCCTTCCCTCATATCTCACTCCAGAGCTCTGGTGTCTCCCTCTCACGTCCAAATCAATCACCTTGCCCCCTGCTGTATCACCTCACTCTTCTTCTATTACAACCCAGCCTGCACACTTTGCTCCTCTAATGCCAACCTACTCACTCTACCTTGATCTCATCTATCTCACCGCTGACCCCTCTCCCACATCCTGCCGCGGGCCTGGAACGCCCTCCCTCCTCAAATCCGACAGTTTACTCTCTCATCTCAAGGCCCTGTTGAACCCCGTCTCTTCCAAGAGGCCTTCTCTGACTAAGCCCTCCTTTCGTCTTCTCCCACTCCCTTCTGCGTCATCCTGACTTGTTCCCTTTATTCATCCCCCTCCACCAGCCCCATAGCACTTATGTCCATATCTGTAATTTATTTATATTAATATCTGTCTCCCCCTCTGGAATGTAGGCTCACTGTGGGCAGGGAAGCTATTTATTTATGTGGGGTCTGCACACACTAAGTGCTCAGTAAATACGATCGATTGATTAATCGACACCGGCGGTGGGAGCCGAACACTCATCTCACTTCAGTCATATTTATCGGGCGCTTACCGTTCTCAAAACACTGGACTAAGTGCTTGGGAGAGTATAATAAAACAATAAACAGACACGTTCCCTGTCCGTTGCGAGTTTACACTCTAGAGGATGAGCTTATGCATCGAGGCAGTTACAAGATACCCAATATGGCCACTTAAGAGACACTTCTCTCCCCTGTAATCTCATCATCCCAATTCATCTCGTGAGATTTTTCAGCACGCCCAGTCCGCATTCATAAGCGAAATCAACCTCTTCATAAAAATCTCATAAATGTTCCCCTCTGTGCACTTCGGCTAAAACCCATTCTCTCCTTCCTCCTCCCCCACCGCCTGAGCCCCGACCCCTCATCCCCTTCCCCTCTGCCTGTTCTGCTCTGCAGGGGATTCTGCAAAAATCAACTTGTGAGATCAAAGTAGGGCACTCTGCCCATCTCAGAATTCCTAATGTGTCCATGTAATGTCGATAGCAGGCATTCAGAGTGCTGTCTCTTTCAAAAAGCTAGGGGGAAAGGGCACTTTTATCACAAGACATAATGCATTCAAAATTCGATGCGGTTTTTAGAATCAAAAATAATTATCCCCGCCACAGATAAAATGACTTTGTTGTTTCCTCCTGTTCTTTTTCCTTGCATGTCAGGGACTGTCAGTTATTTTCATGGTGCGCTATGTTCCTTTTTCTTTCAATCTGAAAATTGCTACCTTGATTTATAGCTCGTAAGCCCCATCACTCCCATTGTCCTTTAAAATACATTTTTTTTTCTCATCTGCTGCAGAGCAGAAAGGGAGGGCTGATGTTCTCGGGGTAGAAGAGGAAAGTCAGAGCGGCCATTGTATTCTGAACCCCTTTCTGGGTTGACCGGTCTTTGCCTTTTCCTCACGGAGTCTGGTTGTCCTCACTCCTGATGGGAATTTGACATAGAGTTCTATCTCTGCTCCGCCCAGGATCTGAGTCCAATCTCTCCCTCCATCGTGGCTTAAACTGAATGGGCACCGACTCTACTGCTCATCAGTCCCCAGTGCTCCTCCCCCTTGGTTCTCCAGTGCTCCTACCCCTCGATTCCCAGTACTCCTGACCCTCGGTCCAAGCGTGGCTTTCTCCACCACCCCCATGGCCAGTCAGACCTCCCCCTCTGATCCTTCGCCTGCCTTATCCCCCTGTCTTGCTGTTCTGTCTCTCTCTCTGATCCGATTCTTCCCAGTGCTATCTCAGACCTGGCCTTTTCATCTCAATGTAATAATTGTGGTGCTTGTTAAGTGCCTGTGAAGTGCTAAGCACTGGGGTAGATACAAGACAATCAGGTCAGTCCTCGTCCCGTATAGGTCTCCCAGTCTTAGTAGGAGGGAGAACGGGTATCGAATCCCCATTTTACAGATGAGGAAAACAGGGCTCAGAGTAGCTAAGTGACTTTCCCGTTAGGATTAGAACCCATGATCCGGGATGTTCCATAAACTGGGATTAGTAGACATGTTCTTGGCTCCTCCACACGCCTCACTGCATTTCCATGTGGGGGGTTGACGGATTGAATTGAGGAACCGGGTGGACCCCGAGGCGAAGATCTCTTTTCTAGCCAGCCCTCGGCGACAACCGGAGAACCCTCAGCTCTCACCCGGCACTGCACGGTGCCACGGGTTGTCCCTGCAGCCCCCAGAGCGGCATGGCCTAGTGGAGAGAACATGGGCCTGGGAGGCAGAGGACCTGGGTTCTAATCCTGGCTCTGTCACTTGTTTGCTGGATGACCTTGCGCAGGTCACTTTTCCTCTCTGGCCCTGTTCCCTCATCTGTAAAATGGGGATGAAATTCCCTTTCTCCTTTCCCATTAGGCCGTCACATTGGGCAGGGACTATGTCAGGCCTGATTATCTTGTAATGACCCCAGTGCTTAGTACAGTGGTCGGCACAGGGTAAGGGCTGAGCACACACCACCGTTGTTATTATTATACCGAAACTGGGGACCGTGGGGGAGCAGGGGCGGGTCCAAACCTGACCCATAGCATGGACGGTGACAGCCCTCGATAAAACCGGGCCCCCAAATGCACGTGATGTTCCATGTATGCAGTGTAAAATGACGTGGTCGCACAGCGCCATTTTCTACCCTATCCCGTCCGCATCTAGCCAAACCTAAAAGGCTTCTCCGGGGCAGCCTGATATCCTCACTTGGTCCAGAGCCGGTACATTTCCCCTCCCAGACTCCTCCAAACAGGGGCACCGCTTCCGGACCGTGGCACCCAGTGGCAGGACGTGGGGCAGAGAGCGCCTCGGTGCTGAAAATACAAATATCAGATAGAAAGCCACCTGGCACCTAATCCGTATTGGACCACGGGACAGTCCATCTGAAAACGAGACTGTCCGACGTGAAACGGGATGAACGTCACCCTACCGCTGCAATCCATCCCGGCTCCACTACTTGTCAGCTGTGTGACCTGGGCAAGTCACTTCACTTCTCCATGCCTCAGTTACCTCATCTGTAAAATGGGGATTAAGACTGTGAATGTTATGTGGGACGGGGACTGCATCCAACCCCATTATCTTGTATCTACCCCAGCACTTAGTACAGTGCTTAACCCAGAGCTTCCACATCCCGTGGGCTGGGCCTGGCCTGGGCAGAATTTCAGTGTATGAGATTCCTTGATGGACCAAGGGAGACCTGATTCTACCCTTTGGGAAACTCAGATGGAATTCTAGTTCTTGATGAAGGAAGGAGACCCTTTCACTCATGGAAGATGGTAGCTGCCTTCCCCTTCTCCACCTCTAGACTGTACACTCGTTGTAGGCAGGGAAAGAAGCATCTATCAAGCTCACTGTGGGCAGGGAACACAGGTACCCACTCTGTTATATTGTACGGTCCCAAGTGCTTAGTATAGTGATCTCTGCATACAGCAAGTGCTCAATAAATGTCACTGTCTTTGGGAATCCCCTCATAACTTCTCTCTCTCATCAAGATGTACTGTGTAAAAGCAAGGCTCAGTCACCGCTGCCATTCAATAAATGTCTAGCTTTTGGCTTCTGTTACTAAATTCCTTTCATTCTCTTCTTAACCTTGCAAAAATGAGGATAATTGCTTAACAAAAAGGATGCGGAGCTATTAATTACAACCTTAGTTGTTTCCAGACTTGATTATCGCAATTCATTGCTTCCTAGTTATTTGGTTAGTGCTGTCAGGAGATTGGACTTGGTGCATTATGCCATTATCAGTTTTTACGAGACTTTGCTTCTACGGTTACATCACTCTGGGTTTTAAAATGTCTTTTATTTCACGGAAGCTGTTGAACTGACTTTGAGAACTCCATCTAGTGAAGTGGAAGTTATGAATCCAACTTTCTCCATAAACATTTCCAAATCTCTGCCCGGAGACAGTGTAATGAACTTGGCATGGACCTCTTTTTTGGAGTAACCATTTTTTGGATCTATCTTGTAACATAAGTGCTTTGGGAAGGGGAGGAGGAGGTCCCCCAAAGGCTCAAGTGACATGGGAGTACTGGAGTGTCAGTAGAAATAATAATAATAAATAATAATTATGGTCTTTGTTAAGCACCTACTATATGTCAAACACTGTTCTAAGCACTGGGGTGGATACAATGTGGACAGAGTCCCCGACCCACATGAGGATCACCGTCTGAGTAGCAGAGAGTAGGATTTAATCTCCAATTTACAGGTGAGGTATGTGAGACCAGAGAAGTGATAAGACTTGCCCAAGGTCACACAGCAGACGTGGCAAAACAGAGATCAATAATATTAATAATAATAACGATGGTATTTGTTAAGCACTTATTATGTGCCAAGCACTGTTCTAAGCTCTGGGGTGGAGGGGATACAAGGTAATCAGGTTGTCCCACGTGGGGCTCACAGTCTTAATCTCCATTTTACAGATGAGCTAACTGAGGCACAGAGAAGTTAAATGACTTGTCCCAAGTCACACAGCTGACAAATGACAGAGCGGAGATTAAAACTCAGGTCCTCTGACTCCAGGTCTGTTCTCTTTCCATCTGAGAGATTACTCAGGGAAGGCTTTCTGAAGGAGATGTGATTTCAGATGGCCCTTGAAGATGGGGAGAGCAAGGGTTGGTTGGTTATGCTGTAGACTACAAGCTCCTCTCTATAGAGTGTAAGGTCCTTGTGGGCAGGGATCGTGTCTACCACCAACTCTAATGCATCTTTTACTCTCCCAAGTAACTTAGTCCGGTAAGTACTCATTAGAAACCACTGAAAGATTGATTGATTAAAGCGGCAGGGAGTTCCAGGCTGGAGGGAAGTTGTGAGCAAGGGGTCGATGGTCAGAGAGACGAGAGCAGGGCACAGTAAGATGGCTTAAGAGAAACCGAGCAAGCACCGAGTGGGCGAGATGAGGTGTAATTATACAGGAATAAGAGTAGGGAAAGAGCTGATTTAGTGCCCCAGATCTGATGGTCTCCTATATTTGTCATGTATAAGGGGCCAAATACACAATTCTGGGTAATTCTGGTAAGACTACAGAGTCCAAACTTGGTTTAGAAGTCAATTCCCCATTGGTCCTGGGAGAAAATTGGTTCTGACTGGCGAATTTTGGACTTAATGTGCAGTTTTTAGGATCAGACAGTATGTGAGTGTGTGCGTGCTCAGTGCTCAAAAGAGACCCCACTGACATTATTTATCTTCCCGGCAACACATTTGCCCACTGATTAACGTCGACTAGTTTTATGTGACCTTTTTCCATTTCGGAAATCAAACCTACTATTCGATTTTCCATCCCCAGTGGGTAGGAACTGTGTCTTGTGTGCCAGTGTACTCGCCCAGGATCTTGATACAGTGTTCTTTCTACACCCAACAGATAGTAAATATCATCAATTGATTGATTACCAGCAGTCCAGTCTGCCCCATTTGGGGCATGTTACAGCAAACCCATGGTGAGAGAGCCATTAACACAGACATCTCAGGGTCGCTGCGCGCAGGGAATGTGTCTGTTTCTTGTTGTGTCGTACTCTCCCGAGCGCTTAGTGCAGTGCTCCACAGTAAGCGCTCAGTAAATATGATCGAATGAATGAATGGTTTGTGAATTCGCTCAATCCATCAATAGTATTTGTTGAGCGCTTATTATTAAGAGAAATACCTGCGTGACTCTAACTGGAAGGAACTCTGACTGCAGACTCTGCCTCAGCCGGCATTTCTTGGCTCCGTTCAGATTGTTTCACATCCTCGCTGTTCTTCGTTTTCCATTTCGTAACCCTGACAAACAGAACTGTTAATTACAAACGGCCCCCTCTCTCGGAATCCCATCCGATATGAAGCTGCGGTACAATACCCTGCTCTATTAAATTTCAATTTAATTAGCTTTATGGCATCACCGCCATCCTCCACTCAGGAAATGGCGAATGTAGGGCGAGAGGCTTGGATTGACGGAAGCGGGATTGCAGGAAACCTCATCCTGAGCCGTAGGATTCTGCCTCCCGAGGGCAATAGTGACGTGAAAATGGTGAAATCGGTCACCTCTGCTCCCCTTCCTCCTCCATGATCCTTGTTCTTTCACAAAACAGCGAGTCACCCACGAAGCTGGACTTGGTATGAGATTTATTTGTTGTATTCTGGGGTTGCAAGCAAGGAACACCTCTGAAAATCATTAGGACAGCTCTGGAAATGGAAGAAGTCTTTGGTCAAAAAGATTCCCTCTGTAATGATTCATCTTTTTAGGGTCAAACTGGATCTTGCACTCATTGCAAAAACTAAAAAAAAAAAGGAAAATTTCAATTAAAAGTGCATTTTGCATTGAAGGATAATTAGTATCAGCACCAATCTGCTTCTTCTAAGTCTTGATGTGAAAATTAAAGAGCGGCACTTTCCTGATTCCCAACTTTAACTGTCTCCCATTATAAGTGCTGAAGGCCTAGAGCTCACACCAAAAAACTCAGGCAACTGTGATATTAAAGAGGAAACAAACCAGAATCTCAGCTGATTGGATTTTTTTATGGAATCTGTTAAGCCCTTATTATGTGCAGGCACTGGGGTAGATAATTCTAATTCTATTTTTCTATTTTGATGCTATTGATTCCTGTCTACTGGTTTTGTTTTGTTGTCTGTCTCCCTCTTCTAGACTGAGAGCCCCTTGTTGGGTAAGGATTGTCTCTCTCTGTTGCCGAATTGTACTTTCCAAGCGCTTAGTACAGTGCTCTGTACACAGGAAGCGCTCAATAAATAGGATTTAATGAATGAATGAATACAAGGTTGTCAGATTGGACATAGTCCTGCATGGGCTCACAGTCTGAATCCCCATTTTACAGATGAGGGAACTGAGCCACAAAGAAGTGAACTGACTTGCCTAAGATCACACACAGCAGACAAGTGGCAGAGTGAGGATTAGAACCCGGGTCCTTCTGACTCCCAGGCCCCTCTCCCAGCCTCACTGAAGCACAGGTCCTCTACAAAGCAACGCGAGCGGGGACTCTTTTCCATCCAGAGCAACGGCGGCGCAGAGGGTTACGGCAGGTTGCGATGGGGCTCCGAGGGCGGGGAGCCCTGGGCAGTTCACCCGCCGCCTCCTCTAAGAGAGAGCTCTGAACAATCCATCTCCTTCTCCATCCCTCACCCACACGTTCAGTTCTTGCCCGGTGCTGGAAAGCTTGGGTTCTTTGGAAAGCCAACCGGAGATTCCAGGAGCCTCTCACCAACACCAACCCACCAGGACGAGGGGTTTTTAAGGAGACAGATTTCGGCTTCGAGCTTCCGAGGGACGGGTATATATATCATGGTTAGGGAGGAGAAGGAGAAGCGAACAAACGGTGGAAGGAGCCTCGGTAGAAATGTGTCCCCTGGCCTCTGCCTCTCACAAGGGCTGAGCCTAAGAACTCTTTCCTCTGAGGACCATCTTTGGTAGCTCAAGCTTCCTCGGGGGCTGAGCGGGGCTTCCTCTTCAGCTCCTGGTGGGATGAATGCCCTTCGCCGCAGGGCAGCTCTCCCCGCTGTATTAGCTTGAGACTCAAGAGGCCCCGGCCTTCCAGTTCCTTTCCTCGCCCAATCATCGGAAGGATTTGTGTTTGTGGAGATTTCCAGAAACTGGCACCCGGGTTTAGAGCTTGGACCTCACCCCAATTAACCAGCTTCTAAAGGAACACTGAATGCAACGTTCATTTTTTTTTTTTTTGGAGTATTGAAGTTTCTCTTAGCCAAACCCTCCAGCCGACAATGACCTCTCGTTGAGAGCCCTATTGGCTAATTGCTCTGTTGCCAGTGATTACTAAATCTCTCTCTTTGGATCTAGAAATTTCATCCGTTTGGGTTGCAGACTGATTTTCGAAAGGAGAAAAGTATAGGAACACAATCGCTGCATTCCCCCTCTCGATAGTAGGGAGTATCTTCAGTTAGGAGATGTACAAACCAGCTGTTCCTTTTCCCGAACGTTCCATCAGCCTTTCTGCACCTCCATCTTCAAATTTCCCTCTTTCTTCTTCTCAAAGAGCAAGTGAGGGTGGCCGTTTGAACAGATTCTGAAATCAGCCCTTCAAATAACCCATTTTTGTTTCCCGGTCCATTAGATGGAAAGCTTCTAGAGAGTGAGGACCATGTCTTCTACCTTTTTTAAATTTTATGGTGTTGATTAATCACTTACTTTGTGCCAGGCACTGTACTAAGTGCTGGGGTAGGTATTAGCTAATCTGGTTGGACACAGTCCATGTCCCACATGGGGCTCACCGTCTTAATCCCCACTTTACAGATGAGATGACTGAGGCACAGAGAAGTGAAGTGACTTGCACAAGTGTCAGAGCCAGGGTTGTTTTCATTACCCTCTCAATAAGTCAGTCATCAGTGGCATTTATTGAGTGCCTACCATGTGCAGAGCATTGTACTGATCAATCAACCAGTCAGTGATGTTTATTGAGGTTTTACCATGTGCAGGGCATTGTACTAAGCACTTGGGAGGGCACAGTACCATAGAGTTGGTAGATACAATCCTTGTTTTCAAAATGTTTACCATTTCTTAGCACCTAGTAGCCGTGTGGAGCAGCCGAGTGGCCAAATTGAAAGAGCATGGGCCGGGGAGTCAGAGGACTTGGGTTCTAATCCCAGTCCTGCCATTTACCTTCGGGGTGACCTTGGTCAAGTCACGTCACTTCCCTCTAGACTGTAAGCTCTTCTGGGCAGGGAATGTGTCTGTTCACTGTTATATCGTCCTCTCCCAAGTGCTTAATGCAGGCTCTGCACCCAGTAAGCGCTCAATAAATACGATCGAATGAGTGAATGAATGAATAGTAGTCTCTCTGGAACCTAGAACATTCTTGCCAACTTGGGTAAAGTGAGTTCACCCACCTCACCTCACTGCATCTAGAGATGCAGTTCTCTAGAATAGACTCTAACTGTCTAAAATAGACAGTGGGTTTGTCAGCCCCCATGTCCATATGCCTGATACCCAATATCTATATCCTTCTTACGTAGCTATCCTCACCCACTTGAAATCTGTCCTTTTTTTTTTTATGATATTTGTTAAGCACTTACGAGGTGTCAAGCACTGTTCTAAGTGCTGGTATAGATACCAGCTAATCAGGCCGAATACAGTCCCCATCCCACATGGGGCTCACAGTCTAAGGAGGAGAGAGAACAGGTATGGAATCCCCATTTTCCAGATGAGGAAACGGAAGCAGAGTGAAGTTAAGTGACTTGCCCCAAATCACACAGCAGGCAAGTGGCGGAGCCAGGAGGAGAACCCCGGTCCTCTGGCTCCCAGGCCTGTGCTCTATCCACTAGGCCATGGTGCTTCCCGGACCGTGCTCTTCCCATTTCTTCAGGAGTCAAAGATTTCCCTTCCACCCCCACCCAGGGGCTTCTCAATGAGGGAAGCTGTTTCCTTCCACGCGTATTTCTCTGCCATCCAGAGAACTCCCTCCACATCCGAAACTTCTCCTTCAGGTGGGAGACCATCGACTCCATCCTATCTCCCTCTCCTTTCCAGCCTGCACTTCTCCCCACTGACTCAGAACCACCTCGGAGTCGGTGTATGGTTCTCTCACATCTTCTGCTCGGGAGCCGCTTCTCCTCAAGCAGCAACAGTTTTCTAACCGACGATCGATCTCCCTCCTGTTCGCCCAGCGAGGATGCCGAGAGCCGTTGCAGCCAGTTTCCATCAGAGGATGAATTCCTTATTGAGACGTATTTGCTGTAACATTCGCTGTTTCAAGGACTGCTCTGTCGGGTGCTTGAGAGCCTCGGTAAAGGAATCCATCTCTCTCAACATACCTCCTCTGGCTCTGGACCCCCTCCCGGTGTAGAGGATAGACCCTTCCGGCAGTTAAGGGCTTTCTCCTCACCAATTAATATTTCCAGAGCGGGTTCCACCGGCTAAACGAGAATTGGGAGATGTGGACCGCCACCCTCCACACGCTCAGTCGACGTTGTCGTACAGGTTGCTAAGGAGAGCAGGAAACCGTCTCCATCCATTGTTACCTTCCGGCTCCCTCCCGCCTGTGGAGTGGGGTGGGACACAGTAAGCCCTTAACAAATACCGTAAAAAAACTGTGAGTGGTATGAAATTTTTATTGCGTACTTTCTGGGCATCCAAGCCCATGCTAAGCCCTAATAGAGATATAAGAGTTCTCTGTCCTGAAGCTGAAACTTCTAGCTCAATCTGTTGGCCGTGGTCTATCTTGGCCTTTCCCTTCTCCCTTCAGAGCTCGGAAGGCCGAACTACAGACTTTTCAGGTTCAGGGATCTGGAATCGGTGATGATAACGCCAGCCATCGCCCACGTGATCGGATCATTTTGACTTGGGGAGGAAACAGCTCTCCACACATTGAAAATGTCTCTCAGCAGGGGACTTTCTTCTCGTCCCGCTTCCAGCATCTTCCTGTGAGTTTTCTGTAATTATCCAAGCCTCAGGATGGAGGAAGTGGGCAGACATCTGTCGCTCAGCCTCCTTCTGACCCCTCCACCTCTAATTAGCGCATGGAAGGCCAATGCGCTTAATATGTTGGATGGTATTCACAGTTGGCAGCCAGAGTCCTGCAAGATTCTGGTCCAGAATCTGAAGTTGGCAAAGCACAGAAGGGAGGAGGAGGACGAGGGGGAGGAGGAGGGCGAGGAGGAGGAGGAAAGGAAAAGGAGGAGAAAAAGCTGGAGGAGGAGAAGGAGGTGAAGAAAGGAGGAAGAGGAGAAGAAGAAAGGAGAAAAGAGAAGAGAAGGAGGAGAAGGAAAGGGAGGAGGAGGAGAAAAAGGAGGAGGAGGAAAAGAGGAGAAAGGGGGGAGGAGGAGGAGAAAGAAGGGGAAGAGAAGGAGGAGGAAAGAGAAGAGGGAGGAGTAGAGGAGGAGGAGGAGCAGAGGAGTTGGAGAAGGACAGAGAAGAGGAGGAGGAAGAAGAGAAAGAAGAGGAGGAGGAGAAAGGAAAACAAAGGAGGAGGAGAAAGGAAAAAAGGAGGAGGAGGAGGAGGAGGAGGAGGAGAAGCAGGAGGGAAGGGAGAAAATGCATAGGGGGAGTCCTATGGGATGGATCAGCCAATCAATAAATCAGTGGTATTGACTGAGCATTTACATTGTGCAGAGCACTGAACTAAGGGCTTGGGAGAGTACATAGACTCAGTAGCAACAACACCTTCAGATACGGGACATGATCCTAGGACTTATCATCCTCATCATCATTATCATCATCGCTCTCACTATCATCCTTGATACCATCAATCAGTCAGTCAACTGAGCACTCACTGTGTGCCAAGCACTGTACTAAGTGCTTGGGAGAATACTGTATAACAGAGTTGGTTTTCATTCATTCAGGCATATTTACTGAGCATTTCCTGGGCGTAAAGCACTGTACTAAGCACTTGGGAGAGTATAATATAACAACAAACCGACAAATTCCTGCTCACAACGAGCTCACAGACTAGAAAGGGCCGATAGCCATCAACATCATCCTCGTCATGACATAATCAGCATCACCCTCATCATCGTGGTCATCATCAGGAAGTGTCTTGTGGGCGGGACCCTGTCTTGAGCACCTACAGAGCACTGTACTAAGCCCCTGATGAATGCAGAGAATGCTACCAAGCACTTACAGTGTGCAAGACAGTGTACTGAGTGCCTATAGGGTACAGAGAACCTGTGAGGAAATCGAGAAAAAGGAAGCATTGATGACACCAAGCGTGTGACCTTCTGAGACCCGTTAGTGATAGGAAAGGGAGAAGATTCAAGAGGAAGAGAAGCACTTCGGGTAGTCTAATGCTCTGCCCGCAATAAGCATTTGATAAATACCATCGATTGATCGCGTAAAGTGCCAGGAGATCATTTGAGCTGTGATGGCCAGAGGAGGGAAGGGGTGAGAGGGGTTTGCAGACTGCTTTGGGAATCTCTGAGCTCTAACTAGTTTGAGCCAGCAAGCAGTAAAAGGAACTCACCCAAGACACTGTGGGAACAGTACTTTAATTATGGTATTTGTTAAGCGCCTACTACATGCCAAGCACTGTTCTAAGCGTTGGAGTTGATACAAGGTAATCAGGTTGTCCCACGTGGGGCTCACAGTCGTAATCTCCTTTGTACAGATGAGGGAACCGAGGTCCAGAGAAGTGAAGTGACTTGTCCAAAGCCACACAGCTGATAAGTGGCAGAGCCGGGATTAGAACCCACGACCTCCGGGTCCCAAGCCCGGGCTCTTTCCACTAGGCCACGCTGCTTCATCCTTCCGAAAAGAGCTAGTAATAATAACTGTGGTATTTGTTAAGCGCTTATTATGTGCCAGACACTGTACTAAGCACGGGGGTAGATATAAGCAAATCAAGTAGAACAAAGTCCCTGCCCCACATGGGGCTCACGGACTTAATCCACATTTTACAGATGAGATAACTGAGGCACAGAGGAGTTAAGCGACTTGTCCAAGGCCACGCAGCTGACAAGTGGCAAAACAGGATTAGAACCCAGGTCCTTCTGACTCCCAGGCCTGTGTTCTATCCGCTAGACCACGCTGAGCGGTATGTAGAGCCAGGAGCTTGCATATCCCACTCTCGAGAGGGGAATGCAGGCCTCCATTTCTCTCTCCCACTCCACACCAGATGATTAATTGATTTAATAAAGTCTAACATCTGGACCGCTTTCAGGGCATGCCCTCCTTATTAAACGGGTGACGATGCTGAAATGCAAAATGCAACCGCTCCCCCATGTCTGGGAGGCTGGTGGTCTGGGCCGTTTGTCGGGGTTGGGGAGGAGGAGGGCCTAAACCCCTCCCTCCAGGGCTTGAGAAGCAGCGTGGCCTAGCGGAGGGGGCTGGGAGCCAGAGGATGTGGGTTCTAATCCCGGCTCTGCCACTTCTCTGCTGTCCAGGCTGGGAAAGGTGCAGCAAAAACAGCCTTGCTTTGTCTTTTGCTGTCGAGTCGTCTCCAACCCGTGGACACATCTCTCCCAGAATGCCTCACCTCCATCTGCGATCATTCTGGTAGTGTATCCATAGAGTTTTCTTGGTAAAAATAGAGAAGTGGTTTATTGACGTCTTCTTCTGCGCAGTCAACTCGAGTCTCCACCCTTGACTCTCTCCCATGCCTCTGCTGCCCAGCATGGGTGAGTTTTGACTGGTAGCAGGCGGCCTGCCACTCGCTAGCTACTGGTCAAGCTAAGGATGGAATGGACAGGCCTCTTCTTGACTCTCCCTCCCATAGCCGAGACTGGTAGAGGACTGGAAACTCTCCAGGTGTGAGCCCGAGAGGGAGAAAAGCAGGCTACCTCACCCGAACCAGGCTCAGCAGAGAATTGCATCTGGTGAGCTTACCCTTTTCTTATGAAAATACATAAAAATGAAGACGTAATAGACTTTAAATTTCTCGAGGGCAGGGAATGTGCCTACTATTAGACCGTAAGCCCGTCCAAGGGCAGGGACTGTCTCTATCTGTTACCGATTTGTCCATTCCAAGCGCTTAGTGCAGTTGCTCTGCACATAGTAAGCGCTCAATAAATACTATCGAATGAATAAAAGTGTAATTGATTGACTGATTGAATGCCTGCTGTGTGACCTTAGGTAAATCACTTAACTTCTCTGAGCCTCAGTTTCCTCATCTGTAAAATGGGGATTAAATATGTTTTCTCCCTTCCACCTGTGAGCCCCAGCTGGGACAGGAACAATGTCCAATTTGATTATCTCTATTCTATCCCAGCATTTAGCATATTTGGCGTAGAGTAGGTGCTTAATAAATGCCATTATTATTACTATCATCAATTCATATATTTATCTTATGTTTTATATGCCTTTGTCCTTTCTCCCCTATTAAATGGGAAGCTCTTCAGGGGCAGAGTTTGTACAACTAGAAAATTTTTAATGTGATAAATGGGATTTTCCCTGAGTAGTGAAAGGTGAAGGGTTTTTCTATAATGTTTTTCTTGTTTTTTTGCCAAAATGCCATCCTTCATGCTAACAAACTTTGAACAGAGTAGCCAGTTAATGAAGACATCAAGGAAAGCAAAACACATAAAACTCTAAAACAAGAAATTGAAGATAGCTCAGGGTATTAAGACACGAAAAAAAGCAAACAAAAGAAGAGGAAGAAAAACGTCTATAATTGATTAGAGGCAAAAAAGATGGAGTTTGGACAGGGAAAACCAAGTAAAAGAGGGAGCAAAGTCTATTGAATTTTGAATCTTCAGGGTCATTCATTTATAAAGCCGTTGCTTTCTCGAGACTCGAGACTTTTAAGGAAGCTTAAAAAATAGCACTCATTATGTAGCTGACCCAGAATTTTTGAAAAGACATGACGTTGATGATATTGAAGGGCAGTGTGGCTTAGCGGAAAGTCTATGGGCCTGACAGTCAGGGGACCTGGGTTCTAATCCCAGCTCTGCCGCTCGCCTGCTGTTTGACTTGGGGCAAATCCCATAATTTCTCTATGTCTCAGTTTCCTCAACTGTAAAATGAGGATTCAGTGCCTGTTCTCTTTCCTACTTAGACTGTAAGCCCCATGCGAGACAGAGACTAAATCTGACCTGATTAACTTGAATCAGTCCCAGCTCATAGAACAGTGCTTGAAACATAATAACCGCATTTATGAAACCATCTTTCTGGGAATTTTTCATGGAGCGTTGGCATAGATACAGGGTTGGACACAGTCCATGTCCCACATGGGAGTCACGGTTTTAATCCCTGAGGGAAATGAAAGAAGTGACGAGACTTGACCGAGGTCACCGAGCAGACATGTGACAGAGCCAGGATTAGAACCCAGGTCCTTCTGATTAGGCCATGCTTCTTCCCCCCTTCCTGATTCTCAGTCTAGAGCTGGCCATTTTATAAGATCAATGCCCAGCCCTGCCTTTTGACCCTAGATTTTTGCCTGATCCATCATGCTGATGAGTCGCTGAATGAATGACATTTTCCATCCACGTAGGATTTCAGCGGGTACGGTGATGTGGCCAGGCTGTGGGTGACTTTTCTTGAACTGTTTCTGATTGTCTTTCGAGATTGTGAGGTGCATTTGCTGTGCCATGTAATTAATTACCGGCAGCTCACCATTATGTGACGAAGTCTTTTGGGAGCTTATGCCACGGAGAAATGAGGACTGATTAGTTACCTGATTTGTGGAAGGGAATAGAAGCTGAATACATTTCAGGAAGTAATGAATGACTTGGGAGAAACCCTTTACAAGTAATTCTTGTGAGTTATCGCTCTAACACGATGGTAGTTTTTGTGAGGTTACTGTGGTTTTTGATCTATCAGATACCATCCATCCACACCAATATGAAAGGCTCTAGTTAAGACCACCTTTTCTCCCGAGGAGTCGTTGGCTAAAAGAAGAATAACCGACTAATCTTGATGTCAGTTCGATCGAAATTGGTCCGAGCCTTGTGGATTCCGACTCGAGAATGCTCCTTGGCTCTCATAGAGCTGTTTGCTTCTTTTCCAACATTCCCTGAACAATGAAGTCATGAATCCTCACCACATCTCGTTAAAGGTGGATAATTCTTGCTTAATTTTAGCTTTTTCTCACAGCGATGGTGATATCATCCTCTTTCTGAACTAATTAGATTAGTGGCAGTCTGTCTCCAAGTAACAGAAGAGAACGAAGCCTGCTCTTCCCAGTAATTTTTGACCTCAGAGGCCAGATTCCCTTCTCCATTAAGGAGTTCCCCGGAATCGCGGGGAGGGGACCGGGGCGGGGTGAGAGAGAGAGAAAGAGAGAGCGAGTGCCTGCACGCACTAGATCCTTGTTTGGGAGGGAGAATAGATTGACAATCCAGAGAGTCAGAGGACCTGGGTTCTAATGCTGGGTCTACCGGTTGCCTGCTGTGTGACCTTGGGCAATTCACTTCATTTCTCTGTGCCTCAGTTTCCTCATCTGTAAAATGGGGATTCAATGGTGTTCTCCCTCCTTTTTAGACTGTAAACCCCATGATTGACTTATACCTGCCCTAGTGCTTAGAACAATGCTTGATACATAGAAGACACTTAACAAATATATTAATAACAGTAATAATGCTATCAATAATACACTCACTTGAGATTGACCCACTTTCCTGAGATAAGGAGAATCTCTCCATCCAAGCAGTAAGTGATTTAAAAGGGCAAACGTTTCATCCAATCAATAAGTAGAATTTACTGAGCCCCACTGGGGGTATAGAACACTGTACAAAGCGCTTGGGTGACTACAGGTAGAATAATCAGAAGATGGGATTCCAACCCTCAGAGAGCTCCCATATCTTGATCTCATAATTCTCATTTTGCAGCAATAAGCCTACCATTATATTTTGGCCTCCCTTCTTTTTTGAAAGACTGTAAAGATAATTCCTAGGAGAACATAACTCTTCTATTTATTAGGAACACAATGGCTCTCAGCGCTCATATTTCTTTAAGAGGACAGCGGGGGGAGAAAAGGGGTGAATTTTTAGGGTGCAACTGTTTGAATGTCTATCTTTTCCTAAAAAATCTGAAAAAAAAATCACCCCTCAAAAATTCAATTAAAAATTGTTTTTAACATTTTCACTGTCAAAACTGACTTTCTAAATCCATGCTAATTCATCCAGAGCAGCTCAAATCAGTTCGGTACATTTGTGAAAGATATCAATATATCAAGATATCACTGTGTATCAATGTCCTCACAGAAGTGGATAGAATTTGTACGTTTTGGACCGGCTATATGGGGTACCTGGGAATTTTACCCTTTTCTCAGTGCACCATAAATATTTCGTTTCTGGAGGTTTAGCCTTCTCTCCACTCAGAGGAAAGTCAGATTTTGTGATCTCCTGGACAAGGGTCATGCCCTCGTGTCAAAACCAGGATTTGGACGCTCGTTATTATTGTCTGTCTATATTATATTATAATTGGGAGTTATAATCGAGTTATATATGAGTTATATTATACTCTCCCAAGCTCTTAGTATAGTGTTCTGCACACACTAAGCACTCCGTAAATGTGATTGAATGAATGACTGATGAGAAGCAGCATGGCCTAGTGGATAGAGCACGGGCCTGGGAGTCAGAAGAACCTGGGTTCTGATCCTGGCTCTGCCACTTGTCTTCTGTGTTACCTTGACAAATCACTTCACTTCTCTGTTCCTCAGTTGACTCAAATGTAAATTTGGGATTAAGGCTGTGAGCCTCATGTGGGGACAGGGAACGTGTCCAACGTGACTGGCTTGTACTCACCCCGGCATTTAGTAACAGGCCTACCTCACAGTAAGTGCTTAACAAATATTATTATAATTATTATTATTGCTATCACCATTATCGTTACTACTGGTTTGGGAGCGGTCCAAGCTAGGCTAGGTTGTCCGGTTAACCCTAGGTACATCGATGAATAACCTTGATGTGGATTGTTCGTTTATTCCATTTTATCACTTGCCCATGCTGGAAAGGAGGGTTAATACCTAAGAATCACTTGTCATGTCATGATGATTATGTTATCAAGTTTTTACTATATGCAAAGTACCGTGCTTAGCACTGGGTTAGATACAGTACAATCAAACCAGATGCAGTCCCTGTCCGTCATGAAGCTCACGGTCTAAGCGGGAGAGAGAAGAGCTATTTTATCTCCATTTTACGGAAGTGGAAATTGAAGCATATTTTCCAGAGGTCACACAGCAGGCCAGAAGCAGGGTCAAGAGTAGAACTCAGGTCTTTTGATTCCCAAACCTAAACTATTTCCACTACAACAGGCAAATATCTCCCTCCCTTCCTATCCATCAGACCACAACTCTTCCCAACTTCAAAGATGTTTTGAGATCATACCTCCTTCGAGATACCTTCCCTGAATAATCTCTAATCTGTCCACCCTTCCAAGGGTCACTTTTTCCCTTCTATGCCAACTAAACATTGTTACTACAACTCCCGGAGTACTATATACGTATTTTGCGCACTCTATTATTCCTCCTGTCTGTAATTTATTCACGTGTCCGTCTCCCCTGAGAGCAGCTGTCTCTCCTGCTAGACTGTAAACCCTTGGAGGGCAGGCATTATGTCTTCTAATTCTTTGGTGGTCTCCCAAGCCCTTAGTACAGTGTTCTGTACACAGTAGGTGCTCAATAAATGCTATTGGATGACGATGAGTGTCTCCTTGGAGAGAGCAAGTGAGATAATGTAACATTGGCTAACACGAGGAAGGAGAAATTTTGGTTTTCTTCGGCCCTGAGGATGAATTCCAGGGAGGAATCCAGCCGACTGATGGATTATGGGTACTGTGCAAACCCAATAGATGGAGAAGCCACCAAACCTACACAAATGCACTCATAAACTCAGATGATGAAGTCCCGTGGAAAACTGTAGCCGATAAATTCTCCCTAAAACAGAAAACGTTCGCAGGGAGAGGCCAAATGTTTTTGGCTCCATTTTTATGAGACCATTTCCACAGTGAAATATTCCATTACTATTTCTGTCAGTGAAGATGTCACTAGTAAATATGAGCAAGTGCTTCTTTGGCAGTAGGAAGGAGGGAGGAAAAGTTTGTGGTTTTATTCCTTGCGTAGTCATTCCCACAAACCAGATTTACGTTTGAGAAGTCATTTGGTTACTGAAGTAATTTATTTAGACCCACAAAATGGCTGACTCTTTACCCTTCTCCCCACAACCTCGTTCTCATCCAACAAGCCACAGTGAACGGCCACGGAGGTCTCCACCGTTTGGGGGACCGGAGTGAAGAAATTGGGGGTATATGTGAGGCAAATGGGAGATTTGGGGGGTAATCATTTTACCACTTTGGAGCCTCGGAGAGTTAATAGTAGTAATAGCATTTATTAGTTAAGTGGGGGCCTTGAAAATTGATTCCCCCTGCCTATCTTCAATCACATCTATTGAACAACTACTGTGTATAGAACCCTGTACTAAGCGCCTTAGTGGAGGTAGCATCAATCGATCAATGGTACTGATTGAAAGCTTACTATGTACAGAGCATAGTCTAGTGGATAGAGCACGGGCCTGAGAGTCAGAAGGTCATGGGTTCTAATCCCAGCTCCCTCACTTGTCTGCTGTCTTGGCCAAGTCCCTTCACTTCTCAGGGCCTCAATTACTTCATCTGAAAATGGGGATTCAGAACGGGAGCCCCACGAGGAAGAGAGATTGTGTCCAACCTGATTTGCTGGTATCCACCCCAGCGCTTAATACAGTGCCTAGCACACAATACACCCTAAATGAGTACCACAATTATTACTATTATTATTATTAAGCACTTGGGAGAGTACCATACGATCGAGTAAGTCGAGAGGGGAAGACAGACATTAAGAGAAATTACAGATGGATATTGACAGAAGTTCTGTTGGGATGGGGTGAAAATCAAAGTGGTTAAGGGGTACAGACTCAAGGGCGTAGGCCACGCAGAAGGGAGGGCAAATGGGATCAACTCGATTTGTTTGTATCCACCCCAGCGCTTAATACAGCGCCTGGCACGTAGTAAGTGCTTAGCAAATACCATAATAATTATTATTATTAGAGAAAAGGATGTAGAACAGTGGGCAAATAGCGGAAGTGAGAGCTTAATCGGGGAGCGCCTCTTGGGAGAAGATATGATTGTAACAGGACTTTGATGTTGGGGAGAACGGCTTTCTGTCGGATATGAATGTAAGATTGTTATGGGCAGGGAATGTGTCTGCTGATTCTGTTCTTTTGCACTCTCCCAAGTGTTTATTGCAGTGCCAGACAGCCAGAGAAATTTGGCCTCCAAAATACCTTTTTTCCTTCTCTTCTATGAAGAGTTTCACCTGCCACCCTCCCCCGTAGCATCTAGAACCGTAGAGACCAGCTCAGGAAGGCGGGTTAAACACTATTCTGTTTAATCAAGAATGAACCAAATGTCAGAGACTCGATGTTCTAGATCAATGATTTCCAGGATTGATACATCTTAATCAAGTAATTAGGTGACTCTCTCTCTCTTTTCTCTCTCTCTCCCTTTCTCTCTCTCTTTCCCTTTCTCTCTCCTTGGTGTTTTCCACATCGGAGAAAGGAACAGATTGGCTGCTTTGCTCTGATGACTGCTAGCAACAGTGTTTGTTGTTAACAGAGACATTTACACCTAACCACCAGTTGGCAGGTGTTAACACTTTGTTACTTGCTATTCCCACATGCTGAGGATTGTGGGAAGGCTGCCAAGCTTTCCTGTCTCCTGTAGCACTTGAGTTTTACAACAACAAGAAAGAATAATTAAAAAAAAGGAGGGGGATGAGAAAAGGAAACATCAAGTAGCTGGTTTTCCAATCTTACCTGGAAGGAAAATTAGACCTTCCATCCTGCTAGTGATAATGAGCGTGCAATTTATTAGGCAATGAGATACATCACGATCTAGTGGAAAGAAAACGGGCCCGGCAGTCAGAGGACTCGGGTTCTAATCCCAACTCTGCCAATCGCTTGCTGAGGGAGCTCGGGCAAGTCGCTTAACTTCTCTGTGCCTCGGTTCTTCTGTTCTCCCTCCTACTTAGACTATGGGCTCAATGAAAGACAGGGACTGTGTCCAACCTAATTAACTTGTATCTACCCCAGTGCTTAGAACATGTTTAGACACATAGTAACTGCTGAACAAATACCCCTCCAAAAATCTCTGTCTGTCCAGCACTGTTTTCTAAGCACTGAGGTAGATCCAGACACGGTCCATGTCCCACACGGTGCTCAGGGTCTAAGAGGAAGAGAGAGCAATTATTTATTCCGGCATCTTTTGACAGTAACGCCTCTGCTCTTTCCAGGAGGCAGTAAGGCTCTTCAGTGTGTCTGTCAACTCTGTTATATTGTACCCTCCCAAGTGCTTAGTACAGTGTTCTGCCCACAGTAAGAGCTGAATAAATCTGTTCGAATGATTGATTCATTCATTCAATAGTATTTATTGAGCGCTTACTATGTGCAGAGCACTGTACTAAGCGCTTGGAATGTACAGTTCGGCAACAGATAGAGACAATCCCTGCCCATTGACGGGCTTACAGTCTAATCGGGGGAGACAGATGGACAAAAACAATAGCAGTAAATAGAATCAAGGGGTGTTGTACAACTAATTTACAAATCGCTCTGTACTAAGAACCCGGGATAACACAAAGAAGCATGAGACATCGTCCCTGACCTCAAGGAGTTTCCAGTCTGAACAAGGAGATAGACATAAAATTATTTACAAACATTGAAGTCAGAATAAATAAGAGGAATGTTTAAATCTCTAGGCAATTTGGGGAATTCAGGGTGTTTAAAACGAGGGGGTCCAACGCCCACCTGAAAGTCATGGGTTCATGTACCTGGGGAAAGTGAGGGAAGACCTTAATCCCAGGGAATGAGAGGCAAAGTCCACTAGACTGTAAAATCCATGAGGGAGAGGAGTGTGTCCACCAGCTCTATTGCACTGTACTCTTTCAAGCACTTCATACAGCGCTCAGTAAACACCACCGATGGGCCGATCGAATGAAATCGTTTAGCTTCCATTTGGCTTGGCCCATCTGGATCCAGGAAAGGATTTGGCCTGTTCTCCCTTTGTTGGGGAAGGAAAACTTGGGTAAGTAGGGACATAGAGCTGGGGCTAATTTTAGTGTAACCTGCATTTATTAAGCACTTTCCAGGTGCCAACCACTGTATTAAGCATTGAGGTAGAGACGGGATACCGTCGATTCTCCTTTACTACAGGAGCTATGTCTTTGAGTCGATCGCTGGTATTTACTGAGGGCTTCCTGTGTGAAGAGCACTGTACTAAGTGCTTGGAAAAAATACAACAGAGTCGGTAGACGTGTTCCCTGCCCTCAACAGGTTTACAGTCTTGAGGGGGAAAAGACCATTGGTTGCTATTCTGCTCTCCTCTCCTCCAAACTGTGAAAAAACGAACCATGATAAAACCAACAGGAGAGGAACAAAAAGGCTGCATGTTCAAATTTGGGATCCTTCTAAAGTTCCTTTCCAGCTTCGCAATTTTTTCCGATGCCCCTGCTCCCCTTGCCCTCTCGGGCACATAAAACACGAAGAAAAGGATTTCTGTTGACTTTGGCTGGTCGGCCACTTACGAGACAGGCAATAAAAGTAATTCTGTAAATTCCTGTTAGGATTCCTGGCCCACGAGAGGGATTGTCAATTTTTTTGTTCATTTCTCCCCTCACGTACATAAAGTGCCCATGGCGGAGCCAGAACTAGAACCCGGGTCTCTTGAATCCCAAGCTTGTGCCCTTTCCCAACATTCCCATGGGTGTAAACACCAGTACATGAGTCTGTTCACTAGGTAATTCTTTGTTTAAATGCCACTTTTGATATTATAACTTCCAACTAAATGCGTCAATATACGAGGCTCTTGTCTCCCCCGAAGTTCTTCTAGGGCAGGGCAGATGGCGGAATGGATAAAGTACGGGCGTGGGTTCTAATGCCGGCTCCACCCCTTGTCTACTGTGTGATCTTGGGCAAGTCACTTTGCTTCTCTGGGCCTCAGTTCCCTCATTTGTATAACGGGGATTGAGACTGTGAGCCCCGCATGGGACGGGCATGGTATCCAACCCCATTGGCTTGTATCTACCTCAGCGTTTAGTACAATGCCTGGCACATAGGAAGTGCTTAACAAATACCGGTATTATTATTATTTGTTTTTCTGTTGCAAAAGCCCAAGTGTCTGGTACAGATCTCTTTTCTCCTGAGGCCCTCAGCTGGCGCTACTATTTACGACGGCGACGATACTGTTGGAGAGTTAGGACAAGCAGAGCTGTGGAGGCTAAGGCCAGAACTTGCCCTCAGTTAGCCTGGCTTGGTTTCCTTCTGGAAAGGGGAAACTAATTCAACGAGGAACCTCAGGGGAAGTGAGCAGGGAAAAGCACCAGAAGAGAATATGGAGTACCCAGAACCCAGTGGCAAGAAAACATCACGCCTGTCCTCATGAATATGTGTTGACACCGATCATTTAACACATCGTTCCGCATAAATTATTTTAAGTCCCATCTTGCTCCCGGAACCCTTTGCGTTTTCAAGCCACACTGAGAGAAACGACTGCGAGCCAATTATGTGGCCCGATCCGGTGCTCCCCTTTTCTCCCGGTGGCTCCCGGTTCGTCTCTGTTGAGCTAGTGGTTCAGACAGCCCAAGCCTGGCTCTAATAATAATGATGGTACTTGTTAAGCGCTTACTATGTGCCAAGCACTGTTCTAAACACTGGGGGAGATACGGGGTGATCAGTTTGTCCCACGTGGGGCTCACAGCCTTAATCCCCATTTTACAGACGAGGGAACTGAGGCACAGAAAAGTTAAGTGACTTGCCCAAAGTCACACATCTGACAAGAGGTGGAGATGGGATCAGACTCCTATTAGAATACCATTAGAATACTATTAGAATAAAATATACTATTGAATTAGAACCCACGACCTCTGACTCCCAAGCCCGGGCTCTTTCCGCTGAACCATGCTGCTTTCAGGCTCATATCCTGGCAGGGAAGGATTTTATCTCTCGATCTGCTTCGGTACTCAATTTAATTAATTGTGGTATTCTTTCAGTGTCTATCATGTGCCAAGCACTGGGGTAGATACGACATAAGCAGATGGTACACAATCCCTGCCCCATGAGGCAGCAGCGTGAAGCAGCGTGGCTCAGTGGAAAGAGCCTGGGCTTTGGAGTCAGAGGTCATGAGTTCGAATCCCAGCTCTGCCACCTGTCAGCTGTGTGACTTTGGGCAAGTCACTTAACTTCTCTGTGCCTCAGTTACCTCATCTGTAAAATGAGGATGAAGACTGTGAGCCCCACGTGGGACAACCTGATTCCCCTGTGTCTACCCCAGCGCTTAGAACAGTGCTCTGCACATAGTAAGCGCTTAACAAATACCAACATTATTATTATTATTATGAGGAGCTCAAAATCTAAGGGGGAAGGGAAAACCCATGTCTTATCCCCATTTTACAGACGAGGATCAGAGGCACAGAAAACTTAAGTGACTTTCCCGAGCAGGCAAATAGAGGAGCTGGGATTTTTTTTTTAAATGGTATTTTTTAAGCATTTAGTGTTCCAGGCACTCTACTGAACTCTGGGATAGGTACAAGCAAATCGGTCTGGTCACAGTCCCTGTCCCACCTAAGGCTCACAGTCTTAATCCACACTTGTCAGATGAGGTAACAGGCCCAGAGAAGTGAAGTGACTTGCCCAAGATCCCACGGCAGACAAGTGGCAGAGCTGGGACTAGGACCCAGGTCCTTCTAACTCCTAGGCCCTTGCTCTTTCCACTAGGCCACACTGCTCTGGAATAGCATCAGGTGTTTCTCCCCTGAGGCGGTGCCCAGCCAAGACCCTGGGGCTTTCCGGATGTGTGTGTGTGTCTGTCTGTCTGTCCGTCCACCACACCTGCAGTGGATTCAGGACATGTCTCCAACAGGCGTGGGAGGGAGCCGCCATGCCTCTGAAGCGTATCCCGCCCCGGGTCTCTCTGCACTACAGATGTTCCCAGCTCACCACCACATCTGTCACGTCCCTGTCAGAACAGAGGCGTCTGGGAGCCGCAGGGCAGAAAGCTGAGCGGACGGGCAGCTCGGCGTGCTGAGAGAGGTCTCTGGTGAGCCCGTCTGCTCATTGAAATGCGAGCCCGCTACTGCCGGGAAGCCATAGGCTACGGCAGAGGGAGTCACAGAAATACCCTTCACAAAACAGGGGCCATTTCTCGCGTGTCAGCGGGCTTCGCCGGGGTGGGAAGATGGTCTGCCCTGCTCCAGGGCCTGATCTTTCCTCGGCTGGGTTACTGATTTGCCATCGAGTGCTTAGAGACTCAAGGCTCCAAGATGTCAAGGGTTAACTGGTACATAGGTAACAGAAAAGTAGCATGAACTCCACTTTGTGGGGGTTTTTTTTCCTGGAAACTTAAAAATTCCAATCCCGTTACGTGAAGGTAAATCATGCAGAAACTCCCCAGCTGTTGATTGCATTGTGGAAGTCAAATTCAGCATTTCCGTGCCTTTGTTATCGGAGCAGAGTTGCGAGAGCATCCGAATGAGACTCTCTTTCACTTTACTGTTAAGGGCACATCTTTCTAGCAACATGGCTCTGCGGCTTCCTCCTCCAGCAATCCTTCGGAGACCCACTGATGTGGTGACGATGGGCTGTATGCGTTTGTTGCCGTGGGTTCTCATCACCGATCGACTCCTCGTGCCTCTGCTCCTCCATTCAGAGCTCCCTCTCCCATTTTTGGTGCTAAACTACATTCTCCCCCATCTTGAAAGCCTTCCTAAAATATCACCCCCTCCCAGAAGCCTTCCCTGATTAATTGCCTCCCTCCCCCGCCCCCAGTCATGACTTTCCCGCAGACCCCTCAATACCTAGGCATTTTTCTGTTCATTGATGATTTGTTATTTCTTCACTTGGGACTGATTCGTCCATAATAATAATAATAACTGTGGCACTTATTAAGCACTTACTACGTGCCCGACACTGTTCTAAGTGCTGGGTTGGATATAAACTTATCGGGTTGGACACAGTTCCTGTCCCACATGGGGCTCGCAGTTTTAATCCCCATTTTATAGATGAGGTAACTGAGGCCCAGAGGAGTTAAATTACTTGACCAAGGTCACACTGAAGATAAGTGGCAGAGGTGGGATTGGAACTCAGGTCCTCTGACTCCCGGGCCCATGGTTTATCCATTAAGCCGCGCTACTTCTCATCTAAGTAACATTCTAAGTAACAATCAATTTACATCTAAGTAACAATCATATGTTTTTCATCATTAGCAGCAGCAGCAGCAGTCACATAGAGGATGGTGGTATGTGAAGCGGCATGATTTAGTGGCAAGAGCTTAGGCTTGGAAGTCAGAGGATGTGGGTTCTAATCCCGACTCCACCTCTTGTCAGATGTGTGACCTTGGGCAAGCCACTTAACTTCTCGGTGCCTCAGTTCCCTAAACTGTAAAATGGGGATAAAGACTGTGAGCCTCACGTGGGACAACCTGACTACCTTGCATCTATCCCAGTGCTTAGACCAGTGCTTGGCACATAGTAATTGCTTAGCAAATACCATTATTATTATTACTGTTGTGGGGCATCAAGCTTCAGGCCAAATAGGCCTTCTATCTGTACAACGATTTCTCTAGCTAGTCACATCTGTGCTTTGGTTGTACTATCCCAAGTGTTTAGTACAGGGCACAGCACCTAGGAGACACTCAATAATACTGCCCTCCATCTCCCTTCCTCTCCTTCCTTCTTTCATGTTCCTTCTGCCCCCCAAAACTGGCTTTTGAGATGTGAGGGGACAGAGATGGAGTTCAAACAGCTATGTGTTGTTCCAGTCCCCCTCTCCTAACTCTTCCTCTAGTTTCTCAATCCCATAAATCTAGCCCCCTTCCATCACCCCAGTCTGTCCCATATTTGCGGGGGGGAGGATCTCAAATAATAATAATAATGTTGCTATTTGTTAAGCGCTTACTATGTGCAGAGCACTGTTCTAAGCTCTGGGGTAGATACAGGGTAATCAGGTTGTCCCAAGGGGGCTCACAGTCTTAACCCCCATTTTAAAAGATGAGGTAACTGAGGCACAGAGAAGTGAAGTGACTTGCCCACAGTCACACAGCTGACAAGTGGCAGAGCCGGGATTCGAACCCTTGGGATCTCTGACTCCCAAGCTCATGCTCTTTCCACTGAGCCACGCTGCTTCTCTAGTAATATAGTAAATAATATAGTAATAATATAGTATTTTATATATATATCGCTATATTATTACTATGTATATAATAATGTAATATAAATAAATAGTAATAATATAATAATTAAAAGGTAATAATGGTATTTGTTAAGCACTTACTATGTGCCAACCACTGTGCTTAGCCCCGGGGTGCTATATCCCTTTCATACACGTGGTTCACAATCCAAGGGGATGGAGAACGGGGATTTAATCTCCGCTTTACAGATGAGGAAACGGAGGCAGAGAGTTGTTAAGTGATTCGGTCACACAGCAGATAAGTGTGGGCAAGAGATGAAGCTGGGTTGGGCAGGTGATTGATTCCCATTTTTAAGAGTGACGGAACAAGGATAAAAACCCCCTTTAGAGCAGGAAGAAATCAAATTCTCCCCACTGAACTGAAAATCACAATTCATAGACATGCAGAAGATGGTAAATTTTCTCCTTTTTCCAAGGGCTCCACTTTGGAAGACAGCAAAATCTGCTCGGAGCACCATGTTGAGAGACTCATCTACCGGAAGGACATGTGAGCCGCCAACACACAATTTTAATTTTTTGTGAGTAATAATTATTGGGTCAAACGATCCCCAAGAATAGATAAGGCTTAATTATTCCGATTCAATAATTATTACCCATCAAGAGTCAAACTGGGGGTTTGGCATATGCATGTCTGCCAGGTGAAAGGCATTCTAATTCCTTCCTATTTTCAGAAACTCATTACCTTTGTGTTGGGTTACAATGACTTCTCTGACACATCTTCCTATGACACAGCTTCCTGTCTAAGCGAATAGTGAAAGCGCTCCATAACCAGAATGCATTATCTTAGGGTTAACGTATCTGCTGCTTTTGTACTGCGACTCTGAGAAGGAACCTATCGATTTAAGATAGAATAGATCGGAGGAATTGCTCGTCGGAAGTCTCTTGCTGTTAGGTGATACCCGATTCTCGCTCGCAAAAAGGCGTATCCTTTATTTTCCGAGATAAGTAGCCGCGATGGTCTTTGAGTGCCCTCAGGTTACATTACGCTGTGCTGAACACTGGGGAAAATATCAGAGAACCACCAGACAGGTTTCCTGCCTACGAGGAGATCACACTCTAGTAAGATGGAAACAAAAATATTTACAAATAGAGGAATTAGAATAAATGATTAAACGGGCAGTCGAATATACATTTTTGCATTTCTTTTTCTCTTACAACTCGGAGAAATAAATCAAATCAATCTTGCTGTTAGACCGTCTTGCTGCTTCATCAATCCATCAGTCAGTGGTATTTATTGAGCGCTAATTGTGTGTAGAGGACTTTCTAAGCACCCGAGAGAATACAGTACAACTGAGATGATAGCCATGGTCCCTATCCACAAGGAGCTTACAGTCTAGAGGAGGAGACAGATATTGAAATAACTTATGGATCTGTACCTGAGAGGTGTGGGGCTGGGGCTGGGGTGAATATCAAGTGCTTAAAGGGAATAAATCCGGGGGCATAGGAGATACAGAAGGGAGAAGTAGTAGAGAAAATGAGGGCTTAGTCAGGGAAGGCCTCTGGGAGATATGATTTTAGTAAGGCTTCGAAGGTGGGTCTTTCATAGCAGAGAAGCCATGTCGCCTAATGGGTGGGGCACAGCCCAGGGAGTCAGGGCTGGGTCCTAATCCCGGCTCTGCCACTTGTCTGCTCTGTGACCTTGGGCAAGTCACTTCACTTCTCTGTGCCTCAGTTACCTCTCCTGTAAAATGGTGATTAAGACTGTGAGCCTCTTGTGGAACATGGACTGCGTATCTACCCCAGTGTTTAGTACAGTGCCGGGCACATGGTAAATACGTAACAAATGCCATTTAAAAAAGGGGGGGGGGGAGGGTGTATTCCACCCTTTTGGCAAGTGAGCGCCATTGCATTTTGTATAAGAACTTGAGGCCGTGAGCCCTGCCTTTCCTGGATCGGAGCAGTGATCCGTCCATCCCAGGATTCAGCCGCTGACAATGGCAACCCCAGGACATTTAGAAGACTAGTATGTGGGTTCTTCTACGATATGGGCTTTCTGTATACGTTTCCGACAGAATGCAGTTAGATACCTAGAGAACATTCTTCCCAAAATGTCCACCTTCCTGGAAAGAAAGTTCAAAGTGTCCCAGTTCAAAGTGTGCAAACTACGAAGTGAATTTTCCTTAGCATGAAGTTCGTGAAGAATGGAGTCCAATTGATCCATCGGTGGCATTTATTGAGCTCCTACTTGTGCGGGACACTGTACTAAGCACTCGGGGGAGTTCAAGAGTCTGAAAGCGCATTGTAGGCAAGGAACCTATCTGCCAACTCTTTTATATTGTATTCTCCCAAGTGCTGAGTAAAATGCTGTGGACACAGTAAGTGGTCAGTAAATTTGATCGATGGATTTCTTGATACAATATAGTAAGTAGAGGGGGATCCCTGCCCTCGAAGAGCCGAGAATCCAAAGGGGGAGACGGGCATTAAAATACATTCCGGATAGGGGAAGCGGTCGTTTTTAAGACTCTGCAAATGGTCAGGTCAGCGTTCTGCACACAGTAGTCGCTCGATAAATACCGTTGATTGATCTGTGCATAAGTGGTGGGGTGGGGATCTAAATACTTAGGAGGCCGGATAAAGTGCATAGGTGCTGCAGTAGGGAGGGAGAATAGTGTGGGGAGAAGAAGGATCAGTCAGGGAAGGCTTCCTGGAGGAGATGAGATTTCAATTAGGGGGTAGCGTTTGAAAAGAGGAGGGAGATTTCTTCTTGAGCAGTGGCTGGGAAGGATGAGAAAACAATGAGGGGGTGAAGGAGAAGGGGTACTGGAGAGTTGAGGGGGAAGCCCTTGAGATAAAGGAGTACTTAATATATCTCCTATACAGCCCCAATCTTTCCATTTTCATCCCTAACTTTTCCTCACTTAGCCCTTACGGACCTCTCATCCGTGAATTCACTGCAATCCCTCTTGAACCTACCAGTATTCTCTGCCCGCGCCATTTCCTGTGAGAACAAATTCCATCTGCTCACCACCTGCTGTGTGAAGAAGGGTCTCTCATTGTTTGTGGTGAACTTACCCCCTTGAAGCCTCATCGGGTGTCCCCTCGTCCTGGTGGCAGGGGTCTTGGTGAACAACAATTTGGTTTGCCTTCCTGCGCCTTTCTCGATTCAGAACCTCACACGGTCCGGGTTCACTCGCAAAGAGAGGCATCGAGAGAATCGGTTTCCAAGAAGTTGAGCTTTCTCCCCAAAGGAGAACAGAGCGGAGTTCAGGAATGGTCTGATTCTAGTCTGTAAGCTCTCTGTGGGCAGAGAATCCATCTCTTTATTGTTAGAATGTACTCTCCCAAGTGCTTAGTACAGTGCTTTGCACACAGTAAAAATGAATGGATGAATGAATTTTCACCTGAAAGACTTAAGGGCTCTTTGCAATGTGGCCGCCGCCTTGGCTCATGTTCCGCTCCCGATTCCCCTAAAAGTAGGCTGTCTTCTTTCAAGGTTGGGGAAGCATCGTGGCTTAGTGGAAAGAGCCCGGGCCTGGGAGTCAGAGGCCTTGGGTTCTAATCCTGATCTGCCATTTCCCTGCTGTGTGACCTTGAGCAGATCACTTAATTTGTCTGTGATTCAGCTCCCTCATTTGCAAAATGGGGATTCGATACCTGTTCTCCCTCCTACTTAGACTGTGAGCTCCAAGTGGGACCTGATTATCTTGAACCTACCCCAGTGCTTAGGAGAGTGTTTGGTACCTAGTAGATGCAGGGCAGAAAGGGCAGAAGAAGAAGCAGAGAGTGAACCTACACCGAATTCTTCTGTGGGGTGAGGGAAGGGAGGAGGGCACGACCGTTAATAAACCCATTAAACGGCAGAGGAAACATTTTCCCCATCCCTCTGTGGCTGTGACTTGGACTCTGATCTTTAAGGAGTCTGAAATTGGGCAATTTTTTTTTTAATGACATTTGTCAAACACTACGTGCCAGGCACTGTTCTAAGTGTTGGGGTAGATACGAGCGAATCAGGTTGGACAGGGTCCCTGTCCCACATGAGGCTCACAGTCTTAATCTCCATTTTCCAGATGAGGTCACTGAGGACCAGAAAGGTGAAGTGACTTGCCCAAGCTCACCCAGCAGACGAATGGCGGAGCCGGGATTAGAACCCAGGTCGTCTGACTCCCAGGCTCATGTTCTGTCCTCTAGGTCATGCTTCTCTATCCAATAGCAAGCAATAGTTAAAAAAACAAAGCCACCCCTCTTAAATCCAGACTTTTGGTGGGTGTCACTAGCCAAGTAGAGCATCTATCCAAATGGAGTTTGCTAGTGAACCAGAATCGTTCTGGTTCTAATTCTGGAAATCACAGGATAGGCTTATTTCCCCTTCATGTGCTCCCTTTCACTGGTGATCCAATGCTCCCTGTCCCTTGCTCCTTAGCACTTGGGGGAAAGAGACTCTCCTGAATCAAAGGCCCCAAAGCGAGAAAAGAACAAAACAGCTCAACCTGCTGTGCTTTGTAGATCTAGGCTTCTCTCCCCCTCCGGGCAATGAAGACTTTTTCAGGGAGCTGCATGAGAGAGGGTCTGGGAAAAAGAGGACACCGAGTCAGAAAGACAAGAGCAGTGAGATAGATGTGACAAGGTACAGTGAGTAGGATGGCAAGCGAAGAACCCCCATTTCCCCAAAACACATCTTGACCTCCGGCTAGAACTGTCCCCTTGGAGGCGACCGTGCTCATTGACCCCCGAGCGTGGAAGAAAACATCTCCATAGCGTATCAATCATATTTATTGAGCGCTTACTGTGTACAGAGCACTGTACTAAGCGCTTGGGAGATACAGTATAACAGAGTTGGTAGACACATTCCCTGCCCGCATTGAGCCCGCAGTCTAGAGCGGAGACAAACATAAATAGAAATAAATCACGATATTCGCATAAGGACTGTGGGGCTGATGGAGCGATGGATAAAGGGAGCAAATCCAAGTGCAAGGGTGACACAGAAGGGAGTGGGAGACGAGGAAATGAGGGATTAGTCGGGGAAAGCTTCTTGGAGGAGATGGGCTTTCAAGAAGGCTTAGAAGATGGGGAAGAGTGGTCGCCTATTGGATACGAAGAGGGAGGGCATTCTAGACCAGAGGCGGGAGGTGGGCGAGAGGTCGGCGGTGAGATAGATGTGATCGAGGTACAGTGAGTAGGTTGGCGTTAGAGGAGCGAAGTGCATTCACCAACCAGGTCGGGTGTAAGACCTGGAACCCTTGTTTCTGGCAGAGATGCCATAGTGGACCCAATGCTTCCTCAGCTCAGTTTCCAAATGCCAACGGAACACCTCAGCATCCTCTGCTAGAACCCTGGTCTGTCTCTCACAGACGTTATTCCCAACTCTTTATAGGGTTCCTATTTACAACAGTGGAGCTAATCCACGTATTAACTTGAAATCCAGGCCTGTGAAATTCCCATTTAGCAGCCAATTAATCGCGCCTGTGACTCTGATCGGCGACCTTACAGGCTTTTATTCTCTAAGTGACCTCGCCTGGTGGGAAACTGGGCAGGCAATGTTCCAAAGTGTCCACCTACTTCAAGAAGAGAGTGAGCAGTGGGAATTGAGGTGGGGATCCCTGATAATCTTGCTTCCGCCTCCCAAGGATACTTGATCAATCAGTGAATGATATTTATTAAGCGTTCGCTCTGTGCCGAACACACTGCTAAGTGTGTACACCAGTGAGTAAACTCCTTGGGTCGGGAACTTGTCTACCATCTCTCTTGTACTGTTCTCTGCCAAGTCCTTAGCCCAGTGCTCTGCACGCGGTAAGCGCTCAATAAATACCACGGATTGATTGATTGGGAGTGGACAATAGAGTTAGTAGACACGATCCCTGCCTTCAAGAAGCACACAGTGAGGTGGAGGAGCTTCATAATTGTGGTATTTGTTAAGTGCCAAGCACTGTACTAAGCGCTGAGTTAGGTATAAGATCTATTTATAAGTCTAAACAGAAGGGAGAACAGGTCTTGCATCCCCATTTTGCAGATGAGGGAATCGAGGCACAGAGGACTCGAGTGACTTGGCCAATGTCAGACAGCGGTTAAGTGGTGGAGGCGGAATTGGAACCCAGGTCCTCAGACTCCAGTCCAGAGTTTACAACCTCAAGCACTGGGCAGGAGCGATGGGTTCACTAACACCAATGACCCCAGGCTCACATATCCTAACGAGGCCCGTGACCATCGGGAAATAACCCCAAGCCTCGGGGTTGAATCGGGAAGAGCCGAGACAACTGTAACATATTTTCAACGCTAAGCAAATGTGAACTAATCACCGCCACAGCCTGGTTGAAACATAATGTCTTCGGAGACTTTTCAAGGGGGGTGACTCTTTGATTCTATGAAAAATGATCATTTCCTCCAAAGGAGATCAGTGCCGTTGCTGCCCTCTCTGTTCCAGCTGCGTCCAAGGACATCTATTAAGAAACCTCACTGTGAGGAAACCGCTCTTGACGTCTGTCCCTCTCCGACCTGGGGTCAAGTGTTCCTGGACGGCAGGACGTGGATCGGGCTGCTTCGTCGGGCTTGAGTTACTGGAAACGCTTAGAACGAGGCGAAATGTATTTTAAGAAGTATCTAGGAATTCATTTTTTTAGGTAGCGTCAAGGAGACGCTGTGCCAGGTTTTTTTCATATATAAATTGGGTGAGGCAGATATACTAAGGGGACAAGAACATTATTGACACGTTAATGACTCATTAAGCTTTTCCCAAGTGCTGCTAAGCGTTGCTTTGTTTCTAAAGGTTGGACCAAAGTCAGGGACATAATCCTCACAAGCTTGTGGAACTTGAAGCCACCACCCATATTTTTCTGCTATTTAATTAACTCCGCAGAACATAATCCATCTAGAATGCATTTCTGTCGGAAAACCGGTGAAGACAGCTCTTTTCAGACTCCCTCTTGCTGTCTCTCACTCACACACATTCACACCCACATGTACACCGTCTGAAAAACACGCTCACGCTTTGTTCATGGTATCTGTGAAATGCTTACTATGTGCCAGGCACTGTACTAAGCGCTAGGGTAAGATATAAAAATTATAATAATAATAATGTTGGTATTTATTAAGCGCTTACTATGTGCAGAGCACTGTTCTAAGCGCTGGGGTAGACACAGGGGATATAAGCCAATCAGGTGTTCCACATGAGGATCACAGTAATAATAATTATAATTGTAGTATTTTGTTAAGCGTTTTCTCTATGCCAAGCACTATTCTAAGCGCTGGGATATATAAAAGGTAATCAGGCTGGACACAGCCCATGTCCCCCATGGGGCTCACAGTCTTAATTCCTATTTTACAGACGAGGGAACCGAGGCGCAGAGAAGTTAAATGATTTGCCCGAGGTCACACAGCCGACATGCGGCGGATTAGAACCCAGGTCCTCCGACTCCCAGGTCTGTGCTGGGCTAGGCCACGCTGCTCCTAAACTATTTCCAAAATCCATTTATGGGGAGAAAAGACCCTCTCCGGGATTCGTCGCGGTCACTGGTTTCCGCGAAGAGCCAGGAAGGAGTTCCAGATTCTCATGGTTTCTCCGGAGTTGGAGTGGGGAGAGTCCTTCTGGACGGACCCCTCGAGGAATGAAGGACTCCAGACTGCAAACTCACTGTGGGCCGGGAATCTGTTTATTATTATATTGTACTCTCCCAAGCGCTCAGTACGGTGCTGTGCCCATAGAAAGCGCTCAGTAAATACGACCGACTGAGAGATGGCAGCTCAAACCCCGGGTCCGAGAGACCAGCTGAGCAGATCTCCGAGAGGGGCTGGGGGCAGAGGAGGAGGCTGACTGGTGAAGCCAGAGGGTGTGAGGATGAAAGAATCATTTTCATTTTACCCCGATTTCCCTCCCTTCACATCCAATGGGACAACAGCACTTAGCAGATTCATGGGCCTGGATTGTCATCCAAGTCGGAAAAAAAAAAAAAGCAAACCAAGGGAATCCATTAGAAATTGCTTCTGCTACCTCATTAATCTTTTACAGCAAATAATGCATGCACAGCCATGCTAGCAGGGTCTCCGAAGAATAACATTTTTTGTGGGGTTATAACAAATTAAAGAAATAAATTAAGTCACCAGCACAGCGGGGAACTTCTTGAAACCTCAGGCTTTGCAGACATTACTATTGTTCCAAAAATCAAGACACACAAAAGGAACCTTTTCCGGAGGAAGAAATGCTATAGGGATTGCTTGTATATTTTCTTTTTTCCATTTTCGTTGCATTTTTCCTCTAGGATTTCCTCCTGTCCTCCCCCCTAAGCCACGACTCCTGTTTTCACCACTCTTTATAAGGGGTTTTGAAGGAAAATACTTAATGGTCCTACTTGTGGGTTAAACACACCCAGGTTACACACTGTCCATCGAGGAAAGGTTATTTTTCGCTCAGGCTTGCAGCATGTATGGAGACTGGATTGAGTCCTACGAGAACAGTAGAACAGGAGATAAGCTTTCAGTCTCTCAGCTTCCTCTCCGATTAGTTGGGTGACCTGAGAAGTTATTAATATTATCACCTAGTAAGTGCTTAACAAATACCGTTACTATTATTACTGTGTGCAGAACACTGTCCCAAACGCTTGGGAAAGTACAATAGAGTCAGAAACGGCCGAGCTGCTGCTGATTTTAGAGGCACAAGAAACCTGGGACTGAGGTCAGAAGGACTGGAATGAAGACAGCTGTCTCCAACCTCTTCCTGCAGAGGAATACAGAGAACCCACCCAAATCCCGCTGTCGTAATTTAGTGCACATGGACCGAAACTATTAGCAGGCCAACTCATTTAGAGAGTCATAAATCCTTTCTTCCTCCCAGGGAACACCACCTTCTTTCTGTTGACGTCCGGGGGAATTTTCCGCTGGAGAGACCAGCCCTGAATCGGCACTCCGCATTCCTGCCGGTCGACAGGTAAAATCGGTGCCCTAACAGTTCTGAAAGGAAAGCTCTCTCTTGCAGGTTTGTTCATTCAGTCAGTGGTATTTATTGATTGCTCACGGTGTGATGAGCACTCAAATACCACAATTATTATATGAGAAGGAGCATGGCCAAATAGAGCACGGGCCTGGGAGTCAGAAGGAGCTGGGTTCTGATTCCGGCTCTGCCACTTGTCTGCTGTGTGACCTAGGGCAAGTCACTTCATTTCTCTGTGTCTCAAAGTTACCTCATCTGCAAAATGGGGATTCAGACTGTGAGCTCCACATGGAATAAGGACTGTGTCCAACTCAATTTGCTTATTCCCACTCCAGCACTTAGTACGGTGTCTAGCACACAGTATGTATTTAATAAATGCCATTATTATTATTATCATTACTAAGCACTTGTCATCCTCCCTGGTCTTTGGGTGCCTTAGGGGCCAACTTTTTCTGACCCTCGGAGTTGGCCCATGAATGTACTGAAAGAATTTGAAAGACTGTATTAATTAAGAATTTGATCACCGGCTTGACATTGAAATCACTCAAAAACAAAACATGCGTTGCCATAGGAGACAATAATTGAAAGCATAAAATCGAAATACAGTATGACGATTTCAAAAAATGAAGAGCTCCCCGGTCAGATGGGTTCATTACTTCCCAAAGCGGGGACATTTTGATTCTGCCCATGTGGAAATAAACGCAGGGGAGTGGGCAGAACCAGTTCTAGGAGCGAACTCAGGCGTGTGGTATCGGAGATTCCAGGAGAACCTGGATTCTGGTCTAAAGAGTTTCTTGTCTGGAGCAAAGTTGTGAGAGGGATTAGAGGATTCTGAGAATTCGATTGGATTAGCCAAGGACCGAGGCAGAAGGCACCGTGGATGAAAGAGAAATCTAGGCTGAGAACAGACCGTGGAGTGGCTGGCTATCAGAACTATGTCTGGATTTACGTATTCACCCACTCAATCGTATTCACTGAGTGGTTATTGTGTGTACAAAGCGCTTCTGAGAGTGCAGTCTAACAATATAACAGACATTCCCTGCCCACAACAAGCTTAGAGTCTGGAGTTCAGTTCAGTTTAGACTTCCGTTCAGAGAAGGGCCGCGGTGGTGTCTGAGCCGCCCAGAGCTCAGGACACTGTGTGAGAGAGAGTTAGCACTTAGCAAATACCACAACCATTATGACATCCGTTTCAGAAAGGAGTACAGGAAAGTTATTCTGGAAATGAAAAGACCTGGATTCTAGTCCCTGCTCCACAAGTAGAGAAATTCCTACAGGGATTGTGTCTTCAGGAGGGAAGTTTTCTCAGCCAAAAAAAACACCCCAGGGGGTTCCACAAGGTGGACAGTCCCCCTGAGGGAGGGAAAGACCACAGTGGCTATCAAGACAACTGCCTGCTGGGTCATGGTTCCGTGGCAAATCATTGGTCCCATGTTATGGGCACTTTGGCCATACATGGGTCTTGCATAAAATCTCAGGGCTGAGGTTTTTTTTTTAATTTGTTTTTTATGATAGTATTTAAGTGCTTACTATGTGCCAGGCATTAGATAGACGCTAATCCGGTTGGATACCGTCCATGTCCCCCTTGGGGCTCATAACTGAGGCACAGAAAAGTGAAGTGACTTGCCCAGTGTAACACAGCAGACAAGTGGCAGAGCCAGGATTAGAACCTGATTAGATTTCCAAGCCTGTGGTCTATCCACTAGGCCACACCGCTTCTCTTCTGACCATACACTCTGTCTCCTTCTCCCCCTACCAGCAGACCCATAAGAAACCTAACCCACTCAAGCCAGCTCCAGCCACGACCTGGATTGAGCAATGATTTAGTGATTCCAGTCAGAGTAAACTGTCAATCTGGAAGATTGAACTCAAAAGAATCCCCTCTGGGGAGTATCTGGATTAGGCCTCTGTCCTGCCCAAATTCACCTGATAATTCCTCCACCTCTTCACTTGGCTGTGGAAGCCTGTTCCCCTTCCAGCAAGGCTTCCCATGAAAACCTAGCAAAAACCAGTAGGACAGAGAGGCTGTCCAATTTTTTTTTCTGGTGTATGTTAAACTCTGGGGTAGATATAAGGTTTAACACGGTCGTTGTCCCACATGGTGCTCACACTTTTAATCCCCATTTTTTCAGATAAGGTAATTGAGGTACAGAAAAGTTAAGCGACTTGCCCAAAGTCACACAGTAGACGAGGGATGGAGCTGGGATTAGCACCCAGGTCCTTCTGATTCCCAGGCCTATGCTCTATCCACTGAGACTGTAAGGTCGCCGTAGGCAGGGAAGGAGTCTGTTTATTGTTGTATTGTACTTTCCCAAGCACTTAGTACGGTGCTTTGCACACAGTAAGAAGCTCAATAAATACAGCTGAATGAATGAATAGACCACACTGTCTCTCTGTTCTCAATTTCACTTACATACTCTGCTCTGATTTCTTTTTAGCTTATACCCAAACCCTCGGAGTATAAATATGCAGCTGGCTAGTTATACATTTTGACAAGAACATTTGCAGGCCTGGACTTGTCCTGACCAAAAAAAAAACAAAAAAAAAACCCACCCCGACCCCCTTTGCGAAAAAACCCAGACTTTCAGTAGTTGTGATCTTCTCTAAGTATTCTGAAAAATATTTTAGTCCTTCTTACACATTTCTGCTTTAATACACATTTCTGCTGGAGAAGCAGCATGGCTCAGTTGAAAGAACCCGGGCATGGGAGTCAGAGGTCATGGTTTCGAATCCAGGCTCTGCCCCTTGTCAGCTAGGTGACTGTGGGCAAGTCACTTCACTTCTCTAGGCCTCAGTTCCCTCATCTGGAAAATGGGCATTAACTGTGAGCCTCACGTGGGACAACCTGATTACCCTGTATCTACCCCAGTGCTCAGAACAGTGCTCGGCACATAGTAAGTGCTTAACAAATACCAACATTATTATTTAATACCCGCTCTATGCACTTTTGGGGAATGGTAAGAGTCTCCAAAGCCTCTAGAAGGAGACAATGCAGTACTAATGAACTTAGAAGTCATTAGGGCACAGCCTGCAATATCTTCTTTTTCTCTCGTATTTTCATCCCAAGGAACTCCTGAAAAAGTGATTGTGATTGTCACTGGCGGGGGCATCCGAATGGAAAGGCCAAGGTGGCGGGGACAGTAGGAATGAAATGTGATCCAACAGCTTGAAAAGGGCAGAGCTTGGACGGTATTACAGCTCAAGTGTGTGTGTGCGGGTGTGTGTGTACGCGTGTGTGAGCTGTGTAGTGCCCAGAAGGCAGATGTGGCTGGCTCCGAATCATGGAAAGTTCTCAGAAATCTGCCCGCTGCAGTAAACATCTCCGAATTGGAAGGGTGGCGAAAATGTCAGCGAATTTCCAACACGCTCTACTTTAGGTGGCCGGGCAGTGCCCAAATCAAGCGATCAATCAGTGACATTTACTGAGTGCTTGTTTTGCGCAGAGCACCGTACTGAGTGCTTGGAAGAGGACGATCAGTCGGTAGACATACCCCCTGCCCTCAGTGAGCTTATAGTCTACTTTTTGCAGAACACCGTACTGAGTGTTTGGGAGAGGACAGTTCAGTTGCTGGACACGCTTGCCCAGATGCCCAGATTAGGCACCAGACCCCACAGCTACCATGACTTCGGATCTCCCCGGGACTACCTGGTGGTTTGAAACTGCCCTGAGTGGTTACGGGATGCTCGGAGGCGCTGCCGGTACGGCTTGGAAAAGTAGGGTGGCGTAGTGGATAGAGCAGGGCCCGGGAGTCAGAAGGTCATGGGTTCTAATCCCGGATCCGCCACGTGTCTGCTGTGTCACCTTGGACAAGTCACTTCGTTTCTCTGGGTCTCATTTACTTCATCTGTGAAATGGGGATTAAGATTGCCAGCCCCGAGTGGGACGTGAACTGTACCCAACCGGATTATCTTGTATCTACCCCAACGCTTAGTACAGTGCCTGGCACATAGAGAGCGCTTAACAAGTCCCATGATTATTATATTATTTGACACAGGTGCCAGTTTAGAGGTGCTCTCTGTGTGAACACCAAAAGAAAGCTCTCTGGCTTCTGCTCCACCTTGAGCAATCCTTTCCAAACTCCCAAATTGAGTCACCCTGCTGAACCCCGGTTGAATTTGCCAGTCTTCAAAATGGTGGCAGCCAGTGGTTTCTAGGATGCCACTATCCAGTTGGGAGCCATTAGGCCTTCCTGTCCCTTTTTTAAAATTTTCAGCCCTCAGCCTTTCTCCACCTTCTCTCCTCTGCCACCGAGTTCCGTGGTTCGGAAGCGGAACCCGTGTTCGCGGGAAGGGAACTCAACAGCTCTGGAGTGATGAGAAAGGACAGGGTCTCCCCTCTGCTCTACACTGGGGCAGAACTCTAAAACCCGACACTTTGGTGACGTCTGTCAATCAGTGGTATTTATCGAACGCTTACCTGTGTGCAGAGCACTGTACTAAGAACTTGGGAGAGTACAGTGGAGTGCGTAGACACTTTCCCTGCCTACAACGAGCTTACAGTCTAGAGGAAGGCAAACCAGAGGCTTGCTCGAGTCCTTTCTTAGCTGAAGAACTGAGGGCAAGAAAGTCAGGATGCCTGGGTTCTAGGCCTGGCTCTGTCACCCACTAGCTGGGTGATTTAGGCAAGTCACTGCTCCCTCTCTAGACTGTAAGCTCACTGTGGGCAGGGAATGTGTCGACCAACCCTGTTTATAAAGTCCTCTCCCAAGTGCTTGGTAAATACCATCAAACTTGAATTTTACTGGCAAGAAAGAGTTCCCATTTCCTTCCAGGTCACAGAAAGGGGATATCTGGCGTCCAGCGAGAGATCCGTCTCCCTCCCAATACAAATTCAATTTCCCACATAGCCATGAAAATAAAGCTGGATTTCAGAGCCACATAGGATGGGATGACATTGTCTACAGACACTTTGAAGAACTTCCCTTTCATTAGTCATTCTATAATCACATTAACTTAGACGGAAAATCTGAACTAATTCTTCCCCCAGAGGCCCGGGGCGGAATAATTGTAAAAATCTGTGAAATCGGATAAATACAATTCAATAATTATATTGATAAATAAAATGAAAATCAACTAATTGTGTCATTCACTCAGAAGCTCGCCTCTGCTATTGCCAGCTTTCTGCTTCGGTGCCCGCTAAACTTTTCTGTCACACTTCAATAAATTTAATTGTGCAGAATAAATGAGCTAATTTTTGAAGTCACGGGCTCTGTTTGCAAGATAAGGGTGGTGATTTATTGACCTCCTGCAGCTCGCTATGAGTGTCACCCTCATTTTCTCCTGACAACCTGGGAAGAATTCCCCCTTCTCCCTCTTTCCTTGTCTCCCCACCTCACTTCTTGAATTAGCTCAGTGCCTTTCTCACGACTGGGAGAACAGAACACCCTGGGCTCAGGGTAGTCATAGTAATAGTAGTTTTAGTATTTATTAAGCACTTATTGTGCGCAGTTTGGTTTCTTTCTAGAGAAGCAGCATAGCCTACTGGAAAGAGCACGGTCCTGGGAGTCAGAGGACCTGGGTTCTAATCCTGAATCTGCTACTCGTCTGCTGTGTGACCTTAGGCAAGTCTGTTTGCTTCTTTGTGTCTTAGTTTTACCTCATCCGTAAAATGGGGATGAAGACTGTGAGCCCCACACGGGACAACCTGATTACCTTGTATCTACCCCAGTGCTTGGAAAAGTGTTTGACATATAATAAGCACTGAACAAATACCAACCCTTTTTTTCCTCACTTGATGATCTCTAGAAATATGTTCTCCTTAGAGCTATCTGTACCCACAGACCTTGGATGACCCTATTACTTTCTCGTGCACTCCACCTTTCCCCTCCATCCTCTCACCTTTTTTTCTCAGAATCTTTTTGCCCCTTGCCTAAGGGTTCCCTTCCCCCTGCCTCTCCCCGTGACTTTAGAAGCTTGGTTTCTTGGCTGAGGAAGGCGGGAATCGGAACTTATCACTTGGAAAGGGGCCATTTCATTTCTAGACTCGATTTATTCCCGGGCAAATAGTTTTCAGGCTCACTCCAAGTGGGCCGCGTTGAAAGGTTGAAGTCAGAATTGCTGGAGAGGTGAACTAGGGTCTACTTGATTCCAAAGATCCCCAAAGCTGGGGATGTGTTGGGGAGGGGAAATGGGAGGGACGGGCAGGTGGGTTTGGGTGGGAAAATGTAATGTTAACGTCTTGTAATTGATCTAGATAGGTTAGCTGCCTCGACCTGAAGATCTCAGAAGCCCTCATTCTCCCAGGAACCCACATTCTCCCAGGAGCCCCTAATCTCCCTGAAGCCCACAGTCTCCCAAAAGCCTACAGTCTCCCAGGAATTCTTCCAGGAGCACAAAATATCCCAGGGACCCACATTCCCTCGGGCCCACACATCGGGAAGCAGCGTGGAAAAGTGCAAGGGTTTGGGAGTCAGAGGATCTAGCTTCAAATCCCGGATCTGCCCCTTGCTTGCCATTCTGACCTTGGCAAGTCACCTAGCTTCTCTACGCCTCAGTTTCCTCATCTGTAAACGTGGAAACTCAATACCATTTCTCTTAGACTTAGAGACAGTGTGAGACAGGGACTGTGACAAACCTGATTATCTTCTACCTACACCAGTGCATAGTACAGTGCTTGGCACCCACTAAACGCTTAACGAATGCCGCCAATATTATTATGACATTCTGCTAAGATTGGGTAGTGCCTGAGGCCATGGAAATTGCCTTGTGGGTTGTTGTTAAGGCCTCAATCAATCAGTACTATTTATTGAGCGCATACTCTGTGCAGAGCACTGTAGCAAGGGCTTGGGAGAGTACAGTATAAGAGTAGAGCAGACACATTCCCTGCCCACAACGAGCTTACAATCCAGAGGGGGAGACAGACATTAACGTAAATAAATAAATTACAGATATGGACATAAATGCTATGTGGCTGGTGATGCATAAGGGAGAGGAAGAAGAGGAGGTTAGAGTGGTGGCTCCAGCCAGATGTCACATTGCTGAACTTTGGCGAGATTCTGTAGAAATTCCCGGACTGAGCCCTCCTTTCTTTTTCTTCGGCCCCCTTCTGCATCTCCCTGACTTGCTCCCTCTAGTCATCGCTCCTTCCCAGACCTACAGAATTTATGCTCATATCTGTAATTTATTTGTTTCTATTAGTGTCCGTCTCCCCCTCTAGAATGTAAGATCACTGTGGGCAAGGAATGTGTATGTTATATTGTAATATTTTACTCTCCCGAGCGCTTAGTACAGTGCTCTGTACACAGTAAGCACTCAGTAGACATGTCTGACTGACTGATTGACTGACTAGAACCCCTGAATACGGAATGCATTTCTGGGCTCCTGGGGTGAATCAGTGATAGCAATTCCAGGAACCCCTTCCAAAATCAACAGGTGAAGCTTCCAGAGCCATGAATATGTCTTTTGTAGATCTGCTGATGTGAGCTAGAGTCTAATTTAATCAATTTTTGTTTTGCTCTTCAATTAGGAAGACTAAAACCCCAAACTTTCCTTATTTTGGCTACCGATCAGTGCCTTGATAAAGCGCCAGTAATGGGAAATAATCTATACTCTAAGTTGATCGAGAACTGAAATTCTCAACAGATAATATTAAAAATGCTTGTGAAGTTTGTTAGGCTCTTACTTTGTGCCGAGCACTATGTTAGGCACTGCGGTAAATATAACCACATTGGATAGTCCCTGACCCACACAGGGCTCACGGCCTAAGGGGGAGGGAGAACAGGTATTGAATCCCCATTTTACAGGTGAGGGAACTGAGGCCCAGAGAAGTGAAGTGACTTGGCCAAGGTCACAGACAGGCGAATGGCAGCACAGGGATTAGAATCTAGGTCCTCTGACTCCCAGTTCTGTGATTTTTCCACTAGGCCAAGCTGCTTAGAAAACACGATAGTGGTAATGGTTTTGTAAGTAGATAGGAATTACGAGACTCACACGACTACAGATTTTGAGAAAGAAGTCATATTGTTCAATCAGTCGATAGTACTTATTAAGCGCTTACTGTGTGAGTGCTCGAGAGAGTATAGTGCAACAGAGTTGGTAGGTACATCCCCTGCCCACAACAAGGGTTCAAACGTTAAAATGCCGGAGATTGCTTTAGCCAGCCCTTCCTAGTATTTGTCAAGCATCCACTGTGGGCAAAGCACTGTACTAAACACTTGGGAGAGCACCACTGAGGTAAAGCAGAAGCAGCGTGGCCTAGGGGAAGGAGCACGGGCCTACGAGTCAGAGGTTCTAATCCCGCTTCCGCCAATGGCCCGCTGTGTGACCTTGAGCAAGTCACTTAACCCCTGTGCCTCAGTTACTTCACCTGCCAAATGGGACAAAACGTGAGACTGTGAGCCCCAAATGGGACAGTGACTGTGTTCAACCTGATTTGCTAGGTTTAGTGTTCTGCACACGGTAAGTGCTCGATAAATGCAACCGATTGATTGATTGATTGTCGCTTTCGCCAGTAGATCCATGCGCTAAGATCTGGCCACGACTACACTGTAATAGTTTTAGAAGAAATAGCAATAGTAGTAATATTTTCGAAGTGCTTTCTGTGGGCCGTACACTGTACTAAGCACCGGGAAAGAATACATGGATAAGAATTCGACAGGGATCCGACCCTCAATTAATCAGTTATATTTATTGAGTGCTTACTGTGTGCACACCACTGTCCTAAGCGCTTGGGAGAATAGATTACAACAGAGTTGGTAGACGTGTTCCTTACCCATAACGAGTTTACAATCTACAGGGGGAGACGGACTTTAATCTAAATGAATAAATTACGGGGTTCATACTCTAACAGTAAAGGTTGGGGGGAAGGGGTCTGGTAAAAGATGCATAAGGAAAAAATAAAGGAATGAGACCAGAAAAACAACATAAAAAATGAGGACAGGAAAAAATTCAATTAAATAAAAGTCATAGGGTACCGTAGCTCTCTTCCCAGCAGACTTGAGAGGCATCCAAACGTTTCTCCTGCTATAATGTTGAGTCCCTGTCCTTTGTCTACAGTCCTGAGCCCTCACCCTAATAATTACGATTAAATTTTAACTGTGGTTTATGTGGATCACCACCGTGAGGATTTTCAGAATATTATCCCGTGAATAAAGCAGACCCACCCTACAGTTACTTTCAGGCTTTTATAGGCTTTACTCTGGGATTCACAGGGGCAGAGATTTATACTTGGAAATAGACTTCCAGGGAAAGTAATGGAATCTGGAGAAGCAGCGTGGCTCAGTGGAAAGAGCCCGGGCTTTGGAGTCAGAGGACATGGGTTCGAATTCCAGCTCTGCCACCTGTCAGCTGTGTGACTGTGGGCAAGTCACTTCACTTCTCGGTGCCTCAGTTCCCTCATCTGTAAAATGGGGATTAAGACTGTGAACCCCACGTGGGACAACCTGATTCCCCTGTGTCTACCCCAGCGCTTAGAACAGTGCTCTGCACATTGTAAGCGCCTAACAAATACCAACATCATTATTATTATTATTATCTTCTTTTCTTTTTTTACTCTGGTATTTGTTAGGCGCTTACTGGGTGTCAGGCCCTTCATTAAGCACCGGAGTAGATACAAGCTAATCAGGTTGAACACAATCCATGTCCCACCTGGGACTCACAGTCTTCCCGCACATTTTATAGATGAGGAAACTGAGGCCCAGAGAAGTGAAGTGACTTGCCCAAGGTCACCCGGCAGGCCAGTGGCAGAGCCGGATTTAGAACCCTGACTCCCAAGGCTGTGCTGTTTCCTCTAGGATACCTGAGTGGGGCTCTTTGAAAAAGTGTACGAATCTGAAGGATAAAAGTCCCAATTCCCCAGCTGATAGCTCGGCGGGCTGTTGGTGCAATTTCACTGACGCGTTTTCACGTTCCGTTCTCGGACAGACTGGTTTATGCCAATTCTATCCTCCGTGGCAGCAACTACCAGATTCCAATTATTGAGGCGAATGATCCGACGGGTTGAGGGGTGGAGAGGCATGTCCAACTCTGTCTTGTGTAGGACTCTGATGAGAGAAGGGTATTATTGCTGCAATTCATTTGGAAAGTTTTCCCTCCCCTTCAAAGCTCTCTTTATTCTAAAGTTACAGCGTATTGCATAATAGTTGTGCGGGCAAAATTAAGTACCTTCGATCCAGCCTCGTAAATAGGTTAAAAGAAAATCTATCAGCTTGCAGACATTTCCACCAATGTCTTCCTTTCAAGAGAGGGCTGGATTTTGAGTTACGGGTCAGAGTTGCCTTTTTTAGTGATGTTTCCTCCTGTAGACTGTGAGCTTCTTGTGAGCAGAGGTGTCGTCTATCAATCCCGTTGTATTGTATTTTCCCAAGCATTTAGTACAGTGCTCTGCACGTAGTAAGCCCTCAGTAAGCACCGCTTATTATTCAAGATTTTAATTGCCCGCAGTCTGATTTTTTTAGAGGTCTGTTCTGATTAATTTGTTTAGCTGCTTAGAGCCCAGTCTTTCTATTTATTCGTAACCGGTCTATAAACTTCGGTTGAAGGGAAAGTGGTCGCTCTCACGGTCACCGGCTCTGAGCGTCCTGATTGGGTGAGAGGTGGCTCCCAAGTGGCGATTGTCCAGGAAGGCTGGGCCAGCAGCGTGCCCTAGTGGTAGATGCAATAATAATAGCAATAATAATAACAATAATAATAATAATAATAATGATATTTGTTAAGCGCTTACAGTGTACCAAGCACAGTTCTAAGCACTGGGGTGGGGGGATACAAGGTAATGAGGTTGTCCAACATGGGGCTCGCAGTCTTTATCCCCGTTTTACAGATGAGGTAACTGAGGCACAGAGAAGTTAAGTGACCTGCCCCAAATCACACAGCTGACAAGTGGTGGAGCGGGGATTAGAACCCATGACCTCTGACTCCCGAGCCCGGGCTGCCTCCACCGAGCCACGCTACCTCTCTAGGTGACGTTTAGGTAATGCAAGGTAATCCGACCGGACCCAGTCCCTTTTCCATAGGGGGTTCACAGTCCAAGTCAGTCAGTTGTATTTACTGAGTGTTTACTGTGTGCAGAACACTGTGCTAAGTGCTTGGGAAAGTACACTATAACTAGGACAGAGTAGGATTTAATCCATCAATCGATTGTATTTATTGAGTGCTTTCCATGTGCAGGGTACTGTACTAAACACTTGGAAGAATGCAAGCAGCAGTATTCATTTATTCATTCATTCAATCGTATCTATTGAGCGCTTACTGTGTGCGGAGCACTGTACTAAGCACTTGGAATGTACAATTCGGGAACAGATAGAGACAATCACAACAACGGGCTCACGGTCTAGCGGGGGAGATGGTCATTAATAGAAATAAACTCCCCATTTTCAGATGATGGAACCGAGGCCCAAAGAGGTGAAGTAACTTGACAGGGGATAAGTGGCAGAGGTGGGATTAGAACTCGGGTCCTCTGACTCCTAGGCCCGTGCCCCATCTGCTAGACCACGCTATTCTATCTTGGCCATGCGAATTGGAACATGTCATTGCAACAGCCAGGTTGGGTTACGAGCTGAAACTGTGGGTTCCATCCACCTAAAGGGTAAACTCTTCATCATGCGTTTAAGTCGTTCAGAAAAACTCACCCCTGCGGTCATCCCTGCATCCCTGCGGTCAAAGAAGCAGCGTGGCTTAGTGGAAAGAGCACAGGCTTGGGAGCCAGAGGACATGGGTTCTAATCCCGGCTCCGCCACTTGTCTGCTGTGTGGCCTTGGGCGTGCCACTTCACTTCTCTGGGCCTCAGCTACCTCATCTGTAAAATGGGGATGAAGACTGTGAGCCCCATGTGGGTCAACCTGATTACCATGTATCTACCCCAGCTCTTAGAACAGCTCTTAGGGAGCGCTTAACAGATGCCATCATTATTACTAGTATTATCCCATTTCTAAAAGTGCCAGGTGGTGCTATCTCGCTTATTTTGGCGTCAGATTGCATATTGAGTTCATACTCCTAATTCTGAGTTTATGAAATAAAATAATCAGTGCCACCTGCCGGACTTGCCCGCCAACCCAGACACTGGAAATACCATCCGCGAAGCGGAGAGAGATTTGAAAATGAAACACTTCGGGGGCCGTGATGTCTATAAATGTTCAGCGATACAGGCTAGTATCGGGAGGGCTGTTGGAAATATTGGGGCAGGCCGAGGAGGGTGAAGGTCTCACCTTCTCCTTCCCCTTCCCAACACCCATTCCATCCCCTAGATGTGGGAATTTCAAGCCAAGGAAGACACTTATGTATAAATTTCTATATTTATATTAATATCTGTCTCCCCCTCTGGACCGTAATCTCAATGTGGACAGGGAATGTGTCTGTTTATTGCTATACTGTACTCTCTCAAGTGCTTAGTAATGATAATAATGATGATGATTGCGGTATTTGTTAAGCGCTTATCATGTGCCAGGGACTTAATAGGTTATGGGTTAGATACAAGATAATCAGGTTGGAAACAGTTCCTGACCCACATAGGGCTCACAGTCTCAATCCCCATTTTACAGATGAGGAACCGAGGCACAGAGATATGAAGTGACTTGCCCGTGGTCACAGAGCAGACAAGTGGCACTCTGTACAGTGCTCTGCAGAGAGTAAAGACTCCATAAGTATTATTGATGGATTGATTAAGACAGTGAGGGGAAAAGGAGGAAGATGGAGAATTCACAAGTCCTTTCCAGGTTGTTTTCAAAGTGCATCTCTCTTACACTAAACTGGAAGGAGAGGTTGTCAGTGGCTATTTTTCCTACCTGCCCAAGCTCAGGGCTTCTCTGCTTTTAGAAAGTGGCTGGTCCAACTAGCGGAAGGCTACCCTCGCTATTTTTCTATCCGAAACGTGACGCTTTGAGGTCCGGCCACAGTGGATCCAAAGTCAAGGCAGTTCAGAAGTGGATCAGACCCCTTCCCGACATGAGCAAACAGATGAAACACACCCGCCAGTGTTCCCAGAGGCACCCGTCCACTAGCAAAATCTTCCGCTCGCATTTCGAAACAGCTGACATTTTTACCTCTCGGAGGTAAGTCAAGGGCATCTCACTGCTTCCTGGTTTTCAAACTGGGTGGAAATAAGGGGGATGAGAGGGGAGCCCCAGCTAATTTCCTTTGTCTTCTATTCAGGAGATGATGGTGTTATGTAAGGGGATGTTAAAGGCCAGGCAGAGGGGTGACCTGCACACGACTTCATTCTTCTGAGGTTTATCAAAGGCTCCTGTCAGTCAAACCCATGCTGGGAGATTGGGGATTGACCATCTGGTCCAGAGTTAATCAGAGAGGAGAAAAGAGAGAGAAGATGTTAAAAAAAAAAAAAATGCTCCCTGTCAGCTCCCAGAGAAGGAGAGGTGTGAGTCTCATCTCTGTCGATCGGGAGTGGTCTGTGATCAACACACACTCACACCCACACCCACACACACACATACACGGTGCTGGCCATGGGGGCTGTCGGTGAGCGCACGAGTGAGGAAAAGTTGGGGCAGAGAGAGGAAGGCAGAGGGGCAAGAGGTGGGGATTTTTATTCATTCAAGTCGGTGCGATGATCTTGAATCGATTTCAAGTGGAAAGACTGAAGGTCACTCACGCTGCTAACCATGCAGAGAAACAACCGAATGTCTTGGTTTGCTGCGGCGAAGAGAGGGAATCAGCAGGGAGCTGATTTAATTTAAAACACAACGTTTCTGCGCTGAGGCCAGAATTCTTTTATCCCCACCATGTTGATTACCTGGACTAACGAGGCCCTTCAAACAAGAGGCCCCGCTAGAGAGTCACCCCTTGTCCTCCTCCTCCTCCTCCCTGACCACCCAATAACTATGCAGTTCTCCAGTCCTCACTGCGCCGGTTTCAAAATGATGGGGTGATGGCCCTACATGCTTGTATCTCGCTCTGAGCAGGAGAGGAGAGGGACGTAATGGAGCGTTGATGGGTTTGGGGTCACCGGGGGTGTTCATGCCCGCCTCCCAAGGAGAGAGACAGACGGGTGATGTGTTAGGATGCCGAGGCGGCACTGGGGTGTTTTAAGATGGCATCAGATCGGAGGTATTCCGAAGTCTCGGGATTTCTTTTCCCCCATGAGAAATAGAGCGGTCTAGCGGAAAGAGCGGACCACCTGGGTTCTAATCCCGGCTCTGCCACTTGCCTGCCGAGTGACCTGGGGCAAATCGCTTCACTTCTCCGTGCTTCAGGCTCCTCCTCTGTAAAATGGAGATTCGATTCCTGTTATCCCTCCTCCTTAGGCTCTGTGCCCGCTGTGGTACGAAGAGGGAAACTATCCATTTGTTGTTATAGTATACTCTCCCATGTGTTTAGTACGGTGCTTTGCACACAGAAAGCACTTAGTAAATACGATCGAGTGAATGAATGAATGATTGTGCCTGTGCTATCTAGGATTCTATTCCTCTATTTTGATGGTATTGATGCCTGTCTACTTGTTTTGCTGTCTGTCTTCCCCTTTTAGATTGTGAGCCCATTGTCGGGCAGAGATCGTCTCTATCTCTTGCCGAATTCTACATTCCAAGCGCTTAGTACAGTGCTCTGCACACAGTAAGCGCTCAATATATACGATTGAATGAACGAATGGGCTGACTATCTTGTGTCTACGCCGATGTTTGGCACCTAGTAAGGGCTTAACAAATATCATTATGGTGATATTTACTTGTCTTCTTAGGGCAGTGGAATAGCATCCCTTTGAAGCAGAAGCCGCTGATGTCTCTGTTTCTAGAAGATGGGTATTGGCAAGCCCCAGTGAGAAGCGGCGTGGCTCAGTGGAAAGAGCCCGGGCTTAGGAGTCTGAGGTCATGGGTTCTAATACCGGCTCCTCTACCTGTCAGCTGTGTGACTTTGGGCAAGTCACTTCACTTCTCTGGGCCTCAGTGACCTCATCTGTAAAATGGGGATGAAGACTATGAGCCCCATGTGGTACCTGATTACCCTGTATCTACCCCAGCACTTAGAACAGTGCTCGGCACCTAGTAAGCGCTTAACAAATACCAACATTATTATAAACAAGGGGAAAAAGCTAGTTCAGGGCATTGAGGGAAGCTCGCCCCAGAGAGCACAGTGCCTCTTGAACTTAGTACAGTGCTTGGCACAGCATAAGTGCTTAACAAATACCCTGGTTATTGTTATTATTAGCACAGTTCCTTTTATCTCCGGGGGCCATTGGGGTAACCCACCCATCTCCAGCCTTGAGAGCCTAATGGAGGCCCAAGCTTGGAGAAAAGTCAACATAACCCTCCACATAAACCCTCCCCACGTCCACTCCTCTCTATTCCGGAAGGCAGGAGAGACCCTTGGGGCCTCGAGAAGAGTGCAGGATAGCTGTCTGTCCAGTTTTACATTCATTCGATCGTATTTATTCAGCGCTTACTGTGTGCAAAGTACATGGGAGACGCCAGTATTCAGCTGCCAGGAACCAACCCCAAACCAGACCTCTCTGTGATCGATTTTTAAATTTTAGCACCGAGCCTTCCTCCGCCATGCTCCCGCTGCCGGTTTCCGTGGCTCAGACATTGTCACCATCAATAATCAACAGTGGTATTTACAGTGTGCCTTCTGCGTGCAGAGCACTCTACCAAGTGCTTGGGAAAGTACTAAATAACAGAGTTGGAAGACACATTTGCTGCCCATAGTGAGCAGTCTAGAGGGGGCACTTGGTGTCAGAGTTCATATGGGGCCGAGAGGGGAGAATAATGGCTCCGGAGCAAAGGAGGGGTTCGGGGGATCCCCAGGAAAATCACTTTAGGAATACTCACCATCAGCATCCTTCCGCAGAGCGATGCACGCGACGCCGTCCCGTGACGTGACGTGTCTGGCCTCCCCGCCAGGGTCAGCCTCTCAGCGACCCTTTGGGTGCCTGGCGAGGTAGCCAAGAAGTGGGGCTCCCCTCCCCACACCCCTCGTCGATTTTGAAAGTAACAGTCTGTTTCTCTCAAAATGAGGATCCACGCTGGGTTCTCTCCTCTACTTATAAATTATGCCGTATTAGCCCTGGCAACAGTTTCATTTGAGCTGGGTAAACACAAGGCAGCACGGAGCGGGCAGGCGGTGAGCCAGAGCCCGACGGAGAAGTGAGAGCCGATTCTTTGCCTGCGGGACTCCAGGCCCCAAGACGGGAGTGAACGGGCTCGGCACAGCAGCACAGGGACAGCCAGAGGAGGCCCAGGCCCGGCCCCCGTGGGCTCATCGTGCCAGCCCGCGGCACGAATGCCAGGGGTCGGTGAGGAAACCCAGTGGAAGCCACCCCTTCCCAAACAACCGAGCTCCTCGTCGTTGGCTTTAAAGCCCTCAGTCTCTTTGGCCCCTCCTACCTCACCTCGCTACTCTCTTACTATGACCCAGCCCGCATTCTTCGCTCCTCCAAAGCCAGCCTTCTCACTGGACCTCGTTCTCATCTCCCCGTCGGCCCCTCTCCCACTTCCTGCTTCTGGCCTGGAATGCCCTCCCTCCTCCTTGCGACACACAATTACCCTCTTCTCCTTCAAAGCCTTGCCCTTGATCCATTTCCTTTGTCGTATTGTTCTTTCCCAGGTGCTTAGTACAGTGCTGTGCACAGAGCCCACGCTCTGTGAGAGAGAAGGCATCTTTGGGGAGATGTGCCTTCAATAAGGCTCTTAAGCTGGGTAGAGCGATCGTCTGGCAGATACGGAGAAGGAGGGCGTTCCAGGCCAGAGGCAGGACTTGGGCGAGAGGTCGGCAGCAAGATAAAAGCGATCGAGTGTTTTGGTGGGTTTTTAAATCAAAGGATTCATTAAAACATAGAAGACACTAGCCTTCCGTTTTGTCAGAATAACATGACCCGGGACTTCCTTACCTCAGTTAATTCCTTGTGCTTTATTTGCCCATGTCCTTCAAGGAAGACTCCCCAGATACACTCCAACATGTTGAGTCTTCTCGTGCTCATTTTAAGGAGATGAAAGTAGACTGGGGAGCTGAATGATAGAGATTGATAGGAATTTGACAGTATCCACAAAAAAAATCTGCTTGCCCCAAGTTTGGCGGTAGTATTAGGGTTATGATGTTATTTACTAAGTGCTTACTAGATGCCAAAACACTTGGCTGAGCACTGGGGTAGATGTAAGATCATCAGATCTTGAAAAGCAGCGTGGCCTAGTGGATAGAGCCCAGGCCTGGGAGTCAGAAAGACCTGGGTTCTAATCCTGGTTCTGCCACTTGTCTGCTGTGTGACCATGGGTGAGTCACTTAACTTCTCTGTGCCTCAGTTCCCTCATCTGTAAAATGAGAATTAAGTCAGCCCTATGTGGACAGAGACTGTATTTATCAAGCACTGAGTCCAACTCGATTATCTTGTATTTACCCCAGTGCTCTGAACAGTTCCTGGAACTTAGTCAACACTTAACAAACACCGTAATAATAATTATTGTTATGTTCTTGTATCCACCCCAGTGCTTAGTGCAATGCCTGCCGCATAAGTGCTTAACAAATACCGGAGGTATTATCGTTATTATCATTATTATTAATAACTTCAAGAGGAATTGCTGAGAGCCGGCAGTCCCACCTCCAATCTCCTGCTCAATAACCTCTGAATTGTACTTTCCAAGCGCTTAGTACAGTGCTCTGCACACCGTAAAAGCTCAGTAAATACGATTGAATGAATGAATGAATCGGTGCTCATTTTGGGTGAATAAATGGAACGGCCATTTCCCCCAGTGGGTCTCTCTCTTCTCCCAGTCCTCATGGATTTCAGAAGTTCCCCTGAGCAAAAACAGAACCTAGAAAACCAAGAAGTTTGTTTGAATTCTGTTCATGTATTTAAAGAGCAGATGTATGGATTCTTTGCGATTTAGACCGAAGGGGACTCATGGCCTCCATTTCCTTTTAAGACGGTGGCAGAAAAAGCATGTGATGGAATGTTTTGTGGGGCACCACCAGTAGCAGAAACCAGGCACAGGAGAACCGTCAGAATCAAAGGAGCAGATAATTCCCCCCGTCCCAAAAACCCTCTCCCCCTCCATCCTCCCAACTCCTCTCCACTCCTCAAAGAGGGAAAAAGTCTGAATTGAATATTTCAAAGTACTGTGGAGAGACTGAAAATTAAAAAAATATATATATACTTTCAAATCCTCAGGGACTTTCCAATTTATCAAGAAAGACACATTCTTCCTAATGAAAGGTTACTGACCTTCATGAATGTGACAGTTCAATTATAGCCCATTCATATGCAGAGCAGCCGTTGATAAAGGATTTAGCAAATGTGACTGGCATAGCAAAAAACAGAAAAATGTGTAGAAATTTTTTTTTTATCGTGAAGCAAGTCTAATAAATAAGTTCCGCTCAGGTACGAGAACCTTCTTCTTCTGTGGACCCTGCAACCGTAAGCTTTGCTTCAGTGAATATCCTGGATTCCCCATCTCTTTCTTACTAATATTTCTGCTTTTTAATCCTCTGCACTTTGAGAGCTAACAATTCGTAAACCCCCCACCCCGGGTCCAGAGATGCAGCGTTTGAAGGCATTTTTTCCTTCTGAGTGGGAGAAAAAGGGCTGGAATGAATCCTGGTGTTATTTTAAGTCCCCGACTAGATTCTAAACACTCGAATAATAATAATAATAATATTTTTATAGCGCTTTGACTCCCAAAACACTCTTACGTTACTTAGCTCGCTTTCATCTTCCCAACATTCCTTTAAGCAGGGAAATGAGAGCATTACTATCCCCATTTTACAGATGAGGACCCTGTGACAAAGAGAGAGGTTAAATGACTTGGTCAAGGTCACTCAGCAAGCTGGGACTAGACCCATGTTCTGTCCACTACACTGCACTATCTTAGTTGGAATGAAAATTAAAGGGCGGGAGAAGGCTCACATCCTCCCACTTTCCCCTGTAGACTCTCTGGCAAACACACGTCTTTCTGGCTGATAAGTAAGCCAGCCATTGGCTAGACGCCTGGAGTCTACCCGGAGCCAATGGAGGGAGGGATTTGGGAGAGAGTGGTGCTGTACTGGGCTCCTCCAGTGGGGGAAGAAGCAGGGGGAGAGGGCGCTCAGGATGTCACGGTAGCTCTATGCTGATGGGGTCCCCCCACCATGGAGAAGACTGACTGAGCCTCGACCCTGAGCCTTCAGGATCGACAATCTGCAAGGAGTTTACCCGCTGCCCTTGTGCTCTCTCATCCCTGCAGGGTTTCCCGCATGGGGGATAATGATCAGGGGTGCAGCTTGTGGCAAAATGCCCGCTAGGGCTCGGAGTATAAGATGACCAAAGTAAGTAATCATATTTGTAATGATATCTGTTCAGCGCTTACTATGTGCTGGGCACTGTCCTAAGTGCTGGGGTGGATACCAGCAAATCGAGTTGGACACAGTCCCTGTGGGGCTCACAGTTTCGATCTCCATTTTACAGATGAGGTAACTGAGGCACAGAGAAGTGAAGTGACCTGCCAAGGTCACGCAGCAGATAAGTGGTGGAGATAGGATTAGAACCCATGGCCTCTGACTCCCATTTTTGGAGCACTGTACCAAGCGCTTGGGAGCGTACAACATAATGTAACAGACACATCCCCCGCCCACGGTGAGCTGACAGTTTAGAGGGGGAGACAGACATTAATAAAAATAAACAAATTATGGGTAAGTACATAAGAGCTGGGGGCTTACGGCGGGAGGCCGTGGAATAAAGGGAGCATTTCGGGGCAAAGCAGAAGAGCGTGGGAGGAAAGGAAATGAAGGCTTAGTCAGGGAAGGCCTCTTGGAGGAGGTGGGCCTTCAGTAAGGCTTTGAAGGTGGGGAGAGTCATTGTCAGGTATGAAGAGGGAGGGCGTTCCAGGCCGGAGGCAGGAGGTGGGTGAGGTGTCAGGGGAAAGATAAATGAGATAGAGGTTCATTGAGGTAGGTTGGCGTTAGAGGAGCCAGGTGTAGTAACCACGCTGTGCTGATGTTCTGCTGCATTGCCATGGTCAGGCAGGTAGTTGCTGACTGTAAATTGTAAGCTCCTTGAGGGCAGGGCATGTGCTACCAACTCTGTTGGATTGCACTTTCCCAAGCGCTTAGAATGATACTCTGCATTCAAATCAATAAATAGCGTTTATTTCGAATATAATATCGAATGATTATTATGGTAACTGAAAAACACAAAAAGGCTGTCTCTCCAGCAAGGATTCCCTGGAATAACCCAGTCCCCTCAATCAGTCAATCAATGGTATTTATAGATTGCCTACTGTGTGCAGAGCTTTGTATTAAGTGCTTGGAAAAGTACGATACAAGAGAGCTGGTGGGCACAATCCCTGCCCACAAGGAGCTTACAATCTGCAGAGGGAGACGTACATTTAGATAGATTACGCACAGGGGAACTAATAGAATATAGGATTCTTGATATTGACATTTCCCAGTCCCCATTTCCTCTCTCTGGCATGGAGCTGCCAAAGCTTTCTTCAACCCCAAACACCTTGAAAATTGAGCTAAAGAGATCACCATTTTCAAGCGCCATCTTCAAGCCCTCGCTTTATCATCGTGGCAGGAAAATTCTTCAGTTCTCACGTACGGGAATTTTGTAAACCTCATTGCAATTCCTTTCAGCTCCTCAGCTTGCCCTCTCTATGCAGAACGATTTAGTAATTGGATGGCTTTTCGCTCACCTTTCCCCTCCCTGCCTTCCCTTCAATTCTCACGGAATTTTGGACTGCCAGCTTCTCAGATGCTGCCTTCAACTTCACCCCTTAGCTTCAGCCTTTCTGAGACAGTCTACCGCCGACAGCTTTCTTCTGAAGGGAAAGGGGGGAGGAGAAGAGAGAGAAGGCGCAAAAGTAGAATAAAATCCCCGTCTGTTGCTCGTTCCAAAACTCACCTAATTTTCAAATAAACCCTTCCCGACCCCTTCCTAGATTTATACTCAGAGTAGGTCAGTGTTGCACTTGGGATTGAAGTAAAGTTATTTTTGAGCTGTCTCCCTTTGGCAGTTTGGAGATTCTCTGTTCCATACCACTTCTATTTCATGTAATTATGTCAAGAAGTTGGGATCATCATAAGAATTTAAAGGCTATTTACTGTGTGAAACCCAAGACTGGCTATCAACTACACAAATGCATCCATAATGAATATTTTAAAGTCCCCTTGGACTCCTATTTTCACTTGCTTCCACAGGTGAATGAACTTTTGGCTTTTTCTAACTGGACAGGTGATGAGATATGGGCAGAGAATGTATTTACCAACCCTGTTGTATTGTACTCTCCCACCCAGTAGGCACTCAGTGAATACTATTGATTGTTTAAGAGGAAATCTATACCCATCCAGGCTTGAGTTTCATCTCTTGAAAGTCTCAGAAGAGGATCTAGAACAGGAAACTAGGGTCTGAACTCAGGGATGTCCCCCTTCTCTTTCTCTTTCTCACTCATTTGTCTTTACTCACGTCCACTCCCTCCCATATTCCCACTAGTTTTCTCACTAGTTTCTTTCCTTTTTCAACTCTGGCTCAATTTTCACACTCAACACCATCACTAGTGGTTGAGTACCTCCTATGTTCAGCACACTGAAGTAGATTCCCTGAGGTCACCCTGAAGAATTATAAAATGTTCCCTTATCCCCAGGGGAGATTACAACCAAATGGGGGAGATGTGTGGTCATAATTGGCAGATAATCTCATAGTTGGAGGTGAGAATAGATTAAAAATGCAAAGCATCAGTGGATAAATACATCAAATAATTGAATGACAAAGTATGAAAGAGAGCAATGTGGCTTAGTGGAAAGAACATGGGTTTGGGAGTCGGAGGACATGGGTTCTAATCCCGGCTCCGCCACTCGTCTGCTGTGTGACTTTGGGCAAGCTACTTAAGTTCTCTGTGCCTCCGTTATCTCATCTATAAAATGGGGATTAAGTCTGTGAAAATGGGGATTAAGTCTGTGACGCCCACGTGGAATAACCTGATTACCTTGTATCTACCCCAGTGCTCAGAACAGTGCTGGGTTCATAATAAGTGCTTAGCAAAAACCATTATTATTATTATCATTATTATCACTGAGGGGGCTGGTGAGAAACACATGATGAGGTAGCGGGAGAGTGAGGGGGAGGCTTCCTGGGGGAGATTGCTTTTTTCGGAGGGCTTTAAGACAAAACTGAACAGGTAGGGCCTCTCAGGACCCTTCCGTGAGGCATCAGGAACTGAGCAGCTGGCTAACACTTCAGAGAAGAGGACATCTTTTTAGAATCTCCTCAGTAGTCGTATCCGCGGTTTCTCAGTCAGATCTAGCTGGAGGAGGAAGAGTTTTTCCCCACAATTCCACCGCTTCCTCCTCTGCCCCATTAATTACCCACCGGAAAGTACATCCTGGTGAAACTTGGTTAAATCTTCTGAATCTAAGATTGTAGTTCTTTGTTTTAAGCTGGATTCAGGTGGTTCAGTGCACTCTACTTAATTGGGGCACACTTCATCAGGGAAGCTGCTAAATGGGACATTTCTTTGGGAAACAAATTAAACCTAATGACACTTAACAAGAGCTGCTGCTTAATTGGGACGGTCGGTCTGTTTAATTGGGGCAACTGCAGGTAATTGAATAGTGTTCAAGAAGACAGAGATAGAGATGCATTTTTGTAATACTAGTCAAGGCTGTAGGCTGCTTGTCTCTGCTTTCCAGTGTGCTTCTGTCGGTGGAACAATACCAGTCTTAAAGCAGCCTTTCTAATCCCTTTAAACAGGCTCTAGGTTATTCTGATTAACAATGATGTGATGTTTATATAACACATTTCATCCAAAAAGTTGGAAGTTTTTTCATCCGTGTGTCCTCCTAGATTATCATTAGGAAAAAAAAAAACCGGTTCTGGTACAATATACAAATACATTAAAAGAATCCTCTAACGTCTTTAAAGTATCTACAGGTTCAATTATCTTCTTGCATAAACACACTGAACGCATTCCGAGTGAATTACCATTTCAATCAGCTAACAACTCTTCTCTCCTTTAAACACCAAATTTAGAACCAGCGCATAAAAGACACAGTCTCCCTGTGAGGGATGTAGAGGCAGATACCCCGGTCCCCTGCTCCAGGTGAGGAAACTGAGGCCCAGAGAAGTTAAGGCAGGTACCAGAGATCACACAGTAAATAGGCAATGGAACCAGAAGTAGAAATTTAGTCTACTGTGTCCCCGGTGCCTACTGCTTTCTTCATCAGACTCCCCAGACGTTTTGGCTCTTCCTCTGCAAGTTCTATAGACTTTGTGAATATTTTATGGCTGGCAGAGGAATGGAGGAGGCTGCTACCTAAGGCTTGAGAATCAGTCACAAAAGCAAGCAATTGTTTCAAAGAAGCTTGCACTGTCACAGGGGGAGATGGGGAGACGGGGATCTTCTTGACAATTGAAACCCTCCTTGGAATGATTTGACGTGTTAAGAGAGACTCGCGGTCATAAAAGAGCAAAGAAAACTGGAGAGGGTAGATCTGAATGATGCTGGGAGATTGTAATCAACTAATTGATAGAGACAAGATCATCAGATCAGACACAGTCCCTGTTCCACATGGGGTCACAGTTCCAAGTAAGAGGGAGAACAGAATCTTCACGAGGAAAGTGAGGCACAGAGAAGTTAGGTGACTTGCCCAAGGTCTCACAGCAGGAAGAACCAGGATTAGCAGGAAGCTGAGGGAGGAAGAGAGTGGCCTTATTCCCAGCCCTCTGCTCTTTCCCCTAGGCCATGCTGCTTCTCTATTTAATCAGGATAGTTCATTGGAATCAATCAGGTGATCAGTGGTATTTACTGAATTCTTTCTGAGTGCCAAGCACTGGGCTACACGTTTGGGAGAGGACAACGGAAGGACCGTACGATGGGCACACATCCCCTCCCCTCAAGGAATTTATCATTAAATGGGGTAGACGGAGAAATTTCATATTCAGGTAGAGAAAATATATGCACCTAGAAATACCTAGAAGATGTATCTGTAAGTAAGGAAAATGACAGAAGACGGGAAGACCACACAAGTAGCGCAAAAATAGAGCAATAGAGACACCCGCTTGTACATAGTTAAATCCCTGCGTTTAACAAGTTATGCGTTCATTTAAACAGGCAGAACCTGGATTGGTTATCAGACAATCAATCTACCTATCAATGGTATTTATTGAGCACTTATTATGTGCAGAGGATTGTACTAAGTGCTTGGGAGAGAAGAGACATGATAGAGGCTCTTTTTGGATGCTTTGACCTCTACGGACCACTGCTAGGATCTTTTGATTAGAGTTGGGGTTTTGGTCTCCATCTAACTATTAAATTTCATTGTTTTAGGCAGAAAGGGCAGGGCTTTGTATGAGAACTCCTGGGGGCAAAGGAGAACTCCTATTTTGTTACCCGTGCCCTCCTTGTAGCAGAAGTGTAAAAGCAGAGAGGATTTTTCATCAGAGAGAAATCGTGTAGGTAGAAGAATCTTCATGCTGTCAAGCTCTTCGTGACTAATAAATATTACCTGTATCAAGCCTTCTAATTATCTGAAAAAATTTGGAATCCCGAGCCAACCATTTCAATATTTTCCCATCTGCCAAAGCAAGCTTTTGGCAGGTTTCTGTAGGAAAATAAGCAAGGGGGGTGAAAACTTGAACAATTAAATCCTAAACCTCTGATCAAGTGATAAATGATCTTACTGGTTTTACTTAAATGAATAAAGGTTCTGAGCTCCCAGGCTTTGCAGGGGTGAACATTGATCAGCAAGATGATTTTCAGGGAAGAGACAATTCTCTAGACTGTGAACTCATCGCGGGCAGGGAATGTGTCTGTAATATTATTACTCTACTTTAAGCGCTTAGTACAGTGCTCTGCACACGGTAAGCACTCAATACGATTGAATTGAACTGACTATTGTGCTTAAGGCTACAGACCCAAGTGCATAGATGATGCAGAAGAGAGGGCAAACAGGTAAACTGAGGGTTTAGTCAGGGAAGGCCTCTTGAAGGAAAATCAGTCGTATTTATTAAATGCTTATTGTGGGTAGAGCACCATATTAAGTGCTTGGGAGAGTACAAAGTAACAATAAATAGGCACATTTCCTGCCCACAATGAGCTTACAGTCCAGAGGGAAAGGGAAAGGAAAGAGAACTGGCAACCCCAAGTCTTCCTTACTAAGGAACATAAGGAGTTGATTGAATCTTGAATGAAATGCAGCGGGCTAGTCAATCACCCATCTAAATTCAAATATGCCATTCTCTGACAGCTTTCCACAAGAGCAAGGGAATGGCCGTCTAAACCAGTGGCGGGCGATTCCTGACAGTCTCTGCAGGGACAAGAAACAGCTGCACCCCCTGTGCGTAAGGATCCCGAACCTGCCGGAGTCCTTTGAGGCAGCAACGAAAGTGCGACATGCTTAGTGTCTGAGCAGCTTGTTGCCTTATGTACAAGAAACCTGGGCAGGGAAATTCTCCAGTCCTGCAGGGAATATTGACAGTGAATACAATCCTCTCTCAAGTGGTGATGGTTTTTCAGGAGATCCACGTCGACCAGTGATGGAACAGAAGCGTGAGTCTGGGGGCACCTCCTCTGACTCCCTAAATTCTGCAGGGCTGCTGTCTTTCTGGGGCTCGCCTCCTCTGGCGATATCGTCTTCAGGAGGACTATTGTTTAGCTTTTCGTTCCCGTGTTTCCTGTCGCACTTTGGTTAAATTTAAAGTAAACTGCCTGCCTGCCAAAAGCTAATTTATAAATAAACAGCACTGCATGAAGTGTAGACAGTGGAGTGATGAGAATGTGGGGGGAAAGGAAGCCATTATGAAGAGTGGGATCCATTTTTTTATACATTATTTGTTAAGCGCTTGTTATTTGCCAGGCACTGTACTAAATGCTGGGGTAGGTACAAGATGACCGGGTGGGACGCAGTCCCTATGCCACCTAGGGCTCACGGTCTAAATTCCCATTTTACAGGTGAGGTAACTGAGGCACAGAGAAGTGGCTTGTCCAAGGTCGTACAGTAGACAAGTGGCATAGCCGGGATTAGAACCTAGGTCCTCCGATGCCCATGCTCTTTCCACTAAAGCCACGCTGCTTCTAATTCCATTCTTGGCCTGTATAGGAATGTGATCCAATCTGGTCCTTTAGAGGATTGGGATTCATCCTGAGCCTCAACTGAAGCTGTTTCTGGTGTAATTTTAGTTAGCTAACCCCCACCAAGTCAGAAAGCAAATGTGTGGTGTTGGGGAGGAAATCAACTCTCCTGAAATTCCCAGAGAGTAGTTCAGCTACTACTCTACTCCTGCTCCTCCTCCTCCTCCTATTATTGATTACCCTATTTATTTTGTTAATGAGGTGTACATCGCCTTGATTCTATTTATCTTGATGATGTCTTGTTTTTGTTTTGTTCTGTTTGGCTTTACTGTCTGTCTCCCCCGTTTAGACTGTGAGCCCATCATTGGGCAGGGATTGTCTCTATCTGTTGCCGAGTTGAACATTCCAAGCACTTAATACAGTGCTCTGCACATAGTAAGTGCTCAATTAAATACTATTGAATGAATGAATGAATGCTACTACACTAATATCTTTCTTTTTACATGGCAGTTTTATTTTTCCAAAGAATTTTTGCATGAGTTTTCTCACTGGATTCTCACAGTAAGGGAAGCTGGGTGGTCTAGTTGATAGACCATGGGCCTGGGAGTCAGAAAGACCTGGGTTCTAATCCTGGCTCTACTACTTGTCTGCTATGTGACCGGGGGCAAGTCATTTCACTTCTCTGTGCCTCAGTTCCCTCATCTGTAAAACGGGGATCAAGACCAGAGCCCAAGGTGGGACAGGGACAGTGACCAACCTAATTAGCTTGTATCTATCCCAGTTCTTAGCACTTAAGAAATACCAAAAAAAAAAAATCCTAGTGAGTTAGGGAGAGGCATGGATTATTATCTCCCTTCTACATTTGTGGAAACTGAGACTCAGAGAGGTTAAGCGATTTGCCCATAATGACACAGCAAGTCAGGGTAAAGCCAGGACTAGAAGCCTTAAAACCCTGGGTTAATTAAATGTAAGAGCACAAGCCACTTCATCCTTTTTGAGATCCAGCATCCAGACATCATAGGTCAGAATCTGAACCATGCTCCAAATCGAGGGTTTAACAGGTAATCATTCCTCTTCGTGAATTCAAACAGTTTTCAGTTATCCTGCCCCCTCCAACTCGAAATAAATACTAATTGTATATATTCTGAGAATTCCAGTCTTACAGATCTTTTTCGTATAAGTAGCTCAAGGTCGAACGCCGCAAAAACCTTTATACGCCTTCTGGGATATTCTGGTAAGGGTTTCAGCTCTCCCAGATTTCACGCAGTTATGCTGACAAAAGTTTTGCTTCTCTCCCTTCCCCCAGCCCCATTAAATGTTCATTTATTCGCCAATTGTCTTTCTCTGTGACCACAATCCAGATTGAATTTGAGAGGGGAGTCACCTTGCTATCTCTTTATTTGGCAGATAACTTCCTGGTGCAAGGTCTTTGAACAATCCGCACAAAGTCAGATGTTCCTTAACGAGACCTCCTCTTCCTTAGTGCAGTAATGGGAACCTTCTTGAGTAGCAGAAATAATAGAATTAATGTTGATTGAGACTCACTAGGGACAGTGAACTGCATGTACTAAGCACTTAGGAGAGTGTAAATTCCTTGCTAGAAGGGAACATGTCACTTCTTCATCCTGTATTTGCCAGGTATCATTGTGGCACATGGACAGGGTGGGGAGAGGAAGGAAGTGACTTGAACTCAAGCTGTGTCTCTAGTTGTCTCCAGAACATTCCTTCTCCTCGGTCCCATTCTAGACCTGAGAGAAGCAGCATTGTCTAGTGGATAGAGTAACAGGCCTGGGAGTCAGGAGGAACTGGGTTCTAATCCCAGCTCTGTTCCTTGTCTGCCGCGTGACAGTGGGAGAGTCACTTCACCTCTCGGGGCCTCGGTTACCTCATCTGTAAAATGGGGATTTAGACTGTCATCCCCACGTGGGACGCGAACTGCGCCCAACCTGTTTAGCTTGTATCTACCCCAGTACTTAGTACAGTGCCAGGCACATAGCAAGCGCTTAACAAATACCAAAAAAAAGAAGTGTCCAACCCAGGTCTCTTCCCTCTCCTGTCTTTCTTCTTCCTGATCTCCACTCCCAGTGTAACCTGCTCGGACACCTACCAACCATTTATGAGGCCTCCTGGTCTGTCGCTGTGTGATGCTCAAGGTGTGACTTAATATGGTACAATCCACCTCCTGCCACATCAGATTGCTCAAGGAGAAAAACACCTATACATAGCTATTTACGTGCGTTCCCGGCGTCTCTTTGAAAACCGCCCGAAAGGACGCAGACACTGTGCAGGCAGACCTATTTTCGACAGATCCCATCTAGCATTAAGTAGAACATCCACCCAAACCCAAAGATTGCATTATGGACTTTGGAAACAATGACTCTTGTGTCAAAGCACTCTCTGTCCCCTTCCTTCCCACCCCGACTTGGCAATTCTCCCAACCGAAGAGGACTTAAGTCTAGTTTGTTTGTGTGACTAGATTTTATTTATTTATTTTTTCGTAATTAAAACATGGTTTCTGCATTCTTATTTTCACCCCTGGGAGATGTCTCCTCGAGGAGGGAGAATGGGAGTGTCTGATAGATGCTTCTCCACTGTCACACGTGGTTCCCATACCCGGCTCTTGGAAACACGTTACAGAAGTCACTGACCAGATCCCTACTCTCAAGGAGCTTACAGTGTAATAGGAAAGACCAGCAGACACACATTATGCATCAACAAGGTGGCATCCGTACAAATCACAAACACCAAGATATCCGATGAATTTAAACAGAACGGGAAGAAGGCCTAGTGGGTAAAGCATGAGCCTGGGAGTCAGAGGACTTGGGTTTCGAATCGGTTCCGCCACTTGGCTGCAGCGTGACCTTGGGTAAGTCATTTAATAATAATAATGTTGGTATTTTTTAAGCGCTTCCTAGGTGTCGAGCACTGTTCTAAGCGCTGGGGGAGATACAGGGTAATCAGGTTGTCCCACGTGGGGCTCACACACTTTTAATCCCCATTTTACAGATGAGGGAACTGAGGCACAGAGAAGTTAAGTGACTTGCCCGCAGTCACACAGCTGACAAGTGGCAGAGCTGGGAGTCGAACTCATGACATCTGACTCCGAAGCCCGGGCTCTTTCCACTGAGCCACGATTTAACTTCTCTGTGCCTCAGTTTCCTCAACTACAAAATGGGGATCCAATTTCTGTTCTCCCTCAATTCCTGTGAGCCCATGTGGGACAAGGAGTCTGTCTTACCTGATGAACTTGTACTTTACCCAACGCGTAGAACTTTGCTTGACATATAGTAAGAGCTTAACAAATATGGTAATGTACACGAGTGCTAAGTGTATGCAGCATGCATACATTGCTACATAAGTGTTTACATAAATATGCAACTGATTTTCATTGATTTTTGCTGAATAGGGATAAGAGTTGTAGTCCACAGAGAACCGGAAACTTTTCCTTTAACTCTATCAGTTGCAGACTTTTCCCAACACCAAGTGTCCAGGTTTTCCAATCAGTTGACCAAAGTAAGTATCCCATTCATTCCCTTTCTTTCCCTTCACAAAGCAGGCCACAGACTGCTTAAAAATAAGCTCCCCAGAAACACCAACATCGACGATTCCGAAAGGGGAAATGAAGTTGCTCAAGACAGGCAGGAATCCCAATAGCTGCCTTAGTTTCCTTAGTTTCAATTCAATGATGAAGTCCATTTTCCAAAGGGGAAGAAAGGAGCAGACAGTGAGTCTACTGACTATCCCCGCAGCAACTTCCAACATCGACAACTGCCCCTGCTCACTGCTCTGTTTTTTCAAATCCTGCCCAATTTCCAAATGCCCTTCTTGCTATCTCCTCATTTTAGCCCTTTCCACCCAACCGGGCTGTGTATACGACCACTAGCTGTAAGACAGCTTCCTTTTGCCTATCAGTGCCCCCTATTAAGGGAGGGGGAAAGAAGGAAAGAAAGGAGGAAAAGAGGTGAAGTGGAGAAGAGACCAAAATGGAGTGGGGAAAGGATAGAGAAACAGAATAAAGACAGAAAACATGAGGGTGGTGAGAGGGGGAAGGAAGCAAAAGGAAACCGGAAGGAAAGGAAAGAGAAAGAGGAAGTAGAGTAGGAGGAAGAGTCGAAGGGGAAGGAAAGAAGGAAGGGAAGGAGAGGGAGGGAGGGGAAAAAGGAGAAGGAGGAGGAAGAGTAAACTCTTTGCAGGTGGGGAATGTATTATATTTTGCTTTCCCAAGAGCTTAGTGTAGTGCCCTGCACCCGGCAAGCCCTCGATAAATATGACTGACCTACTGGAGATCAGAAAAAGGAGAAAGAGAAGGAGGAGAAAAAGGAAGGTTAAGAGGAGGAGGAAAAGGAAGAAGGGAGGAATAGGAAGAATAAGAGGATAAGAAGAAAGAGGAGGAGGAGAGGAGAAAGGATTAGAAGACAGAGGAGAGCTGTGGATTTGCTGGTCTTTAGGTAAGAAGGAGTCGATGGGGAGGCGGAACCCAGGGCATTCCCTGGGCAGAGTCCGGAAGGGCAAAGGTGGCAGACAGCATGGAGACCGTGGGGAAACTGGACATGGCATCGGTGGGTGCCCGGAGTGGGTCAGGGAGCGTGTTGGGTGGGCTGACTGGATTCCCATCTGCTCCTTTCTCCCATTTAGGAAAACAAAGTCCTTCAGTTTGTTGAAACCGATGTGGTTGGGGTGGTATTTGAGGCTCCGGGCAGTTACAATGAAGCTGAGGTCGTTTGGGGGGGTTCCAGCTGTTTTCAATGAGTGCTCAGACCGAGCCCAGACCTCCCCACAGGAAACAAAGAGTCTTCAGAGGGTCTGGAGTCATACGGCGCCTCTCCCCACCACAAGGTAATGGATCCCTGTCCTGTCACCGACTTCCTGTAAGTGATTGGCACCGCAGATGATTGACCTGCCGGTGACTGGACGTAGCAAAGTTGGTAGACACGTACCCTCCCCGGAGGCCCCGGCTGCACCGGGCACACAAAAAGACCGTCCCTTCAGTTGTCGTGCTTAAATGTTGGCAGCACCTGGAGTTGTTTCCTCTTCGCCCTCCTAGGGAGCTTTTGCCCCAAAAGAGACATTCCTTTCTCGATGGCAGCGAACCGTGTTGTTGTTTTTCCTCAGCGACTGCCTCCCGGTTTTCAGCCGGGACGCAGCACTGTGTGAGGGTTTATTTCACTGTGTCCTTAAAACACGTCAGTTGTCCTTCCGGCTTTTGGTTTCCCTGTTTCCGCTCTCCATTCGGCAGTTGTTTGGCTAAGTAGTTATGGGAGTGCTAGTTGTCATAGTAATTGTAGTTCTACTGTATACCTCTTCTAGTAGTAGTCAACACATATTCACTCTGCCACCAAATCTTGTCTGTTGGACCTTCACAAGGTCCCTAAAATCTGCCATTTCCTCTCCACCCAAACTGTCACCAAGTTAATCCGAGCACTTATCCTATCCCGCCTTGACTCCTTGCCGACCTTCCAGCCTCCTGTCTGGCTCTTCCCCCTCCAGTCCACACTTCACTCTGCCACCCGGATCATTTTTCTACAGAACTGTTCCGGCCGTGTTTCCCCACTCCTCAAGAAACTCCAGTGGCTGCCCAGCCAGCTCCTCATCGAACAGAAACACCTCACCATTGGCTTTAAAGCACTCCACCACCTTCCCTCCTCCAACCTTACCTCCCCGATTTGCTACTTCGACGCAGCCTGAACACTCCACCCCATTAATGCCAACCTCCTCACCGTACCTCGATCTCGTCCATCTCGCCGCTGACCTCTCACCCCTATGCTGCGTCCGTCCGGGAACGTCCTCCCTCTTCATATCTGACAGACGATCACTCTGCCCACCTTCAAAATCTTATTAAAAGCACATCTCATCTAAGAGGCCTTCCTTGCTACTTGCTACTCAGGTAACAACAGCAGTAGTAGCAAGTAAAAGTAGCATTTATTGAACACCCACTTGATGCAGTGCACGGAACCGGGGCCTGGACCGGGAAGCTTTCACGTGGCCTAGTGGAAAGAATACAGGCCTGGGAGTCAGAAGGACCTGGGTTCTAAGCCCGGCTCCACCATGTATCTGCTGTGTGACTTTGTCACTTCACTTCTCTGGGCCTCAGTTATGTCACCTGTAAAATGGGGATTGAGAGTGGGAGCCCCTTGTGGGACAGGGACTTTGTCCAAGCCAATTATTTTCTATCTACCCCAGCGCTTAGTACAGTGCCTGGTACATAGTAAGTGCTTAACAAGTAACACCCTGGAGCTTTAGAACAGTGATCCAGGGAAGATCCTGGAGTCATGCAGAGCTTGAAGTCTCCTGAACTTGTCTGTTCTGGGCTGGGCTGGCCCTGGTCCCCAGGATCAGAGCAAGCGATGGGGCTGGAATTTGAAAAGATACATCCAGTGAACCTTAGATTGAGGGGTAAAAAAATCACAGGGACAACAGAGTACAAGAAATGCAATTATCTTTTTTTTTCATTCATATTCCATTTGGTCAGAGAAAAACGAGAGGCTGTTGGTCTCAGTATCCTTTAAGAACATCGAAAAATCCATCAGTCAAATAAATTGGGGACTTTTGAATTTTATAGCTGATGCCAAGGACCCTCCGGAGGGATTGCTTATGCATTCAGGACGGTGCCTTAGCCAAATATATTGCATTAAAAAAAACATTTTGAAACAATTGATTGAACGCCAATACTCTAAGAATAACTGTCGGCGGAGATGTAAACACATCCAGCGGGGTCACTGTTTGCAAAGAAACAAACTCGGCCCCGCTGGATTTCCGAAGCTGGGTTAGAGCACGGGGACTGGGAAGAGGGTGAAAAATCTCTGCGGCTTTGGCTTCGGGTAAGGGCCAGCTGAGGCAGCCGGTCTCCGTTCAGTAGGAGAAGCTTTTAAGGGAGAGTCTGGAGGGGCACCCTATTGCTCAGACAGCGCTTTCCTGGGCCTAGCTCCAAGACAAGAGCTTTGTTCAACTGCTAAAATCAAGGGAACGTGAGAGTTCCACGTGAACCTTCCCCGTTCTGCACTTCCCATATACAGTACATTGCTTCCAGTGGACACCCGATTTCTATCACTATTATTATTATAACCTAATAAGGTCACAGTTGGAAGCGGGGATTTCTGGTCAGGCTAAGGAGGGCAGAATTGGGGTTCAAAAAAGGCCGAAGCCGCCAGTAAGCGGTGGAATCTGTGACCTTCGGGCGTTTGGTTTTCGACCCACCCTCGACCCTACAGCCCTTAGGTACCTATAATAATGATGATGATGATGGTATTTGTTAAGCGCTTACTATGTGCCAAGCACTGTTGTAAGCGCTGGAGTAGATACAAGGTAATCAAGTTGCCCCACGTGGGGCTCACGGTCTTCATTCCCATTTTACAGATGAGGGAACTGAGGCACAGGTAAGTTAAATACCAACATTATTATTATTACTGTTAAATGGCTTGCTCAAGGTTACACAGCGGACAAATGGCAGAGCCAGGATTAGAACCCACAACTTCTGACTCCCAAGCCTGGGCTTTTTCCACTAAGCCACGCTGCTTCCCCCCAGCTTCCCATCATATGAGAAGCAGCATGCCCCCGTGGAAAGACCACTGGCCTGGGAATCAGAGGACGTGGGTTCTAATCCTGCCTCCGCCACTTGCCTGCTGTGTGACCTAGGGCAAGTCACTTCACTTCTCTGTGCCTCAGTTTCCCCATCTGTGAAATGGGAAGTTAGACTGTGAGCCCCACGTGGGACAGGGATGGTGTCCAACTCAATTATTTTGTATAGCTGTGGGCAGGAAATATGTCTGTTATATTGTACTCTCCCAAGCATGTAGTACAGTGCTCTGCACACGGTAAGTGCTCAGTACATAAGATTGATTGATTATCTACCCTAGAGGCTATACCCTTGGCACATAGGAAGCACTTAAAAAATACCACAGTTTATTACTATTATTATTACATACCATTAAATTATATATTATAAATTATTTACTTATATTAATGTCTGCCTCTATAAGCTCACTGTGGGCAGGCAAAATATCTGCTGACTCTGTTGCAGTGTAGTATCCCAAGAGCTTAATACAGAGCCCTGCACGTAATAAGCACTCAGTAAATAGTACCGATTGATGGACTGATTGGAAGAGAATGTCTGGGCTGCAGAGAAGGTGGGTTCTAGCGGGAATCAGGTGTGCAGACCAGCGATGTGGTGCAGCTCGGTATCAGCCAGGTTCCTATCGGACAATAAGACGCTTCTCTATTGCATGTTCCTTGGAAATAGGCCTTCAGGGGAACCTGATGTTCCCGCCTGTTGATAAGCAGAGTGAGGTTTCTTAGCCTGTACCCTGCCTTCCTGCCTCTCCCGCTGCCTCTGTGACCTCCGCTGTATTCTACCTGAAAGGAGGGACATTTTTCTTAAATGCCAGTCTTGATGGGCGGACATTTTTCTACTGGAGTTCAGATCGGAAACCCTGGGAAAAAGCACCGCAGGTCTTATCAGGGAATAATAAAAAGAAAACTCAGAGAGAAAAAAAACAGGTCACCTCGGACGCTGAGAAGACTCCTAAGGGCCTGTGGACCTTTTAAATTTTATTTTATGGTACTTATTAAGCTCTTACTATCGATCAGTGAATTGCATTTATTGAGTGCTTATTGCATTCAGAACCCTGAACTAAGCTCTTGGGAGAATGTGACATAACAATATAACAGAGTTGGAAGACACATTACCTGCCCGTGATGAGCTTACAGTCTAGAGGGAAAGACAAAATTATATAAATACATAAATTCTGGATATGGACGTAAGTGCCGTGGGGCTGGGGAGTAAATCAGGGCAACACAGAAGGGAGTGTCGTTTATTTAATTGCCTTGATCTACAGTTCTATTTATTTATATTGGATATTGATCCCTGTTTACTTGTTTTGATGTCTATATCCCCCCTTCTAGACTGTGAGCCCGTTGTGGGCAGAGATTGTCTCTCTTTGTTGCTGAATTGTACTTTCTGAGCACTTAGTACAGTGCTCTGCACAAGGTAAGTGCTCAATAAATACAACTGAATGAGTGGATGGGTGCATAAATACCATAGATTGATGACCGGGTGCTCTGATGAGCAGCATCTCTCAATTTCCATAGTAAAGTCCTCTAGTAATTCCGTATATAGCATACTTAGCTGATTCCTGCGGCAATTACTCACATTACCTAACCGCTTTACTTTCTTCTTCCTCTCTGTAATTTATTTTCGTGTCTGCCTCCCCGTCTAGTCGGTAGGCTCTCTGAGAGCAGGGACCTTATGTACCAATTCCATTGCCTTCTCTTCAGTGATTACACAGTGCTCCGCTCACAACAGGTGCTCGGCAAATACCAGTGATATAGTGACCAACAGAGACTCATCTGCTCCTAATTGTAGAGTTCGTGACTGATCCAGGCAGGTCTGATGGAAACGACGGGAGTGTCGCGTTGTGTCCATGGTTACTCGCAGGGGTTTTGACCAGGGGTCCATTTTGACTAGGCCTTGATGTTTGGTGGCAATTGGAAAATTCAACTTGTAAGTGTGTTCAGGACTTGCACTTCTTTCCCGTGCCTTAGAGAGACTGCATTGCCTTAAAACATGCCTTAGGGAAGCAGCGTTTCCTAACGGAAAGCACACGGGCCTGGGAGTCAGAGGATTGGGGTTTTAATCCCAGCCCTGCCAATTGCTGGCTGTGTGACCTTGGGTAAATCTTCTCTAAACCTGTTACCCCAGCTGTAAAATGGAGATTAAATTACCTGTTCTCCCCGCTACTTACACTGTAAACTTGTTGTGGGGAAGGATGTGTCTGTTCCTTGTTGTATTGTGCTCTCCCATGCACTTAGTAAATACCACTGAATGAATAAACTGTGAGTTCTAAGTGGGCCGGGGACTGTGTCTGTCCTGATAAACTTGTATCGACTCCAGCGCTAGGAACAGGGCTTGATACATAGTAAGCGCTTAACAAATAGCATAATATTAATAATAATAGTGATAATAGAATAGTGCCATCTTATTTTTTCTGCAACTGACCCTGTGAATGCTGTGAATGTGCTGGGCGTAGGGTCAGGAACTGAATTTCTAAAGAAGAGGGCATCCCGGGACAACCAGCAGCTTCTTCTTGCTCACCTCGGCCTCTCTCTCACGCGATTGTGCTTGCCCTCTGCTCTCTCTCAATCTCTCTCATCTTCTTTTGATCTGTCATTTGGCAACTCTCCATAATTATTATATTTATCAAATGTTTACTATGTCCCCAAACACTGCCCTAAGAGCTGGAGTAGATGCAATACAGTCAGACTGAACACAGCCCCTACTCACACCGTGCAGCACGTAAGTCTAAGGGAGAGGGAAAACACCCATTTCCAGCCCATTTTGCAGAGGATGAAATGGTCACTCTAGAGGCAGATGGCGGAGCCGGGGTAATGATAATAATAATTATGGTACTTGTTAAATGCTTACTATGTGCCAAGCGCTATTCTAAGTGCTGGGGTAATTGCAAGTCCATCGGGTTGTTCACAGTCCCTGTCCCACATGGGGCTCACAGTCTTATTCCCCATTTTTCAGATGAGGTATCTGAGACCCAGAGAAGTGAAATGAAAGTCACATAGTAGACACCTGGCAGAGTAGGATTAGAACCCATGTCCTTCTGACTCCCAGGCCCGTGCTCTCTCCGCTAAGCCACACAGCTTCTCTTGTTTCCTGAGTCCCAGTTCTGTGCTCTTTCCACTTGGCCAAGATGCTTCTCAACCTTCTCATACCTTGAATCCTTTGGGTAGCCAGTCCCTGTCCCATATAGGGAATTTCTTCACCTAAGAGAAGGGGGGAATTGGTATCTTATCCCCATTTTACGGGAGAGGAAACTGGGGTCCAGAGGGGTGAAGTGACATCCTCCAGCGGGTCAAGGGCCAATCCGGGCCTAGAACCGTGTCTTCTGACTCCTAGCCCGGAGTTCTGCTTGTCTCGCCCTGCCCTTGAACTACATCTCGGGGCCAGCTGCTTCCCGTAGAGACAGAGGAGTGGACCTAATCTCGCGGAGCCGACTGGCCGCCTGCCCCCCCGGAGCCCCGGGAGACTCCCGTGACACCGCGGGTCTCTGGGCGTCTTCGCCAGGAGCCTGGCTCCAGGCTGACGCTGGGGCGGGGGCCTCTCATCTGGCGGCGGGAGGGCCCGGCTACGGGCCGCTGTCCCAGCCGTCCTCGGAGCGGCGGAGCCCTGGCCGGGGCAGCGGCCAAATCTGTCACCCTCGGCCAGGATTTGTGGCTCCGGCCCTGTGACATCTGGCAGAGAGATTAACCGAGTCCGGTTCTGAACTCGCTGAGGTTACGCATGCACATCTGGAGTCTAGACTTACTGACTCTGCAGGCCACTGTGGAAGCCTCAAACACCCCCTGCTTCTCTGCTCTTCTTCCCGCTCCCTTCCATCTCGCTCTCGCACGGGGGTGAGGGCCTGCTCTCAGCTCTCTCCCATTCTCCCTCGCCTCCCCTCCCTGTTTCTCATTCTCTCTCTCTCCCCGCTCGCTTACTCTCTGAGTCTCTCTCCCCCACTCTCTCTTTCTCTTGTTCTCTCTACCCCTCGTCCTCGCTCGCCCTCCCTCTTTCTAATTCTCTTCAGATTCTGTGGGTTTCAGAACCAGGTTCTGAATGACTTTATTATGTTTTATGTTGACTAGCCTGTCGCTGCACTTGGATCTTAGTGGACAGAGCATCGGCCTGGGAGTCAGAAGGTTATGGATTCTAATCTTGACTCTGCCATTTGTCTTCTGTGTGACTTCAGGCAAGTCACTTCACTTCTCTAGGTCTCAGTTACCTCATCTTTAAAATGAGGGTCTAAACTGTGAGTCTCCTGTGGGACGGGGATTGTGCCCAACCTGATTTACTTATATCCACCCAGGGGCTTAGTACGGTGCCTGACACAAAGTAGGTGCTTAGCAAATGCCACAATTATTATTATTTCTACCCTTTATCCACCCCCGCCCCAGATCCCTCATGTCCACATCCTTAATTTATTTCGATGACTGTCTCCTCTTCCTTCTGGACGGGTAACATGTCTACCAACTCTCTTATATTGTACTTTCCCAAGTGTTTAGTACAGTGCTCAGCACACGATAAGCACTAGGTAAATGCGATTGATGGATGATATCCCCTTGAACACAGGAAATTGATTCTTCTATTGCATTCTTCCAAATGTTTGGGACTGCAAGCTGCCTCTAGATTGGATGTTCTTTGTGGGCAGGGAATGTTTCTGTTCATTCTTATATTATACTTTCCCAAGCGTTTAGTGCAGTGCTCTGCACACAGTAAGCACTCAATAAATATGATTGAATGAATGAATGAATGACCCCAAGTAGGGAAGTTTCCTGCTTGATCCTGAAGCCTGAAAAGGGGGGAAAGCAGCCCAGCCAGCGGGCAACCGAGGCAAACGAAGCCTCCACCAGGCTAGTTCCACTTCTGTTTGGCCTCTAGCCAGTTAGTGGTATTTACTGAGTGCTCACGGTGTGCAGAACACTGTTCCAAGCGCCTGAGAGAATACACTGTAAGAGAATTGGTAGACATATCCCCTGCCCGCAACGACTTTACAATCTAGAGGGGGAGACAGACATTTATGCGAATGAAGAAATTATGGATATGTACGTAAGTGCTGTGGGTCAGGGTGAATAAAGGCTACAAATCCAAGTGCAAGGATGATGCAGAAGGGAGAGGGAGAAGAGGCGATGAGGGCTTAGTCAGGAAAGACCTCTTGGAGCCTCTTGGTGAGGTTCTACGGGGATTCCGAAGTGATTAGTTTAGGGGATCCATCCTGTCCCTAGAGCAGCAGGGACAAAACAGTGGAGGTGCGGGAGAGTGGAGGCAGGTCCCACCCCGTCACCCCCAGTTGTCGTGTGACCCTGTCCTCAGATCAGAGTTCAAGTGGACGGAAGTGTGCCTCTCCCTCCGTGTTGACGACTTCCTCCCCTCAGAGCCGATCTCACTACGGAATGTCGGTCTTGTTTGTCCAGAGGGTTTCACAGCCCCTTGGGGTAGGGGCATTTCGGCGAACAGTTTGCTTCCCCAGGAGCGAGGACCACATTTTCCCCGTGATTGATTGACGGGTGTGTTGACGGAGGAGATGGCAGGCCGCCCCTGGGGGAGCCTGTTGACAGAAGAGATCTGGGAGTTGTCTTCAGCAGATGTAAATAACAGCAGGAGTTTGTGTTCGTCTGTTCCTGGGGAGGAAGGCCAGTGGCATCTCGAAAACATGCAAAAACAATCTGGATTGTTAGGCGGAGAAGGTTTGGAAAGGGAGGAAGCAGCGTGGCCTAGTGGAAAGAGCACAGACTGGGAGTCAGAGGACCTGGGTCCCGATCCTGGATCCTCCACGTGCCTGCTGTGTGACCTTAGCTTAGCTTTCCGGCGCCTCAGTTTCCGCATCTGTTAAATGGGGATTTTATACCTGTTTTCCCTCCTTCTTAGACAGCGAGCCCCCGTGGGGCAGGGACTGTGTCCGATCTGTCTATACCGCATCTGCCTCAGTACTTTGTGCCTAGCAAATACTGAACAAGTACCACTTTTGCTGTTAAAGGTGGCGATGGAAGACTTTATATACCATTCCAAACTACTTGGATTAGCACTGATTAAGGTTTCCCTCTAAACCCAAATTTATAAAACCTAAAATGTGAAATTTGCAGTGTAGTGGCTGCCAGTAGAATGGGAAAACGGGATCAGTCAAATCGTATTTATTTAGTGCTTATTTGTACTAAGTGCTTGTGTGCTGGATTTTTCTCTTCTGGTGACAACAGGACATGGATGGGAGACTATACGCGTGGGGAGCGGGACCTTGGGGGAAGGGGTGTTGAAATGGACAAGAGGAGGAGGAGCCACAGGCCAAAAAATCCAGTCTTACTGGAAATGCAGAAATAATCAGTCAATCAATCAGTGGTATGCATTGAGTACTTACTATGGGCAGAGCACTGTACTAAGGTTCTTGGGAGAGTCCAATACATCAGAATTAGCAGACAGGTTCCCTGCCTGGAACGACCTATCTAGAAATAGCCCTATTAACCCATCATTTCGAAGGCAATTACCCTCATTCAGTCAACTAGTCCTACTTGCTGAGCGCCTTCCGTGGGAGAGTTCAGCGAACGTAAGAAAGGTAAGAAGTGATTCAGTCCTCGCCTTCAAAGACCTTACAATAGAACTGGGAGGCCGGGAGAAGGATGGGAGACAGGTGAATTGCAGGAATTGCAGGAAAACGAAACAACACGTCAACTGTTGCAGCATGAAAGGGAAAAGAGTAAAATAAATATGTATAGATTAACATAAATCGAGAATAGCTCTGTTAGGGCAGGGATTGTACCTACTAGTTCTGTTGTACTGTCCCAAGCGCTTAGTACAGTGCTCTGCACCCAGTAAGCACTCAATACGTACCACCGATGTACGTAAATGCTAGGAACAGTTATTGGAATAATATAGTGTGGAGTTCATTTGGGAAGGTGGGCTTTCAGGGAGCATTTGAAGATGGGGAGACTCGTAGTCGAGGGATTTGAAGGGGAATGGAAGTTCCTAAACAATAATAATGACTGTGGTATTTGTTAAGGGCTTATTATGTGCCAAGCACTGTTCTAAGCGGGTTGTCCCTCATGGGGCTCACAGTCTTAATCCCCATTTTACAGATGAGGTAACTGAGGCACAGAGAAGTTAAGTGACTTGCCCAAGGTCGCACAGCAGACAGGTGGCGGAGCTGGGATTAGAACCCACGTCCTCTGGCTCCCAAGCCTGTGCTCTTTCCACTAAGCCACGCAGTAATGATAACGATAGTATTTATTAAGCATTTTCTGTGTGTCAAGCACTGAACTGAGCACTGTGGTAGATACAAGTTAATCAGGTTGGACCCAATCCCCGTCCCACTTGGGGCTCACAGTCTCAGCTGGAGGGGGAACAGATATGGAATCTCCATTTTATAGATGAGGAAACCAAGGCCCAGAGATGTGAAGTGACTTGCCCAAGGTCACCCAGAAGGCAAATGAAAGAACTGGCTTCAGAACCCAGGATCTCTGACTCCCAAGCCTGAGCTCCTTCCACTAGGTCACACTGATGTGGGGAGGATGGAGTTCCGAGCAGGGAGAACAGCATTGGCAAGGGGAGGCTCTGAGAGAGAGGGAGGAGAGAGAGAGAGAGAGAGAGAGAGAGGAAGAACAGGGATTTTATCCCTTTTTTATCCCCAGGTGAGCAAATGGATTCATTGATGGGATACAATGAAATAACAGACACATTCCCTGCCCACAGTGAGTTTACAATCCAGAGGGGGAGACAGGCATTAATAGAAATAAATAAATCAAGGATAGGGACATAAGTGCTCTGGGGGCTGGTTCGGGGAGCGAGAATAAAAGTAGCGAGTCAGGGCGCTCAGAGAGGAAGCCCCAAGAGGTCACATAACCTAGGACACACAGCAGGAGCCGAGGCTGATGATTCATTCAATCGTATTTATTGAGCGCTTACTGCGTGCAGGGCATGGTACTAAGCGCTTGGAAAGTACAATTTGGCAACAGAGACCATCCCTACCCACCAATGGGCTAATAATAACTATAAATGTGGTATTGCTGTGTGCCAGGCACTTTACTAAGTTCCAGTATGGATAGAAGCAAATCGGGTTGGACAGAGTCCCTGTCCCACATGGGCTCATAGTCTTAATCTCCATTTTCCAGATGAGGTAACTGAGGCCCTGGGAAGTTAAGTGACTTGCCCAGAATCACGCAGCAGACCCGTGTCACCTGACTCTCAGTCTCGGGCTCCTTCCACTAAGTCCAATATTTTTATTTTTCAACATCTAGCCTCCCCTCCTCTGGAGGCTCCCGAGATGGGGAAGGACATTTCAGTCCTGAAAGGATTTCCCCCAGTTGAACTGAGGTCAAATTTGGGCTTTGAACCCGCGTAAGGATTCGGGTCCCCATGGCTTCCATTTCCCTCTGGCGTTATCAGATGAGTCGGCCAACGCGTGACCCCCTCTGAGGTCCCAAGCTCCCTGGCCACTCGGCTGACTACTTGGCTCCCTGGATTCGAGCCCTTCCCGTCCCATTTTTAACCAAACATAAATCCCGGCCGGCCCATCTCGTCGGAGCCGAGTGGGTTATACAATCCCGCCCGGCGTTCCCGGTGCCGTGGCCAGCCTCTCGGAGGGAAGACCGAGCCAGGAGCTTTCCAGTAAGTACGCTGACCGTGCGTGTGGAATGAAACCAGCATTAATGGAGTTCCGGGAATCTGAAACGCTTTGAGGACCCAAGAGGGAGACTCCTGTTCAAGGCTTGCTCCGCCATCATCCGTCCAGTGGGAATCTGGGAAAATGTTTGATGGGGTGGAGAGTTGATCGCTGGAGACTATGAGCTGGTTGACTTGAGCCTGGCCGGAATTCAGAATACTCCCCTGGTGTGGCGAATTACAGACATCTCCCTTTCCTTCCCCTCCCCCTACCTCTCAGTCAGTCTGCCCTGGTCCCGACACCCTCATTAGATTATCTAAAGAGTTGACCTTCATAAGAAAAGGAGACACCACTATTTTTAATTTTTTTTTCTTTATATAGCATTTGTTCAGTGCTTCCTACGTGCCAGGCACCGTACTAATCGCTGGGGTGGATACAAGCATATCAGGTTGGACGCAGTCCCCGTCGCACATGGGGCTCACAGTCAAAGTCCCCATTTTACAGATGAGGTCACTGAGGCCCAGAGAAGTGAAGTGACTTGCCCGAGGTTACAAAGCAGACAAGTGGCAGAGCCAGGATTAGAACCAGTGACTCTCTGACTCCCAGGCTTGTGCTCTATCCAGTAGGCCACGCTGCTTCCCTAGAGGGAACATAACAGGCAGAGACGGTGGCAAGACCTCCATCCATCCTCATCATCTGTGAGTTCTGGGCAACGCAGCTGTGAAAGGTGGCTGAAGGGAAGCTGAACTAAGAGAGTCGTATTAAAAGCATTTTGTCCACATCCCTTTAGCCTTAAATGATGAACTAGGTCCCGGGCTACTTCAGCCCAGAGCCAAGGTTCTAGCCTTAAGAAGCCAAGTCGCAAAACATCAATGTTCTTGTCTCCTTTCACCTTTGTAGCAAAGAAAATGACAGAATTTGTCAATATGTCAATATGTTTGAGGAGGGAAATATTAGAAGTAAGAATTCCGAAACTTTGGAGCCGACCTTTGGTGTAGCTTGGCATGATGGCACAAGTTACTTCCGACACGATTTTCTTCTTCTTCTTATTATTAGTATTAATAATGGTATTTATTACATGCTTACTATTTGCCACTGGAGAAGAGTAGCACTGGAGTAGATACGAGACAATCGGGTTGAACCCAATCGTTGTGAGCAGGGAATGTGTCTATTGTTATATTATACTCTCCCAAGTGCTTATTACAGTGCTCTGCACACAGCAAGTGCTCAATAAATATGTTTGAACTGAATGAATGAATGAAAGGACTCACAGTCTTAGGTGGAAGGAGAACAGGCAGTTCATCTCCACTTTGCAGATGGGAAAACTGAGGCATAGAGGAAGAGAGGTGACTTGCCCAAGGTCACACAGCAGGAGAGTGACAGTGCTGGGATTAGAATCCGGTCCTGTGACTCCCAGGCCCGTATCGTGCTGTTTTTCTTAATAAATAGAAATCGGCAGCAGAGTTTACCTCAGATCTGTCTCTCATTACAGCAGTACAGAGAAGTACCATGGCCTCATGGAAGGAACGCAGGCCTGGGAGTCAGAGAACCGGGGTTCTAATCCTGACCCTGCCTCTTACCTGCTGTGTGATGTTGGGCAAATCATTTCTCTGTGCCTCAGTTTCATCATCTGGATAATGGGAAGTTAATTCCTGTTTCCCCTCCCCCTTAGACGGTGAGCCCCGTGTGGGACAGGGACTGCGTTTGACCTATTATCTTGCACATACCCCAGTGCTTAGTATGGTGTTTGGCATATGCTTAACAAATACCATAGTTGTTATTATACCACCAAATCCCCACCTCACCCCAATGGTGGGGATGATATAAACAGAAATAGGACATGCCTTTAGGCCAGGCCATCGGTGGTGAAATTTTCTGCCCTGAAAATCCAACTCAAGTACCTCACCCCGTGGACGAGCTCAGTAGGAAACTCCACGGCTAAACTGGATGACCGCAGTGGCTACTGAGGCTGCTCTCTTGGCAGCTGCCTGAGGGTCTACAACGCTGTGGCCTTCAACAAATGTTGAGGATGGGCAAAACAAATAAATATAGAAGTGCAAGGGTCAGCTGATATGATTCAAAGGCTTATGCAAAGAGGTGGGAATCAGCTTGCCCCCTTCCCCCCCACGACCTTCCCGAGGGTCTTCCCAGAAGCTCCAGCCTCCAACATTCATGCACCCCTCCCTTCTCTCCTCTCCCTCCCCTACGTAAACCGCAGGGATTCGCCATACCCCTATAATTCTTGAGGGCTCCCTGCAGCTACACACCAGCGGGGGATGGAAGCAAGCTGAGTTTATCACTGTGCCTTGAGTGAGGTAGTTCTGTGTTGTATTTTTAGTTTTTTTTTTAAATGAGGAGGCTTGTTGGGAAACAGATGAGGGAGAGGCTGACTGGAGAATCTGGAAGGGCAGAAAAACTGGTCACAACGGGGCAGAACAGGAACTGAATGGTGAGAGGAGAAGAAGGGGAGGGGAGGGACTTGAATTCGTGCAGCGATTCGACACAATATGGGACGGGGATTTTGGATCCCGGGCCACAACAAAGATCAGTGCTTGACGTAACTGCGGATTTTATGCGTTTATGTTGATCGGGACCGGAGATATGCCTATATTTCTCTCTGTACTTAGTACGGGGCTCTGCACACAGAGAAGGTGCTCAATAAATGCTATCGATTGATAGATTGACTGATGCTTTTCAGAGCATTTGATCTACCGGCAAAAATGCTATTGAAGAGTCACCCCTTTTGCCTCCCACCTGCCTCCCCTGCTAGAAGCCACCTCTCCTCTCTCAAATGCTGCCTGGAAGTTGGAATGAACCAAGAGAGGTCAGAGAGCCTTTACTGACTTCTTACCAGAAACACGCTGGCCCCGGTCTCTCCCCAACAGTGAGGACCGTGATAAGAAGCCAATGAAAATGCTCTGGGCGTTACAGCGGCCACATTGGAGGAATTCTTGCTAAATAGATACCATCTGTAGCCCTGAGCCTGAATGCTTCATCCTGCCTTGGGCCCGCTCTGAAGAGCTTGTTCCCAAGATTCAGACCGATCCAGTTGTGCAATGTGGACTTGATGAGAACTGTGTTTTGTTTTTTTTTTTAAAAAAAAAAAGAGGACTGAAGTCCATCCCGAAGAACGCATTTTCTCCTAATATAGAAAAGTCTTTAGCTGCGGCTGCCTGTTTGCATCAGCTTGCACTTGGGAGGCTTGCAGGGCAGGGGGGAAGCACGAAGCGGTGGTGGTGGGAAAGGAATATTTCTTAAAAATAGCACGTGTCATCTTTCTACCCTCAAATTTTACCTGCGGTCTGACAATCTGCATCTATTAAAGTGCCAGATTCTCGAGGTCAGGCACTATACTTTGTACCACTGCTGAATTCTCTCAAGCCCTTAGCGTGATCTACACACTGTAGGTATCCAGTTCAGTGATCGGAATACAGGAAGCCGAACGTTCCCTGCTCTGCACGTAGCCAGTGGCCAGGTAACCGGTCCGAGCGCAGTGATTGCTCAGAATAGTGCTCTGTACACAGTGAAAGTCTTCTGCAGAGGGAGATAGACGAGCTTTAGCCAATCTCTCGATCCATCGACCATATCTATTGAGGGCTTACTGTGTGCAGAACACTGTAATAGTAATAATCATAATAGTATTTGTTAAGTGCTTATTATGTGGCAGGCACTGTTCTAAGCACTGAGGTAGATGCAAGTTAATCAGGACACAATCCCTGTCCCTCATGGGGCTCACTGTCTTAATCCCCATTTTACAAATGAGGGAACTGAGGCACAGAGAAGTGAAGTTCATTCATTCATTCAATAGTATTTATTGAGCGCTTACTATGTGCAGAGCACTGTACTAAGTGCTTGGGATGAACAAGTCGGCAACAGATAGAGACAGTCCCTGCCGTTTGACGGGCTTACAGTCTAATCGGGGGAGACGGACAGACAAGAACAATGGCACTAAACAGCGTCAAGGGGAAGAACATCTCATAAAAACAATGGCAACTAAATAGAATCGAGGCGATGTACAATTCATTAACAAAATAAATAGGGTAACGAAAATATATACAGTCGAGCGGATGGGTACAGTGCTGTGGGGATGGGAAGGGAGAGGTGGAGGAGCAGAGGGAAAAGGGGAAAATGAGGCTTTAGCTGCGGAGAGGTAAAGGGGGGATGGCAGAGGGAGTAGAGGGGGAAGAGGAGCTCAGTCTGGGAAGGCCTCTCGGAGGAGGTGATTTTTAAGTAAGGTTTTGAAGAGGGAAAGAGAATCAGTTTGGCGGAGGTGAGGAGGGAGGGCGTTCCAGGACCGCGGGAGGACGTGACCCGGGGGTCGACGGCGGGATGGGCGAGACCGAGGGACGGCGAGGAGGTGGGCGGCAGAGGAGCGGAGCGTGCGGGGTGGGCGGTAGAAAGAGAGAAGGGAGGAGAGGTAGGAAGGGGCAAGGTGATGGAGAGCCTCGAAGCCTAGAGTGAGGAGTTTTTGTTTGGAGCGGAGGTCGATAGGCAACCACTGGAGTCGTTTAAGAAGGGGAGTGACATGCCCAGATCGTTTCTGCAGGAAGATGAGCCGGGCAGCGGAGTGAAGAATAGACCGGAGCGGGGCGAGAGAGGAGGAAGGGAGGTCAGAGAGAAGGCTGACACAGTAGTCTAGCCGGGATATAACGAGAGCCCGTAATAGTAAGGTAGCCGTCTGGGTGGAGAGGAAAGGGCGGATCTTGGCGATATCGTAGAGGTGAAACCGGCAGGTCTCGGTAACGGATAGGATGTGTGGGGTGAACGAGAGGGACGAGTCAAGGATGACACCGAGATTGCGGGCCTGCGGGACGGGAAGGATGGTCGTGCCATCCACGGTGATGGAGAAGTCTGGGAGCGGACCGGGCTTGGGAGGGAAGATGAGGAGCTCAGTCTTGCTCATGTTGAGTTTTAGGTGGCGGGCCGACATCCAGGTGGAGACGTCCCGGAGGCAGGAGGAGATGCGAGCCTGAAGGGAGGGGGAGAGGACAGGGGCCAAGTGAAGTGATTTGGCCAAGATCACACTGCGGGCAAGTAACAGATTCAGGATTAGAACCCAGGTCCTTCTGACTCCCAGGCCCATTCTCTATCCACTAGACCAAACCGCTTCTGGCCTATACCAAGCACTTCAGAGAGTTAAATAAGAACAGACTTAGGAGGCACATTCCCTGCCCATAACGAGCTTATAGTCCAGAGGGGGAGACAGACGTTAATAGTCTTGGGACTTAAGGGCCGAGAGCCGGTGAGGAGGAAGTGATTCAAGTGGCAGTGGCTTGCTCAGCGGCCCTCGCACGCTCTCTTCTCTGACTGTCGTGTTTCCACCGAGGCAGAGTGCGACGAGGGAGAAGGCGGACAGAGGTGCCGCAGAGAGTCAGGTGCCCATACCGGGCCACGAGGTAACCCCCACGCCGAGCCGGAACCACCACCGGGCAGGACGTTGCCTCCGTAACTGTGGCGACCTCTGCCACTTGGGTCAGCCGGTCAGCTGGACCCGCCGACCCCGGTTTACGGCCCGGGTGGTTCTTTAATCAGAAACCTCCTCCTCCCTCCCCACCGATGGTACGGCCCCAGGACGAGAACCCGGGAATGTCCCGTAGGAATGTAATAATAATAATTATAATGTTGGTATTTGTTAAGCGCTTACTATGTGCGGAGCACTGTTCTAAGCGCTGGGGTAGACACGGGGGAATCAGGTCGTCCCACGTGGGGCTCACAGTCTCAATCCCCATTTTACAGATGAGGGAACTGAGGCACAGAGAAGTGAAGTGACTCGCCCACAGTCACACAGCTGACAAGTGGCAGAGCTGGGATTCGAACTCATGACCTCTGACTCCAAAGCCCGTGCTCTTTCCACTGAGCCACGCTGCGTCTCCCCCAAGGGTTTAGTACAGTGCTCTCCACACTGTAAGTGCTCAATAAATACGACTGGCTGACTGACTGATCCAAAGAAGGGCTTTGGCACCACGATAGGCTCTGCATCGGGACGACCGATTGATGGATTGACAGTGAGCTCTTTGCAGGCGGATTCCACGTTTTCTTTCTATAGTGTATGTTTGGCCCTGGCCAGCCTCGCTCCCCTTCTCCCTCTCCCCACATTCCCCTTCCCCAACTGATTCCCAAACTGATGGACGCTACTTAGGAGGTGGAGCAATAGCCGCCTCCACACGAGCCGGAGATTTACCACCCCGGCTGGGATGGATGAGCCCAGGATAATAATGGAGCTGAGGACAGATGATTAGCAGTTTGGATGGGTGTTTTCATGGTGCAGCGGTTTTTTCCCCGTTTATTTCAACTTCCATTGAAGGGGGGTTGGTTCCGATTAGTTCCTCTGATAGGATTTGCTCCCTGCTTCCTGGAGGAACTTCACTGTCTCATTTGGGGAGTTTAAGCAGGCAGCACCCAATCAATCAATCGGTCGATCGTATTTATTCGAGTGCTTACCGTATGCAGGACGTTTCCATTATCATCGCGACTGTAACCGTTCACTAACTGCAAGTTTCCTATTGCCTCCCAGATCTCCAGTCCAGGCAAGGCCATGTTATACGGGCTGTCCACTTTTATCCATTTTAGTCAGACTCACACAGAGATCTACGGTCTAACCGCAGTCCAGCACGCTGCAAAATCCAATCTTTGCAAATACTACCTGCAGTGCTCTAAGAGTTTCAGAAGAAAACACCAGAAAGCCAGGAGCGTAGTTCCCGGAGTGCTGAGCAGAGTTGGGGAGATTCAGACCTGAAAGAAGAATTTTAATGTGACGCATGCATTAACTTTCACCTTTAGGGCGAACAGAGAAAAGAGGGAACTCGTTGGCTTTGATGAGCCGGGTGGACGCGACTGAAAATAACCCTGGGATGAAAAGCCAATGATTTCGTGTCAGTGGCGCTCGCTCTGTCCACGGTTCTCGTCTCTTGTTTATGTAGCCCACCCGTCCCTTCCGAGAATCGCTCTTGCCTTTTGACTCATGGACTCCTCGGGGTCGACGTGACCTATGGAAATCGATTCGCTATTGGACAGCATCCCCGAACTCCACAGAGAGGAGCTGGGAAGAGGCAGGAAAGCTCACGTCACTCCCTCGGACTGCACTTCGGGCCCCAAGTTGGGGTTTCAGAAGCCTCGCTGGAATGATCTCGGATTCGCTGTCTTTGAAAATGGCTGTCCCGCAACTTGACCCGAGAGCGCAGAGCCGGAGGGATTGACGTGGTGCAGAGAGGCTTGGCAGTAGCCATAACAAAAAGGAGAAACGACGCGAGAGGGACACGTCGAGTGTAGCTTCGACCCCCTGGGTTTCACTTCCGAAGGACTTTTTCCTATGGGGCCTCGCTGGAGTCTTTCCCCTGTCGCCACGCCAACTTCAACTTACTCGGCTGCTTCCTCCTCTGGGATGCTATTTGCATAGCGTAATAATGATAATAATGGTATTTGTTAAGGGCTTACTATGTGCCAAGCACTATTCTAAGAGCTGGGGTAGATACAAGGTAATCATTTGCCCCACGTGGGACTCACAGTCTTAAGCCCCATTTTACAGATGAGGTCACTGAGGCACAGAGAAATGAAGTGATTTGCCCAAGGTCACAGAGCAGACAAGTGGCGGAGCTGGGATAAGAACTCACATCCTCTGACTCCCGAGGCCACGCTCTTTTCACATAGCCATGCTGCTTTCCTAAGCGGCATAGGTAGACCGCATTCCTGCCCTCAAGGAGTTTACAGTCTAGTGGGAGAAACAGACATTAAAATAAATTTCAGATAGGAGAAGTAATGGAGATTAAAGACATGTACATAAAAAGTGTTACGGGGATGGAGGGTAGGGTGAGTACTTATAAGTGCTTAAGCGGTGAAATACCTAGAGAAGCAGCGTGGCCTAATGGAGTGAGCACAAGCCTGAGAGTTAGAGGACCTGGGTTCTAATCCCAGCTCTGTCACTTGTCCACTGTGTGACCTCGGGCAAGTCACTTGGCTTCTCTGAGCCTCAGTTACCTCATCTGTAAAGTGGGGGTTAAGACTATGAGCCCCATGTAGGACAAGGGACCGCATCCAACCAGATTTGCTTGCCTCCACTGCAGTGCTTAATACAGTGCCTGGCACATAGTAAGTGCTTAACAAATACCACAATTATTATTATTATTATTATTGTTAATGATGCAATAGGTTCATTTGGCAATGGAGCCGAAAGGTAGCTGTGTCTATGCTCTTAGTCTCCAGAGTCTAGACTTTTTTTACGGTATTTGTTAAGCACTTTCTACGTGCCAAACACTGTAATAAGTGCTGGGGTAGATGCAAAATAATCAGGATGGACACAGTGCCTGTCTCACGGTCTTAATCCCCATTTTACAGATGAGGTAGCCGAGGAATAGAGAAGCGAAGTGACTTGCCCAGCATCATAAACCGCAGAGAAGTGGCGGAGACGGGATCAGAACCCAAGTCTTCTGACTCTCGGGCCCGTGCTCTTTCCTCTAGGCCACCCTGCTTTGCTATGTTTTCAGGACATTGGAAAGGGCCTTGATCAATCATCGGCCCAGTCTCCCGTTGATGGGGAAGAAATCCGAGATCTGGATTAATGTGACCCTGGAGGGAGGAGGCTGGAGAGCTTGAGATTGTCATGGGGAAGAGGAGGATGGCAAGGATTTGGGAGAGAACTCATTGTGAGCTCTTTGAGGGCAGAGATCACGTCTGTGAACTCTGTTTTATTGTACGCTCTGTTTTATTGTACTCTCCCAAACATTCAGTACAGTGCCCTGCACACAATAAATAGTCAATATACACCATGGGGAGATTGAGTCCTTCATTGGAGGGGCATTAGTGAATGACCCCTGCTTTTCTCTGGGGAGGGGAGAGCCGACAGGATCCTGCTCACCCCGAAGGCCATTGCCCTTGGGGTGCCCCTAAACACGGACCCCAAGTGCTGCATAGACACCCCAGGATATGTGCACAGGTCATGGCCGGGAGCACAGTAAGGGGAGCAAACTTTCCGACGGGGAACTGTCCTGACACATTTAGGACAACTTCAGCACATGATGTACCCAGATAAAGATCGCCTCTACCCGTTCCATCATAACACTGACCTTCTAAGAAAATCCCACATGAGAATGTGGAAGAGACTGAAAAAAAAAATCCACCCAAGTGAAATACCGTATGAGGGTGTAGGAGTGAGTTCGGGGGAGGGAGGGGAAAGGAGAGGCGGTTTGATAGTTAAGTGTTTCTAATTCAAGGGATTTGGAGGCATGTTTGTTTCCTAGTTTTAATGGTGTTTCCCGGTGAAGTTTGAAAGCTTTTTCCTTATTTGTGCTGAAAACGCCACCCTGGGCAGTTTAAGGAGGCGAGAAGGAGACTGCAGCGAAAATTTTCCTCCAGGCCTTCTGGGCTTCTGCCGATGACAGTCTCCAGACCCGCCCTTTGCAAACCAAATGCCGGACGGGTCCCGGTCCTGCCCAGCAGATTCCCAGGGGCTCCAGCGGACTCCGACAGCCACGAGTGCCGTGTCCAGAAATAGACCCCTGGGCCTCCGAGATGGAACATGCAGTGCCCGCTTGGGAAATTGAAGTCACTTGTCCTCTACGAGGACTGGGGATAGCAGATGGATGAATCAGTCATTAAAGAAGGCATCGGTCAGTCAATCGCATTTATCAAGCGCTTGCTGTGTGCGGAACACTGTACCGAGTGCTTGGGAGAGTACGATATGACAATGTTACAGACACGTTCCCTGCCCGCAGTGAGATTACAGTCTAGAGGGGGAGAGAGACATTCACGTAAACAAATAAATTACAGGTATGTACATTGCTGTGGGGCCGGGACGGGGGCTGAATAAAGGAAGCAAGTCAGGGCACCACAGAAGGGAGCTGAAGGAAAGGTAAAGAAGGCTTAGTCGCGGAAGACCTCTCGGAGGAGATGTGCCTTCAGTAAGTCTCTGAACAGATGTAAAGAATCATCTGTCAGATATGAAGAGGGAGGGTGTTCCAGGCCAGAGGTAGGTGGTGGGCAAGAGGTCGGCTGCGAGATGGACAAAAATGAGGTACAGTGAGAAAGTTGGTATTCCAGAAGTGCAGTGTGCGGGTTGGGGTGTAGTAGGAGAGTAGGAAGGTGAGGTAGGATGGGGCAAGGGGATTGAGTGCTTTAAAGATGATGGTAAGGAGTTTTTGTCTGGTGCGGAAGTGGATGGGCAACCACGGGAGGTTCTTGAGGAGAGGGGAAACATGACCTAAAAGTTTCTGTAGAAAATAATCTGGGCAGCAGAATGAAATATGCAATTTATAATCTGGGGCTCGAGTAGACTGTAGACCGGAAGCTCTACGTGAGCAGGGATCATGTTCACTAACTCCTTGGCACTGTACTTTCCCAAGAGCTTAGTATGGTGCCCTGCACACAGTAAGTACTCATTAACGTTATGTGGTCAGTAAGTACCACCGGTGGATTGAGTGAAATCTGGGTACGATGGCAGTATTTGGTATCGGTATCATTGCAATGGCATTGTGATGGGCATATTTTAGGAAATATTAAAGGAGTCCAAGGGAGCCCTTGGAATCACTGAAAATGGGCCCGCCGCTTTCCCGATAAAACTTGAGCTGACCTGCGTCGTTCAGAGATCTGCCTAAGCAGAACTCCTCATCTACCTACCCAAACCCTGCCCTTCCCCTGACTTTCCCATCACTGTGGATGGCACCACCATCCTTTCTGTCTCCCAAGCCCGTAACCTTGATTGACTGATGGATCTAGAGGGGGAGACAGACATTAGCATACATTACAGCTCCGTACGTAAGTACTGTGGGTCCGAAGGTGGGGTGAATAAAAAGTACCGATCCGAGTGCAGGGGCGATGCAGCAGAGAGAAGGAATAGAGGAAATGAGGGCTTAGTCGGGGAAGGCCTCTATTATCTGACGCGTAGGAGAAATTAATCTGCCACGGGGTCCGGGGTACAGAGCAGGCTGGGGAATGACATTGCAAACCTGGCAGCACTGATGGGATACAGCGGACACAGCTCTGTCTGAGACAGCGGATGCGTCGAGGTGACTGCACTTAGTAGGTTACGAGAGGATCAAAAGATGCCATTATGCAAAGCAGGTTTAGATAACTACATTGACAGGAGAGGCAGGGTTAGGACAGGCAATTAATAAAATGGCATTGAAAGGACGTGGCACAGTAGGACGAACACCGGACATGCGTCTGGGCTAGCCGCTCCAAACACGCACTGCGGGATGAGCGGCTTGAAGATATCCTTGTCCCGGGGCGAGAAAAGAATGTGCTTTTTGGGAAAAGAAAAACCTGTAAGTTATTTCGTCGACATAATCATCGTCATCATAGCCTGGACTGAGTTAGAACACTGTACCAGACAGCTGAGAGAGGTGCAGAAGTAAAAAAAAACTCAGTCCCGGCCCTCGAGAAGCTGATAGTCGTAGGGGGAGACGCGCCGACAAACTGGTAAACGTACAATAGTTAATCATATGGCATTAGTTAAGCACTGTACTAAGCGCTGGGGTACATAGATGTGGGTTGATAGAAATAATAAACACAAGTGGAGGCATTGCAGTTTCCATTGCAGTGGGGGAAAAAAGTCTATATCATTTCAAGATATATCTGGCTGGATCTTTCTGTGTACTAGGCTAGTCTCCAGAACAATCAGTTAAATGAAGGCATTAATTTTTTATTGGTTTCTAGTAATAATAACAATAATAATAATAATGTCAATGTTAAGCTTTTACTATGTGTCAAGCACATAGATATTTAATTTTTATTGGTATTTATTAATAACAACAGTAATAATAATGGTATTTGTTAAGCTTTTACTATATTTCAAACAGTGTCCTAAACTTTTATCTAACCCAGCGCTTAGAACAGTGCTTGATACATAGTAAGTGCTTCCCAAATGCCATAAAATGAAACAAAATCGAGGAACCAGGATTAGAGCCCAGGTCGTCAGAATCCCAGGCCGGTTGCTTTTTCCACGGAGCCTCGCTGCTTGTCACGATATCGGAAGTCCACAGAAAGTGACTTGGAGTTCCTTGCAGGCCGGCCATGACTTCACTTCTCAAGGTGGCGGTCTTTCCTCCCTTCCTGTGGTAATGTTTCTGAGCCCGGGGTCGGTGATCGGAAGGATTCAGAGGGTAAGGGAGAGAGACAGTTGCCTCAGGGCACATCAAAGAGGTGGGTGACGGCCAGCGAGGCAGCCTCACCAACTCTGGAGGTTCAAAGGCCGGCCCAAACGGGAGTGTGCCTGCTTTTAACAAGTCGCGTATGACAAGCACTGTGATAAATGCTGGGGTAGAAGCAAGATACTTCATTCGGACACATTCCCTGTCCCACACTGAGTTTACGACCTAAGGTAGAGTTTAGGGAGAGCAGAGATCTTATCCCAAATAGACAACCAGAATTAACAGACGGACAATTATTCTCACCTCCTTCAAAGCCTTATTGAAGGCGCATCTCCCTTAATTAGGACCATTGCTCTTCCTTCTTCTCCCACTCCCTTCTGCACTGCCCTGACTTGCTCCATTTATTCATCCCCCCTCCCAGACCCACAGCACTTATTTATATATCCGAATTTGTTTATTCCTATTGACGTCTGCCTCCCCCTGCTAGACTGCAAGCTCGTTGTGGGCAGGGAATGTGTCTTTCTATTGTTACATCATACTCTCCCAAGCCCTTAGTAAACACTCAATAGATGTGATTGACTGAGGCCTCGAGAGGTTAAGTGACTTGCCCAAGGTCACACAGATGGCCAGTGGCAGAGCTGGGACTAGAACCCAGGTCTCCCGTGGAGGGATTTTTCTCCCCATTGGCACACGAGTTCAGAAACAGAGCAGAGAGCACAAACACCAGGAGTTCCCTCCTCGCTGCAGATACATTATGTTCTTACATAACCAGAATGACTCTGCCAAGACACCCCTGGTGCCTGGTGTAAATGCTTTTGGCAAAGAGTGCGGAGGGATTTTCTAGACTGGCAAGCAGGCAAACCAGGTTTACATATGGGCCACCCTTGGTTAATTAGTGACAGTGTTGGCTTTTAATTGAATTTGAAGCAACGTGAAGAAAATAATCAGGGAAAAAAAGGGGGCATAAACGAGGCCACTATTCTCTCTGCTGGAGGAACGGAGGTAGAGAAGCATGAATGATCCAGTGCATTGATGGATGGGATTAGTTCAGCTGAACCGAAGCATCTGTTTGGGCTAAACAACGGAACAAAAAGAAGAGTCTGGGAACACCTCAAAAACCACAGAACAGTGTCCGTTCAAGAAGTCGCCGACAGCCGACGGCGTTAGATAGAGTTGGACTAGGCTGGAGTCTTAAAGAGAGGTTCACTAAGCTGTCTAACCACAAAATGGTGGCCGACCCAGACCTTAGGTAGGGCCAGCCTCCAAAGCAGAGTCACCCATCCGCAAAATGATGGCCACCCCCGGCCCAGAGGGAACAGGTTCGTTTCAGTGGTGGTTCTCCGAATCCGAAGAACTGAGAAAATCCAGAACCGGTCCAGTATCCTCAGTGAAAGCTCAGCACCTAGGCTGACTTGATTTCTGTCAAGTATCGCACTCAGGAGGTTAGCTCTTGTCTCTCCGGGAAGTCAGAGCGAGCCTGCTTCTACAACAGGCCAGGAGTGGGAAATCCACCCAAAGTAACATGAGCTTCCCGCAGATAATGGCTGGGCCTCTGGAAATTCTCTCTTTCAGAGTAACAAGCCCTTCATTGCTGAAGGGTCCTTGATTCCTTCTGATTTTCTCAGCTTATTTCATCAATTTTTTCCCTCCAAGGAATTCATCAGGATTTATTACTTCAGCCACAATGTGGGTGGGTTCGATTTAAGAATCAATTTCTGGGTAAATACGGGGACTGATATGGGGTCTAGAAGGAGTACAGTGCTCTGCCCACAGTCAGTGCTCAATAAATACCACTGATGATGATGATGAAAAGAGATATTTGCCTTATACAGGATGCTGCTGGGGAATGTTCCTTGAACCCCAGTGGAGGTTTTCCTTCACAACTTCTTCCCTGGCCATTTTTTGACTTAGTAGATTTAGCATCTACTTATTTTTAAGTAGGGAAGAGAGAGAGAAACTCTACTGAGCTCACTTTGAATGCAAATAGTTTTTTCTATGAAAATCCTTCGCGTGTACTTCGCTGTGTGTTGCCCACTTACGTGACTGCTCAAACATTGCACTCCGTGCCCTGGCAGGAGGGCAAAGTTGAGGGGAGAGCTGTGTGAAGATCTGTGTGGGGAGTTGCGTGGGAAGCTGTGTGGAGAGCTATGTGGAGAATCCTGAGGGGGTTCGTGCGGACCGTCGAATGGGGAGTTGTGTGGAGATCTGCGCGGGAGCTAGGGCGCCGAACTGTGTGACCTTTTGGAGAGGTGTGTGGAGAGAGAATTGTGCGGGGGTATAGTTGTGACAGACAAAGCTGACAGAAAAATGAGGCAAGGTCAGTTACCGCTAACCACTCTGCCAAGCCCATTGCAGATAACCTCACTGACTGCTCAAGCTGCAGCACAAAGCCAGGGTTTGACTGGCAGACGATTTGCCGACGGGAAACAATAACCCGTTGCATCTCTTCCTCCAGCACAGGATTCAGACACGACCACTGCACTGACCCTTTTTGTTGCAAGGTGCGATGGCAGGTGGGATTCCTCCTCCGCTTCTCCGTCGTACCCTCTCGAGCTTCCTTCAGCAGTCACCTTGAGGGAACCTCGGATAAAATGGCACCTTTTTCTCACCTTAAGAAAAGTTCTCAAGGTTTCCGAGGGCTCAGGGGTTTTGGAGGACAGCGGGACCAAGTGGAAAGGGAGCTCTGCATCCGGGCTCCCGGGCAACCCGAGCGTGCCGTTTTGTCTCTCTGGGCCTCAGTTTCCTCCCTTGTAAAATGGGAAGAAGATAATTGCTTCCTCTGTGGGACTGGGAATGCGCCTGATCTGATTCTCTTGTATCTACTCCAGGGCTTGGCGTGTAGTAAGTGCTGAACGAACGCCCTAAGAATTCTGCTGCTACTTATTACCGTAAGTCTCTGTGTCCTGGGGGAAAGACAGAAATCTGCTACCTGGTGAAGACAGGTCCCTGACTGAGCTGAATTTTGCTGCTGCTCTGGTCCTGCTGACTGTCATTTCAGGCCAGGTTGATGACACTAAAGAACCGTTCCTCCCTGGGCCAGGCTTTCTCCTTGACGATAATAATAATAATTATTATTATTCCTGTGGAATTTGTTAAGGGCTTACTATGTGCCATTGTGCTGAGATAGATGCAACTCAATTACCTCTAACACAGTCCCAGTCCCACAAGGAGTTCACAGTCTAAGAGGGAGGGAGAACAAGTATCTCACTTACTTCTTAATATTATTATCAGTATCATCATTATTAATAACGTTGATGATGATAATAATATTATGGTATTCAGCTAGCCCAGGGCTTAGAACAGTTCCTGGCACGTAGTAAGCGCTTAACAAATACCATAAAAAATAAATAAATTTGTTAAGCGCTTATTATGTGTCAATACAAGTTAATACAAGTTAATCAGGTTGGACACAGTCCCTGTCCCACATAGGGCTCACCGTCTAAGTAGGAAGGGGAACAGGTATTTAATCCCTATCCTACAGTTGAGAAAACTGAGACACAGAAGTTAAGTGACTTACCCGAAGTTACTCAGCAAGCAGTTGGCAGAGTTGGGATTAGAACCCAGATCCTCTGATACCTCAGCCTGTGCTTTTCCCACTTGGCCACGCTGCTTCTCTGGACTCGTACTACTGCCGTTCAGAAATGTCAACCCTAAACAGAAACCATTGCTCGAAGGGAAGACGCTGCATCATTACCAGATTTTACAGATGAGGAAACCAAGGGCCATAGAACAAGCATAGTGACTTGCCCAAGGTCACACAGCAGGGAAGTACTGGAGTCGGGATTAAAAGTCAGATCCCTGACTTCCAGGCCTGTGGCCTTTCCACTAGGCCACATTGCTTCTCAACAGTGGTAAAACGTCCTGAAAGAGCCAGGCAATCAAAGGAGCTTCTGGTAGAAATGCCAGACGAAAAAGGAGAAAATAAAGAAGATAGGCAGATTGGAAACTCGTACGGGGTCTCCAAATCGGAATAATATGTATTTGCTATTGTCACAGAGGAAAATAGGAGTCAGAGGGAGAGGGCTTTATTCCTCCTCATAGGTGCTAGGCATACATTGTTCCAATTAGAAAAAACCCCTTTACATATTTAGCAGTGTTTGGAGTAGATCGCACTGAAGAAGCTGCAGACTGCTTCAGGCTAAACCAGGGCTTCCAAACCTGCTTTTCTTGCCTTGATGTGATTCACTTAATAATTCATATTTCAGAATACATTAATGCAAATGATAACTTTAGCTTGCTGTTGAATTTTTAAATACGTAACCCAAGACATTTACGTTTCTGTTCATTTTCTCAGGTAACGTCGCTTAGACCCTTCTAAAATAAGCTTGGTTTCACTTAAGGTAGGTCATTCAAATTATGTTCATTTCCAGTAATGAAGAATTAAGGAAATCACACGTGTTTCCCGTGGATTTGTGAGTGGCGTATTTCTGGGAAAAGATAGGTTCAAAATGTCTCTTTCATGTGGAAAGTTCAAAATAGGGTTTCGGTCCTGGACGATATTTCTCAGGTGCCTGGTTCCATCCGAAGAATATTTTCAAAACAAATGTCTGCGTAGGTAAGATTTTGTTCTTTGTGTCCCTGACAAGTAATGGGCCAAATGAGGTATTTCCTTGAAGAAAGAATCTTCTGTATCAGTCAATCAGTTAATCAGGGACATTTATTAGTGCTTACTGCATGCAGAGTACAGCTTGGGAGAATAAAATGGAGTTGGAAGACATGATCCACATCCTCAAAAGCTTAAAGCCTTGAGGTCTGGTTACAGTTGTGTTGAGTTTTGTGTCAGATAGAATAGAAAGATCCCTGGATTTCGGTGAACAGGTTAGAGGCTGTGTCTACAAACTCTGTTGTATTGTACTCACAAGTACTTAATACAGTGCTCTGCACACAATAAGCGTACAGTAAATACAACTGATTGATGGCCTGATGCTAAATTATCAGAGTTGTGGTCTTTTTCCAACGACCTGAGATTAGATAGATTATTTTCCCCATCGAACTATGAGGGCAGTTTTATTTGGAAGGGTTTTCGAATCTTTATTGACTAGTTGGATTGATTGGTTAGACTATGGCTATATAGCAAGATGGACTAACAAAAAGAAAAGTTAAAAAAAAAATTAACCCTGCAGGGACCATTGATAAATTCTTATTTATTGCTATTGTTCGTGTCTGTCTGTATCCCCCTATTAGACTGTAAGCTCGTCAAAGCGCAGGGACTGTATCTATCTGTTACCGATTTGTACATTCCAAGCGCTTAGTACAGTGCTCTGCACTTAGTAAGCGCTCAATAAATATTATTGAATGAATGAATGAATGAATGAACACTTTCATTAGAAGTATCCTGAGCCACAGCCCCCACTCTACAATCACCGTTCAGTTGAAATAATAAAAATTGCAGTATTTGTAGTGTTTACTAGGTGCCAAGCACTGTACAGAACGCTGGGATGGATATGCATTAGGCAGGTCGAATATAGTACCTGTCTCACAGAGGGCTCACGGTCAAGGAGGAGGGAGAACAGGTATGTAATCTCTATTTTACAAACGAGGAGCCCGGGGAAGTTAAGTGACTTGCCCAGGGTCACACAGCGGACAAGTGGCAGAGCTGAGATTAAAGTCCAAGTCTCCTGACTCCAAAGTCCAGGCTTTTTTTCCTTTAGACCACTCAGCTTTTCTCGTCTTATGCCGTCAAGTCGTCTTTGACCCATAGCGATGCCGTGGACACATCTCTTCCAGAATGCCCCACTTCCATCTGCAATCGTTCTGGTAGTGGATCCACAGAGTTTTCTTGGTAAAAATCGAGAAGTGGTTTACCATCGTCTCCTTCCACGCGGTAAATTTGAATCTTCGCCCTTGATTCTCTCCCATGTCGCTGCTGCCCAGTACAGGTGAGTTTTGACCTGTAGCCGATTGCCTTCCACTCGCTAGCCACTGCCCAAGCTAGAAATGGAAGGGATATGCCTCTGCCTGACTCTCCCTCCTGTAGTCGAGACCGGCAGAGTACTGGGAACTCTCCAGGTGTGACCCCGAGAGGGGTCAGCTTTTCTAGATCCCGCGAAATGAAGGTTCTCGGATGCCTCTAACACACAGAGGTAGATTGGTCCAGGGGATGGAGTAGAAGTGTGGGTCTCCAAGACCCAAGCCCTAGTCCCAGTTCTGCCCTGGTTTGTTGCGTGATTGGATAAGCCACTTAACTTCTCCATGCCCCAGTTCTTTAGCTGAAAAATAAGGATAAAACCACCCTCTCCCTCACTGAAATGTTTGAGAGATCAAATGAGATAAGTGATGTGACAGCGCTTTGGGAAAATAAAAGTACTTTCAAGTACAAGGTATTATTATGAAAACACTGTGCTCTATTTTGTATTACAACACACACACACACACTAGCAGGGCCTTATACAGGTGACATCCAGCAGGGAAAACCTTTGCCCCAGATTTATTAAATAAAAAAGAAAGGCAAAGGAAAGGAGAGAAAAGCATTTTAAGGAGAATCAAAAGAACGCACTGCAATTGAATATTGCAAGCGAGGGCTATAAATATAACAGATTATTGGAGCACATTTCCCATCATTAAAACCACTGCACAAAGCATAAAACTTCCTGTGACATGCAGGATTGGTCAATGTGTCTCTGTAAAAAGGTGTTTTGTATCTCAGAGGTAATATAAGAGCCATTAGCTGTGGGGGTTGCTATGGCAACTGGTCTTTTTTTTTAATTGAATAGCATAGTAAGTAGTCTTGTAAAACCCACCAACCCGTAACTTGCCACTGCCCCAAGGCAGCCTGAACTGAAGTGTCTTCTCTTTGTCTTTCTTTTCTCTCTCTTAGAGAAGTTCTCATCTCTGAATGCACATTACCTGGTTAAGAGTGTTGACCTGTTCGGTGACTGAAATCCTTAGATGGTTTCCGTGGGTGGTATTCCCTACCCTCGGCAGTTCCAAACGAGACGAAGAAACTCGGGAGGAGAACTAAGTCAAACTCCTATCGATGGCTTTGGATGATCGCGTTCAGAACCTGGCCATCTTCTCTAACTTTTTGAATTCATTTATTCAGTCAGTCGTATTTATTGAGCGCTTACTGGGTGCAGAACACTGTACTAAGCGCATGGAAAGTATAATTCAATTTGAATGTCTCTGGGTCAGGCCCAGAAACTAACTGTAAGCTCTCTCCAGACTGAAAGCTCCCTCTAGACTGTAAACTCACTGTGGGGAGGGAATGTTTTTGATACATCATTATATAGGACTCTCCCCAGGGCTTAGTACGGTGCTCTGCACACAGTAGCACGGCTCAGTGGAAAGAGCCCGGGCTTGGGAGTCAGAGGTCATGGATTCTAATCCCGGCTCCGTCACTTGCCACTTTGGGCAAGTCACTTCACTTCTCGGTGCCTCAGTTACCTCATCTGTAAAATGGGGATTAAAACTATGAGCCCCACGTGGGACAACCTCATCACCTCGTATCCCCCCAGCATCTAGAACAGTGCTTTGCACATAGTAAGTGCTTAACAAATACCATTATTATTAAGTGTTCAATAAATACGAATGCTAGGGATGCAGAATCAATTCATCAATTAGTGGTATTTAATGAGTGTTTACTGTGTACAGAACACCAAATTAAATGTTTGGGAGAACACAATACAAAAGGGTTGGTAGACGTGTTCCCCGCCCACAAAGAGCTTACAGTCTAGAAGCAGAAGTAACTTAAACATGAGAAATAAGAGGGCAGACTCTGTGGCTGGTACCTCAGTCTTCCAAGCTGTACTATGGGACAGTGTATTTTTTTTAATCTATCTGGGATGGTTTGGTGACCAGGTTGGTCCGAGCCTTTATAATTTCTCTGATGGAAAGGTCAACTTTATTTTGAAACTAAGAAAGTTTGCATTTTCTTCTCCACTAGATTGGGAGCTCCTTGACGGCAGGGAACATGTCTGTCCACTCTATTGTACTGTACTCTCCCTAACGCTTAGTCCAGTGCTCCTCGAAGAGTAAGCGCTCAGGAAATAGCATTGATTGATCGATCGAGTTATGGGGAAAGTGATGAGGAAGGGCACGGTTGAAATATTGGTCCTTTGAACTCACAGTCTAAGAGGTAGGGAGAAAGGTGCCACAGTTCCATCTTTTTGAGGAGGAAACTGAGGCCCTTGACTTTCTCAGATCTATACAGCCAGCCAATCTCAGAGCTGGAATCGAATTTGAATCTTCTACATCTCTTCCCACTAGACCACCCTGCCTTTTTTTTCTCCTTTTATGGTATTTGTAAAGTGCTTACTACGTGTCAAACACCGCACTAAGCGCTGGGGTAGGTACAAGATAATCAGGCGGGATACAGTCGCCCCTGGGGCTCACAGTTTAAATACTAGGAGGGTAGGATTTAATCATTCAATCATTTATTGAGAGCTTACTGTGTGCAGAGCACTGTACTAAGTGCTTGGGAAAGCACAATACAGCAATAAGGAGAGACAATCCCTGCCCACAACGAGCTTTATATTTGAGGTATTTATTAAGCACTTTCTTTGTGGCAAAGACTGTGCTAAGCACTGGGGCAGACACAAGAAAGCAGATTGGACGCTATCTCTGTCCCACATGGGAGTCACAGTCTAAGAGTGACGGAGAAAAGGTATTTTATTCCCATTGGACAGATAAGATAACTAAGGAGCAGAATAGTTAATCAACCTGTCCAAGAAGCCACTGCAGGCATGGTAACGTCTCTTCTTCCTGATTTATGACTTTTCCAACTTTTCCCACTTGTGCCCTTTCCCCAGTTCTGCCTCAAGGCAGCAGGGTCAGGGGCAATCTGAGGAATAAAGAGACCGTGCTCCTGACCCCTTCGGGCAGCAGCTGTCAATCAAAGCGACTCCTGGACCAATTAGGAGGAACTCCTTAGGCAGTTATATGGGTAAGATACATTGTATCAGACTGTGAGCCCGTCACTGGGCAGGGATTGTCTCTATCTGTTGCCAAATTGTGCATTCCAAGCGCTTAGTACAGTGTTCTGCACATAGTAAGTGCTCAATAAATATGATTTATTCATTCAATCATATTTCTTGAGCGCTTATCGTGTGCCGAGCACTGTATTAAGGGCTCGGGAAAGTGCGATACAACAATAAGCAGATATATTCCCTGTCCACAAAGAGCGCAGCTTAAGCTCACATTTTCGAATCCTCCTGTGATGAATTATAACCAATAAATAATTCTTAGATTGCAAGATCACTGTGGGAAGGGAATGTGTCTACCGAATTCGTTGTATTGCACTCTCTCAAGTGCTTAGTACGGCGCTCTGCAGTCACTAAGTGCTTAATACATACCATTGATTTATTGATTGATTAGCTGGTTAACATTTGAGGTATTGGTTGGACTGTGGACCCCGGAAAATGATTTCGACCACAGGAGTAGACTTCAGGTATTCAATACGCCTAGATGGTGGACTCACTGAATACAGTTGCTCTACCTACCACCGTAGGTCTCTCACTTTCTCCTCTAAGTATCTATTGTTTCTCAATCCCCACCCTGACTGTTGACATCTAATTCCAAGGATGGAGAAGCAGCACGGCCTAGTGCTAAAGTACGGGCCTGGGAGTCAGGAGACCCGGCTTCTAATTCTGATTTGGCTACTTGCCTGCTCTGTTATCTTGGGCCAGTCAGTTAATTTTTCTGCGCCTCTGTTTCCCCAACTGTAAAATGGGCTTGAAATAGGTGTTCTCCCTCCTCTTTAGAATGTGAGCCCCACTTAGGACAGGGGCCGCGTCTGATCTGATTGTATTGTAACCACCCCAGAGCTTAGCACAGTGTTGAGTGATGAGCAAATACCATTACACTAAAGCAGGGGACAGGAACCCTCTTAAGTGGAGTATGGTCTCTCAGCTGTCAATACCAGGTTCTTTCTAGGGTGGCTAAGGGTTAATTCCTTACATTATTCTATTTAAATTAGCACTACATATTCAGATAGTACAGATGTCGTCATTCAAAAAGGATCAAAATGATCTCCACAGACCAGAAATAGATGTCAGCTATGTGCTCGCTATAGACAGACAGACGCTAACCTGACATCATGTTGTCAGGAACTTCTGTATCACCTCTATGTTCAAATCATCATTTCTCAGAGAAGAGTCACCGGGCCACTTTCTAGGACACAGTCTCTCCTTGATTGCATAGCTCCTCCGAGGCGAGGTCAGAAGAAAATTTGGTTCAGAACCCTTTGGTCTGAAGATTTAGCGGACAAAAGAGGATACTGTATACCCAGAAAGGGCCTCTTACAATTGCATTTTCCAGGAAAAGATGCCTTTCCTTTCAGATTTCTGAATTAAGATGCACTATTTTTTTGGCTGAAGGCTATTTGAAATTAGAGTAATAAATTGCTGCTCTCTGCCTTGCGTGATAATGCATTACATTATCTACTGATGTACACGTATTGTTTGACTCTAATGGTGTGGAAATTAAATGTTAGACGTGGGCCAGATGTTCCTATAGATGAATATGAAGTATGACTGCATTGGAGATGGGTCATGCTGGGACAGAGTTATGGGGTGAGAGACAAGCAACAATAAGAGCCACCGAAAATTGATCCTCTAATATGGAAATGTATTATTATTAATCTCATTATCGGTAGTAGTTGTAATATTACTTATACGTGGATTTGCACCCTTGATTCACCCCTCCCTAAGCCCTACAGCACTTAAGTACCTATCTGTAATTATTTATATTAATGTCTGCCTCTCCTTCTAGACTGTAAGCACACCATGGACAGGGATGGTGTCTCCCAATTCTATTATAATATACTCTCCCAAGTGCTTAGCCCAGGGCTCGCCAAATAGTAAGCACTCAGTAAATATGATTGATCGATAGTAGTAATATCAGTACTAATGATAGTTGTCTTGTGGTCGGAATTGTTGTTGCTGTTGTTACTGTCATTTGTTAAGCACCTAAAAAGTGCAGAGCACTGTGCTAAGAGCTGAGAAAGGGCCGCAGATATTAACTGAGACATGATCCCTAACCCCCCGGGAATTCACAGTCAACACAGCGTGCCGAAGAAAGAAATAAACCACTTAGCCTCTCTGTGCCTCAGTTCCTTCATCTGTAAAATGGGGGATGAAAGAGCTGCTGTCCCTCTCTCTTAGACCGTGAGCACAGTGTCCAACCTGAATGATCTCTCAACTACCGCGGCGTTCAGCACAGTGCCATAATTATAATTAAAGAGGAGAAATCTGGCCAATTATAAGAATCAATATCACGCCATCGTAGAACCGGCCCTCTTTCAAGAAGGCTGACGCGCACTGAAAATGTTTTAGGGTTGATTCTTCTTTTTCAGGGACCCTCAAAACCCCCTCGGAATTCGATTCTGCATGGAGAGAGATGTCCAGGGATGGTAAACATGTGCTTGAGGGATTTCTCTAGAATTTGGTCATAAACACCCTCAGAGAGTAAGAAACTCCCAGAGGTGATGCCAGGATGCTTTCTTCTTTCTGGGTGCCTTTCGCGTCAGGTTCGGCAGAGCCAATGAAACGTGCTTCTCGCGGGCCACTTTCCTATGAATCAACCACAAGTATCGATGCATTTCAGCACTGTGGCCGCGACGAGATGGATGTGTGGTCTCTGGGAAGATGCGGGCCGTGTGTTTCAACTTAAGGATGATATAGGATGGGGGAGAAATAAGTGCATAAGGACGTAATAAATTGTGAGGGTAAATGGAAAGGCCACAGGCAGAGCAAATATAAATAAAACTCCCCCATAAAGGGTGAGCGGGACATTAACAGTTATTATTCTTTTTTAAAAATCCCTCCCCCCGCCAACTCCAGTGGTTATGACTTGGCTCTCATCGCTAGTGAGTGTGGTGAGTGTGGGAAGGAATCATGAACGATTATTCCTTTACGAGATATTTCAGCCTCCGATTTTGCTCTTTCTCCCTCCCTCTCGTGGCTCCCGTGAAATATGGGGTCCCGATGGATTCATTGCTTTGTGCACTGAAGGTCTTCCTGTGAGCTGCTCTTCATTATCGGTGCTACTTCCTGGATGATTTATGGAGGTTCGTTTCTCAGGTCCTTTATCAGTCGCGTTTCTGATTTTCAGCCCATTAAGCTCTGACTTCTCCAAAGCGACTTAGCTTCCGTTCCTTCGCCTGGTTGCCTCTGTGGTGCCTGTTTTAAAAGTCGTGCCTCGAAAATCTTGTCATTTGGAATAATGAAATTCAAGGGTAGGCTTCTCTGCTCATAGACCTCTTCGGTTCTTCTCCCTGCAGGATCGGTGAAATACCGTTCTATCCTACGCTTCCAGGCTCTCGGTGTGCGGCCCGATGTAGGTGCTCGAGAAACTCCGACGAATGGCATCGTTAAAGTCTTCGTAGTCGTCGCTGGTTGGAGGTTGTCCTCTGCTCACTTGGAGCTTGATGGGATGGAATAGTTTAAGGTTCCCGTTTTCCTGCCTGGAGGGGCCCCAAAAATCTACTGCCTCCTCTCCCCACTTCTAATCTCACGTCATCATCATCACCAAGGTGTACTGAAGGCCTATTAGTTGGACAGTATGAGCGTACTGTACTGAATGCCTATTGTGTACTCAGCCCCTGCCGCTTGCTTGCCGTGGGATCTTGGGTAAATCAGTTAACCTTTCCAAGCTTCAGTTTCTTCACCTGCAAAATAGGGATAAAATTCCTGCTCTTCCTATCTCTGTGGTTGTGACCCCCATATTGGGATCAATCAATCCATCGATAGTATTTATTATGTGCCAGGCATTGTACTAGGTGCTTGGGAAAATACAAGCCCTTGAGAAGAGGAGGAGGAGGAGGAGGGAAATAGAGAAAAGAAAAGGGAAAAAGGAAACTGCGAGAAGCAGTGTGACCTAGTGGGAAAAAAAAGATCCTGTAAATCAGAGGATGTTGGTTCTAATCTCAGTTCTTCTACATGCTTGCTATGTTACCTTGGGCAACTTCTCTGTGCCTCGGTTTCCTCATCTGTAAAATAGGTTTCAATATCTGTTCTTCTTTCTGCTTAGACTGTGAGCCCCACGTGGGACAGGGACTGTGTCTGACCTGATTAACTTGTACCTACCCCGGCACTTAGTTCACTGCTTGGCATATAGTAAGTGGTTACCAAATACTACTATCATTATTACTATTATCATTACTAGGTGGGGGGAAGATATTATTATTATTATTACTAGGTGGGGGGGAAGATGGAGAAAGAAAAAGAGGGAAAGGAAGAAGAGGGGGAAGAGAAAGACTCAGACTAAGGAGGAGGGAGAGGCGGAGAAGTCCTTAGACCGAGGAGGAAGAAAAGGAGACAGAGGAGATGAGGAAGAAAGTGATGAACAGGCAAGAAGCCATGGGAATTATGGGATGTGGGATTAAGAAAAAAAAGAAGTGGAAACGAAAACATTCCTCTGGTCTTGGGCTCATTTGAGGCCTACTCTCGTCCAAGGCCTGGTGAGGCCTTAGACAGGATGTGGAAGGAAAGCTTAAGACCATGACACATTCTCTTATTTAAGAAGGGGGCTTCCCCCCCTGTGGCCGTGGGGCAAATACGGCTATGTGGTGGCATTTCACCTTCTGCCACGTGGGCATCTGCCTGCATGGGAAAGAGGGCCCAGGCCTGCAGGTGGAACAGAAAGTGACCACCCCCACCCTCTCTAGGTCCAACAGGCAGCAAGAGAGAAATGGAATGTGTCTGGCTCCGTATTCTCCTCTTTCCCCCTGCCCCAGCCTAGGAAAGGAGAACAGAAGCCCGGGAAGCTTGCTGATGGCGTCAACCAGATGGAATTTAAATCTTCGCGTTTTCGGCAGCCATTCCTCTTGTGACCTTCGGATTTGGCCTGGCTCGGCGTGGTTCAAGAACGGGGAACGACAAATGACGCAGCCCATTCCCAATTTACTGTTGTCACGTGGGGTTGAAGGTCAGCTCTGAGTTCATGCCTGACGAAGCCCCCGGAAGCGTGAGTAACTATGACAATCACACCAAGACGCTTTCAGCCAGTCACGTCGCTTCGACCGGCCTTATGGCTGGAATTCCAAACCTTTGTGGAATGATCTTTCCCATCACAGATCCGCCTGTTGTATAATCCTGTGGGAAGGGCCCGGTGAACCCTCGATTTTGAATTCCAGGGCCAGTGTATTCAGGTCTTTTTCTTCATTGAAAATGAATTGCTCACAATTCTGGCAGAGTGGATAATATTGATTTTTTTTAAAATGGCATTTGTTCAGCTCTGTATTTGCCGGTCACTGTACTAGACGCTGAGGTAGATACGAACTAATAAGGTTGGATACAGTCCATGTCCCACATGGGGCTCACAGTGTCATTCTCCTTCGTAAGAGAAGTTGAGTGACTTTTCCGAGGCTACACAGCAGACAAGAGGCAGAGCGGGGATCGGAACCCAGATCCTTCTGACTCCCAGGCCCGTGATCTGTCCGCTAGGCCACGCACCTAACTATATGCCAGGCACTGTACTAAGATCTGGGGTGAATACAAGCAGATCGGGTTGGACACAGTCCCTGTCCTACATGGGGCTCACAGTCTCAATCCCCATTTTACAGATGAGGTCACTGAGGCCCCGAGAAGTGAAGTGACTTGCCCAAAGTCACACAGCAGACAAGTGGCAGAGCCGGGATTAGAACACCATGACCTTCTGACTCCCAGAACCGTGCTCTAGCCACTACCCTGTGCTAATGAAGATGCCGCTGCCGAGGAAGATAATGTTAAGCCGGGTTCTACCGACTGCCGGTCGATCAGTCAATCGATCAGTGATATTTATCTAGGGCTTCCTGTGTGCAGAGCACTGAACTAAACACTTGGGAGAGTAGAATACAACAGAGTTAGTAGACGCGATCGCTGGCCTCAAGAAGCTCGTGCTATGAAGTGTCAGTAGATTATAAGTATATCCCAGACCGGCCCACAGAAGGATCAATAAGCTCGCTGCGGCAGGGAATGTATCCGTTTATAATTATTTTGTCCTCTCCCAAGTACTTAGTACAGTGCTCTGCGCATAGTAAGGGCTCAATAAATACGACTGAATGAATCGATAGCGTTAGCAGAGCAGAATACCGGAATATCTGCAGAGAGAGGAAGAGGTGATCCCTTCGGCTCCTAAAACGTTCCCTTTGACTTCCGGCGGAACGTCGTGGATTGTGGGCAGATTCATTCCCCAAAGTTGCCACGGCAACCGCCCCGCCGATGACATCGTGCGGAGAACAGGTCGCCGTTGCCGAAAAGGAGTTGGAATATTTCACTTCTGTCTTGTTCGGTTGAACAAACCAGCCGGCCATGAAATGCCAATTCCCAGGAAACCGGGGCCCGTGTCATTCGGAGCCTTTGTTCCTCGGACCTGAATTTTTAGGCGTCGTCCTTTCTCGGCGGATCCCCACGGCCCAGGGAAGGTTTGGAATTCGACTGATACTCCCTACCTCGGTCTCCTTGACCTCGGGGATCTTCGAAACTCTAGTGTTGCTCGGGCTGTTCCTGCAGGCCTCCCTCGCCCTGGGGCGGAGAGGTTGATGGAGACGGAGGATGGTGAGAGGCGAGGACCACTTACCTGCCTTGGGCTGCCCCCTTGTGGAACCGGCTTGGGTGTCGGCCATCTCAGTTCCCCCCAAAGGGATGCTCTGATGAACCCCAAGGATGTCCTGGGTCCCGTCCCCGCGTGGGGCCGGAACTCTGCGGTGGTCTCGGACCACCGCAAGCCGTGGGTGGCGAGCATCTAAGAGAGGTCTTGATGATGTCTGACTCTGCCCCTTCGCCCCCGGGGCAGGACGTAAGGCATCCGACGGCGGAGGGAGCCGATGCGAAGGGCCAGATATTTTTCAAGCCAGATTCCTGCTGGCAATTAGAGAAGCAGCGCGGCTCAGTGGAAAGAGCCCGGGCTTGGGAGTCAGAGGTCATGGGTTCGGATCCCGGCTCTGCCACTTGGCAGCTGTGGGACTGTGGGCAAGTCACTTCACTTCTCTGAGCCTGTTACCTCATCTGTAAAATGGGGATTAAGATTGTGAGCCTCACGTGGGACAACCTGATGACCCTGTATCAACCCCAGCGCTTAGAACAGTGCTCTGCACATAGTAAGCGCTTAACAAATACCAACATTATAATCAGGGCTTGGCAGGTGTTCCCCTGCGTGCCCAGTAGAAATGGATAATCTCCGTTTGAAAGGGGTGGGGTATGTTTTTTCTTGCAAATAATTTCGATGGCTTTTTTTATTGATAAGGTCAAACTGGGTCTCAGCGACAACTCCGGGGACTTCGAAGGAGCCAAAATCCAGCCAGGGAGGAAAACAAACAAGTCTGAATTTCCTTACCCCATCATCGTGTCGGAGAAGAGGTCCCCGTTCCTATCTGGCTGCCCCCTGACTGGTTTGTATTTTTAGCGTTTGGTACAGGGCCTGGCACATAGGATAAGCACTTAACAAATACCATGAAAAAAAAAAGGAGAAGTAGAGATCTTCCCAACTGGGACAGAGAGAGCTTGATGAGGCAGAGGAGGGGAGATAAAAGCTGGGAGGTGACGGTGAAGTCACCAGATATCAGAGAAGGAAGGAGGAAGATCGGGGGAGAGGTTCATTGGTTTCGATCAATCCGTGGTATTTATTGAGCGCTTACTGTGTGGAGAACCCTGTTCTAAGCACTTGGGAGAATACAAGAGAGTCAGTAGGCGTCGTCCCTGCCCTCACTGAGCTTACAGTCTAGACAGGGAGTTTTATATGAACTTGTCAACACTCATTCATACTTAGTCCATTTGCTTCTTTAATAATAATAATAATAATTATGATGATGATGGCATTTGTTAAGCACTTACTATGTAGATACAAGATAATCAAGTCCCACGTGAGACTTACAGTCTATGTGGGAGGGAGAACAGGTATTAAATCTCCATTCTGCAGATGAAGGAGCTGAGGCCCGGAGTAGTTAAGTGACTTAACCAAGAATCCAGCTCCTCTGAGTCCCAAGCGCGGGGTCTTTCCACTAGGCCATGCCGCCTCTCGCTTGTTTGTAATGGCTTAGATCGTGTTGTCTGTTTGGAAGGGTCTGTTCACGCAAGAGAAGGGATGAAAGTAGCGTGGGCTGGCGGAAAGAACATGGGCCTGAGAGGCAGGGCATCTGGATTAATAATAACTGTGGTATTTGTCAAGTGCTTACTAGGTGCCAGGCACTGTGCTAAGCCCTGGGGTGGATACAAGCAAATCGGTTTGGACACAGTCCCCATCCCACACGGGGCTCACGGTCCTAATCACCGTTTTATAGATGAGGTGACCGAGGTCCAGAGAAGCGAAGTGATTTGCCCAAGGTCACGCGGCGGACAAGTGGCAGGGCCGGGATTAGAACCCATGACCTCCTGACTCCCACGCCTGTGCTCTATCCGCTACCCCACGCTGCTTCTCACCCCACCTCTGCCACTCGTCTGCCGTGTGTCACCTTGGACAAGTCACTGAACTGGTAGGTGATTCAGTCTCTTCCCCTTAAAATGGGGATTCGGTGCCAGTTCTCGCTTCTCATTAGAACTGTGAACGAGAAGGTAGAGTGATCTAGTGGATAGAGCACGGGCCTGGGAGTCAGAAGGATCCGGCTTCTAATCCCGTCTCTGCCACTTGTGTGCTGTGTGAACTTGGGCAAGTCACTTCACTTCTCTGGGCCTCGGGGACCTCCGCTGGAAAATGGCGATTGAGCCGCTGAGCCCCACGTGGGACGGGGACTGTGTCCAACCTGACTGGCTTGTATCTAAAGAAGCAGCGTGGCTCAGTGGAAAGAGCAGGGGTTTTGGAGTCAGAGGTCATGAGCTCGAATCCCGGCTCTGCCACTGGTCAGCTGTGGGCGAGTCACTTCACTTCTCTGTGCCTCAGTTCCCTCATCTGTAAAATGGGGATGAAGACTGTGAGCCCCACCTGGGACGACCTGATTCCCCTTGTATCTACCCCAGCGCTTAGAACAGTGCTCCGCACTCTAACCCTGTGCTTCGTCGAGGGCCTGGCCCGGAATAAGCCCTTCGCGGATACCATGAAAAACAAGACAACAAAACCCATGTGGGACGGGGACCGAGTCTGACATCTTGTATCTATCCCCGCGCTTAGTAGATGCTTGGCTCACAGTAAACGCTTAAATGCCACAATTATTATTATACAGTTAACTATCTGTCGAGTGGATTTAGACCCCGGAGGTTACTTTGTGCTTTCAGGTTATATGCAGGAGGAGTGTTACTATGGGAACACGGCTGGTCACGTCTTCCCGCTCCTGAAGAACTTCCAGTGATTGCCCCTCCACCTCCACATCAAGCAGAAACTCTTCACCGGCAACTTTAAAGCACTCATTCGGTTCACCTCCTCCCACCTGACCTCCCTGCTCTCCTACTGCACCCAACCCACACTCCGCTTCGCTCCTCTAACGCCAACCTACTCACTGTTCCTCAGTCTCGTCTGTCTAGCCCCCGCCCCCTCGCCCACATCCTCCCTCCGGCCTGGAAGACCCTCCCTCTTCACGTACGACAGCCCCCCGTCCTTTCCACCTTCGAAGCCTTATTCGAAGCGCTTCTCCTCCAAGAGGTCTTCCCCGTCTAAGCCCTTGCTTCCCCTCCCTTTAGCACGCTCTTGGATCCGTCCCCTTTAAACTCCTGATATTCATCCTCCCTTCGGAGCCACAGAAGTTATATTCGGATTCGCGATTTATTTATTAGCGTTAATCTCCGTCTCTTCCCCGGGACCGTGAGGTCCTGGTTGTCAGGGAACGTGTCTACCGACTTTGTCGTTCTCCCAACGCAACCGGGTTACTGCTCTGCACAGGGTAAACGCTCGATGAGTACCGTCGATCGATCGATCGGTCGATTGAAATTGCCCACTTGGTCTTTCGGAAGCTCTCCTTTCATTACCTACCGCATTAGTCATCCAAGGGAGTCATGAATCTTCTCTGCTTAAATGCGTGGGTCAATAAGCAGTGTATAAAGCGAGTCTTCTTAACCCTTATGCAACTCGCCCCTGTACAGCAGCACAGTGGAGATCTGAGGACGATTTCTTTGTACGAAGCACCAAGGTTTCAGGCGTGCGGCCTCTGTCCCCGGACCCTGAAAATGAACGGCGTGTCATGGTTTTCTTTCCCTGTCTTGCGTTTTTTGCACGGCTGCTTTGTTCACAGATTTCCACCAGATTGGCCCTGATGAGTGGGGTTTCTCCCACGTTCTCCCATTTTGCAGGTTGGTGAAGTCCTGCTGTGGGCCACGGTGGGAGGTGACCTCCGATGAGTTTACTGGAGAGAGATGCCGAGGAAGCAGACGGTACAGTGCTCTGCCTGCAGGATAGGCGCGGGACAGTGCTCTGCATTCACTAAGAACTCGGTAAAGTGCTCTGCAGGGAATAGGTTTTGGTGCAGTTCTCTGGAGGGCTTAAGGGCTTGATTCAAGAACTCCACCTGCTTTAGGTGTTCAATACAATGCTCTGCACGCATTAAGAACTCAGTAAAGTGCTCTGTGGGGAATAGGTTTGAACGTACAGGGCTCTGCGGGGCGTAAGGACTCAGTCCGCCGCTCTTCCTGCTGTAGGTGCTCGGTACAGTGTTCTGCATGCAGTAAGAACCGAGTTCGGTGTTCTGCGGGGAATAGGTTTTCGGGACAGGGCTCTGCAGGATGTAATAATAATAATAATAATGTCGGTATCTGTTAAGCGCTTACTATGTGCAGAGCGCTGTTCTAAGCGCTGGGGGAGATACAGGGTAATCAGTTTGTCCCACGTGAGGCTCACAGTCTTCATCCCCATTTTTACAGATGAGGTAACTGAGGCACAGAAGTGACTTGCCCGCAGTCACACAGCCGACAGGTGGCAGAGCCGGGATTCGAACCCATGACAGCTGACTAGGACTCAGTCCTCTGCTCTTCCTGCTGTTGGTGCTCCGTACAGTGCTCTGTTTGCAGTAAGAACTCAGTAAAGTGCTCTGCAAGGCATAAGAACTCAGTACAGTGCTCTGCCCGCAGTAGACGCTCAGCACAGGAGTCTACGTGCAGTAAGAGCTCGATACTGTGCTCGGCAAGGGGTAAGGCACAGTGCTCCATCTGAGCAGGTGCTCAGTATGGTACTCCGCATGCAGTAAAATCTCAGTTTAGTGCTCTGCAGTGGGGAAGCATGCAGGACAGTGCTCTGCGGGGAGTAAGCACCCAGGACGGTCCTCTGGGCAGTAGGCGCTCAGTACACTGTTCTGCACGCAGCAGGCACTTAATACAAATGCCCCGCAGGTAGTAGGTGCTCAGACCAGCGCTCTGCAGGGGTAAGCTTTCGCTACAGTGCTCTGCTGCTGATGAAAGGCAAGAAAGCGATGACGACGTCCGAATTCTGTCCTCGGGGGTGATGGTTCTGGTGAATTTGAGGGATGACTTGCTTTGAAGAACATTTCTTTTCCAAACACACTGAACGTCCCCTCCGATAAAGCCAGATCTTCCCGGCAAGTCCCGTTCGCAAGCTTCCCCTCTGTCTTTGACCAAGACGGTTAAATTCCTCTTCCCGGAGCAGGGGCTCTGATGCCGCAGCAATCGCCCAAGCCGGAAAAAGCAGCCTCTTTGAGTAGAGACAGTCCTGGCTTTGCCACTTCTCTGCCGTGTGACCTTGGACGAGTCACTTCATTTCTCTGGACCTCCGCGACCTCATCTGTCAAGTAGGGATAGAGACTGTGCACCCCCACGTGGGACACGGACTGCGTCCAACCTGATTCGCTGGTATCTACCCCAGCGTTTAGAACGTAGTAAGTGCTTAACAAACACCGTGATTTGTTCACTGGACCCAGGAGAGGACGTTGCAGCTCAGGAGCGAGGCGGGAGAGTCACAGTCACCTCGATACCTGTCCTGGGTTCTACAGATTTCCATAAACTGCTCCGTAAGGCATTATTATTAATAATAATAATAATGTTGGTATTTGTTAAGCGCTCACTATGTGCCCAGCACCGTTCTAAGCGCTGGGGTAGACACAGGGCAATCAGGTTGTCCCACGTGGGGCTCCCGGTGTTCATCCCCATTTTACAGACGGGGGGACTGAAGCACCGAGAAGTGAAGTGACTCGCCCAAAGTCACCCAGCTGACAAGAGGCCGAGCCGGGATTCGAACCCATGACCTCCGACTCCAAAGCCCGCACTCTTTCCACTGAGCCACGCCGCTTTACGTAATGCCGCAAGGCCCGCGGAACTCACAGAACAAAGATACTATTTCCAAGTCCCCCGTTAGACCGTAAGCTCCTCTGAGGGCAGGGATCACGTCTACCGACTGTCCTGTACTCTCCCGAGCTCTGAGGGCAGTGCTCTGCCCAAAGTACGTGTCCAGGGGATACTACCGGTCGATTCCAGACCGGCCAAAGGCCGGTCCATTCCCGTCTACGTCAACCTTCCCCTCTTATCGGTGTCGGGGCTGGGGGAGCCGGTGAAGGTGGCGGTGACAACCGCGAACACGCCCACAGTCTCCACCGGCAACCGGGAGCGGAACTGCAAATAGCGGTTCAGCCGCCGAGGCGCAGAGTTTCCCCCGACACAGGCCCGTCTCCAGCCCGCCTCGGACACTGAGGGCAAACCCCGTGATTCCCCTCTCCTTTGTTGGTTACCAAATGGAGATGGGTGAAGCACCGGACCTTTTACATTTAAAAATACGCCCTTATAAGTTTGGATCCAAGCTGTGAGAAAGCCCATTGGCGACAACCGTTCTGCCACGGACCGGCCTCGAATAAACAATCCCAGCTCTGTGCGATATCACTTCGTAACCAGATTCTAGCACGGAACCGGGGGCTCGCCATGGTTACTTGAATTTAAAACCAATGGTTCCTTTGCCTTCCCTCTGGCAGAGATTCCTGCTGGCTTGGCAGGGAATCGTGTCACCCCGTGAACTTTTGCCCTCTTTTAATCCCGACCAAATTTTCCTCAAAAAGATCCTTTCACTGATACCTTTTGTTGTGTTTTCGCGGGTGAAAAGCGGCTTGAGGAACTGGTCACTGAAAAGGGCTCAGATGGCTCGCTCTCCTCTTCTGAAGAGCCAGAAGCCAGCCAGGACAAGATGTTTTTGTGTGTGTGCCGTGGCTTTTTTTTCCCCCTTTAAATTAAGGAAACACAAGATGCTAGCTGTTTCCTAAAATGAAATAAAACATTTTCTTAAAAAAAAAGTGCACACACACACACACACACACCACACACCACACACGATCTACTTAGTCATTCAGTGGGAGAGTTACTCCCTCCTGTCACTCGGGGAGGCTGGCCCTTTAGAATTTAATAGGACTCTGGGAAAACAAACTCATTCGGGCTACCCTGCTGATACTGGAATCCTCCATCCAAGATGGTACCCGGCTGTATCCCTCTCCCCCGGGCCTGAGAGGCAGGGGAAATCAGCGTCAGTGGGTTCAGCTCTTGATGGGGCATGAGAAGCGGCTTCTGTTCTTTTAATGGTGTCTGTCGATGGTTTACGCTGAACTAATATCAGCTTGGCTGCGGTCCAGGTCCCACGTGGAGCTCACAGTCGTAATCCCCATTTTACAGTTGTGGTAACTGAGGCACAGAGAAGCGAAGTGACTCGCCCAAGTTCGCGCAGCAGACAGCGTGACGGAGTCGGGTATGAGAACCCTGGTCCTTCTGACTCCCAGGCCCCGGCTCTATCCACTAAGGCCACACTGCTTCGCAACTCACTCTCTCCCCAGTGCCCTTCCCAACTCCTCCTTCCCTCTTACTCCAAACTCTGAGTGCCCGCTCAGTGTGGCCCAGAGGAAAGAGTACAGGACCGGGAGACAGGAGCACCGGGGTCCTAATCCCAGCTCTGGCACTTTCCTGCCGTGGAACCATGGGCAAGCCCTTTAACATCTCTGAGCCTCAGTTTCTCATCTGTAAAATGGGGATTCAATACCTATTTCTCCCTCCTACTTAGGCTGTGAGCCCCACGGGGGCCAGCGACTCTGTACAACCTGATTAACTTGTATCCTCCCCGGTGCTTAGAACAGTGCTTGGCACATAGTAAAAGCTTAACGAATACCAACATTATTTAGGACTCGGGTTCGTTTCTCACCTTTGCCTGACCCATTGTTAACGGGTGAGTAATCCCCCTCTCCCTTGACTCTGAAAATATAAAATTCTCCTTCACCCACCCCCAGACACCGCCTCGCCGCCTTTTATTACTGCACTAATAGTAAAACCCTCAGTTTCTCCGGAACTCGCGGAGAAGCCACGTTTTCAGCTCAACGAAATAATGATCCACCTACTTTCTAGTTCTGTATAAAGAAATATTCTATATTTCTGTGAGCCTCGTGCGGGAACGACCTGATTACCCTGTTTCTACCCCAGCGCTTAGAACAGTGCTCTGCACATAGTAAGCGCTTAAGAAATATCAACGTTATTATCATTTCTTCCAGAGGAAAAGAACCCCAGTTGACCGAGAGACACGACAGCTCACCCTTCCGGGCTTCGTACTCCGAATCGCTTGGATTTACGAGTCCTGTGGGCAAACACCCCAGGCCGGCAAAAGCCCATTTTAACGCTACGGGCCGGCAAGGTACCTGATCGACGTGCGAAATAACGGACATCACAGAAGGCGGCGGCTGACGCAGAGCCCTTAGAAGGGTCCCGGCTTGTTGCTCAGCCACCCGCTGCAGGCCTGGCTGGATGTCACTAACACCCCCGCTGTTTGGTAAGGAGCACAGAGAGACCCAGCCAAGAGATTAACCAGCCTCCCAAACGAGTCTAAAACCAGAAAAACTGTGGTATTTGTTAAGCGCTTACTATGTGTCAAGCACTGTATTAAGGAGCGGGATAGACAGAAGATAATAATAACGAGGACGGTATTTGTTATACACTTAGTACGTGCCAGGCCAATCGGGGCTCACGGTCTCAACGCCCATTTTACAGATGAGGTAACTAAGCCACAGAGAAGTTCATTCATTCATTCAATAGTATTTACTGAGCGCTTACTATGTGCGGAGCACTGCACTAAGCGCTTGGAATGTGCAAGTCGGCAACAGATAGAGACGGTCCCTGCCCTTGGACGGGCTTACGGTCTAACCGGGGGAGACGGACGGACGAGAACGATGGCGATAGATAGAGTCGAGGGGAAGAACATCTCGTGAAAACAATGGCAACGAAATAGAATCAGGGTGATGTACCTCTCATTAAACAGAATAAAATAAATAGGGTGATGAAGATATAGACAGTCGAGCGGACGAGTACGGTGCTGAGGGGGTGGGACGGGAGAGGGAGAGGGGGAGAGGGAGAGGGGGGAGAAGAAGGTTTAGCTGCGGACAGGTGAAGGGGGCGGTGGTAGAGGGAGCAGAGGGAAAAACGGGGGGAGAAGCGATTGGCCCAAGGTCACACAGCAGACAAGTGGAGGAGCCGGGACTGGAACCCATAACCATCGGATTCCCGGGCCTGTGCTCTAACCACTACACGTGCTGCTTCTCTGCGGGTCCCACATGAATGTCTCTTTTATATTGTTATATTGTACTGTCCCAAGAGTTTAGTATAGTGGTCCGCGCACAGAAAGGGCTCAGAAATTACAATTGAGCGTGTGCCGATTCCCAGGCTCCCCTGCTCTTCCCACTCACCATGTCAAGGCAAGGTTGGAGCCCGGGGGCACAGCGTATTCAAACGGCAATAAACCAGGCCTTCCCACGTTCCAAAACCCGTCGCTCTCCATCTGTCGATTCTATGCCCAGGCCCTCCAGAGTCAAGCTGACCAGCAGAGGTTCCCTCTAGACCGTAGGCTTGTTGTTGGGCGGGAGATCAGTCTACCTGTTCTGTTGTATTCTCCGAAGCGCTTAGTACAGTGTTCCGCACACAGTGAGCCCTGAATAAACGCCCCCGATAATGCTTACCCTTTTCAGCCACATCCCATTTAGGGATTAAGTCTCTCAGGCAGCAGTGCCAACCTCCAGACTGAAAATTCGTTGTGGGCAGGAAACGTGTCCACCAGCTCTGTTATATTGCATTCTCCCACGCGCTTACTACACTGCTATGCACCCAGTAAGCACTCGCTATATACCACTGATTGATTAATCCTGGTACATGAAGGAACTATAATGGTATTATTCCTTGGCTTTGCTCACCAACAAGATTTTTGGGGTCGGCTATTCATCCCGGGCTGACGCAGCTTTTCTATCTGATGGCTCGGTAGCTCCTTTAACCTATGATAACAATAATAATAAGCACAATAACTAAGCGCTGGGGTAGATACAAAATTATCAGATCGGATGCGGTCCCGTCGCACATCAGTCTCACAATCCACGGGGCAGGAAGTTCAGGTTTTAAAACCCCATTTTACAGAGTTAAGTTACGTGACTTGCCCTAGGTCACACAGCAGACACGAGGCGGAGCCAGGATTAGAACTGAGGTTCACTGACTCCCGAGCCCGCGCTTTTGGATAGGGTATGGGCCCGGGAGTCAGAAAGTCATGGGTTTTATTCCCGGCTCCACCATTCGTCTGCTGTGTGACCTTGGCCAAGCGGCTTCACTTCTCTGGGCCTCAGTTACCTCATCTGGTAAATGGGGATTGAGATGACGATGATGATAATGAGACGCTCATCCCCTTGATTCTATTTATTGCTTTTGTTCTCGTCTGTCCGTCTCCCCCGATTAGACCGTGAGCCCGTCAAAGGGAAGGGACTGTCTCTATCTGTTACCGATCTGTACATTCCAAGCGCTTAGTACAGTGCTCTGCACATGGTAAGCGCTCAATAAATACTATTGAATGAATGAATGAATAACGGTATTTGTTAAGCGCTTACTTCGTGCCAAGCTCTGTTCTAAGTGCTGGGGTAGATACAAGGTCATCAGGTTGTCCCACATGGGGCTCACAGTCTTCATCCCCATTTTACAGATGAGGTAACTGAGACATAGAGAAGTGGCTTTCCCAAGGTGACACAGCAGACAAGTGGTGGAGCCAGCATTAGAACCCACGACCTCTGACTCCCAAACCCTTGCTCTTACCACTAAGCGCGCTTCTTCTCTATCTGATTGAGACAGTGAGCCCTACGTGGGACAGGATTGCATCCAACCAGATTTGCTTGTATCCACCCCGGTGCTTAGTACAGTGCCCGGCACATAGAGCGTAACAAATACCAGTTATTATTAATTATTATTCCCCCCCACCCCATGCTACTGGGGCCTAGTGACAGGGATCTTATAATACCGGTGACACACTTAACTGGGACCACCCAAGGCTCAAGAAAAAAAAGCTCCTTACCTGCCCACACCTTCAGCTCAAGAGATCTAATGACCTTTAAAAAGAAAACCCCCGAGAAATTGATTCCCTTTCAACACTATTTAAGCATTCCAACCTTTAAACTTATCATTGGTGAAAAAAAGTCAAATTAAAGCCTTTTTATGAGCACGGCCCTCTGAGAGGAAGGTTTCAGAAGGTTTAGCTTTGAAATTATAACCATAATTTCCTAGTTTTGAAATGAGAAATACAGAGAAGAAAGAGGGGAGGAAAAAAATGAAAGAAAATAGATTTGGAGGAACGCAAAAGCTAGAAGCAATCGATAAAGTGAGGAACAAAGTAAAGCGTGGAAACCTTTAAAGGGTCCTAACTTAAATGTCAAGAGTATTAGAACAAAACAAAAAGGCCTGGAAACCGTAACGTCTGACACGGAATGAGAGTTTCTGACACACTTCCACAGGGAAGCAGCGTGGCTTAACGGAGAGAGCCCTGGCCTGGGAATCAGAAGGACGTGTTTCCGATCCCGGCTCCGACACCTGTCTGCTGTATGGCCTTGGGCAAACCATTTCACTTCTCTGTGCCTCAGTGACCTCATCTATAAAATGGGGATGAAGACTGGGAGCCCGATTTGGGACAGGGACTCTGTCCAACTTGATTTGTTTGGATCCATCCCAGCGCTTCGTACAGAGCCTGACACATAGTAAGCACTTAAGGAGTACCACAGTTATTATTACTGGGTGATTTCAGATGGGTCTTAAAGATGGGGAGAATGCTGGTCTGGTGGATGGGAAGGGGGAAGGAGTTACGGCTAAAAAGGCAGGAATCCGAAACAGGTAGGTGGTGGGAAAGATGAGAACAAGGTGCAGCGATGCTCAGTGGGAGAGATTTCCCAGATTCTGAAAGTGTGCTCAAAGGCGCGAGACCAACGATTCGTTCCGCCCCTGAGGCACGCAGAAGCTGTCCTGGGCTACCCACGACGCCCGACGGCATTCTCCGTTCTCTTCCTTTGTCTATTCCACCGACTCCTTCTGTTTAACCCAAATCCCTCATGCTGCAACGGAAGCCAGTTTCCCCATCGTTCCTCAGGTCTCTTCCCAGGGTTAAAAAATCGACCGACGCTGTCGATGATGAAGATGAGATATATGCTGCGCATTTGGCAATGCACATATTTTTTCTTTTTTTAATGTTGTTAAGCGCTTACTATGTGCCAAGCACTGTACTAAGCGATGGGGTAGATACAAGAGAAGCAGCATGGGTTTAGTGGAAAGAGACGGGCTCGGGAGTTAGAGGTGGTGGGTTCTTATCCCAGCTCCGCCACTTGTCAGCTGTGTGACTCTGGGCGAATCATTTAACTTCTCTGTGCCTCAGTTACCTCCTCTGTAAAATGGGGATTAAGGCTGTGAGCCCCACGTGGGATAACCTGATTACCTTGTATCTATCTCCGTGCTTAGAACAGTGCTTGGCACATAGTAAGCGCTTAACAAATACCATTATTAATATTATTCTGATCGGTCCCCACCAAACAATGCCCTGCCCCGAACACAACCCTCTTATATGCCAAGCACTGCTCCCGGGGTGACTCCTTGCTGGGCATCTATTAAGGGAGGAATATAAACTAAACCAATTCACTCTCCCATCCAGGATTCCTGAGATCTTAGGGGGTGTCACGGGAAGACTAGCCGTGGCCCATGGTGGCTACCAAAGGCCATCGCCTGCTGGATTACGGCCCTGCAGCGCAGGTTTGGCACCCCGTTCTGGTCTCGTCAGCCAATAAATGCGTCCTGCACGCCAATAACCACTGGCCACGCGCTCGGCCCCTGCCCACCTCTTGGCTCGTGGTGCTCCGTACCCCGGCGGGAATACCGCTGGCAGAGACTGAGGAGCGATAGCAGTGCTGGGCACAATCGTCAGCTCCTCCACAAGAGTTCTCAGTCGTGAAGGCTCCGGACTGAGTCTCCTCCGTCATTCTCGATGAAGCTTGTCCCCCTCCTCCTCCTCCCCGCCCCCAACGACAGTAAGACCCCGAGAGCTCTGGAAGCCAACCGAAGCATGCTCGGAAGTGGACCTCACGGGCCAGAGGCCCCAAGGTGCCGCCACCCAGCAAGTGGTCGAAAGAAGCGGGCCTGTGGTTTCTTTCCACGCATCCCATATATGAGTCGCCCCTCTTCCCCAAAACGTAACGGTTTCAGGCATTCTCTTCACGAACGAAGCTGACGCTTCTACCTCATCCAGGGCTTTCCTGGCATACGCCATTACTCTCTCTTGCTCTTTTCGGCACTTGGAAAACACAGTGAGCCACGATGAATCAGTACGCGAGGTATTTCCCGGACCAGCCGTAGGCCTGAATGTCCGCGAGGTAGGAGTTATGCGTTAATGCTGGATCGGTTATCCATTTCTCCTGAGCCGACGTGGGCTTTATTTTTACTTTCTCGGAGATCTGTCATGTGCTTTATTGCTATATGGGCCTAGATCCAGATCTTTATTTGCTTTCTGGATATATATTTTCTCTCTCTCTCTCTGTGTTTCTAATATTCATTCTGCTACTGTCTCTAATAATAGTGATGATAGTAATAAGAAGAAGAACAGCGGGTCAAGCACCATTCTAAGCTCTGGGGTAGATCTAAGATAATCAGGTCCCACTGGGGCTGACAGTCTAAGTAGGAAGAAAAACAGGTATTGAAACCCCACTTTCCAGATGAGCAAACTGAGTCCCGGAGAGGTGCAGTGACTTTGCCCCAGGTCACACATCAGGAAAGGGGGAAGAGCTGGGATCTGAAGCCAGGTTCTCTGACTCCCGGGTCCATGCCTGAAAATAAGATAGGGGGAGGAGGGATTAGTCATAGAAGGCTTCCTGGAGGAGATGCAGTTTTTGTAAGGCTTTGAAGATGGGGAGAGCGGAGGTTTATCGGATATTAAGGTACGGGGGAGTTCCAGGCGGGAAGGAAGACAGGAGAGAGAGGTCAACGATGAGAGATATAGTAATAATAATAAAAATGGTATTTGTTAAGTGCACACTATATGCCAAGCACTGTTCTAAACTTTGGGTAGACACGAGGTAATCGGGTTGTCCCACGTAGGGCTCACAGTCTTAATCCCCATTTTGCAGATGAGGCAAGTGAGGCACAGAGCAGTTAAGTGACTTGCCCAAGATCCCGGCAGACAAGTGGCGGAGTCGGAATTAGAACCCACGTCCTCGGGCTCCAGAGGCCCCGGGAGTCGGTTGGCATTAGGGGAGCAGGGCCCGTGGTCCGGGTTGTAGAGGGAGAGAAGTAAAGTCAGATGAAGAAGGAAGGACCAAGTCAAAGGGGAGGAGTTGTTGCTTGCCACAGAGGTGGATGGGCAATCCTTGGAGGGCTCCCTCTGTGGAGTAGAGAGACGCAAACACACAAACACACACAACACAAATCTACGAGCGTACACACACGCATGTACATATATGGATATACCCGCTGCCGTAAGGGTAGACGGCAAGTCAATAGAGGTAAATGTGCACTTCTCAAGAGGTAGTATTTAAGGCCACTGGTTTTTAAACATACGGAGTTTTCGACTTTCCCTCTCCTTCGGGTTTCAGGTGTAGCTCCCTTCCTTTTTACGGGGACATTAGCTTGAATTTGCAGATCCTGCATGCAGCAGATAAACGGTTTCTCAGAAAGACCATATGTTTTGCCGAAATATTCAAGTGGCATCCAGTCTCTCCGGCTCGAAGATCTCTAAAGATACAATTTTATGTTCAGTTAAAATGGAGAAGAGCATTATGTTTAAAGAGAAACCCATTTACCGGTTGAGCGTTTGGCTAGATTCTGTCACCAAAGTACGAGTGAGGAAAGATATTTTATAGTACATTTCAAAAAAAAGTTTTTCTCCACCTCCACATGTATCTGTTGCTAAGGAGCCCAACACCTTGATAGCAGCAGAGAGAAAAGATAAGAGGAGCAATAGGCTATGCCTTCTGTTTATTTACACATTCATATTTATTTTCAAGAGGTGGCCATAGGAACCAAGAAAGCCGTGAGGTGTCTTGATCCTTTTTATGGAGTTTTTCTCTGTTCCTGTCCACCATTTGATTATCGGCCAACCAGTCTCAAAACCCCAAGCATGACTATTTCACGGGGGGAAAAAAATGAATTTTAGTTGTTTAAAATAAGTAGGTTATAGCAGAGGGAAGTCCTTCAGGAATAAAACGCATTTCGCCATGACTGTATTTCATTTCCATACACATAACTTGCAGGTGATTGTCATCCGTAGACGCACCTAATGGAGTTGTGTGTTTTGTTTAACAGAAATGCAAAACCTTAAGAGCTCGTTCGCTTCGGAAGAATATCTCATTCCGCAAACGGTTGAAATGAGAACAAAAGACAATTGGGGCTTTTGACCACCCACCCGGGTCCTATTCATTCCCTCAATCAATCAGTCGTATTTATTGAGCACTTTCCTTGTGCAGAGCACTGTACTCAGTGATTGGGAGAGTACAGTATAACAGAGCTGGTAGACCCTTTCGCTGCCCACAGTGAGCTTACACCTTCGTTTCTTTCAGGGTGCAAGAGCAGGGGAAGAAAGTTGTTCTTTAAATAGAAGATTTCACCGCCATAAAACCTAGGCAAGAGACCATTGGAATCTTGGCTAGTCTATCACATCAGCCTCATGTATGGTATTTACCGAGCACTTATCATATGCAGAGCACTGCATTAAGTGCTTAAGAAAGGACAACAGAGATGGTCGACGCATTCCCTGCCCACAGGGAGCATCGTTTGTAGTGGGAGGAAAGTCTCACCAACCTTCACGCAGCAAACCCTGAAATCACAAAATTTCTCCATGAAACCCTACCCGGAGATGACTATATGAATACAAAATATAAAATGCGTCTGCAGAAGGTAAAGAAAGAGAAGCCAGGCTAGATTTTCTAGGTTTGGGCATTCAGATGGACTTCCGTATGGCATCTCCATGTTATACTGCACTCCCATGCAGCGTACCACAACGACGTCATACAGAACGCCGTGTGTACAGGAAGCGTTGCATGTCGTACAGAAAGAAGGGGGGCTATCAATCAGTCAATCGTTTTTGACGGGCGCTCACTGTGTGCAGAGCACTGGCCTAAGCAGTTCGGAGAGTACGCTGCAACGGAGTGGGTCGACACCTTCCCTGCCTACGATATATAAATTATAGAGTTCATAATCTAGAGGCGATGGTCGCTCACCTGAATTCGGACCTGGACCAGGGCTGATGTTTATTTTAACGTGAGGTCACATCACTGCGGAGACGTGTCTGCCCACTCTAACTGTACGGCTCTCTCCCGAGCACCTAGTACAAGAGGCGCTCAATAAATATTTTGGATTGATTGACTGATGGATTGATTTGGACAGATCCCCCTCTAGACTGCAAGCTTGCTGTGGGCAGGAATGTGTCTGTCATATTGCTCAGTGGAAAGAGCACGGGCTTTGGAGTCAGAGGTCATGAGTTCGAATCCCAGCTCTGCCACTTGTCAGCTGTGTGACTGTGGGCAAGTCACTTAACTTCTCTGGGCCTCAGTTACCTCATCTGTAAAATGGGGATTAAGACTGTGAGCCCCATGTGGGACAACCTGGTTCCCATATGTCTACCCCAGCGCTTAGAACAGTGCTCTGCACATAGTAAGCGCTTAACAAATACCAACATTATTAAGAGAAGCAGCGTGGCGCAGTGGAAAGAGCACGGGCTTTGGAGTCAGGGCTCATGAGTTCGAATCCCAGCTCTGCCACCTGTCAGCTGTGTGACTGTGGGCAAGTCACTTAACTTCTCTGTGCCTCAGTTCCCTCATCTGTAAAATGGGGATTAAGACTGTGAGCCCCACGTGGGACAACCTGCTTCCCCTGTGTCTACCCCAGTGCTTAGAACAGTGCTTGGCACATAGTAAGCGCTTAACAAATACCAACATTATTATTATTATTACTCTCCCAAGTGCTCCACACCCAGTAAGGGCTCAATAAATACGATCGAATGAGGAGCAGAGAAGGGAAGCGATTTGCCCAAGGTCACACAGCAGACAAGCAGCAGAGCCGGGATCAGGACCCAGAGCTTCTGAATCGCAGCCCCAAACGCTTTTCGGTGGGCAAAGGTACCGCTCTTCAGTTCACTGCGACTGAGGCATTCAGAACACCAACCGTCCAAATAAGATAATATCCCCTGGGGATGTGGTTTGGTTGATTTCCGCCATAGGGGACAGGGTCTAGCTAGTCCTTCGAGGTCAGAGAAGGAAAGATCTGGCGTAGTTGCGAGTAGACTCGGACTCCTCGGGTCAAGTCAAGTGGTATGAATGTTATAAGTTGCAAAACCTGGGCAGTGGCTCAATAAATATAAATCCATGTTGAGCAGGCTGATCTTGCTGTTTTGCCGTGCGCAGAGTATTCATTGAGATGACACATTTTTCCCACTTGGCCTAAGTGATGCACAACCTTCTTTTCTTTCTGCCTAATAGCCTTAGCAGCGTCTCTGGCTCCTTTTCAGGGAGAAACGAGGAAAGGGAAGGGTTTCTGTAGCTGTGCAGACATTCGATGGAAGGGATTTTTCCTTTGGGAATGCGACTCTTGTTGTATGAAAGGAAATAAACCAAGGGCTCTCTTGGCCCTCAGTTGACCCGAACCCTCTCAGGGTAACACCTGAAACATAGGCGGTCATCACCCTCTCGCACCTTTTGTTGTCGCAGGGAGAAGGCTAAGGAGGGCAGCGGAAGGCCGGGAAGGGACAAGGCGGAAGCAGCGAAGTCGCACGTGCCCTGAAGGGACAGACTATGAGAGGCACAGTAGGCGGGCAGGTCGTGAGCCAGGAGGCGGTTGAGATGGCGGAGACCGTCAAGGCGGAATGGCTCTGTGATTTCCAGGCCGGAAGCCCAGCTCCACCCCGCCTTGCCTGAGGCCCGCCTTCGCCAGCCAGAAACCGTTGGCCATCGCGAGGTGAGAAGCTTCCTTCTCCCCCAGGTGACCGTTCAGACAAAGCAAAATGGCAGAGCCTGACTGGAGTCAAGCGCCTTCCCGACGCCTGGGAAACCGACTTCCCTGTTGCCGGGCACCCAGATGAACTCAGGTCTTTTGAGTGTTTGCACCGTTTACCGTCACCCCAGGCAACCGTCCTCGGGAGCCCAGGGCAGCCTTGTCATGTCTGCAGCGTGATCTTGGGCAAGTCACTTACCTTCTCTGGGCCCCAGTTCCCTCGTTTGTAAACTGGGGATGAAGAGTGTGGGACAGGGACTGTGTCCAACCTGATTAACTTGTATCTACCCCTGTGCTTAGAACAGTGCTCGGCACATAGTAAGCACTTAAGTACTGTTGTTATTATTATCATTATTATTAATAGCAGGAAATCCCACACCAACAAGAAGGAAACACACCTTACAGCTGGCCATAAGCAGCCCAACGCCTTCCGGACTCTGACTCCTTCGATTGCTGAAGTTTCTTTCTTGAACTGGAGACCCACTCTTAGAAAAACTGGCACCTTCTCCCAAGGATTGACACGGGGGATGACGCATCGTGTCTGAAAGAAAGTTGATTTTTTTGGAGGTATGAGAGGGATAAATTCTGCCTCCTTCCATTATCTGAAAGAGTCTGACAGCCAGGTCTTCTATAGCACATATTCTTATTACATGATAGGGACAGAATGCTATTAGGGAACGAGAAAAATCTGTTTAACGTTTCCCCCATTGCAGTCAACCCATCGGTGGTATTTAGTGAGAGCTTACTGTGTGCAGAGCACTGTAGGAAGCGCTCGGGAGAGGACGAGACAACAAATTTGGTAAGCGTGGTCCCTGTTCACAGCAAACTGGTAGTCCGAGTTGGGGAGAGAGACATAAATAAATAATTTCCAGATCTGTACCGTAGTGCTGAGGGGCTGAGGGTGAATACCAAGTGTCCAAAGCGTTCAGATTCATTCATTCATTCAATCGTATTTATTGAGCGCTTACTGTATGCAGAGTATTGTACTAAGCACCTGGGAGGGTATCATATAAAAGCAAAGAGACACATTCCCTGCCTCACAGTCCAGAGGGTCCAAGTGCATAGAGGATGAAGAGGGGAGGGGGAGTCAGGGACTACAGCATAAGTAGTGTGTTAACAGAGCCTGGACCCCCAGTGAACACTCAAAAACGAATATTTCTATTCCATCACTTCAATAAACATCCTCCAGCTGCTTCGTAGAGCAGGAGTTGGATCGGATAGCAGGGTCACTTGCTTGCTACTCATCATCATCATCCTCATCATAATTGTGGTATATATTAAGCACTTCCTATCTGCCAAACACTGTTCTAAGTGCTGGAGTAGGCACAAGCTAATCAGGTTGGACACAGTCCCTGTCCCACATGGGGCTCACAGTCTTAATGCCCATTTTCCAGATGAGGTAACTGAGACACAGAGAAGTGAAGTGACTTGCCCGAGGTCGCACGGCAGGTAAACGGTGGAGCCGGGATTAGAACCCATGACCCGTGACCTTCTGACTCCCAGGCCCGTGCCCTGTCCATTACGCCATGCTGCTTTTCATAATAATGTCGGTATTTGTTAAGCGCTTACTATGTGCAGAGCACTGTTCTAACCGCTGGGGTAGATACAGGGTAATCGGGTTGTCCCACTTGAGGCTCACAGTTAATCCTCCTTTTACAGACGAGGTAACTGAGGCACAGAGAAGTTAAGTGACTCGCCCACAGTCACACAGCTGACAGGTGGCGGAGCCAGGATTCGAACCCATGACCTCTGACTCCCAAGCCAGGGCTCTTTCCACTGAGCCACGCTGCTTTTCATGTGCATGCATCCTTTCTGGGCGCTAGCTGTAATAGCATGTCTGAGCAGACAGGGAATGGGACCGGGAGTCGGGAGACCCGGGTTTCAGTCCCAGCTCTGCCCTTGGTCTGCTGTGGGACCTCGGGCAAGTCACGTACCCTCGTAAACTGCGCCAAAGAAAGACTGTCGTCCTCCTGTGGGATGGCGACTGGGTCCAATCTGGTAACCGTAGATCTACGCCAGCACTTAGCACACAATAAACGCTTAATAAATGCCGTAGTTGTTAATAATTATCAATACAGAGACCCCCAACCCGATGTGAAAGTTTAATCTTCTCTTACTCCTGGACATGAAATGCGAACCAAAGTGCCTTTTAGGGAAGCTTGGTTTCTCCTTCCCTGAAAACCATATATTGACCGTGTCATCTGAAAAACGCTTTAAAATCTGCAGGCTCGATAGGGTCCGATGCGCATACGTATACAGGCTAATAAATCAGGCTAATTTCACTTAATCCTAATCATCCCATTAGGGTTCCTAGCTAGCAAAAAGCTGTTGCCAGAGGTCCCCGAGACACTTAATTGGCTCAGGCTAATTGCATTTCTTCCTGGGAGGCTAGGGGGTGAGGGTTGCATTAGGCGATCTCCTAACTTTCTAGCGGCGTTCTTCTGCCTGATTCTTAAAACGGATAAAAATAGGTGCGTCGGATTTCCTTTGAAAAACAGTTCATCGCCTCTTCTCCCGTCTGCCAGTTCTGTTTCATTTGCGTCTTTTTCTCATGCAAAGTCAAGAAGATGACCTGTCTGAGTTATCATCTGCCAGCTAATGAGGCAAACTTTGGCTCTCGCTACCCAGCACCCTCTTGGTATAAACATGGCTGCTTCTTGGGTGATTCAGAAGCTCTTAGGCTCCATTACACTCTACGCTGAAGAATTTGTTTGCTCTACTGCTGATCCGGATTTTGGAAGATTTGGAAATTGGGAAATATTCCGGTTTTAGAGAGTGGGGTTGGAGGCTCTTTTCTTGATTGGGGCTGTCTCCCCAGGAAGCTACAGCAGCAACAGCAATAGAAAAGACAAAAGAAAACAGTTTCTGGGTTCCTCAAAGTAGAATCAGTCGATCATCAATCAGCGATATTTTGGGGGCACTTTCCATATGCAGAACACTTGGGAAAGTACAATATGACGGAGTGGGTAGATATTATCCTGGCCCAGTGGAGCTCAGTGCTTCTGGGATTCTCATGAAGAGCTAAAAATATATTCGGGAGCACTGGTCACCCATTCATTCATTCATTCAATAGTATTTATTGAGCACTTACTATGTGCAGAGCACTGGACTAAGCGCTTGGAATGGACAAATCGGTAACAGATAGAGACGGTCCCCGCCCTTTGACGGGCTTACGGTCTAATCGGGGGAGACGGACAGACGAGAACGATATTCACAACATGTGAACATATCATCATTCATAATGCACCTTTCCTGACGTTCTTCCCTCCAACTTTCCTCATTCCATGACTTCCGTTGGAGTTTGTATATGCAAAGCTTCAACTCCCTTGAACTCTGAGCTTTAGTGACTTCGAATGTTTACACTCCAACCCAGCCTAAAAGTGTTTTCTTTTTCAGGTAAGATCAGAGAAAGAGGGATCGAACGAATAGCACTTGATTGTGAACGGCAAATAGCCATGTAATTAAACTGCAAACGGGGCGCGTGGCGATTTTAATGTAATCTAAGGACTTGTAAATTACACGGTCAGAAAATGGTCCTTGGCTTATCCTATACAAAATATTCACATTTGGGGGCGGGGGGCGGGGCAGATTAATTAGCGCAGCTTTTGCTTGCCGGCAGAGAGCAAAACATTCCCGTAACCTTCCCGTTTGCGCGCTTCCGTAAGAGCCGCTTAGTTTGGGTTACTCTGCTTTTTGGAAACGGTTATCGGGGGGGACGTCTGTTGTCCACTGGGGACTGCCCTAGTTGACCTTAGGCTGAATCATGACCGAGACATTGGAAAGCTGATGGCGCACGGCCAGTTCCTGAGCAGATTTTGGGGTTTTCCTTCTTGAGGCCGACGTTGGAGTTGATGCCCCGGCGATGTGGTCACTGAGGCCACATCCCCAAGTCACCAAGGGGTCCAGTCATTTCACACGGGATTCAGTCTGAGTAGGAGTAGAACTTAATCCCCATTTTACAGATGAGGGAACTGAGGCCCGGAGAAGTGAAGCGAGTGCTCTCGGTCACACGGCAGATGAGCGGCGGAGCCGGGATCCGCACGGTTGGTCCCCCGACTCCTAGGCCCGGGATCTTCCCGTTAGGCCATACTGCTAATGGAAATCACAAAATTAGGGAGCGCAAAATTAGCCCAGTTGGGAGGGATGCTAATCCCTACCAGCTGTGGCTTGCATTAATAGTTGCAGTATTTGTTAAGCTAAGAGCCAAGCTGACACGAGATAATCAGATCAGCTCCAGCCCCTGCCTCCGCTCGCTCTGGGTCCTAGGGAACCTTCCCAATCCTGGGACTCTGTGGCAGAACTCGCGGCAGAGGGGAGGCTCAGCACCGGAAATTAAAATTCCCGGTGGAAACTTGTCCGGTTCCATATCGGTATCCGATGGGCGGGAGGGTGGGACGGGGGAGATGGGCCAGCTGAAAATCCGACGCAGCTGAGAAAGTCTTGGATTTCTGTAGGCTGGCCGAAGTGAACCTAGAAAGCTAGGCCAATGCCCGGTACTGGGGCAGACCTGTTCCTTCTCTTTTATACCACCACCTGGGTTCTGCGCTTGTTCCCGCTAAATCCCTGTTCAACCATGCCGAGTCTGGGGAACATTTTGTCCGTGCTGAGTTGAAGTCCCGGGCCAAGCAACAGAAGACAGGTTCTTACTTCAACTCAGCCGGTACACTTTGCTCCTCTAATGCCAGCCTAATCACTGTACCTCAATCTCATCTATCTTGCCACCGACCTCTCGCCCACATCCTGCCTCTGGCCTGGATTATCCTCCCTCTTCATAGCCTACAGACGATTATCCCCCCAACCCCTCAGACCCTTGTTGAAGGCACATCTCCCCCGAGAGGCCTTCCCTGACTGAACCTTCTTTTCCTTTTCTTCCACTCACTTCTGCATCACCCTAACTTGCTCCCTTCATTCACCCTCCCCCCCAAGCCCCATGGCACCGAGGTAAATATCCACAGTTTATTTATATTAATGTCTCTTTCCCACTCTAGACCGTAAGCTCATAGTGTTCATGGAATGTGTCTGTTATATTGTTCTACTGTACTCTCCCAGGCGCTTAGTACAATGCTCTGCACACAGTAAGTGCTCAATAGATATGATGGATTGAGATTTGTGATGGTTTCCTGATGTCTCAGTGGGAATCAAATCTAATATGTTCAGCCTTTGTCTATAGGAATGCGTAAGGGCAAGGCAAACTCACCAAGCCCCTTTCAAGCCTATGTTTTTTCTTAATGGTATTTGTTGAGCACTTTCCGTGTGCCAGGCACTGTTCTCTGGGTTACGCGTTCCAAAGCACTGAGAACTAAATGCTTAGGACAGTGCGCTGCACTCAGTAAGCTCTCAATAAATACGATTGAATGAACAGTGCGACGGTCCCAGGGTTTGCTCAGTAAATACCAACTTACTAAATGGGTGTCAAAATCCACGAGTCCCAAAGGGATCCTAATAATAACAGTAATAATAATAATTATGGTATTTTTTAAGCCCTTACAGTATGCCAAGAACTGTACTAAATGGTGGGGTAGATATAAACAGGTCAGACACAATCCCCATCCCACACTGGCTCGCAGTCTAAGTAGGAGTGAGGACAGGTATTAAATCCTCATTTTACAGATGAGGAAACTGAAGCTCAGAAGAGTGAAGTGACTCACCCAAGGTCACACAGCAGACAGATGGCACGGCTGGGATTAGAACCCAAGTCCTCGGGGAATGCTTTCTCCACAATGTTTTGTGGATCTCCTCCGTGGGAGGATTCGACAGAACACGCCATCCACTGAGGTCAGTTGAAGCCAACTCAGAACACCCCAAGAGCAATTCCCACCAGCCCCCTGAGCAAGAATCCCGTTTCCCACACAGTATAATGTCTTGAATCCTGCTCTCTGAGTCCACCATGACTGTGTTTATGAGATCAAAGCCCCACTGAGGCAGATGCAGTTAATGGAATGGTGAGTCAGTACTAATGGCTCTGGGTAGACTTGGAAAAAACTTGATATTCATCTAACGTCACGATTAATTTATTTACTAACTCCGTTTAATCTTTTTCGGCAGCGACGTACAACCCCTTGAAAATAATGTATTTTCAATCATTTCTTAAAAGGAGCAAATAAATTGTGCCCCGAAACACATTGTACCCAGTTAAAGCTGCTTTTATTCAAGACCCAGTGAAAACCATTTAAAGCTTTTAGAGATTTTATATTGCTTCATCTTTCCTTTCGGGTCCGTCACCAATCGATCAATGGTATTTATTGAGCACTTATTATGTGCAGAGCATGTATTAAGTGCTTGGGGTGGTATAATACAACAGAATTAGCAAACATCTTCCCTGCCGCAAACCCCTCATTCCTTTTCTTCTTGGATTAGGAGTTCCTTGGGTGGTCAGGGACAGTGTCTGATTCCATCTGTATTTTGTTTTCACTGTGTGTTTTGCGTACAGTAAAAGCCCTCAATAGATACTATCAGATGAACTGAATGAATATTCAAGGTTTATGATGAAAACTGGTCAAATTTGAACATTCCTATCGGTGACCTATGAGTTAAGTTTCCTTCCCTGTATGAACTTGCTTTCATGAAAAAATGAGTTTCAACTGATTGAGAGTTTTCCATTCGCTACCCACTGAAACTTCTTCCTCTTGAGATCTGAAAGCACCTGAGATTAATTACCTGAAGGGTAAGGTAAAAGGTAACCCTGTATTTTGTCTGTCTCGGGGACCTATTTGGACCTCTTGGCCAAGGACCTGAATCGGAAATAGGTGAAATCCCAAGGTAGCCCACGATAGCCGCTTTGGTCCACAGATTCGGGCCACCAGACGATTTCCCAGGAATCCTAATAAAATTGATAATGGCCAGAAGAGGGATTGTGGGTGTCAGACATTGAGCAATGAAAGCATCTGGAAGAATGATTTTTAAAGTACCAGCGTCGAAGGCCTCGTTTCGCCTTCTAGAGTGTAAGCTCATTTGGGGCAGGGAGGGTATCCACCAACCCTTCTGTATTGTGCTCTCCCAAGAGTTTAGGACAGGGCTCCGCACACAGTAAGAGCTCAATACATACCATTCATTGATTGATTTCATCTTCCTTTTCAGTCAAAGCTTCCAAATTTTTCTTCTTTCATCTACACCATATGGAGTTTCCATTAGCAAAGGAAATGTCCTAACTGGGCTCCTTAAAAGGACAGATTAGAATTCCTTGGGGATGTTTCCGTGTCCTTATCTTCTTTCTCTGGTCTCAGATCCCAGATCAGAAATCTTAATTAATTCTCTACCCACACTGAGCTCCTCCACCCAATCCTATCTCAATCAATAATCATTCAGTCAGTGGTATTTATTGAGCACTTACTGTACGCAGAGCACTATACTACACTCTTGGGAGAGTCCAGTACGAAAGAGTTGGTAGACACGTTCCCTGCCCGCAGCAAACTTACAGTCTAGAGGGTAATCAGCCCTGAGGTGATCAGATCCTGGGAAAAGCCTCCTCTCTCGTGGCATCTGAGAGAGAAAGCTCCTTTTCCTATCAATAGCCTCAGAGGAACGGAGACAGGAATGGGGTGGGACATTTCCAGCCGGAGTCCGGATCGCAGGCAATTCTGGAATCCTCACTGAGTATCGGAGAGATGCTCAGTTGTCGGTGTCGGTTATCCAGTTGCTCAAGAGAGTGAGGGGAGTGTGGCTTCTCGTGGACTAGAGACAGTAGTCAACAGATGGGTAGCAGCCTCACAACCAAGAACCCTGGGAAATGGAGGCAATTGGTACCTTCATTCAATCGTATTTATCGAGCGCTTACTATGTGCAGAGCATTCATTCATTCAATAGTATTTATTGAGCGCTTACTATGTGCAGAGCACCGTACTAAGCGCTTGGAATGAACAAGTCGGCCACAGATAGAGACGGTCCCTGCCGTCCGACGGGCTCACGGTCTAATCGGGGGAGACGGACAGACGAGAACGATGGCGATAAATCGAGTCGAGGGGAAGAACGTCTCGTAAAAACGATGGCGACTAAATAGAATCGAGGCGATGTACGTTTCATTAACAAAATAAATAGGGTAATGAAAATATATACAGTCGAGCGGACGAGTACAGTGCCGAGGGGATGGGAAGGGAGAGGGGGAGGAGCGGAGGGAAATGGGGGGAAAAGAGGGTTAAGCTGCGGAGAGGTGAAGGGGGGGTGGTAGAGGGAGTAGACGGAGAAGGGGAGCTCAGTCTGGGAAGGCCTCTCGGAGGAGGTGAGTTTTAAGTAGGGTTTCGAAGAGGGGAAGAGAATCGGTTTGGCGGAGGTGAGGAGGGAGGGCGTTCCGGGACCGCGGGAGGACGCGGCCCGGGGGTCGACGGCGGGACGGGCGAGACCGAGGGACGGCGAGGAGGTGGGCGGCGGAGGGGCGGAGCGTGCGGGGTGGGCGGTAGAAAGAGAGAAGGGAGGAGAGGTAGGAAGGGGCGAGGTGACGTAGACCCTCCAAGCCTAGAGTGAGGAGTTTTTGTTTGGAGCGGAGGTTGATAGGCAACCACTGGCGCTTACTATGTGCAGAGCATTCATTCGTTCAGTAGTATTTATTGAGCGCTTACTATGTGCAGAGCACTGTACTAAGCGCTTGGAATAGACAATTCGGCAACAGATAGAGGCGATCCCTGCCCGATGCATCATCCCCAGCAACCAGCCTATGCCACCTAGTGAACATGCCAGAATTTCAGGGCATTACTACACAATAATAGTGATGGTATTTAATAGTAGTCATATTTGTTAAGCACCTACTGTGTGCCAGGCACTGAACTAAGCACTTGGGTAAAAGAAGCCTTTGACACAGTCCCTGTCCCACATGGGGCTCACAGTCTTAATCCCCATTTCTTTATAGATGAGGGAACTGAGGCCCAGAGAAATGAAATGACTTGCTCCAGGTCACACAGAAGACAAGTGGTGGACCTGGATTAGAACCCAGGTCCTTCTGCCTCCCAGGACCATACTCTATCCACTAGGCCATGCTGCTTCTTTAGAGCCCAGTCACAGCTTGAAGGGTATTTCTGTAGTGTGTGAAGTTCAGAAGTAGGAAATGTAAATGGGAAGTCCGCCATGCCCTGTGGAGAGGAATACTCATTCCATTCCTAGCTTGGCCAGGGGCAAGGAAGTGGAAGGCAATATGCTACAAGTCAAAACTCACCTGTGCTGGACAGCAGCGGCAGGGGAGAGAGTCAAAGGCGGAGGCTCAGTTTTACCGCGCGGAAGGCAGGGTTGGTAAACTGATTCCGTATTTTTACCAAGAAAACTCTACGGATCCACTACCAGAACGATTGCAGATAGAGAACGGGGTGTTTTAGGAGAGACGTGTCCATGGAATCGCTATGAGCTGGAAACAACTCGACAGCATAAGATTAGACTCTCCCAGTGGCTTAGTACAGTGCTCTGCACACAGTAAGTGCTCAATAAATACCACCGATTGATAGGAAGCACTCAGTGAATACCATGGATTGATTGATTGGCTGATTGATTAAGTAGCCCAGGAAATAGCCTCCACGCAGGGTCTGGTTTGCTAGAGGTCCCGGCGGCCTGGAAATCAACTCAGCCCAAAGAAAGCTAGCAGTCAGTCAATCCTATTTATTGAGCGCTTACTGTGTTCAGGCCACTGGCAAAGAACATCAGCAAAGAGAATTGGTAAATGGTTGTCTGAGGAAAAGTTTTCATTTCCATGCATATTTTTCAGGGATTTGGGGGCTCCAGGAAATGGAGAGGTAGGGTGCTTCCCTTGCTGTCCATTTCAGTCAGTCAGTCAATCGTATTTATTGAGCCCTTACTGTGTCCAGAGCACTGTACTAAACGCTTGGGAGAGTACAGAATAACAGTATGACAGATGCATTCCCTACCCACAAGATCATCTTGCATCTACCCCAATGCCAATATGAGAATCATTTTCACCAGTGATTTAGGAAATGTGGGTACTCCCCCAAGCGCTCAGTACAGTGCTTTGCACATAGTAAGCGCTAAATACATATGATTGAATGAATGAATGAGGCACAGAGGTGCCTGCTGCTGTTGAGAGGACAGAGAGGGTCTGTTCTGTGACTACCGCTTCAAACGTCCTCCCTACCAAGCTACCCGCAGCACATCCACTGGGTACAAAGGGGCCATGTGCGAGAGAATGTGGATGGCGGAGTGCAAACCATCACTGCTTCTGTGAAAACAACTCAAGGACATGACCCCCGGGTTGGTCGGACTTATCTTTCCCTTCTTGACCGTTGGTCTCTGAGCAATACTCTCCCAAATCAATCATTCAATCTATTTAGCGAGCACTTAACTATAAACAGAGCGCCGTATTAAGAGCTCGGAAGAGTACAATGCCACAGAATCAGCGGACACGTTCCCTGCCCGCAACGAGCTTACAGTCTAGAGATGAGCTTTACAGTCCCAAAAGGCAAGGATCCTGACAAGGCGCTCGTCTCTATCTCAATGGGCACGGTGTGCAAGTGTATAAAAGAATCTCTCTCAATGACACTCCCCCTCAGAATACAATCTCACCGTCAGCAGCATCGTCTTCAACCCGAGGGACAACTCTTCGCTTTCGAGAAAATCCATTTCAATTCCAGGGAAAGATATTTTGAATTCCTAATCTACATTCTTGAAGAGGCAATGTTCCCTTGCTGGAGGCTTATATTACAGTAAATAGCTAACAGCCTGGGAATTCAGCATTCTCCTCACCAATTTATCTGCCTCCTGTTGATGATGATAATAATATTTTCCATTTCGACAACACCTCAACTCCAAGGATCTCAGAGTGCTTTATCGGGTAATGACTCATTTCTTTAACATCGCTCTTTCCCACCCTGCGCAAAGCTGGATATAAACTTCCCCAGCCTGGCAGGGCAGATGACACACTCTCTTCGGGATCAAAATCGAGTCGACCGACTCTGTTATACTGTTGTGCTGTGCTCTCCTAAGCGTTTAGTACAATGCTCTGCATACGGTAGGCACTCGATAAATACGATTGATTGATTAAGAAGACCATAAACTCTGCCGTAACTGGCTCCGACTGCTGTTTTGAAGCAGCATGGCCTAGTGAAAAGAGCACAGGCCTAGAAGCCGGAAGACCCGGGTTCTAATTCCGGCTCCACTGCTTGTCTGCTGCGTGACCTTGGGCAAGTCATTTAACTTCTCCGTACCTCATTTCCTCAACTGTAAAATGGGGATTAAATACCTGTTCTCCTTCTACTTAGACTGTGAGCCCAGTGTGGAACAAGGGACCGTATCTGACTTGATTAACTTGTCTTCATCCACCTAATGCTTAGAACAGAGCTTGACACATAGTAAATGCTTACCAAATTTAATAACAATATGATAACCAGGACAGGACCCAGTCTCCAACAGTAGCAAAAAGATGCATTTTTAAAAATAGCGTTTGTTAAGTGCTTACTGCGTGCCCAGCTCTGTATAATAATAATGATGGCATTGGTTAACACTTACTATGTGCAAAGCATTGTTCTGATAATCAGGTTGGACAGGGTTGGAGGAATGTATGTTAGTCGTCCTTCTAGCTATCCAACCTCGTAGTTAGGGATGGACTCTCCATCACCCCCAAATTTCTCCTCTACTAGTCAGAAAGAATAAGACATGTTCCCTGCCAACAAGGGGCTTGCACTCTTAAAGAGGAGACAGAAATAGAAGTTGCAGTAGAAATAGTATTCATTATATATTTCCTCTTTTATAATCAACAGACCGCCCACTCTCCCAACCTTCAAAGCCCTCCTAAAATCACATCTCCTCGGAGAGACTTTCCCTGACTAAACCCACATTTCCCCTATTCACCCTCCCATTACCTATGAACCCCCAAATTCATCTCCCCCTTCTAAACACTTGATATTCCCCCCATCCTCAGCCTCCCAGTATTTATTCACACATCCTTACACTCTGCCACGTTCTCAATCTGTAACTTATTTTAACGTCTGTCTGCCCCTCTGGACTACCGGCTCAATGTGGGCAAGGGTCGTGTCCACCAACTCGATTGTATCGCATTCTCCCAAGTGCTTGTTACTACGCTCGACACACAGTAAGTGCTCAGTAAGTATCATTAATTGATTGACAGATTGCAAAGTGTGTGCTAAGGGCCGGTAAAGAAATACAGTGATGATATTTTCCACTGACTGCTTGGAAGCTCCTCATGGGCGGGGAACGTGTCACTTCTTTTGGCTGTACTATCCCAAGTGCTTAATATAATGCATTAGATCCAGTAGGAGCTCAATAAATACCATTACCAACTAGTTGACTTAAAATTCAGCGGGAAACAGAGAGCACGGCCTAGCCGAAACAGATTTAGGTGTCTCTTAGAAGGAACTGGTGGTTCTTTAACTCTGACAGATAAACCTGCCTTAGTAACCCAGTTATATGCAATATTAAGACTAGCATGAATCACCTATCCCACTTAGAAACAGATGCTAATTAAGGTTTAGTGATATTAGAGTATTCTGAGAGGAGAGTTAGATGGAGATTTTTACTTAAGGACCCGGAATGAAAGGAGGAAGTGTATAGGGATTGATTTTTGGTTCCAGAAGATAAATAAAAAGCCGTTCAGCCTAGCCATGCCACTGAGTAACAGCCTGCCTCAGCCAAGGGCCACCAGCTGGGGGTTGTGTAATCCACTTTCCCACTGACCACATGTGTGGTTTTCCCACGGACTTACACAAATTTCAACACTCAACCCAGAAGCCCAAAACTTCTCCTCACTTAATCCGCTAAACTATAAACTCTCTGAGGGCAGTGTTTGTGTCTACTAACTATTGTTCTCACCTGAGCACTTACAACAGGGCTCTGCAACTAGTACGTATTCGAGAAATTCTCTCAGTTGAGGAATTACTGCTTTTGGGTGTCTGCAACCCACAATAATTTTTGCTGATTCTTGCAAGGAGAGCAATGTAATCAGATGCACTGCAATCACTTCTGCGTTTCACTGTTCTCGTGAAGGTAGGGATGTTGACGAGTCTCAAGGCCAACTGAAGGAGTCTTCTAAGAATAAGGGAGTGGTCCTGGAACAATAATAATTCTGGTATTTCTTAAGCGCTTACTATGAACCAAGCACTGGGATAGATACAAGATAATCAGGTCTCACGTGGGGCTCACAGACTGAGTAGGAGAGAGAAGAGGTATTGAATCCCCATTTTGCAGGTGTGGAAAACTGAGGCCCAGCTTGGGCCTGGAGCGCCCTCCCTCTTCATATATTAATATTCTCCCCTGCTTCAAAACCTTATTGAAGGCACATCACCTCCAAGAGGCCTTCCCTGACTAAGCCCTCATTTCCTTTTCTCCCACTCCTTTCTGTGTCATCCTGATTTGCTCCCTTTATTCACCCTTCCCCGTAACCCCCAGCACTTATGGACAAATTGTAATTTGTTTATTTATATTAATGCTTGCCTCCCCCCCAGATTATAGGCTAGCTGTGGACAGGGAATGCATCTGTTCTATTGTTATACTCTGCAAAGGGCTTAGTACAGTATTCTGCCTGCGGTAAGCGCTCAATAAATACGACTGATTGATAGATGCTCGCTGATATTAGCGTGTTTCCCCAAAGCCACCCCCAGATCTGGACTCCACAACAATGAGCCGCCTGCTCAACATGGCTGGGCCGGGCTGACTGGACAGGCTTTGCTGGCAGTCCCAAGCAGGGAGGGTTTGACAACACCTGCCTTCACTCCAGGATCCGTGGGTCCAGTGGACACATTTCTCTTTTCCATCTCCCAAGCCCCAGATGCAAATAGAAATATTAAAATGAACATGGAATCAAGAATTCACAGAACAACAGTTCAGATTTATAGCCAGAAACTTGAGAAAACGCATAAAAACCCATCTGTTCCATGAAGCTTTCCAGCAACAATGACCACTTGGCATGCGCCATCCTAGATGGTTTGGATCGTGCTTGTGGGCACCGTTTCTTGCATCGCAATCATCCTTCATGCTAGAACTCTTCGGGACTGGATGTTTCACTCTGTTTCTTGACCGAACCTCAGGCGTTAACCCAACACCCCGGAGAGCCCACCATTTAGGCCCCAAATAAAATGGTACCCCCCATTACAGAGGTTTATGGGAGCGTTTCAGTAGTAACATATGGAGTATTATCGGTTTCTTCTCCGGCTTCTGGTTTCTTCGTTCATTCATTCAATCGTATTTATCGAGTGCTTACTGTGTGCAGAGCGCCGTATTAAGCGCTTGGGAGAGTGCAATATAACAATAAGCAGACACATTCCCTGCCCACAGTGAGCTTAGAGGGGGTGACAGACGTTAATATAGATAAATAAATGATTTGCTCTCTGGGTGGCTATTTTCCAATCCTGCGACTCAACTTGGATTCAGAGAAGCACGTTATCCAGGGAGGAGATTGCCAATAAGAATAAAGTGCTGAGAACAAGAGATAATCTCTTCATTCATTCATCAATCAACCGGTGGTATTCATCGAACCCCTTTCGAGTGCTAAGCACTGTACTAAGAGGTTGGGAGAGTACAACGGTTACAGGGACATTTCTTGGATCTCTGTGGACTCTCCCTATGTCAGGAATGAGTCATTTCTGCAAAATCATCCCAAATAATACTGGAAGGGGCAGCTGGGTTGGCAGCACTTCCCCGGGCCTCCGCTGGCCATGACCTGTTTTCATAATAATAATACTAACAATAATAATGATAATAATAACGGTATTTATTTAGAGCTTACTATGTGCCAAGTATTTTACTTGGGGCAGATACAAGATAGTCGGTTTGGACACAGTCCCTGTCCCTATGGTCTAAGTAAGAAGGAGTAAGTTTTAATCCTCATCTGTAGGGATATTTAGGGAGACTTACATCTTGATCTGAAAGCACGTTTCTGGAATTCCCATCATTTGACACCCGGTTTACAAACTTTGAGAGAAGCTGCTCTGACATATCTTGTTTGGAATTCTTCAGGCTGGTCTGTTACTGTCTCGTTTTTAACTTACCGTGCGTGTGTATGTAGGAAGAAGTGCTTAGTACAGTGCTCTGCACACAGTAAATGCTCAGTAAATTTGATTGAACTGAATGCACTTAGTACGGGGCTTGGCTGACAGTGGGCCTGCTATTTATATAGGACTCGTGTGGTTGAGTGATCAGAAAGACTTGAGTTTTTCCAAAAATCGCGGCCTAGTGGAGCGAGGATGGGCCTGAGAATCAGAGGATATGGGTTCCAATCCCAGCTCTGCCATGTGCCTTCTATGTGACCTTGGGACGGTTAAGGTAACTTTCTCTGTGTCTGTTTCCTCAACTGTTAAATGGGGATTCACTGTCCTTCCTCCTACTTAGACCATGAGTTTCATGTGGGAGCTGATTATCTTGTATCTATCCCAGATATTATCTTGCACCTACCCCAGAATTCACTGGGGGCAGGGAATGTGTCTGTTGTTTTGTTATAGTGTACTCTACCAAGGTTTTAGTACAGTGCCCTGTACACAGTAAGTGCTCAGTAATTATGATTGACTGGCTGACTGACTAGTAAGGGCTTAACAAATTTAGTTTTAAAAAAAAGGGGTTACAGGATCTCTACCCAGAGGATAAGAAGCAGGAAATCTGATCATTCTCTTCAGGAAAGGTGGCCCTTTAGAGGGCCTGCTGTGTGACCTTGGACACATAATTTAATCTCTTTGAGCCTCAGTTTCATCATCTGCAAAATGGGGAAAAATAATCTGTTCTCCCCTCCCTCTTAGACTTGACCCTCATGTGGGACAGGGACTTTGGTCCACTCTGCTTCTCTTTGCACAGTCCTTTTTTTTTCCCAGTGGTATTTGTGAAGCACTTATCCTGTGCTAGGCATTATACGATGCTCTAGGGTATTCCAGAGTACAAACAGGCCAATCAGGTTGGACACAGTCCGAGTCCCACATGGGGTCCCAGTCTTAATCCCCATTTTACAGATGAGGTAACTGAGGAACAGAGAAGTTAAGAGACTTCCCCAAGGTGACACGGCAGGCACATGGAGAAGGGAGGATCAGAACCCAGCTCCTTCTGACTCCTTCTGACTCGCAGGCCTGTGCTCTTTCCACTAGGCCATGCTGCTTCTCTTTAGGATTGGTACATAGTAAGCAATTAATAAATCCCATCATCATCCTGATGAAAACTCATTTTCTAGATTCCACAGCTGCCCGGGACCAAACTCAGCCTGCCTCAGAGTGTGGCCTAGTGGATAGAGCCCGGGCCTGGGAGTCAGAAGGACTTTGGTTCTTCTAATCTCTGCTCCGCCACTTTTCTGCCGTGTGACCTTGGGCAATTCACGTCACTTGTCCGGGCCTCTGTTACCTCACCTGTAAAATGGGAATTAAGACTGTGAGCCCTATATGGGGCAGAGACTGCGTCCAACCCGATTAGCTTGTACCTACCCCGGCGCTTAGAACAGCGCCTGGCATATAGCGAGTGCTAAACGAATACCATCATCATTATTAATGCAGGTATCAAAGATCCGCTGAACTTTACTGCCGATGACTCTTACCTGACGGAAGTCCAAGCCCCATGAAGAAGAGGGTCTCTATTTGACCCTCTGATTCAGACGCTTTCCATCTTTGAAGCCACCCCGAAAGCCGACCAGGTTAAATTATCTGTATCTTCTGTGCCACCCGGGGTGTGCCTTCCGCCGAGCGTCTACGGAATATCACAAACACGGCCCATCTGCCTACTGTTTTCACTGCCAAAAGACCGAGTGCAACATACGACGTGCAGCCCCAGAAACATAAGCCGCTCTCAGTGTGACCCTGAATCCACCCTGACTTCTAATTCCCCGTCCAAGGAAATATTCACCAAGGTCAGCAGCGAGGCCTGGTAGGAGAAGCAGGGACCGGGGAGGCAGAAGGACCTGTGTTCTAATCCCCGCTCCTCCACTTGTCTGCTGTGTGACCTTGGGCAAGTCACTTCGCTACTCCGGGCCTCTCTTCCCATGGTCCCATGGGGGACAGGGACTCTGTCCAACCTGATTAGCGTGTTTCAACCCCAATGCTTAGTGCAGCACCTGGCACATAGTAAGTGCTTAACGGAGCGGCCTCTCCCAAAGTTCGTAAACCGGATGTCAAATGATGGGAATTCCAGAAATGAGCTTTCAGATCAGGATGCTTATCGCCTGTTCCCTAAATATCCCTAAAAATGGGGATTAAACCTTACTCCCTTTTACCCAGACCTTGAGCCCCATGTGGGATAATGACTGTGTCCAACCTGATTATCTTGTACCTACCCCAGAGCTTATACACTTGGTTTCCTCTTCTGTTAAATGGAGATAAAATATCTACTCCCCTCCCTCTTTCATTGTGAGTCTGTGTGAGACACTGATCGTGTCCGATCTGATTATCTTGCATCTATCCCAGAATTTTGTCCAGAGTAGCATTTATTAAATACTATCTCATCCTCTCCTCATTATTATTACTATTATTATCATTATCATTAGTAGTAGCAGCAGTAGCACAGTCAGGACCATCTGGGAAGGTCAAAGGTAATAATAATTTATTATTGTGGTATTTGCTAAGCGCTTACTATGTGCCAGGCACTGTACTAAGCGCTGGGGCGGTTACAAGCAAATGGGGTTCGACACAGCCCCTGTCCCGCATGGGGCTCACAGTCTTAACCCCCATTTTACAGATGAGGTAACTGAGGTACAGGGAAGTGAAATGACTTTCCCAAAACCACAAAACAGACAAATGGCAGAGCCGGGATTAGAACCCACGAGCTCCTGACTCCCAGGCCGGTGCTCTATCCACTAAGCCACGCTGCTCTGGTTGATTTACCAGCCAAGGCAAGACCCATTTCCAAAGAGGAAAGCAGAAGGCCCAAGTCAAAAACCCAAAAAAGCCCGTTTCGAGCTGAGAACCGTGCGGGGAAAGACGAAGGTGAATGAAACCACGGAATACCGAGAATCATCTCATTTCCCTTGGGGAAGAGTCTGTTTTCCGATCAGCAGCTTACATGTCCCGAGGCCCGCGGGCTGATGAAGGACACGTTTCCTTGAGCGTGGAGGTGCCGCCATCTGTGATTTAGCATCTGCTGCGGAGTCTCTAGGCTGGCTTTCGGCGCTGCCGCTTGGCTCTAGTTAGAGGACAGCACCCCGTATCTCCCGCCGCCAACTGAAGCCGTCGCCACTGAAATCAGGAGGGCACACAGCCCTCCCCATCTTCAAACCCCTTCTGAAATCCCATCTCTTCCAGAAGGGCTCCCTGATTCATTTTGGGTCTCCCAGGGGCTCCCACCCTCCCAAACTGTTGCTTCAGGACTTTTGTGCCATTGATTCAGTCGTATTTACTGAGTGTTTACTGTGTGCAAATCACTGTACTCTGCCCTTGGGAAAGTACACAGAGGGCTTACTGTCTTAATCCCTTAATGGGAATTAAGATGAGTCAGCTGAGAGCTGGGATTAGAACCCAGGTCCTTCTGACTCCCAGGCCCAAGCTCTAACCACTAGGCCCTGCCGCTTCCCTAACTTCTCCCAGTGTATTTAGAACCGTAGGCTGTAAATTCCTTTTGGCCAGGAAAAGTGTATTGCACTTTCTCAAGTGCTTACTATGGTGCTCTGCACGCAGTTAGAGCTCAATAAATATCATGGATTGATTACAGAGCTCTCGCCCTTGAATTGATCTGAGTTTATTGTTCCCACCCATTACCTTAAGAGAGGCTTTGCTTTAATGGAAAGAAGTGCCCCAAAGGACTCAAAGGTTTCCTCTACTTAGCGCTTTTTTTAAGTTCTTACTAAACTTAAGTTCTAAGCCCTGGGGTACATACAAGTTAATCAGGTCAGACACAGTCCCTGTCCCACTTGGGGCTCACAGTCTAAGGAGGAGGGAGTGGGTAGTAATCCCCATTTTACAGCTGAGACAACTGAGGTGCAGAGAAGTTAAATGACTTGCCCAAGCTCCCACAGCAGGTAGGAGGAGGAGGAGGGACTGGAACACAGGATCTCTGATTCCCAGGCCCGGGCTCTTTCCACTAAATCACGCTGTTCTCATGAGAAACCAGCTTCTCCCTAACTCATCCTCTCTTCCAGCTTTCCAGAACCTCCTGGTTGGGTGGGGGGTTTCTTCGGGTTTAACGTCAGACTTCAGCTACTGCAGGTGGAGCCTCCTCCAGGTGAGATAGACTCTCCATGTGGGGAAAAACTGGGGCTCCCACCAAAAATCAGCCATATTAAGGACATACACTCTGTCTTTATGCTCCTAAATATGTCATTCTCACACATCTAGCAATTACGTGAAATTGAATCCCGGCTAAAAGCAATGGTCTATTGACAGCTCCTCCTAGATGCTCACCTGGAGAGCAGCCATTGCCTATCCTCTCCACCTCGAGGGTCTTTAGGGTATGCAATGATTTGGACTTGACATTAAAAAGTTCAAGGCCCCTGAGACATCAAGGGTTTTCTGCAAGGAAGGATTTCCCTCCAGTCTGCGCAGGGCAAAGCATTAAAGTCTGCTCTGTGGCAGGATCCACATTCAATATTTACCATGTCCCCTTTCCTCGGTTTCCAGACAATCTGCACACCCCAATCTGCTCTTGCAATAATGCTACAGTTGGTAAGTGGCATTTCCACGGTCTGACTTGGCTGCCAGGAAAATGTTGCATCGGTGAAGTTTCCAGAAGGGAGCACGTGATGGTTTTGGAGGAAGAGGAATGACGAGTTCAACCCCATGGAATAAGGTTTGTTAGGTTGTAAACCCGTTGAGGGCAGTAGTTGGCTCTTCTAATAATAATTGTGGCCTTTATTAAGTTCTGGGATAATAATAATAATAGTAATGGTATTTGTTAAGGGCTTACTATGTGCCAAGCACTGTTCTAGATACTGGGGTAGATACAAGGTATTCAGGTTGTCCCACGTGGGACTCACAGTCTTAATCCCCATTTTACAGATGAGGTCACAGAGGTACAGAGATGTTAAGTGGCTTGCTAAGGTCACACAGCAGACAAATGTCAGATCTGGAATTAGAGCCTCCATCCTCTGTCTCCTAAACCCGTGCTCTCTCTGGGATTGGACCAAGTCCTTGTCCCACATGTGCCTATCTTATCCCCGTTTTACAGATGAGGAAACTGAATGCTAGAGTGGTAAGAAGATTTGCCCAAAGTCAAAGGGAACCGAGGCACAGATGTTAGGTGACTTGCCCAAGGTCGCACAGCAGGCAAGTGACGAAGCTGAGATCGGAACCCAGGTTCTTCCTTCTCCCAGGCCCAGGTGCTTTCCACTATGCCCTGCTGCTTCCATATCGTGTCATACATGTCAGGAAAGAAAGATAATCTAGTAGAAAGGGAGAAGATATGAGACCGGAGACCTAGGGCCTAATACCACCTTTTCCACTGACATGCTTTGTGACCTTGAGTAAATCACTTGACCTCTCTGGGCCTCATTTCCTCCTCTGCAAAATGGGGATATAATACTCTATAATACTACAGAGAAGCAGCGTGGGTCAGTGGAAAGAGCATGGGCTTGGGAGTCAGAGATCATGGGTTCGAATCCCGGCTCTGCCACGTGTCAGCTGTGGGACTGTGGGCAAGTCACTTCACTTCTCTGTGTCTCAGTTCCCTCATCTGTAAAATGGGGATTAAGACTGTGAGCCTCACGTGGGACAACCTGATTACCCTGTATCTCCCCCGGCGCTTAGAACAGTGCTCTGCACATAGTAAGCGCTTAACAAATACCAACGTTATTATTATTATTATTACTTTTAAGTTAAGATTGGGAACCTTAAGGGCCCAGGGGCTGGTTCCTTTTCTGATTATCTTGTGTCTATCTCAAAACTTAGCACGGTGTTGGGCAAACATTAAGGGCCTCTGGGAGATCGAGGAAAAGGCAGACTATCCCCCCTCACTGCTGCAGCTGCAAATGCAGTAGTGCAGGCTGGTCAGGAGAGATGGGAGGTGCAGATAGGGAGAGGGGAGGAGGCAGGGAGGTCACGCCTGTTCGAGATGGTGCGAAATTGATAAAGAAAACTCTATCTACCCTGTGCTACACACTCCGCCCCCCAGCTGGTAGCCGGGATCATGGGAAAGGGTGCAAAAACTGAGGAGGAGGCGGGATTAAGAGCTATCTAGGACTGCATTAGTAAACCCAGGTTCCTATATTCCTGAATGAAAAAAGCTTGGAGAGTACAGTTCAATGAGAATCGGTTGCCACGATCCCTTTCCTTAAAGAGCTTGCTGTCTAGAGGCGGCAGGAGATACTAAAAGACGTTACAGACGAGGGTAGCAGCAGAGTATAAGGATATGGACATAAGACACATCTTCTCTGTGCTCAAGACTCCTGCTCTAAAAGCACCCAGTTTCTACCGAAGGGTCACTTTTCTCAGTTCGGGCCTTGCCCCGCGCATCTTATAGGATGAATTTGAGTCAGAGGGAGCCCCTACCACTCATTTAATGCTTCAGAGTTAAACATTTTCAGTCACTTGGCCCCAAGATCTTAATTTTGTTCTCCCTCCACCTCCCACCACGTCCCAAATGAGTCCATGAAATGATCCAGGTACGAAGGTTCCAATGAGAGTGACGGTGTGTTTTCCCCTGACTGGGAATATAAACTCCGAGCCACCTGTGACCCAATGGCTCTTAAGTTGTTTGTTTGCTAATCGCCATGCAGTTCCCCTTTCATTCAGCCCTTGACTTGACCCTCAACTGTCTCATATGCTCTAGCCTCATAATTTCCCCTGAGTTCTAGTAACAGACCGCACCTGGTGTTTCCTTTATTATCAGGAAGCTTTTCAAGCAGCACAATCCAGTGGTAAATCCAAAAGGAGTCCTCACATGGGGATTTCAGAAAAAAAAAAGAAGTAGGAAAACTAAGGGCTCTACAATAAAATCCTCTCCTCCTCTGCCTCCCACACGCAATCAAACATCTACTGTCTTTTCAACGATTTCCTCGATAGTTTGAAAGGACCTTGGTGAAGTCATAGACAAGTGGGAGTTCGGTGTGAATTTTAATCAGTGTTTTTTGGACCGTCCAGCTGTGTGACCTTGGGCAAATGACTTCACTTCTCTGTGCCACAGTTACCTCATCTGTAAAATGGGGATTTTGCCTGTTCTTCTTCCTAACCTAAACTGTGAGCTGTATGTGGGACAGAGATTGGGTCTGACCTGCTTATCTTGTGTCTTCTCCAGTTCTTAGAACGTTACATCGGACATAGGAAGTGCTTAACAAATACCACAATTATTATTATTGATATTTATTATCTCTCAGCATTTTCGTATGACACCTTGTCTTATTTCAGGCTGTGGTTCACTGAAGAAGAGATAAGGGTGGCATTAAGCACTTACCACGTGCCATGCTCCATTCTAAACACTGGGGTAGAAGCAAGATAATCAAGCCGGACATCATCCCTAACCCTTATGGGGTTCACAGTCTACGCTGGAGGGAAATTAATTAATCAAGGTATTTAGGGAAAGTCATTTTTATCTGGAATTCCCAGCCAGGATCCATGCCAAAGGCAGAAATCTCACTAGTTCTGCTGAAGATCCCAGCGTCCAAGCCCAGCTGCGTTTCCAAGGGTCTTGGCAGCTTTACGTCTAACAATCGGTGGATGAGTAGCATTTACTGAGTGCCTCCTGTGTGTAGAGCACTGTACGGGGCACATGGGAGAGCACTATAAAGTTGGTAGATATGATCCCTTCCTTCAAGAAACTTACAATCAATCAATCAATGGCATTTATTGAACACTCACTATATGCAGAGCACTGTACTAAGCACTTGGAAGAGTACAATACCACAGAATTAGCAGACACATTCCCTGCCCATAACAAGCTTGCAGTCTAGAGGGAGAGACAGATATTAATATGAATGAATAAGTAATTTATGATATATAATTTACTGTGGGGATGGGGGCAGCGAATATCCAATGTCCAGTCAAGCAGGGGCCAGGTAATAATAGTGGTATTTGTTAAGCGCTTACTATGTGCAAAGCACTGTTCTAAGAGCTGGGGGATACAAGGTGATCAGGTTGTCCCACGTGGGGCTCACAGTTTTAATCCCCCTTTTACAGATGAGGTAACTGAGGCACAGGGAAGTTAAGTGACTTGCCCAAAGTAACACAGCTGACAAGTGGCGGAGCGGGGATTCGAACCCATGATCTCTGACTCCCAAGCCTGGGCTCTTTCCACCGAGCCAAGCTGGTAATGTCAGTCAATTGTATTTATTGGGCACTTACTGTGCGCAGAGTACTGTACTAAGTGCTTGGGAGAGACAATACAACAATAAACTTAAGTCATTTAACTTCTCTGTGCCTCAGTTACCTCATCTGTAAAATGGGGATTAACTGTGAGCCTCATGTGGGACAACCTGATCACCCTGTATCTATCCCAGCGCTTAGAACAGTGCTCTGCACCTAGTAAGCGCTTAACAAAGTCCAACATTATTATTATTAAACAGATAAATCCTCTGTCCTCAGTGAGCCTACTGTCTAGTGGGGGAGCCGAACGTTAATATGAATTAAAAAAGACAGATAGGTACCTAAGTGCTGTGAGGCTGGATGATTAAAGGGACCAAGTGAGGGAGATACAGAAGGGAGTGAGAGAAGAAGAAAGGAGAGCTTAGTCAGGGAAGGCCTAAGATGTCTACATTAAGTGTGAGAGGATATTCTAAGATCTGAGGAGGCACAGGGGCGATGAAGGGGCAGCTGGAGGGTTGTAATTCTAGCTAAATAAATGCCAGGTGGCATCGGGACAGGAGCGGGAGGCGGTGATTGTCCACTGGCCCTTTGGGAAACCAAAGGACCACTTGGATTTTTGAAATTATAATTTGCATGATTTTTTTCTCTCTTTGAAGAGAAAGAAATCTTGAGGATTGGGCCTCAGTTCCTGGGCATTAGCTTTGATTAGATCATCCCAGTCCACAGGGAATTAGAAGGAGGCAGAGCCCAGAGCCCTAAACAATTAGAGGTGTAATGCCATCCTCTACCTCTGAGTCATGAGCAGAAGAAACACCTCCTAGAGATGCGACAACGACACTATTAAAAAAATCAGAACATTTATAGGATAGCAGACAGATTCTCTAAGGAGTGTCACTGGTCCACAGGGGGTGACGTGAACCGACTAAAATCCTGGTAGTTTGGAGATCGACTGTCTTTAGAAATTCAGGTTAATTTTGATCCTTAAAGGGAATTCCCTACGATACTTTTGAATGAAAGGATAGCGATAGCAAGTAGGAGGAATAGCGCTCTTAAGGAAGCACCCACTGAAAGCAAGGATTGTGTCTTCTTATTCTATTATGCTCTCCCGAATGCTTAGAACAGTGCTCTGCACATAGTAAACCCTCGATAAATGCCTTTGATGATGATAATGATTGAGCACGAGCAGTGTGCAGACAACTGGCTTGAGTACACTAGATTTAACAGAGAACGTGCTGAGAAGCAGCGTGGCCTGGTGACTAGAGAACGGGCCGGGGAGTCAGAAGGACCTGTGTTCGAGTCCCGGCTCTGCCACTCGTCTGATGGTGACCTTGGGCAAGTCATCTCTCTGTGCCTCAGTTACCTCATCTGTAAAATGGGGATTAAGACTGGGAGCCCCATGTAGGACATCGACTACATCCAACCTGATCAGTATCTACCCCAGCACTTAGTATACGGCACGTAGTCAGACGCTTGACAAAACCACAAGCATTATTATTATTTTAATCATTATTAATAATGATCCCTGCCCTCAAGGAGCTTCCCGTCGATTGTGTGCACCGTTCTAAGCACCACCTAGAGCCCACTAGAGTTAGTAGATAACAATCCCTCATCTCGAGAAGGTTCTTTCCTTGTCCCGGCCCAACGGGCTTTCATTTTCTGACCTCGGCGTTGTGTTTCGCTGATCAGCCAATCCGTGGATGGTCTTACTGTGGGCAGAGCACCGTACTGAGCGCTTGGGAGAGTATGATATAACAGAGTTGGTAGACAGGTTCCCCGATCAGAAAAGAAGGGTTTGCCCATTAAAGCCACGTCCTCGATTTTGGCGAGTTATGTTCTCCTGACCACAGGCCGATCCACATTTCAAACAGGCTTATTACCGCTTGCTGAAATTCCCCAGTGCTCTGATGCTTGATAATTCCTGAGAAAGCAGTTCTTCTGGCAGATTAAGAGAACGGTTTGTTTTTGCCTCAGGCCATTAACATTTTAATAAAATGGTCGTCAACTGTGATAACAATTCATCTTTAGGGGGCTTTATCTATTATTAACCTTATTAAATAACAGGTTTATTATTGCTGACATGTAGATTTTCCAGCCCTCATCAAATACGTTTCTCTCGTTCTTTTCCTTTCTTTTTTTTTTTTAATTTCCAGTTCAATTAAGCTGAATTTCAGTGCCAAGTGGTTGTTTACAAGTTCCGTTTGTTTGTTTCCTTGTAGAAGTCATTCTGGAAATGATTCTCATCACCAATAACAGTTGATTAAGCTAAAGACATCTTATCAGCCGTGTTATGAACCCAAATCTGTCAGGCAGAGAGATTTACTTCCGAGGACTTATTTCTCATTTTTGTTTTGGATTTTGTTTTTGGGGGGTTTTTTGTACCTGTGCTCTGGATAGAGTTTTTACGGGATTAAACACAGGACAGTCATTCATTCAATCGTATTTATCGAGTGCTTACTGTGTGTAGAGCACAGTACTAAGCGCTTGGAAAGTACGAGTCCCATTCAGTTGGTGTGGTGGAATGGATCTTCTCACCCCAATCCATTTCGTGTTTCCGAAAATCACTGAATTGACCTTTATGGGAATGAGTAACACTAACGTCAATAAACTTGTGAGTACTTTAAGGTGATTAATTAGCACTTACTACGCGCCAACCATTGTGATAAGCACTGAGGTAGGTACAATCCATCATTCGGTGGGGTTTATTGAGTATTTACTGCGTGCAGAACACTGCACTAAGCACTTGGGAGAATACAATACGACAGTAGATTTGTTCCCTGCTCACGACCAATTTATGGTCTAGGGGCGTCTCCAGCCTACAAGATAATGAGATCAAATGCAATCCCTGTTCCATCCAGGACTCGCAGTCTAAGAGGGAAGAAGATCGGATATTTCATTCCCATGTAAAGAGGAGGAATAGGAGGCGTAGAAAAGTTAAGTGATTTGCCCAAGGTCAGACAGCAGGCAAGAAGCAGGGCTGAGATTACAAGATAAATCTTCAGATTTTCAATCTGTTACCTTTTTTTTTTCAACTGGACCACACTGCCTCTGAAGGGATAATATAGAGATATTTCTCTGCCCTGCTTGTGTATATACTTGATTTCCCTCACACCCTCACACACTGGATGGAGTGGATATTGGATATCAAAAAACCATGCTAATCTGTATCCTAGCAGCCAAAAACCTAAAACTGAAGCCATGTATGCTCCCACTCTACCATTTTTCTGCGATCCCCAGCTCTCCCACCACCGTTGCTGGGTCCCCCCCATCATGCTGAAAGAGGAGGCAGAGGAATATTTGTCTAAGTCCCTCTAGGCGAGGGGAAGGGAATCTGGCTCTATCTGGCCCAGGGTGGATAAATCCCTTGGGATTAGAATGATTCATTCAGTGATATTTATTGAGCACCAGCTGAGTGCAAAGCACTGTATTAAGTGTCTGAATAGATGGCAACATAACGAAAATTATCTGCACTGGAGTAACTTATAAGGCAATGTTTAGGGCTATTTTGGACCTGAGGATTCTGGGAGTACTTGTATAAATCTAGATCCCCCAGAGGGATCTGGGCAATATTTCTAATGGTGTGGCACAACCATAGGGACTCTGGTCCATCAGCCAGGCCTTGCACCCTCAGCCAAACGACCTGAGAATTCTGAGGCTTCAGATTCGGCTGCCTGTTAATACCACCCTCTCAATCAAATGGTCAATCCTATTTATTGAAGGCTTTCTGTGTGCAGAACACTGTACTAAGCACTTGGGAGAGTACAATACACAGAAGAGTTGGTAGACACATTCTCTGCCCCCAACGAGATTATGGTCTGGATATCCATCCTTGGAGTTAAGGAGAGGGCCCTAACTTTCCCCTCTGTACCCCCGACTCAGTTATGGGTGAACCCTCCCACACCCGGAACTTTCACTTCTACATCCCCGACTCGAGCGCAGATGAACCGTCACCTCTAAATTGACTCTCTCCACCCCTGCCTTGGTTACGGTGGACCATCCAACACCTCTAACTTTCCTCTCTAACCTTCCCCTCTGGTGACGTGTTGATTTAAGTCTCACGGGTCAGGAACTCCTCCTCCTCATGCAGTCCACGTCTAGTGGCCAGCATCGGAGCACTCTCAGAGGATATCATTTAAATCAGACCACCATTCCAGACAGACGGAGATCGCTTACAGCCGATCCATCTCCGACTTTATTGCCCATTGAAATGAAAAACAGGTTGCCCTAACGGAGTGTACGACAGGCTGCTGGGAAACAGCAGCCATCCATTTCGACATAGCGTACACGTTTGATCTTGTTTGCCTAATTATCCCATTAACCTGTACCTAAAGATCCAATTACTCCAGCTGTGGGTGATTGAATAAAGGGCTAGCGACTCAGATACCAAGTAGGAGACACCTGTCTTCCTCCTCTGGCGAGTCATTAATTGCCCGGTTCGGTCTTCCGCCAGGAGATTCCTATGGCCGCCCACCTACCTTGACGGGAGTAGGCTGCGAGGACAACATGTCCCAGAAAGCTTTGGGGCATGGATGCCAACCTCCATTTTCTCTTCCTACACTAGACCCAAATGCCCCCGAGATCCAGGCTGATAGCATCTTCCAAATGTGTCAGACCTTAGTGTTCAGGCACAACCATACCCAGTAGAAAACAGCCATTTTTGCTCCATAATAATAATAGTATTTATTAAGCACTCACTGTGTGCCAGGCAGTGAACTGATTGCCGGGGTGGGTATAAGCAAGTCGGGTTGGACACCGTCCCTGTCCCACCTGGGGCTCACGGTCTTAGTCCCCATTTTACAGACGAGGTAACTGAGGCACAGAGAAGGGAAGTGACTTCCCCAAGGTCACCCGGGAGAGAAGTGGCAGAGCTAGGATTAGAACCCATGACCGTCTGACTCCCAAGCAGATGCTCTATTCACTAGACCACGCTGATTCTCCGTCCACAATTAATTCAGGCCTCTCTTAGACCTGCCTCTTGCTCTGCTCATCCCATTTGCTAATTAGCTTTGGACTAATCCCCAGGTGATTCTGTTTCATTCTTTGAGCCTTCTCCCATTTATTGTGATAAAAGGCAATTGAATCGCCCGGATGCTCAGACTGGAGGCTTTTTATTAATATTAATATCTGTATTATCCAAGCATTAGTATTAATAGAGTTATTAGCGGTTATTAGCATCCCAAAATTGGGCTTGCATCATTACAATCCACCTGCTTTTTCCAATAAGTCAATTACCTCCTGACAGGCCGAATTCAAACCTCCTCGTTTAGTGAACTGGTAGCTGGTCTCATTCAGGTGACGGGGCAGGGGGAGATCCGATCCAGATTCCCGCTTCTCTGCCCTTCTGACTGAAGAAGACGGCCTGGGGCAAGAGGAAGCCTCGTCAAACTAGACGGTGCCCGTGCGAAACGGCTGGCTCAAGACATACCGATGTCCAGGAGGAAGGGAAGCAGAAGGCGGTCAAAGGGTGAGTGAGGGGTAGAATCAGGCACCAGAGAAACACAGGTGAGTCACGAAGTAGCGTGACCTGTGGAAAGAGCACGGGCCTGGGAGTCAGAGGACCTGGGTTCTAATCCCGGCTCCGCCACTCGTCCGCTTTGTAACCTTGGGTAAGTCATTTCTCTGTGCTTCAGTCCGCCTGGTCTCCCTTTTACTTAGACTGTGAACCCCATGTGGGACAGGGATTGTGTCCAACCTAATTAGTTTGTATCTACCCCATTGTTTAGAACAGTGTTTGACACATAGTAAGCGCTTAACAAATACCACCAAAAAAAGGAGACAGGAGGTGCCCCTACCCCGAGGAGGCACTTGGAAATTCCTACCTAGTTAGTTTTCATGGCAGAACTCCCTGATCCTGACCCTCGTAAGAGAGGGGTAAAACCCTCCAATACACCCATAGTAGGGTCCTTAGCTCAGAGCTGCAGGAAGTAAGCCATGAGGATGAGGCTGAGATAAAGTTCATCTTCCTTCAGGAAGGGTCCAAATGATGCCAAGCCCTACATCTGTGCAGAGGGGATAGGTGAAGCCTTGCTCTAATCGAAATGGCCCTTATCTCACCACCATCGTCATCTTCATCCCCACTCCTCTAACCCAAACATCCTCACTCTCCCTCAATCTCACTCATCTCACTGCCGACCCCTTGCCCGTATTCTGGCTGTGGCCTAGAACTCCCTCCCATTTTCTTTCCATTAGACCATCACTCTCACCATCTTCCAAAGCCTTATTAAAATCACGTCTCCCCAACTAAGCCCTCATATCCCCCATTCCCTCTCCCCTCTGCATCACCCTCGCACTTGGATTTGTAAACCTTTATTCACCCCACCCTCAGTCCCAGAGCACTTATGTACATAGCTGTAATTTATTTTAATATCTGACTCCCCCTCTAGACCATAAACTCCTTGTGGTCAAGAATAACAATAATAATAATAATAATAATTACGGTATTTATTAAGCATTATCTATGTGTCAGGCACGGTACCAAGTACTGGGGTAGATACGAGGTCAACAGGTTGGACACAGTCCCTGTCCCAGAGTGGGCTCACCATCTCAGTCCCCATTTCACAGATGAGGTCATTGAGGCAGAGAAAAATGAAGTGACTTGCTCACGGTCACACCACAGATAAGTGGCAGAGCCGGGATTAGGACCCAGGTCCTTCTGACTCCCAGGCCCTTGCTCTATCCACTCTGCTGCTTCCCTGCACTTATAGGCAGATTCCAGCTCTGCCCCATGCCAGCCAGGTAACCTGGGCCAAATCCCTTAACTTCTCTGGACTTCCATTCTCCTCCTCTGTAAAATGCAACACTGAGCCTCATGAGGATCGGGGACTGTATTTGAACTGATTATCTCGTACCTACCTGGGTTAAGGCGCTTAGCCCAGTGCTGGGCTAAATGCTTAACAAATGCCACTATAATGATAATAACTGTTGCAAGTGCTTAACAAGTGTTATTATTATTATATATTTGCTGTGCCAATGAGTTCAACCTAGCAGGGTCTCTCTGTTTTTAAGCCTGCCTCTCGGCATCACAAACCGAACAAAGGTTCCGCTCGAGAAGAGCTGGCCATCTCCCCCCCATTACTGCCCGCCGGCCCGGTCGTTCCTCTGAAGAGGTCTCCCAGCAGTTCGTCATTTCATTCAATCGTATTTATTGAGCGCTTACTGTGTGCAAAGGGCTTTACTAAGCGCTTGGGAGAGCACACTATAACAACGAGTTCAACAACGGCAGTTCACCGCTGGGTCTCGTCGTTTGACGCTGGGCCTTGCTGGGTTTTTAGATGGGTGATTCTTCTCTCCTGGCTGGTGTGTGTTCCATTTTAGTTCCTATAGCAGCTCACTCTTCAACTTCCCTTACCCTGCAGGTACAGAACACCTGAGGCGGTGAGAAAAGGTTGAAGGGATAGCGAACGTTGTTCCGAGCTGCAGAGAGAGAGAGAAAAAAAGAGGGGGGCTTTGCTTTCTCAAAAGAACTCAAGGTATTTTGCCAACTGCCCCCTACTGCTCTCCAGTCAACAGAAGCATTCAGGTCCGTAGCCCGGCAAGCAAGTCCGAGCACGTTCTGATTTTTCTCAGTGTTGCCCACTTCATTAATGAAAGGTAAACTCATTAGCTCTGTCCTGAAAGACTAGAGGTGTTCTCTTGTCTTTCACATTTGTGCTGAGTTGGCAAGGGGGAAGCTAATGTTAGGTGGAAAAATTTCAGTAGCTCTGCACACGCTTCTTTACAGTCCCAACGAAACGCGTCGCGTCGACCGGCTGACGGTGGGGTGCGGTTGCCATCTTCAGGGGCTGGGGTTTTGGCCTGCCGCCGGCTTGGCTGTGAGAACTGTCCTGAATCAACCAGGCAGAGGGAGGTGAAGAGTCAGAGCTGGAGGGCGATTTCATGTGTCCATCCGGTAGCCCTTATGGACTATCAGATGCGTGCAGTTAGCCAGTCAGTCATATTTACTGAGTGTTTACTGTGTACAGAGCACTGTACTAAGTGCTTGGGAGAGTACAATATAAGAGACACTCCCTGCCCACAACGACCTTACAGTCTATGTAATAATAATTGTGGTATTTGGAAGGGTCTACTAAGCGCCAAGGACTGTACTAGGCACTGAGAGCCAAGATAACCAGGTGGGTCACAGCCCCGCTTGGGGCTCACAGACTCAGGGGGAGGGCACTGAATCCACATTTTACGGAAGAGGAAACTGAAGCGCGGAGAAATTAAGCGACATGCCCAAGGTCACGCAGCAGGCGACGGGCAGACCCGGGATTAGAATCCCTGGCTCTTGACAGGGGAGAGGGTGCCCAGAGACACTAGGTACAATACACAAAATCGCCATCTAACTCTCCTCCCCAAAAAACAATTTGCCTAGAGGAGAAATGTTTCCTTCAGATAATTGAACACCTGGGGAATTTAGTAAGGTATTTTCGTACCTTTAATGTCTTAAAATAAAATGCCTTCACCTGGTTCGGTTCGTCACCGGAATGACAACACCCTCGGTGTTTTAGAAAGCGATAACAGATTAGTTATTATCCCGGGAGCGGGCACCACCGTCCTGGGAAAGCAGACGTAAGGTATGTGCGGTGTCAATCTGGCTTCTCCTAAACGGAGGAAGCAACCGATCTGCTCGGCATCTTTAAATTTTCATTCCTTTGGACGGGGGCCACTCGGTTCGGGTCTCCTTGTTAAAAAGGGATTTGCAGGTCTTTGCAGCGCCCCATCCCTGCCAAGCCGAAAGCTCAAGACAAGGTCAACGTCTAGGACTCTCTTGTATTAAATCAACGCCGAAGCTTATATGCATTGCAAATTCCGCCGCCTATGAAATCTCCTGTCTAAAGCCGTCTGCTGCGAGGTGATGGGGTTGAAGCGTATGCTAGACAACATGCATATGGCCGAGAGTTTACCGTATTCTAAGTAGCATCCACCGAGCCCCCGGGGCCGGGACACAGAGCGTTGGTAAATCGATAGTTCAGTCCATCTGAGGCGAGACTGTTTATCTAGACTCTTTTGGATTCCGGCGTCACTCGGCTAAACAAAACTCCTGCGCGGACTTGGCCGCTACCGTGTTGCATCATATGGCACATCACACTTACACCGAAACAGTAATCAACGCTCCAATCTTCCTGAGTTTCTGCTGTGACAGAAGGCTTTGCTAAACAGACCAAGTGTTTCCCTTATGCTATTGCACATGGCCATTAAGATACCCTGACAAATTGAATCATAATCAGGCAAGATTGGGAGGGTTGGTACTAATCATTGTATATTAAGCCATAATTGAAAGAAGAAGTCACGGGCAACTTTCCCCCGATTGCTGAAGTCCACAATTGAGTAGCCTCACTGCTCAATGAAGGGTGACTTCCTCGGCATTGGCTCAGATGAAGAGAGAGACAGAGGAAGATGGTGAGAGGTGGGGGATGGAGAGAGACATAGAAATTTGGTGAGGGGAAAGTCGGGGCGGGGGCCAGAGAGAGATGGGGTTCAGGAGAGCGAGAAACATAGAACGCCAGTGAGAGGTGGGGGTAGAGAAAGACAGCGAGAGACAGAAGGACTAAGAGAGAGAGATAACGAGAGACAGGCAAGAGACAGAGACCAAAAGAGAGGCATAGAAAGTCAGAGGAAGAGGAGGACACAGAGAGAAACATAAAAAGTCAGTGAGAGACGGGGGGCACAGAGCGAGACAGACAGTGAGGGACAGAAAGACCGAGAGAGACAGACGGTGAGGGACAGAGAGACCGAGAGAGAGGCAGCGAGAGATGGGGACAGAAAGAGAGAAAAGAGGAGGAGGGAGGAAAAGTTAGAGAAAGGGAGGGTAAGAGAGGGAGGCAGATTAAAAAATTCTTCTCAATCCCACTAAGAGTATCCTTTTCAGGAAAGGGGGGAAAAAAGCATCTTTCTTAACGACCTTGAAAAGTTAAACCCTGTCTCTGAGATGTCGCAAACCTTTTCTGAACTATCCACCTGCTCTCGTGTACAAAAGATGAGATTCAGGGAGATAACAAAGATAATCCGTTCCCTGCTGACCTTATAAATCTGGAGAGAGAGCATCGCCGGCGAAACCCTAACGGAGAATGAGGCCTTTGCATTTCTCGGCAGGCTGTATCTCTCCCTTTCTATCAGTAAGGGCTGGGAATTGCAGTTGGTGAAGGATTGAGATGTAATGATTGCTGGCTGCAATATAACTCTGCAGAGAGGGGAGGTGTGCGTCGTGGGACTTACTGCGGCATTCTCCTCGGTTGATGAAGAAGCCCATCGAGCTAATGATACACGGGTGTTTACTATGGGCCAAGCACTGTGTTGAACGCTGGAGTCTATACCAGGTCCTCAGGTCAGAAACAGTCCATGTCCCACTTGGGACTCACAGTCTAACTAGGAAGGAGAATGGGGATGGAATCCCCATTTTACAGATGAGGAAACAAAGGCTCAGGGGAGTTAAGTAACTTACCTAAGGTCACGACAGACAGGTGGAGGAGGCAGGATTAGAACCCAGGTCCTCTGACTCCCAGGCCCACACTTTTCCACCAGGCCACGGTAAAGATGACTGATAGATGAGTGGTATTTGTTAAGCACCTATTATGTTCCGGGCGCTGTGCTAAGCGCTAGGATGGATATGCAGAGCTCACAGCCTAAGAGGGAGGGAGAACACGTATTTTGTCTCCAAACGAGGGCATGGAGGGAAAGAGAAGAAAGTGACTTGTTTAAGGTCATACAGAAGTCAGGAAAGGGCCGAGCTGGGGCTAGAATCCAGGTTTCCTGACTCCCGGACCCGTGCTCCAGACCACTGGACCACACTGCCTCTTAACTAATAATAATAATGTTGGTATTTGTTAAGCACTTACTATGTGCAGAGCACTGTTCTAAGCGCCGGGGGAGATACAGAGTAATCAGGTTGTCCCACGTGAGGCTCACAGTTAATCCCCATTTTACAGATGAGGGAACTGAGGCACAGAGAAGTGAAGCGACTTGCCCACAATCACACAGCTGACAAGCGGCGGAGCTGGGATTCGAACCCATGACCTCTGAGTCCCAAGCCCGGGCTCTTTCCACTGAGCCACGCTGCTTCCCCAACTACACAGTATTTGCTGTTTCTCACTATGCGGTGAGGAATTGCACCACCTTTGGCTGGAGCGCAATGATAACGCATCTCACACATTATAAGATGGCAAGCTCCCTCTCCCCCGATTAGACTGTGAGCCCGTCACTGGGCAGGGATTATCTCTATCTGTTGCCAAATTGTCCATTCCAAGCACTTAGTACAGTGGTCTGCACATAGTAAGCGCTCAATAACTACTATTGAATGAATGAATTGAATACAAGCGAATCAGGTTGGACACAGTTCCTTGTCCCACATGAGGCTCACAGTTTTAGTCCCCATTTGAGGTAGCCTAGGCACAGAGAAGCGAAGTGATTAGCCCAAGGTCACACAGCAGTCGAGTGGTGGAGCCAAGATTTTTACCCAGGCCCTTCTTACTCTCAGACCCGCGCTTTATCCACTCGGTCACGCCGCCTCCAAGAGCTTCCAACCAAAGGCAGAGGATATTCATCTCTGGGTGAATGTTAAAAACTGTCCAAGCTTCCCCCCTAATACTTTCAGCTCTCAAAGGCTGTATTGTCTCTGCCATTGCAAAACGTTTCCTTCACCTTGACGCTCATTCCAACTGTCACCACTCTCCCAACAAACCCTATAAAAATGTGATGAAATCCAGGGGTTGTGTCGGGTTGGGAGAGATCACTCTGGGATCGCCTTTCGTATTCTGCAGAAAGTTATATTTCTGGTTTTACTGGGTGCTTACTGGGTGCAGAGCACTGTCTTAGGCCTTGGTAGAGTCACAGTACTGAGAGGCAGCATTGCCTAGTGGATTGAGCACGGGCCTGGAAGTCAGAAGGCTTGGGTTCTAATTCCGGCTCCACTCCTCGTCTGCCTTGTGGCCTTAGGCAAGTCACTTCACTTCTCTGCACTTCAGTTCCCTCATTTGTAAAATGGGGATTAAAGACTGTGAGCCCCATGTGGGACATAGCCTGTAACCAACCTGATGACTTGTATCTACTTCAGAACTCAGTACGATGCCTTGCACTTAGTAAGTAACAAATGCCATTAAAAAAATTAAAAAAAGAGAGTTGATAGATTCGTTCCCTGCCCACAGGGAGCATACAGTCCGGATGGGAGTCAAAACCAGAATTTCTCATCTCATTCCTCCAGAGCCAAGTCAGTTTGGCCACAAATAACGTCCCCCAGTGAGTCCCCACCCTCTCCCCGGGGAGTGAAACTAGCAAATATTATTTTCCCAAATATGCTGTCAATTCCTTTTCTCTCTCCTTTGGAAAGGAGTGCAGCCCATGTCATTTTCTCAACCCGTGCAGTCAGTCTCCCAAGGTGGTAGTCAAAGACGCAAGTTCCACGTGACATTCTCCGCCCCCAGGTGAAGGCACGGTAAACTCCTTGGCCGTTAAAATGCCAAGAGGAAGGGACGACCTTTTATTCTCTTTGCCTAGTCCAGTTTCCCCATTGACATTAACTTTCCAATGCCTGCCCTATTATCTCAGGTTTCTCTGTCACATCTATTAAGCTTTCCGTGCTCTATTGATCTGCACAGTTACAACCAAGGGGCTTTATTGAATCCCAAGTAATGGAAGCTCGTTACCCGGCTAGGGTAATTAATTCCCAATACCCGGAGTTGAGTGGAATCTAAAGCGACTACAGTTGACAGAGCCCCAGCGATTCCGTCTGCATCAAGCCTTTCTTGACGAGAGTGAGTTCTTCTCACTGACCCGGTCATTGTGCGGAGAGTGAGAAGAAAGTCAGAAACACCCATTCAAGCAGCGCGGCCTAGTGGAAAAAGCAGGGGTCCGGGAGTCAGAAGGACCTGGGTTCTAATCTCGGCTCGGCCGAATGCCTCCTGTGTGTCCTTGGGCAAATCACTTCACTTCTCTGTGCCTCGGTTCTCCTCTCTTTCCTCCTATTTTGACTTTGAGCCACATGTGGGACAGGGACTGTGTCCAACCTACTTCACTTGCATCTACCTCAGTTCTTAGAAAAATATTTGACAGATAATAAGCACTGAACAAATACCATAAAAAATTTCCTTAAAAAGGAAAGTATAAGCAGTCTGTCTTTTAAAAGAAAACCAGAGAGAGGGAAGCTTCACTTTGTGCAAAAAGTGCGGGGAAGCCAAACAAAAATATGATTAGTGTGAGGTTATGAAAATATAAAGGCTTAAGCAACACCATTTCTAGGTCACTCCAGTGACTTATGCTGCCCTGAAATTTCTCTCCAAACGTGTCAACCAGATAAAAATGGTATTTCTGAAGTGCTTACTTTGGTCCAAGCACCATGCTGAATACTGGGTAGATACCAGAAGCAGCTTTTTTACTGATATTTGTCAAGCACTTACTATGTGCCAGGCACGGTACTAAGCACTGGGGTAGATAAAAGCTAATCAGGTTGGACACAGCCCCCGTTCCACAGAACTGTGCAGTCTAAGGGGGAGAGAGAACCGGTATTTAGTTCCCATTCCGCGGATGAGGAAACTAAAGTACAGAGCATTAAACTACTTGCCCACATCTACACAGCAGGCAGGTGGCGGAGCGGGGATTAGAAGCCAGATCTCCTGATTCCTGCCCCTAGTCTCTTTCTACTAGGTCTTGGTGCTCGAAGGAACCATGTGCTATTTGATAATTGGCGTATTTGTTTTCGAACACCAGACCATCCAGTGTCCCCTTTTTTTTTTTACGTTATTTGTTTAGAGCTTACTACGTGTCAACCCCTCTACTAAGCATTGCCGGTAGATACCAGCTAACAGCTAATTGGGTTAGACACAGTCTATATCATACATATGGCTCACCATCTTAATCCCCATTTTACAGATGAGGTAACTGAGGCCCAGTGAAGTGACTTGCCCCAGGTCACACAGCAGACAAGGGGCAGATCCAGAATCCTTCTAACTCTGTCTCTATCCACTAGGCCATGCTGCCTCCCTTCCCTTCACGCTCTCCAACCCTACTTTTGCCTTTGGTATCCCATTACATACCACTCCTCCGTGAATTCATCCAAACTCCTCTTGACCTGGATGATATTTTTTTCCGGAGGAACAACCTCCCTTTGCTGACCCGCAACTGTGTGCAGATGCTTTTCGCTTTCTTTGTTTTGAACCTACCACCTTCAGGCTTCAGTGGGTGTCCCATCTCACTGCCGTTCTGGGAATTGGTCTAATAATTCCACGTTCATCCTGTCCACAACCTTCATGCTTTCATAACCTTCAATTATGTCCCCCTTCTAAGCCCACTTCTCGCCAGACAGATCAATCCCAACTCTCCAATCTAGCAGTAATCCTTCCTGGAAAGAGGGAGTGAGGTTTTGGTCAAGTGGATCTGTCACGTGCGGCAACCTGGTCTAACGGAATGAGCACTGTCCTGAAAGCCAAAAGCGTCTAATTCTAAATCCAGCTCCGCCACTGATCTACTGTGTGGCCTTGAGCTAGACCCAACTCCTCTGGGCCTCAATTTCCTCATCTGTAAAATGGAGAGATGACATCTGCTTTCTGTACTTCAAAATTTTTGAGCCCCATGTGAAAAGGGACTGTATCTGATCTGATTACTGTGTATTTACCCTAGTACTTAGCATGCTGCTTGACGCATAGACCTTAATAAATAGCTCGATTGTTTTTACTTAGCCTTGATTCCCCTTGCCACGGAGAAGTGGACAGGTGGATATGTCTCCACTTAACAATGGTGTTTACTCTGTGCCGAGCATTGCGGTATATACGATACTATCAAGTCAGACAACGTCCTTGTCCCACATGAAGTCCACAGTCTAAGGGCAAAGGAGAACAGGCATTTAATTCACGTTTTACAGATGAAGACAGTGAGGCCCAGAACAGTTGAGTGACTTGTCCAAAATCACCCAGCAGGCAAGTGCAGAGCCAGGATTAGAACCCAGGTCTCCTGACTCCAAACCCTGGGGATTTCCCACTTTGCCACATTGCTTCTCTTAGCCATAATTTGGATTTCAAGTTTGGGATGCGTATCTGTTGAACTGAAAAAAACAAAACTTCCTGTGATTGAACTTTATTTGAGTCTCTGCCAGTTTTTATCAAATCCAAGCATTTATAAACTCCTAAACAAGCTAATCTTCTTCCTAAGTGACATGCAGATAAAGATAATAACAGAAATAGACAGGCTCCATCAGCCATGATTACCCGCTCTAGAGAAATGTCAGCGTCTATAGATTCGTGCTAGGAGATGTGCTTAATATTTAAAAGATTCTTTAACAAGGTAGTGAACTTTTCTTCCCAATGAATTATTGATCCACCTGACGCACCTTTCTTTTTCTTTTACAGTTTCCCAGGGGAATGTCTTACGTGGGTGGGTTTGCTGAAGAAGGTTTAGTTTAAATCTGCTGGGATTTGAGGGGGCGGGATCAGCACCGGGTGATTTTAATGCAAGTAGAAGAAGGACACACAGCTAACTTTCCCTAGTCATACACTGAAGGCTTTCTGGTGTCATCAAACAAACACAAAACAACAACAAGCACATTCTGTTGAAATGTTTAGCTAAATGGAACCAAAACAGTCACAGTTGACAATTTCATAAATACATTAATTAGAAGTGTCTCCAAATAGCATGTGATTTTGAATTATTAACATAAAACACTGCATTATAAATGACTGCAAATTGCATTCCTACTGCTCTCCATGCTTAATTTATTATGCCGTAGGAAGATTTGCAAATTACTTTACTGTTTTATATTTAATGGATAGTTTTATATGTATATTGTTTCATTAAGATAAAATTACATCACAGGGTCCATATTATCTGCATTGCCAGTGACATGAAATGGCACAAGAGACCGTCAAAGTTTTGTCAAACGAGGACTAAACTCTGCTCTACACAGTCGCTTTGCTGTCACCCCTGCCCCAAATTTGCCTCATCTTCAAGTCTATGGCGTGGTTCAGCTTTAAAAAATAATTCAAGGGAGGGCTCTTCACGGTGGTGTGTGAGATCTCCTTCAGAAAGGATATGAGTTCTCTTCCCCTCTTCAAAGCCCTACTTAGAGCTCACCTCCTCCAAGAGGCCTTCCCACACTGAGCTTCCCCTTTTCCCTCTGCTCCTTCTGCTGCCCCTTTACCCCCCCTTCACCTCCCCTCAGCTAAACCTCCTTTCCCCCCCCCTTTCCCTCTGCTCCTCCCCCTCTCCCTTCCCCTCCCCTCAGCACTGTGCTCGTCCACTCAATTGTTTATATTTTTAATTACCCTATTTATTATGTCAGTGAGATGTACATCACCTTGATTCTATTTATTGCTATTGTTTTAATGAGATGTCCATCCCCTTGATTCTATTTATTGCTCTTGTTTTTGTCTGTCCGTCTCCCCCGATTAGACTGTGAGCCCGTCAATGGGCAGGGACTGTATCTGTTGCTGATTTGTCCATTCCAAGCGCTTAGTACAGTGCCCTGCACATAGTAAGAGCTCAATAAATACTATTGGATGAATGAATGAATAATTACAATACCACCACTTTCCAGCTGTAGGACCTTGGGCAAGTCATTTTACTCCTCTGTGTTTCAGGTTCCGCATAGGTAAAATTGGGATTAAATAACTGTTCTCCCCTTCCTTAAGCAAGCGTAGTTATTGAGCAGTTACTAAGCTCTTGGCAGAAGACAATATAATACAGTCGGTAGACATATTCCCTGCCCACAAGGAGCTTACGGTCTAGAGGGGGGAGAAAGATATTAATTATAAATAAATAAATGAGGGATAGGTGTGTAAGTGCCGTGGGGCTGAAGGTGGGGTGAATAGAGGGTACGAATCCAAGTATAAGGATGCCGTGGAAGGGAGGGGAAGGGCGTTAATCTGTGAACCCCGGGAATGTCAGGGATCATATCCAATCTAACCAGTTTGGCACACAGTGGGCTCCTAATTAATACCATCATTATTAAAAAGTTGAATCTCTATCATGAAACAAAAGTGGCCAAACTCTTCAATACTGACTTAAAGCTATGTTCCCTGTCTCTTCTTCCACTCCCAGCAAAACAGCAGGTAATCAGCAAATCCCCAAGTTAAGGTTTTATTCTCCAAAACAGTTATTGCAATATCTAGCCCTCAGTAGATGCTCAATAAATAGTACTGATTGATTGAAAGTGTCTTAAGGTGCCTGAGAAAGCTTTGTTCCCAGGAATCCCATTTAAAATCTGGACATCTCTATTTGATTGAGTCAAGCAGAGGGGTTACTTTACCGTTGGTGAATCGCGGGCTTGAGATACTTTAAGTGGAGGGCAAGTTTCAGCGGGATACCTCAGGCCGAGGAAGAGACAGAAACCAAGTGTGAAACGGCACATAAAGAAGGAAATATTGACCTGCTGAAAGTCTAGTGGAAATCAGGAGACCTACTCCGGTTTGCCCACTGGGGCTACCTCATCAGCGGTGAAGATTTCTGACCAAAGAATGGAGTAATTAGTTATCCGGTTTCATTCAGTCCAATCCAATTTTCAGCTGACAAGGCACCAGATTGCTTGTATTTCTGCCGCTGAGCCTCCCTCTGTCTCGATTTCTGCTCTGCCCGAGACTTCCCACCGATCTGGGAAAGGAATTCAAGGCTCTGGAGCAAGTTGGGGTTCAGGGTTCAGGCCTCCCTCTCCCCCCCACCTCCTGGCCCGGAGAAATGCTCAAGGATTGTGCAAAATCAGCATAGTTCTGCAAAATGGTGGCTCTGAAGTCATCAGGTTACTCTGTGTGTCCGGCTTAACGTGTGACATCACAGGCATCTCCAGTCTGGCAGAAGGGAGAGGACTGTCAGTGATCATCCTGCGGAAGAACCATCTAGGGCATTCCACGAGGGACAGGTCCACTGGCCATCCCAAACAGTAACCTAGGCAACCGCGGTCAGTTGAGTCATAAACGGGTTGCGAACGTGAAGAACGTCCATGTTCCCGTCACAGTATGCTTGCTCTCCCGTTCCCCTACTCACTTTATTGGACTCTGTTTCCCAGGGAAACACAACTGGCAGGGATGAGGGTGCCAGTGGTGTTGTCCAAACCACCGTTGCCAATATCAATTCTTTCAGGCAGATTCTCGGTCCTGGAGTCCCAAGACCAAGGTTTGTCCATCATCCATGATAGGAGGCTCCAACATCGTCATCCTCGTCCTCATCGGCGTTTTTTATGGTATTTGTTAAGCACGTACTGGGTGCCAGGCGCAGCGTGGCTCAGTGGAAAGAGCAGGGGCTTAGGAGTCAGGGGTCATGGGTTCTAATCCTGACTCCGCCACCTGTCAGCTGTGTGACTTGCCCAAAGTCACTTAACTTCTCGGTGCCTCAGTTACCTCAAATGTAAAATGGGGATTAAGACTGCGAGCCTCACGTGGGACAACCTGATTACTCTGTGTCCCCCCCCCCCCAGCGCTTAGAACAGTGCTCGGCACCTAGTGAGCGCTTAACAAATACCAACATTACGCTGAGGTAGATATGAGCTAATCAAGTTGGAAACATTTCATGTCCCACATGGGGCTCACAGTCTTAATCCCCATTTTACAGATGAGGTCGCTGAGGCCCAGAGAAGTTAAGTGAACTGTCCAACCCCGCACAGCAGACGAGTGGCGGAGCCAGGATTAGAACCCAGATCCCCCTCACTTCCAGGCCTATGCTCTATCCACTAGGCCATGCTGCTTCTCTTCCTGATCTGCAGGATTCAGTGTGCTGCTCTACAACCATGGAGACAAAAACAGTCTCACCCTGCACCGATCTGTATCAAGTTAAGGATCCTGAGTTCTCCTAATTCCAGCCTGGACCCAAATTAAACTGTTTCTGGGATCAATCGATCCATCAGTTGAAATTTACGGAGGGCTTACTGTGTGCAGAGAACCGTACTAAGCGTTTGGGAGAGTACAACATAATGTACCAGACACATTCCCAGCCCACAACCAGCTTATTTTCGGCTTACGTCTTGAGGGAGTGGGTCTTTTTCCCTTTTCCCAGAGAGATCCGATCAGAAGGGACATATAAGCAACCTGAATTTGAACGATGCAAGCCCCGCCCTTTGGTTTCCCATATGGTCCCAACTAGAATCTGACCCCTAGAAGCAGCGTGGCTCAGTGGAAAGAGCACGGGCTTTGGAGTCAGAGGTCATGGGTTCGAATCCCGGCTCGGCCACTTGTCAGCTGTGTGACTGTGGGCAAGTCACTTCACTTCTCGGTCCCTCAGTGACCTCATCTGTAAAATGGGGATTAAGACTGCGAGCCCCACGTGGGACAACCTGATTCCCCTCTGTCTACCCCAGCGCTAAGAACAGGGCTCGGCCCATAGTAAGCGCTTAACAAATACCAACATTATTGAACTGAAAGCAGGGTTCCCCGATGGAGAGAACACTGGACTGGGAGTCAGATGACCTGAGTTCTAGTCTTTTTTGCTTTTTTTCCACGGTATTCGTTAAGCACTTACTACGTGTCAAACACTGTTCTAAACACTGGGGTAAATACAAGCTAATCGGGTTGGACACGGTCCCTGTCCCACATAGGGTTCACAGTCCTAAGCCCCATTTTACAGATGAGGTCACTGAGGCACGGAGAAGTTAAGTGAATCGCCCAAGGTCCCACAACAGAGAAGTGGCGGCGTCGGGACGAGAACCCAGGTCCTTCTGACTCTCAAACCCATGCTCTATCCACCAGGCCACACAGTCCTGGCTCTGCCAGTTGCCTGTTGTGTGATCTTGGGCAAGTTGCTTAAATTCTCCGGGCCTCAGTGACCTCATCTGTAAAATGGGGATTCAATGACTGTTCTCCCTCTTACTTAGACAGTGAGCCCCATATGGGACAGAGACTGTGTCTGACCTGATTAATTCGTATCTGCCCCAGCACTTAGAACCGTGCTTGACTCACAGTAAATGCTTAAAAGATACTATTCTTCTTCTTATTATCATTACCCATTCCCCAGTCAGCCCAGACCCAGTGCCACTTCCGAATAACAGATGCAACAGAAGCGTGATTCATTTTATTATATTAGCCCTAAAGGATTCACTGAGTTTACAGCATAAATTCAGATTAATTTTTTTGATTTGACAATGTTATAAAAATTATATTGATTCTGAAATTATAATTTTAGATGGGTTCCGTCATCTGAGCCCATTAGCAGCCTTTAAATGAAGTGATCCGGCATTACAATCAATCTTATCTTCCATTATGCACTTCCTGGTGCTAAAAAGTAAGATCGATTCTAATTAACTCCATGGGTTCAGTCATATGGGCTGTTGTTATTTTTAATCTCGTTACCGCATTGGTATCACTAAACAATTTGTTCGACATTTATGGACTTGTTTCCCATCCAAAACGAATGGAGTCTTTATTGGAGAGAAGAATCCATTGTTGCGGCTACAGTAGCTCTGAGAGCCCAGGGACGTGAATATCGAAGCCGTTGTTAGAAATACGACATCGTTACCGAGACTTTCCCCATCCACTCGAGCTTCGAAAGCCTGGCAGCCTGGCGCGAAAGGAAAGAAAAGACTTACGGATACCCCTCTCCCCCTTGAAAGCCAGAACTCCAAATGGTAAATTCAGGGACAGCATACAACTGCTCGGAAGGGTTCTCCACACTGTATGTGGCGTCTGTGGGAGAAGAGCGGGCATTTAGCATCAAGGGGGGTTGAGGGGAAAGAATATAATCTCCAGTAGAGCAATGGAAGGTGTATGGGTAGAGAGGGCCAAGATTCAACTGACTCTTTTTCCTAAACAGAAAACAGGGAGACTGCACTTTTTCTGAGGTTTGGAAAAGTGGTTTTTGGTTTAGTAATCAATTGATGAGTGGTAATTACGGAGGGCTCACTGTACGTAGAGCACTGTATTAAGCTCTTAGGAGAATAAGAATCAACGGAGTTGGTAGTCATGTTCCCTACCCACAAGGAGCTTACCATATTGAGGTGGAGATCATTAGGAATTAGTACATTAGTTGATCGGGATAATAGGTGGATCTTGGATAGTTTAGGCACAAAGCTGCTTGGAGGTAGGGGATTGGACTAGGTGACCTCTTTTGGCTCCTTCCTGCTCTTAGGACTCTGGGATTCTGTTGGCCAAGCCGAGGGCACTCACCCAGCCCCAACTCAGAGACAGTATCTGGCGGCTTGTGTTTCTCTCTCACTTCACATGGATACGGTGTCTACAGTGTGGCTTTGTCTGTCAAAGGACTTGTCATTTTTCATTAGGTTTAGCAACCCCGTCTGGGACGGGATGTGCCGTTTTTCGCTTTGGTACGGAAATCATTTTCCCAAGTCTGCTCAATCCGCTGACTGTGATTCAGCCTTCTGGCCCATCTTTGGCCAAACTTCCCGGGCACACCGAGCAGCTACCGGGTTGTAGGAATCGAGACGTTGGCCGGTTTTTTCTGGGGCTGGGTCTTCCTGGCATCACGGCTTCCGCCATTCCACCTCGGACCGTCAGCTCCTTGAAGGCAGGGAACGCATCTGTATTCTTATTTCCCACAGCACTTATGTACACGTCCATAATTCATTCATTCATATAGTCATAGAGATTGAGTGCTTACTGTGCGCAGAGCACTGTACTAAGCATTTAGGAGAGTACAAAATATAACAATATAACAGACATGTTCCCTGCCCACCACGAGCTTACAGTCTAGAGGGGGAGACGGACAATACTATAATTAAATAAATTTATGCGCATAGGTGCTGTGGGTCTGAGGGAGCGGTTCAAATCCCAGTGCAAGGGAGACAGTTAATATGAGAAGGAGTGGGAACTGGTGAGAAAGCGAGGGATGGATGAGATGATTGGACTCCTCAGCTGACACTCAGCCCTTCAATCATCCAGGAAAATTCAGTTCTACTCTCCTCCTAACCTCAACCACTGGTCACCCACCATGAATCAAGATATTTCCGTGGAATTCGGTTCATTTGGGTCGCCCAAGGGCTTAGCTGAAGGTGTGCCTCGCTGAGACTTGACGCTGCATAAAACATCTGACGCAAGGCAGAGCGTACCCTCCGCCCGTACTATATCCAACTCTGGGGAAATCTTAGATCTGGTCCTCCAGCTCTCCCGTCTGAAAGAAGCGATCACTGCCTGCTTACCCCAGAATCCCCTCTGGCTTCTTTCCATCGATTTTCTCTCTCTCCATTTTTTCCACTGCCCCTCTCTCCCTGGGATGACTGTGTTTTTCAGTGCCGCCGCCCTCTTTCCCAGACCGTCACGGTCCCTGCCTCTTTCCCGAAACACAATTCCCAAACAGTGTACAAATATACGGCCCTTCGCGTTCCACGGGAACAGCTGCAAAATTGCTAATATTAGGTCTAATTTAGCTCCAATAAATTAGCGAACGTGTGGAAGCACAATGATGACAGCATAATTATAACAAAAGTCGACGTGTTGAAGTATACGGATGACAATACGTACTAATTTTAGTGAGGGAAAGAATTCCTCACGCCGAATGAAACGCAGGCGATGAACAGACGGGATTAATAGCTCAGACACATATACTTAATGTGACCAGTCACTGTAAAAACAAAAAGATAGATGAAGCTGTTCAGAATCTACTGCTAACAAGCAACGTAGTCTGAAACCATTAACTGTCAGGGGTAATAACACTCAGAGTGGTGAAGTGCAGTAAAAACAGCAGTACTTTCCTGGGGGTGATGTGCTGATATACAAGCACACACCTGTGAAGAGGGCACTAAATCTATCCTTGCATTCATTACTGTGGAGAGAGGAAAAACAACACTAATAATGTAAAGTATAAACGGAAATAGCAGACAGCAGAGAGTGACATTTGCTTGGTCCCAGTCAGCTTGTTAGCTGAAGTGGGTTTTAATTAGCTATTTTCCAGCAAGCAAACGAGCAAATTAGTGGCAGCCATAAACAAGCAGAGACAATCAGGCCCCAAGAAAGAAAGGCATGATCAGACCCTCTTTCTGCCCCTACACCCGCCTGGAAATACAAAGCTTTCATCTAAATAATTCAGCTCCCCACAAGAATCATCATCATCATCATCATCAGTGGTTTTCATTGAGCGCTCACTGTGTGCAGAGCACTGTACTAAGTGCTTGGGAGAGGACAGTACGACAGAGTTGGTAGACAAGTTACCTGCTCACGGCGAGCTTACAGTCTAGAGTGGGAGACAGATGGTGATATCAATAAATATCTGCTTTCTGGAAATGATGGGTGGGGGGGGGGAGAAGAGGGCTTCATAGACTCTGTATTTGCACCTTTGCCAGAAATGCAACAAGTAGGTGACCCACCTGTGTCATCTATCTTGTCCGGGGACACGATTGCATCGGCTCCGGCTCTTTTGAGGCTGAACTGAAAGAAGGTGGTCCAGAAATCTGTCTGCCGCCTTGTTCGAGTGTATTCAAAAATGTTTGGGAATGGCTCGTTACTAATTTTATTCAGAGGTAAAAAGAAAAAGGCATTTTGATCATCTATTGTGGGTGGGGAACACGTCTACCGACTCTGCTGTATTCTAGTCTTCCGAGAGCATCGTACAGTGCTCTGCACAAAGTAAGGGCTCAATAAATACTAATGATGATGGAACATTCTGCCCAGACTGGTATATATATACTCACAAATCCCCCGACACACCTGGGCAGAATGCACAGATACATATTTATTTACCTTTGGACATTAAAAATGACATCCTGGCTTACCCAGGCCAATGCCCTGCTTCTGATAGCGGTACCGAAGATGTTCAAGGGAGCAGTGTATGTTTTCCCTCCTCACATCCTTCTCTGTGACTAGGAATGTCCCTTCAAACATTCCTCTCACTAGCCTTCCTAACCCTCCGTGGGCAGTAATTAATAATAATTACAGTACTCGTTTAGTGCTTTCTATGTGCCGAGCACCGTTTTAAGCACTAGGTTAGATACAAGTTAATAAGGATGGACACAGTCCCTGACCCCATGGAGCTCACACTCTTAATCCCCATTTTATAGATGAGGTAACTGAGGCCCAGAGAAGTTAAGTCACTTTGCCAGGATCACAAAGCAGAGTTGTGGAGCAGTGAGGATTAGAGCCCAGGTCCTTCTGACTCCAGGCCCGGGGCCTATCCACTAATCCATACTGCTTCTTTACTCCTCAAAGAACCTTTAATTTTCCCCTTTTATAACTCATCGGGAGATCAACATCCGGCTTGATTATTTTTGGCTGGTACTGCTTCCTGTCATCACAGTCCATTCTCTCACATTTATTTTCTGGTGCCGGCGGGTGCCCTGTGGACTATCGCTACGGGATTTGGTGAAGCCCAAATGTCGATGGCTTCGATCCCATCCTCTCTCCACTTTCGTCGTTCCACACCAGAAAGGCAGATGTTCCCAGCCTATCTCCATCTAGAAATTGCTTCATCCCTTCGATCCTTTTAGTTCAGTCTCTTCTAGCTCCGTTCCGTCCCCAGAAAATTACTGGGATTGGAATTCCCTCGCAGTCACCAGGGTATCTTTCTCCCAGTGGACTGGATTTGACTTAGTGTTGAATGACCTAAAAGTCGATTGATAAATTCTGCCATTTTCCTAGGTGTATTAAAATAATAATAATAAGGATAATAATAATAATAATAATGGGGGTGGCATTTATTAAGTTCTTACTATGTTCCAGACACCGTACTAAAGGCTGAGATAGATACAAGCTAATCGGTTTGGACACAGTCCCTGTCCCATATGGGGCTCAGACTGTTAATCTCCATTATACAGGTAAGATAACTGAAGCACAGAGAAGTTACTCGTTAAATGCCATACTATGTGCTAAGCACTGTGCCACATGCTGGGGAACTTAAAAGATAATCAGGACAGACATCACCCCTGTCCCTCAGAGGGCTCCAAGAATGAGGGAGAACAGGTATTGGATCTCCATTTTATTGAGGAGACTGAGGACCAGAGAACTTAAGTGACTTACCCTAGATCACACGGGAGATAGGTGATATGTTCCTTGATGATTCACCCAAATTCTGTTTGTGGGCCCTTTGCAATGGATTGCATAGTTTTACCCGACAGTAGATAACTTCCTTTAATGTTTATATGCTACATATATATATATGTATATATATATATACATATATATATATGAACATTTACATAAGTACTGTTGGCTGGGGTGATTAATAAATACTATTACTACTTCCAAGAATTAAATACTTAAATCATCTGCCGCATTCAGAGGGAGAGTTCATGCACCCTTACCCACACAATGGAATGCATATGCTCAGTGAGATTCAATATATTTTTTTTCCCCTAGGACGAGGGCTTCTCTTTTGTTGCTAAAGTCTGCCGTAATATATTTTGATATTAGATTTTGGCAACACAGAAATTCAGTGGTTGATAATAGTCTAAGCAGAATCATGAAGCAGTATGGCCTTGGGGAAAGAGCACAGGCCTGGGAGTCAGCAGATCATGGGTTCTAATCCCGGCTCTGCCACTTGTCTGCTGTGGGACCTTGGGTAAGTCACTTTACTTCTCTTTGCCTGTTTACCTCATCTGTGAAATGGACATTAAGACTGTGAGCCCCACGTGGGACAACCTGATTATCTTGTTATCTACCCCACTGCTTAAAACAGTGCTTGGCACATAGTAAGTGCTTAACAAATACCATTATTATTATTATTATTATTATATGGGACATGGACTGTGCCCGAATTGATTATCTTGTATCTACCTCAGTACCTAATAAAGGGCCTGGCACATAGTAAACGATTAACAAATACCATACCCCCCCCCCCAAAATCAGTCTTTACTATTCCATTATGTATTGGCTGGCCTCTATTTCGTTGACTTGGAGATAAGAAGCCAGTTGCTACCAGATGTGTGGATGGTGGAGAAGTGGGATTTACTTTGGCTTGGCCTTCCATTTTTAAGGAGAAAAACCGGGATTCATATTACCGTAATCAAGATGAGGTACCTATAGGGAGGTGGGAGGGAGAGAGAGAGAATTTGAGAATACGAATGCAGGCTTCATAGATCCCATATAGCAAAGAAAGTTAAGGAGAGGCAGTGTTGCTCAGTGGAAAGAGCAATGGCCTGGGACTCAGAGGTCTTGGGTTTTAATCTTGGCACCACCACTTGGCATACACACACTCCAAGTTATATCCTGCCTTTCCATTAGAATGTAAGCTCCATGTGGGCAGGAAATGAGCCCCTTCTTTGTTCTATATTTTTCTAGTGCTTAGCGCAGGGCACTACACCCAGTGGATGCTCAGTGAATATCAATACAAGCTCTACGAGCCCCCCTCTCAGGGCCGCACCTGGAGAGTTTCCAGTACTCTTTCGGTCTTGGCTCCGGGAGGGAGAGTCAAGCAGAGGCCTAGCCATTCCATTCCTAGCTTGGGCAGTGCGTAGCAAGTGCAAGAAAATCTGCTACAAGTCAAAACTCACCTGTGCTGGGCAGCAGCGGCACGGGAGAGAGTCGAGGGTGGAGACTCAAGTTGACTGCGCAGAAGTCACTTCTGTATTTTTACCAAGAAAACTCTCTGGATCCACTACCGGAACGATTGCAGATGGAGAGTGGGGCGTCCTGGGAGAGATGTGTCCGTGGCGTCGCTACGGGTCGGAGACGACTCGATGGCATAAGACAAGACCATTACAAGTGGTGTGCCCATTGTCATGCCCAGAGAAGCAGCTGGGCTTCAGGTGTTAATATCTTCCCCACAGGGTGAGTGGTTCTGGGGGCCTAGGGTAGGTATTCCCAGATCAGGAAATGGCTGGACCATCAGCTCATCACTATCATCATCGTCAGTAGTATTTATTGAGTTTTTACTATGTGCAGAGCACTGAAGTAAGTGCTTGGGAGAGTATAATACAACAGAGTCCGTGTTCCCCGCCCACAGGGTGCTTCCAGTCTAGAGGATTCCTGATATCATCCAACTCTCCCTCCATCCTGTTTCCCATGGCTCCAGACACTTTTTCCAGGGACAGTTTGGCTCTTTTGACCTGTCCAGTAAAGATGAGGCAGTAGCTCTCACTATCAAACCCAAGGCTGATGACAGTGACTGTGGTATTTGTTGACCACCTGCTATGTGCCGAGCACTCTACTAAGTGCTGAAGTAGATACGGAATATGCGGATCAGTCACAGATCCTGTCCCAGTCTAAGCAGGAGGAAGGTCAGGTGGGGAAGCTGAATGGCCTTGTGGATAAAGCATGGACCTGGGACTCAGAAGGACCTGGCTTCTAATCCCTGATCCACCACATGCCTGCTGAATGACCTTGGGCAAGTCAGTTCATTTCTCTGCACCGCAGTACCTCATCTGTAAAATGGGGACTAAGTCTGTAAGCCCCATGTGGACCAGGGACCGTGTCCCACCTGACAACCTTGTATCTACCCCAGAGCTTAGTTCAGTGCCTGGCGCAGAGTGCTCGACAGATATCATTAAAAAAATAGGATTGATTCCTCATTTTACAAGTGAGTTAGCTGAGGCACAGAGAAGTGCAGTGACTTGCCTAAGGTCACAGGGCAGGTATATGGAGGATCAGGATTAGAACCCAGATCCTCTGACTCCCAGTCCCGTTCTCATTCCGCTAGGCCCCGCCGCTTCTCCTTTGGCCGATCATCCCACCCAATCCCATTTTCATTCCCATAACGCATCCCTTTCCAGAAGTCGGAAACTGCCGCCCTCGGGATCCCTCCAAGCCCCCGGGAAGTGGTCCGTAGTCCAGGAAGTGAGGAAATCCTGGATTTTAAAATGCCTGAAAGATGAAGTCACCGTTGGACAATGATGGCCTTGGTCCGTAGAGAATGACCGATTCGGAGAGAGCTCGGGCCTACCAACCGGCCCTTACCCCACGCCACGTCCGGCTGGTCTTGGAGTGGACACTGATTTTCCCAGTCCTGTATCCGTTACCTCTCGTAACAGCTGGCCAATTCAGGGCCGTCAGCATTTAATATCTGTAAGCAACGAGAAGCGGTAACGGATAGCCAAGGGCCTTCGCGGAAAGTGCTTGGCATTACCCTAGCTTGGCAAGGGAGATAATGTTGATAGGATTTGGAGCAAATTTCGCCCCTACCAGCCCAGTCGCACACATCTGATGCTCTCCGCGAGGTTTTCCGAAGGCCTAGCAGTGGGATTACTATCTTGTCTGCATGCTCACTCCAGCGTTCTGGACGAAAATCAGGTCATGCCAAATCCTTTCCAAACGTCCTCCCTTAGAGAATGTGTTGTGACGACCGTCTGTGGATAGAAACTCTTTGGTGGTTTCACTAATTTTCCTCCCACCGGTGGCCAGGACGTCTATTTCGATTTATGAAGCCAGAGCTCGGCTAAGCAGTGTGCTGGTGAGGCAGGAGAATGTCAAAACTCTCCCATCTCTCTCACCCTTTCTCCAAAGGCTCAGCTTTGATTTTTCCAAAATCTGGATCCCCTCAACTGGAGGATCTCGATGTGTTTGAGTTTAGATGTTTGTGCACCGATCGATACGGTAAACGTCCACACGTCAGACTCCAGTGTTTCAGAAATTACTCAAGCTTCAGTGGTTTTGTTCCAAAATCCAGAAAGCAGCGTGGCTCAGTGGAAAGAGCATGGGCTTGGGAGTCAGAGGTTATGAGTTTGAATCCCTGCTCTGCCACTTGTCAGCTGCGTGACTGTGGGCAAGTCACTTAACTTCTCTGTGCCTCAATTACCTCCTCTGTAAAATGGGGATTAACTGTGAGCCTCACGTGGGACAACCTGATTACCCTGTATCTACCCCAGCGCTTAGAACAGTGCTGTGCACCTAGTAAGCGCTTAACAAATACCAACATTATTATTCTAGGGATGCTGAATCATCATGTAGATTTGATAACTAATTTGGCGCCATCTGCATCTTCTTTTTACTCATTTTCATTCCAAAGCCTAGAAGATCCCAGATCTTCGTATCGTGTGCTTCAACTTGAGTGTAATTCAAAGACTTTGAATTGCATCTCCCATGTTCTAGATGTCATTAAAGATGAGGAAATGGAGCTCACTGAATATTTATCATACCATCAGTAATGACTCCTCTGCCAATATACACTATTATGTAATGACATAATGGTGGTGTTATTTTCCTAACTGGTATTGTATACCCTGAAGGCCTTAAGGTTAGCTAGACTCCAAAGATACTCTTTCTACCTGTTATTCGGGTCTACTAGGCATTGTTATTATGTAATTAGGTGTTCTTTAAAGATGATCTCTGAGACCCAGTAGATTAGAATGGCTCCGGCGAAGCACTTTTCGGGTCTGTTATGTAATTACATAATTAATTCCATGTAGTAAAATGATTAACAAAAACTCTCAGAAAAAAAAGTGTGCAGTGAGCATGAAGCTCTGACAGTGCTGCCTGCAAATTGGTTGAAAGAAGAGGTGAGCTGTGGCTGATAAGGCTAATAATGATAATTTTGGTATTTGTGAAGTGCTTACCATGTGCCAAGCACAGTACTAAGCGCTGAAGTTGATACGAGGTAGTCAAATCAGACACAGGGCTCCCCATCTAAGTAAGAGGGAGAACAGATATCGAATCCCCATTTTACAGGTAAGGAAACTGAGGCCCAGAAAACCGAAGTGACTATTCTATAGGATTTGTTAGGCGCTCACTATGTGCCAGGAACTGTTCTAAGCACTTGGGTAGGTGCAAGTCAAGTGACTTGTTTGAGGTTACATGATGACTTCCAATCCCTCAATTAAACCATCCTGCCTAGCTCTACTCATTGGGCCTCGATCTCATCTGTCTCACTGCAGACCCCTTGTCCGTGGCCTCCCTCTATTCTGGAACTCCCTCCCTCTCCATATCTGACGGCCCATCGCCCTCCCCACCTTCAAAGTCACTAAACGTCGTTGTGCCTTAGTTTCCTCCACTGTACGATGGGGAGTGCCTTGTCTCCCTCCTACTTTAGACTTTGAGCCCCACGTGGGACAGACACTGTGTCTGACCTAATTCCAGCTCTCACAACAGTGTTCGACACCTTAAAAGTGCTTAACAAATACCATAAAATGAAAAAACACACAACAATCTGTAAAATGGGCATTCAGGACCTGTTCTCTCTCCCACTCGACTGTCAGTTCCATGTGAAACAGTGGCTGTGTCCGATCAGATTATCCTGTGTCTACCCCAGTGCTTGGCACATAGTAAAAAATATCATTATTTTTATGCGGTTGGCTTGTTCCCACACAGACCTGACGGCTCAGACGGAGGCCTCCACGAGTGAGAGAGAAAAGGATTATGGAAAGGGCTTTAATGGGGAAAAACACGGGTTCCCTCACCGTACTGAGAGCGATACAAGCCTCAGTTACTTTTCCAGGCCACCACTATGAAAAAGCACAGAGAAATGCCACTGCTCTTGGCCACGTGCACCCTGGCTCTGAACGTCAGTATGCATAGAAGCATGTAAATCATGTTGATGCGGAGCCCTTCCAATCACACAGAAATGTGATCAACTCTTGCAATATCTCCGTCTGACAAGGCGTGAGATGTACCAATTCTTGCGTTTATTCAATCACTTATATTCATTGAGAGACTTCTGTGTGCAGTGCTTTTTTACAAACCCATGGAGAGCAGTCCACTCTCCTAAACCCTTAGGAAGTACAAAAGCATAAGACCTGTTCCCTGCCTACGAGGAGCTCACACTCTGAGAAGGAATTTCTACTTTCATCTGTAAGTGGAGGAAAGGTCAGATCCTGGGCATCAACTGCTCCCTACTCTCCTTCATCAGGATAATTCTGGTTTAAGATGTGTTCACCTAATAGGAAGTATGGTATTGGTTAAGCATTTACTATATACCAGTTTCTGGTGGGTGTCTTAAGCCTGGTGCTTTTTACTTTAAAGTCGCCCATGGCAGCTACGGTCTAATGCTTCCCCTTGGAAGCATTAATGAGAGGCTAATGGACTATAATAGGAGGGAGCGTGGCCTATGGAAAGAGCACGGGCTTGAGAGCCAGAAGGCCTGGGTTCCAATTCTGGCTCCTCCATGTACCTGCTGAATGGCCTTGGGAGAGTCATTTGACTACTCCGTGCCTCGCATCCCTCATCTGCGGAATGAGGATTCAGTACCTGTCCTCTCTCCTCCTTAGATTGTGAGCCCCATCTGGGACCTAATCTACCCCAGGGTTTAGTACAGTGCTTGGCATAGAGTTAGCACTTAACAAATATCAAAATTAATACTAACATCTGATCCCTGGGAGTCAGAAGGATCTGGGTTCTAATTCCGGCTCTGCCGCTTGTCTGCCGTGTGACCTTGGGCAAGTCACTTCACTGTTCCGTACCTCAGTTCCCTCATTTGTAAAATGGGGATTAAGATTGCGTCCAACTAGATTATCTCATATCTACCCCAGAGTTTAGAACAGTGCCTGACACATAGCAAGCACTTAACAAATTACTATTAAAAGTTATCATTACTATTATTATTACCATCCCCCTGGCTATATGCTACCTCTTTGCCCCTTTACAGAATTCTTGAGGTTCCATTAGATCCTTACTTCCTTCTTTCAGGAAAAGTACAGGAGTCATAAAGGGAAAAGTCTATTGGTCATCTTATAAATTCTATGAGCGGAGTACGTATCAGTGAGTTTTTTTCTGAAATACTTTGCGCCCTGATTCTTCCAGATTGCTGAAAGCTGTTCATTTGAACCTGAGCAGACGTGGATTCCTGGCTATGTCAGTGTGGGCTTGAACAAGCCTCCTGGTTGGTCCAGTCATCTGCTTGATTGACAGCTGCCGCCTAAAAGGTCACTCTATTGCCCCCTTCACGGCTGGGTTCTGAGGACCTATAGTATTTACCGAGGGCCCACTCTGTGGCGAGCATTGTGCTAGGCTCTTGAGAGTACAATAGAGCTAGTAGACATGATTCTTGACCTCCAGAGACTTCAAATCTTAAGTTCCCCCTGGGGCAACAGCAAGGTCCTGGGAAACCTTCAAGTGCTCTCTGTCACTCAAGAGTCTCCCTGGGCATCAAGACTCAGGGTAGGGCTAGGGGATCATGCCTCCACTCACGTGACCTCAGACAACCTCAGGGATCTTCCCAAAGACAGTGGCAGGGGGAGTTTTCCCCCGTGGGGATTTAAAAATGAACATTTCTAGCAAAAAATCCCAAAGCCCAACCCCTCCACCCCATGGTGGAGAAAATATTCTGTGCCACTCATAGCCGAGCCTCAGGAAAGTGTCAGGTGAAACCGTTGGCCTGGGAAGCAGAAACCGGCTGCTGAGTCTTAATAACCCGGTGAACAATTTTCCAACATACAGCTGCTTCCTTGGCGTATCCAAGGACTCGATCCTGACTCACTCTTGCCTCAAAAAAAAAAAAGTTCCCATCTCTGCGGCCCTGGCGCATCCACGGAAAACTCATCTCCTTCCCCAGGCCGATGCATCCTTCTCGATCCATCATAACCCAACCACCCGTTCACTGGTTCTTCGACAGGACGAGATGACTGCCCAGTTATTAAACTGCGAAGAGAAGTTCCTCGGGCACCCGTCCCGGTGATGGAAACAGCCCCTTCCTCTGACCTTTGCCGGTTCAAGGTCGGTGATGAGACAGGGCGAGCCGGGGGAGAAGCCTGTGCCGCCTCTATTAACATGAACGGCAGGCGCATCACCTGTCAATTAGTACGGGTAAACTGGAGAGGGCTGATTACTGGGGACATGGCAAAGCGGGCTGCCATTCCTTCCCTCCCCTCCCACTCCCTGCTGCATTTTAATTAGCTCCGGTCCCTCGACTCTTTGTTCGGGGCTTCATTACTGCCATCTTTGAGAAGCCCAAGAAAGCCTTTTTTTTTTCCATTTCACCGCGTTAATTAGAAGAAACGTCGAACATCCCGGCTTAAAATTTGAACGTGTTCAGAGGACTCGATGGAGTGACGCTACCTCAGCCAGAGTCAGAGAGGCGGTGGGGGGAGAGGAGGTGGGACTGGGCAGATCATCCTCTAGACTGTAAGCTCACTGTAGGCAGGGAACGTTTCTATCAAGTCTGTTTCGCATTATACTCTCCCAAGCACTTAGTACAGTGCTCTGCACATAGTAAGCGCTCAATAAATGCCATCGATGGATTGTTGTGTTTCTCTCTCCCCCTCTAGACTGTAAGCTCCTCATGGGCAGGGAAGGTGTCCACCAATTCTGTTTTGCATGAACCCTCCCAAGCCTTTAGAACAGTGCTCTGCACACAATAAGTGCTTAAGAAATATGGGTGATTGACTAATTAAGCACTCAATAAATAACATTAATTTATTGATCGATAAAGAGTGCTTATTGTGTGCTGAACACTGGGCTAAATAAAAGATGGTTCTATTAAACACAGTCTCCGCCCCCCATCCCACAAAGGACTTAGAGTCTAGAGAGAGACAGGGCAGGGAACCTACCCTGACTTTATAGATGGGGAAACTGCAGCCCAGAGAGGTTAAGTGGCTTAGTCAAGGTCACACAGCAGGCCAGTGGTGAAGCTGGGATTAGAACCCCAATGTCTGGACCTTCAGGACCCCAGGGCTTTTAAGAGGCACGTGAGGGAATAGTGGAGAGGGGGTTAATAAGGACAGCCCTCTCCCCGGTAATCGTTCCCCATTTGGACCTTTCTTCCCCAAGCCCCTCTCCGCCACATTTTCCGCTAAAGCCAGGACCCCAGCAGGACAGACCCTGCCTCCCCGTGCCATTTCCAATAACCCCCTCCATTTTTCCTTGTCCAATCTCCCACCAAGCAGGAGAGAGGGGAAAGGGGATTCCCAGCAGAGATGAGCAGGTCCCTCCTGTCCCCAGGCAAAACTAATAATAGTTGCCATCTTTGTTAAGTGCTATGTGCCAAGCACTGAGCTAAGCTGGGTTAGATACAACGCGATCAGATCAGACACAGTCCCTAAATAATAATAATGATGATGATGGTATTTGTTAAGCGCTTACTATGTGCAAAGCATTGTTCTAATCGCCGGATCCCATGGGGTTCACATTCTAAGGAGGAGGGAGAACAGGTATTGAATTCCCGTTTTCCAGATGAGGAAACGGGAGCACAGAAAAGTTCATTCATTTGTTCAATCGTATTTATAGAGCGCTTACTGTGTGCCAAGCACTTGAAGTTGTGACTTGACTGAGGTCACGCAGATGATAAGTGGCAAAGACGGGATTAACTTCCTTCTCCCTCCTTTTCGATGGTTGCACTGTCCTCCCAACTAGTGTCCGCATCCCTCCACCTGACACACATTCCCTCTACCCAGCAGGGATGCTGATGACACTGCCCTTTCCCTTTCCCTCTGGGAATGGGGATCCATGGCTGTGGGCAAACTTGTGAGACGTTCACCAGAGCTCCCAGGGAGGAATTCTCCGTCTCCCACTCCCCAACACCAGGCCATTTCTTTAAGAATGAATCCCTTGATCAGAGTGAAAGTGGGGCCAGATAAGAGGCGGTGACACTCAAACCACACAATTTAGCTCCTGACTAGCCATTCTCATATGAGATTTGGGGAAGAGGACGTTTAAACCATAGTGTAAAATGAGATCTCTCCAGGAAAACCAAGAGTCGATCATTCAGGAAAAGCTTGATCATTAAAACGTCTTTAAATTCTTTCTTGAATGGGGAGGATTTGCTTTGTTGATCGTAAGTGAGGATGTGACATTCTTGCACGTTGAATCCAGGCTGAATTTAAATGGCGGTGACAATGGACTTAGGGCCGGTCTTCAGGAGGAATTCTTCAAACACTGTCACTGGTTTTAAAACTTCTTGGAGTACAAATGTTCATCTTCCTCGTGTATTCCTGTAACATTGAGTTGCCCCGTATAAATTTTCTCTTATCTAGAGGAACAACCTTCGAGATAAGCCCCTCGTGGTTCAGCTTTTAAAGATATACTCCTACAATGACCTCGAAACATTTCGAGTGTATTTCTCGCCCCTTCAAACATCACAGTCTTGAGGAGGGAAGGATATTTGGAAGGTGAATGTGAGTGTGCGGACGTTTGTGAGTGTGTGTTCGTGTGTAAGGCCAGATTGCCCTCTGGTGGCATCATTCGAGCTTGAAGGATGTTACAAAGCTTTTGCAGCGAAAAACTGAAAGAGGTGAAGAGCGGAGCGGAAGGAAAAAGAGGAAAAGTAAAAGAAATAGAAAGAAAGGGACTGAACTGAAGAGGCAAAGCAAAGAAAGGATGAGGAGCAGAAGATGGAAGGAAGAAAGAAATAGGAAGAGAAGTTCCTGAGCTGGTGTTATTTAGAGAGGAGCGGAGACATAGGATGAGAGAGGAAGGAAGGAAGGAAGAGGAGAGAAGCAATCTGGCCTTGTGGAAAAAGTACAGGAGAGGAAGTCAGGAGTCCTAGATTCTAATCCCAACTCTGCCCTTTTATTTTGGGTGACCTTGGTCAAGCCATTTAACTTCTTGGGGCCACATTTCCTCGTTGTGAAATCGAGATTAAAGACCTGTTCTCCCTCCCTCTTTAACTGTGAGCCCCATGTGGGACAGGAATTATGCCTTATTGGTTGAATTGTATCTATCCTAATGCTTAACACCTAATAAGTGCTTAACAAATGCCCCAGTTATTGTTGTGAAGAAAAACAAATCCAGTTCATGCCACCATGCCAACAGCCCTTGACTTTTTTCACAAGCAGAAGCTCAGGCCAAATTTATTTTAATTGGCTTCTTGAGAAGTATCGATCTTTTCCGCTAGACTGTAAACTTCCCGAATGCAGGGATCAAATGGACCAACTACTGTCTTCTCCCAAGTGGTCTAATACAGTGCTGAGCACAGAGTAAACGTTTCCTGAATATTACTGGTTGCTTGATGGATTAACAGTGATCACTCTCCCCACCTTCAAAACCTTATTCCGAGCACACCTCTCGGAGGCCTTCCCCAACTAAGCCCTCATTTCCTCTTTTCCCACTCCTTCCGTCACCCTTAAACTTGGATTTGTACCCTTTAATTCATCCTTCAGCCCTACAGCGCTTACGTACCCATCCGTGATTTGCTTATTTACATTAATTCCTGTCTCCCCCTCTAGACTGTAAGGTCTTTGTGGGCAGGGAATTTGTCTTCACACAGTGGTCTGCACACAGTAAGAGCTCAATAAATACCACTGTTTGATTTATTGATTGGGAAGTAGCAAACAGGCTGATACAGAGGGTTGGACTTTACTATTACAAATGTTCTTCTGCTTCTCCTCAGAAAGTTCATGAGCAGGGCACTATCTTTAGAATGAACTCTGCCCCGGAGAATTTAATGAAACCGCCCTGGAGTTTTAGAGAACTCTCATCACCCCCTCATAAACAGATAGGCAGGACGTTCATTAGAGGAGCAGCATGGACTGGTGGCAAGAGCACGGGCTTAGGAGTCAGAGGACGTGGGTTCTAATCCCGGCTCCGCCACTTGTCTGCTGTGTGACCTTGGGCAAGTCGCTTCGCCTCAGTTACCTCATCTGTAATGGGGATTAAGACTGTGAGCCCCACGTGGGACAATCTGCTTAGCTTTTATCTACCCCAGTACTTAGAACAGTGCTTGGCACGAAGAGCTTAACAAGTACTATGATTATTATTCACTCGTGGCACCCGTCAACCTGGTGTCACATTTAGGACTGAATCCCACCCAAAGTCCCAGTGAACTGGTGGTTTTGGGGTTCGAAAGGGAGGCTCATTTCCCCCAGGGAGACAGCTCTCGCTCTCCATCAGTATCTATCAGCTTCCCAGGTCAAAGTTGGGCTGGGATTCTCAGAGACATTTGCTGCTTCCTTTCAGCCCCTGAAACAGACACAATGGTCTCCGGCCTGTTTGATCGGCAAACAGTTTTGATCTGCAAACAATGGCTACTCCTGCTGCAAGGTTTAGAGCAGCTTTAAGTGTTTGTTCAAGGGATATTTTGGAAAGAGACAAAATTAATTAGGCTAATGGCAAGCTAAGTCTTCGTTCCCTGCCAAGTCCTGTTGAAAGGAGAACAGGCTTGGGAATGACTTAGGACTTTCTGGTCACATTCGCAAGCTTCCAAGGGCCTCTGAAGGCATCCATGGAAGAAAAGAACTGGATGAAAGCTGAGAGGATGAGACTCCCCCTTGGAAACAGGCCACCGCTGAAAGGCCAAAATTCAGTTGCAGTCCTCGCTCGCTCCATTAAAATGAGACGGGAAATTTGGGATCTGATTGGAAATTAAGGGGAAACAGCCATCCGGTTTTATACCCAACAGTCAGGCTTTCAGCCGCTCTGCCCCCGTCCGGTACGGATATGGCAATCAGTCCATCAATCACTGGTATTTATCGAGCGCTTACCTCGATTCTCATCCTAGTTTCTCCACTTGCCTCTTGTGACCTTGGCCAATCGCTTAACCTCTCTAGACCTCAGTAGATTTATCTGTAGAATGGGGATTCAGTATCTGTTCTCCCTCCAACTTAGATCATGGGGCAGGGACTGTGTCCGGTCTGCTTACAACGTACCAGCCTATTGCTTAGTAAAGTGCTTGGCACATAGCAAGTGCTTAACAAAGGCCACAGTTATTATTATTTCTGCCACTGGAAACCCCAATCCCAAGGGAGATTTCCCTGCTGACAGCAAACTCAGAGGAAGAACAGAAATAGGTCAGTGTCAGGAAGAAGACTCCTACGGTTATTTGTAAAAAAGTATGTCTGCCATATGTCCTGAGCTCTTTTGACAACCAGATGGGAAACACTTCAGAAACATCTAGATTAACAGGGACTCGGTAATCTGGGGGCGGCATGATTTGGGTTGTTACAGGGGAAAATGAGAAGCGAGAGCCCAATATTGGTTCTTCAGGCCCGAAATCCATCCTCCTGTTCAAGCTAATCTGAAAGTAGACTTCCATACCTCAGCCTGTGGGTGGAATTCTCAACAAAGTTTTTCATCTCCTCCTCACTGCTGACTGCTTGCTAACACTGTCAACGTTGCGGTGCGAGATTTTTTCCCCTTTAAAGGTTTTTATAGCTATCTGGGATGTGTTGAATTCACATTCTTTTTTTTTTAAGCAAAATTGCAACTTTACACACTGAAGAAACCATCATCTTGTGACCAGAGACTGCACAGTGCCTGAGGTTGGAAAATACTATTTATTTTGGTAATGGCTTTTCACGAACAAATCAAATGAAGTGAGATGTTTCTGAAAATTTGATAATTCATCACGAAAGCTGTTTCCCATCTTGTATTCATCAGTTCCACGACCTGCCATGGTTGGGAATTATGTCCTGGCTCCAGAAATAAATAGATGCAAACACACCCCCACCCCCACACACATTCAAACACACGCAATCACTCGTACATAGATACACTCGTGTACGTACACACACCCACGCACGCACACTCTCTTTTCTCCCTTCCACCACCTCAAGTTCTGGCCTTGTCTACAGAGCAGCTAATTTATTGGCCAAATTGGTCGTTTTGGGGTACAGGCTGCCCTCGCTTAGAAAAGTAATTCTGCATATCAAACAACTTCCCATCATCTAACATTCGGCTATAATTGAAGTCAAGTATCCACCCTCTTCCCCCTACACCCCGCTCCACGGGAGAGCTCTTACATCTCCAGATTCCCTCATTTGCCTGCAGGGTCTCGTTCTGTGCTTCTGGGAGCGGATCCCAAAGCCCCAGAGTGTAGTGGCTTTGACTGGGGACCAATTCCAGTCCAAGGGCTTTCAGGTTTTGTTGTAACTGGCCCCTGAAGTCTCAACTTTTTGCCAAGTATCCCTCTCGCTCTCTCTCCACACACCTCCCTCTTGCCCACTCCCTCCACTTCGTCAAAATTTAAGCACTTACTATTTGCCAAGCACTGTGCTAGGGGCTGGAGTTGATTTAAAATAACCAGATTAGACATGCTAAAGAGGAGGAGAACAGGTATCGAATCCCCATTTCACAGACGAGGGAACGGAGGCACGGAGTAGTGAAATGACTCGCTTGAGGTTACACAGCAGACCGGTGCCGGAGCCAGAATTAAGTCATTAGCTCAGGGTGAATTCGTACCGGACCAGACCACCGGCTCTTCCCCGAGGGAGGGAATCTGCCCCATCCCCAGGCCACCAGGACACCCATCAGCCCCGGCTGCGGCCCGCAGCAGGGCGAGAACGACGTTTACAAAGTCGGGCTGGCCGCAGCTGTGGGAACCCTTGGACTGAGCCATGAGGGGCCTGAAACTCTGGTCCTTCTACCCACAACGCCCTACTGCTCTTGTCGTCTTCGTCGTCACCTTTGTCTCCAATTTTTACGTCTATTACCAACCCTCTCCCCCTCCTTATGCTTAGATTGGAGGCCCCTTGGGAGCCAGAGACCGAATCCATATCTCCTCCGGATGTTTTCCTCAGGGCTTAGTGCAGCGTGTTGAACACAGTGGGCGCTTAATAGATATCACCGCTACTACAAGACGAGGTGGGGAGGGAGGAGGTGATGGAGGGATGGAGGAGTCGGTAGGAATCAGAGCGGCCCCGATTTCAGCCCTGACTGCCGATCCTACACCCGACACCTTGAGCCGAGGTCTTCGTCGGTGGAGCTGAAGTGGGCGAACAGTGAGCCGGTGGCATAGCCCATAATAGGTTTGCAGTAGCACTTAATTAAAATGAAGTATGATACCCTGAGTTCTCTGCCAAACTGTTTGCAGGCAGAGCTGTTAATGGGCAGAGCTAATGAAGCTCAGGAAGTACATTTGCCTTCTCTCCCTTCCAAAAGGTTCGGGTATTTACTGCTCACCCCAAACGTATTTAAACTTAGGTGATTTAACGTAGCCATTTATCCTGATTCTCCTTGGATGAGCTAGTTACTGTTCCTTGACAAAGTAGTTACAAAGTAAGAGCATGGTCTTGGGAGTCGGGGGCCTGGGTTCTAATCCCGGCTCTGCCACTCGCCTGTTGTGTGGCCTTGGATAGGTCACTTCACTTCTCTGAGCCTCAGTTTCCTCATCTGTAAAATGGGGATTCAACACTGTGTCCGACCTGATTATCTACCCCAGCGCTTAGTACAGTGTTTGACCCACAGTAAGTGCTTAACAGAATGCCGCAACTTTTGGGAAGGTCTGGGTTATGATTACTATTATTACCGTATTTGTTAAACACTTAGTATGTGTCAAGCACTGTTCTAAGCGCTGGGGTATATACAAGTAATCAAGTTGGACAGAGTCCCTGTTCCACACGAGGCTCACAGTCTACGTAGGAGGGGGAACAAGTGTGGAATCCCCTTCCTGCAGTTGAGGAAACTGAGGCACTGAAAAACTAAGTGTCTTGCCCAAGGTCACAATGGCAAGCAATTGTCAGAGCCGGGATATCATTTACAAGTGAGCTGATTCTTTTGAATGTATATATAACATTTAAATGAATTTTCCGTGGGAGGAATAGTCTGATTTAATAACTGGGAAATGTTTAGGTTCATTTGCAAAGCTGGCCAGAACATCGCGATTACCTTGTATCTACCCCAGTGCTTAGTGCAGTGCCTGGCACGTAGCATGCGCTTAGCAAATACCACTGGGAAAAAAAATATGTCCTTTCTCAGCACAGATGTATCTTGTAGTCTTTAAAGTCCCATTAGTCATCACTGGTTGCAGTGCACTGTGCTAAACACTAAGAGCAAAACCAAATAACACATTCCCTACCTCAAAAGGAGCTTCCATCCCGATTCTGTCCCTTGCCCAGCTGTATGACCTTGGGTAAGTCACTTGATTTCTCTGTACCCCTGTTTCCCCATCTGTAAAATGGGTATTCAATATTGAATACCTGTTCTCTCCTAGACTGTGAGGCCTATGTGAGACCTGATTAATTCAGCGTGCGGTGAGCGCTTAAATACCACCATTATCATTGTTATTATTATTATTATTATCCCTATTATTTCAGCGTAACAGACTGGACTTGGCGCTCCGAGATTGTTTTAGGAAAATGGCCCCTAACAGCCTTAGGAAGAATTATTTGATTGTGAAAGTCCGCTTTGCTCTGTCCCTCAAATTACATCTGTATCAAGCAGCCTGATCTTATTAAAGATAACTGAAATGGGATTTTTAAAGAGTGTCTGCAGAGGTATTTGAAGAACCGGCAGCAATTGGAAGAGGAGTCAATACCTCAAATAAGTCTTGGGGTTGTTGCTGTTTAAACTTTAACAAAGACACTTAGAGAATACAACTTGACATTGCGGTGATAGCGGATTGTTTTAAGAGTCGTCTCTACGATGGATGAACTGTCCTTAAGGAAAGGGCCTCTGTCTGAACAGGGGAAAATGACTGTGACCTGAAGAGCAGAAATATCTGATGATAATAATAATTATTGTTATGGTATTTCTTAAGTGCTTACTACGTGCCAGATACTGTACTAAGCTCTGGGGTGGATTCAAGCAAATCGGATTGGACTCAGATCCCGTCCCCCTTGGGGCTCCCAGTCTTAATCTCCATTTTTCAGATGAGATAACTGAGGCACAGAGAAGTAAAGCGACTTGCACGAGGTCAAACAGCGGAGAGATCAGTGGCGGAGCCGGGATCAGAACTCAGGTACCTCTGACTCCTAGGCCCGTGCTCTATCCACTAGGCCACGCCGCTTTTCTTTATCATCAAACTTTATTTTAGTACGAGATGTAAGCCTGTGATCCCTGATGTCCGACACCTGAGCACACAGCAGGCAAGTTTTTTGAAAGTCCAAAAGGCAGTCTTTCTTCACACGGTCTTTGAAGATCAAAAACGTTCAAAGCCATGGAACAGAGAAAATGTCTGGTGGCAGAACACCCACCCGTAAGAACCTGGGGAACCCTTGAAGTTTTCCTTAGCTCCTTTTCAAGAAGTGGGATACTGAATAATATCAATCAATCGGTGGTATTAAGTGCTTACTTTTTTTCCCTCATGGAAATAGTTGAGTGCTTACTATGTGCCTGGAAATGTACTGAGCGCCGGGGTAGTTACAAGGTAAACAGATTGGACACAGACCATGTCCCACTTGGGGCTCACAGTCTTAATCCCCATTTTTCAGAAGCAGAAACTGAGGCGCAGAGAAGTAAAGTAAGTTGCCCAAGGTCACTCAGCAGACAAGGGGCGGAGCCAGGAAAAGAACAGACAAAGTCCCTGTTCCACACGGGACTCACAGTCAAGGAGAAAGGGAGAAGAGGTTTGTGATCCCCTTTTTACGGTGAGAAAATGGGGGCTCAGAGGGGTTAGGTGATTTACCCAAGGTCACACAGCAGGCCAGTAGCAGAGCTGGGATTAGAACCCAGGCCTCCTGATCCCAAATCCTGTGCTCGTTCCACCAGGTCAAACTGCCTTCCTGAGCTCCTTATGACTGATTTCCAAGGTCAGATGACACTGTTCTTAGGAGTAGCCTGTACATGTGAATATTAGGTCCTCTGACTATAATCCACACTACTTTTCTTACCATATAGATGTGATTTGGGGTCTGCCTACCCCACTCCACCCCATTAGAATGTTCCTTGAAGACAGAGACCATGCCTTTTAATAATTATGGAATTGGATCATCACTTTCTATGCGCTCTATCTATGTGGCTATACTGCAATAAGATGAGACACAGTCTCTGTCCCCCATGGGGCTCACAGTCTAAGGGGGAGAATGGGTCTTTAATCCCATTTTGCAGATGAGAAAACTGAAACAAAGGCAAGTTCAGTGACTTGTCCAAGGTCACACAGCAGGCAAGTGGGGGAGCGGGGATTAGAACTCCTAATTCCCAGCCGCGAGCCCTTTCCACTGTTATTGTCTGCTCTCCGGCGTCTCGACTGGTGCTTGTGCCCACAGCGAGACATCAAAAAATGCTGATGAATGAAGGAAAAAGTCATTCTCAATTGGTGCCTGTTTCACACCTGCTATTCCTTTCTGGTTGTCTTAACCCCCTGCTCCTTGACACAGCGAGAGTAGTTCGCTGTCGGCGGTTAACGTTTTCTAACTTTCAGCCATCCCAGTGATTTTTACCGCTCTGAGTGCAGGGAACTTCCAGTTATGGGTTTTCTCTGGCTGCAAATAGGCTTAATCCATCACCGGAAACCTTGGCAAGGATCATGAGGCCGCTCTGAGCAGCGCTGATTTACAGTAGAAGGGAAAAAATGATAGCGCGGAGGAAGAAATATTAAAATAAAGTGCAATCGTGCTTCTCTTTAAAAATGGTTCCAGCCAACAGAGTCGCAACATAATGCTGGCCTGAACCCAGACAACTGCACCTGCACCGATCCCGGGGGTAAGTGTGACGGTCTTGTTAAGCGCTTACTATGCGTCAAGCACTGTTCTAAGCGCTGAGGTAGGTTCAAGCTAATCAGGTTGGACACTATCCCACTTGGGGCTCACAGTCTTCAAACCCATTTTACAGTTGAGGGAACTGAGGCCCAGAGAAGTGAAGTAACTTGCACGCAGCAGAGGTGGCAGAGCCGGCATTAGAACCCAGGTCCTTCTGACTCCCAGGCCCGGGCTCTACCCGCTAGGCCACAACCCTGCTTGTGCCTCAAGTCACTAACAGGAACTCAGGAAATCTGAATCCCATTCCCTAGCTTCCCCTCCATTCTTAAAGTGACTGGAACCTCAGTCAAATCATTTCACCTCTCTAGGCCTCTGTTTACCCATTAGCGGAATTAGTTTAATGACCAACTCTACAGAAGTGATGCAAGCCTTAATTAATTAGGCCTCATAAGCGTTTTGAAACCCAGGCATGAAAAGTGCTCACAGTGTATGAGCAAAACAGCAGATATGTAGTTTTGTCTGATCCAGACTTGCTCTCACTTTGCCTCAGCTTTGATCCGGGTCCTATTTAATCTACCGGCAAAATCTCTCCCGTAGCAAGCAGGACCCTGGAAGCTGAATCTATTCGTTCCATCTGCTCTTTCTACTTTTCTACTGCTTCATTGTCTCCACGGCACAACAGTAGCCCATCTGACTGAAGATCAGACGTTTGCGGGTTCAAATCACTTCAGAGTCAGGATAGATTTTTCTCCCCCTCTGGTCTATAAAGTCCCTATGGGCAGGGATCCTATCTACTCATTCTGTTGTGTTGTACTCTCTCAAGTGCTTAGGACACTGCTCTGCACGCTGTAAGTGCTCCATAAATATCATTCTTTAATTAGTTGGTGACGTAGCCGGTATTTTTCAGTCTGTTACCACATCTCTCACATCATCTGTTAAATGGGAATTTAAAGTTTGAGCCTCATGCGGGACAACCTGATTACCCTGTAACAGACCTTGGCACCTAGTAAGCGCTTAACAAATACCATTATTATTATTTAGACTGTAAGCCCGTCAATGGGCAGGGATTGTCTCTATCTGTTGCCGAATTGTACATTCCAAGCGGTAGTACAGTGCTCTGCACACAGTAAGTGCTCAATAAATACTACTGAATGAATTATACAAGATGATCAGGTTGGACACAGTTCCTGTCCCACATGGAGCTCACGGTCTTAATCCCCATTTTACAGATGCGGTAACTGAGGCCCAGAGAAGGTAAGTGACTTGCCCAAGGTCCCACAGCAGACAGGTGGCAGAGCCGGGATTAGAACCCAGGTCCTTCTGACTCCTCCGCCCATTATCTATCCACTGCGCCACGCTTCTTCTCCGGATTCACCGCCCCCTGCCTCCCCTCTAGACTGTAAACTCACTGTGGGCAGGGAATGTGTCTACCAGCTCTGTTGTATTGTACTCCCCCAAGCACTTAGTACAGTGTTCTGCACACAGTAAGCACTCAATAAATACGATTAATTGATAGATTGATTGATGATTTTGTTGATGATGAATATGTGTATGGACCCAAAGCTCCTCTGGAGCAGGAATCAAGTCTTCTAACTCTATTGTATTCTCCCAAGAATTAAGTAGAGTGCTCTGCCCGTAGTAGATTGTAAACTCTCTGAGGGCGTGAATCGTTTCTTCGGACTCTACGATACTCTTTCAAGTACCTGATGAAGTGCTCTGCACTCGGGAAGCACTCAGTAAATCCCACCGTTGCTATTGAGGATGATAATGGCATAAATAGATGCTAAACTCCTTGACCCCTCTCAGGGTCGCACCCGGAGCGTTTCCAGTCCTCCACCAGTCTCGGCTACGGGAGGGAGAGTCAAGCAGAGGCCTGTCCGGTCCATTCCTAAGGTTGGGCAGTGGCTAGCGAGTGGAAGGCATCCGCTACGGGACAAAACTCACCCATGCCGGGCCGCAGCGGCACGGGAGAGAGTCGAGGGCGGAGGCTAGAGTTTACTGCACGGAAGGCGGCAGTGGTAAACCACTTCTGTATTTTTGCCAAGAAAACTCTTTGGATCCACCACCGGAACGATAGCAGATGGAGAGCGGGGCGTTCTGGGAGAGATGCGTCCGTGGTGTCGCTGTGGGTTGGAGACGACACAACGGCTTAAAAAGAGACAAAGCTCCTTGAGCACCGGAGCCGGGTCTTCTAATTCCATTGCGCTTCCCCAAGTGCTCAGTCCAGTGGTCCGCGCTCAGTAGGGACTTAATAATTGGTCGGCGGAGGCCGACTCCGGCGATTAAAGCGTATACACGGGGTGTTTGCCTCCTGAGAAACATGACAAGATCTCAGGCTACTCTTGCGGATACACGTTTTTCCATTTTCGATGAGGGTTATTATTGCGGTCCCTAGGTGACCCACTTCCAAATCAGGAATCTAGTTGTCCTATTTCAGAAACACGTTCATCAGAAACTCATTAGTCAGGCAGTTAGTTGGCCCCGGTACCTGATTAATAATTTGTACCTATGTGATGTTCCATAATCAGGAGGCTCTAGTGTTTCAAATGCCAGAAAGAAAAGGTCTGTAAAGAGTCCTGCACAGATCTCATCAGAATTACCCCCACTCACGCTCATTTTGACGGGATAAGATTCTTTCCTACGTGCTCAGCATGTCAATGGACTTCCAGCTCTGTTTTCTGAGGCGCTTGGTGTGTGTGTGTGGAGCGGGGGGGGCCATCAGGCCAATCGGTGGGAAGGTAAATATAGGGTTATAGATCTCGTTTTCAAAGTTTCTTTCCAATTTATTTTTTGAAAAAAAAAATTAAATTGGCGCTACAAAATTTAATGACAATGCCTCCCTGCTGAGTTTGGAGCTCAAAAAGCTGTTCTCTCCCTGGTCTACATTTCCTAGACTGCGCTAATGCTTCCTATAATGCGAATAATACCCAACCATCAGCAATAATGTCTTGTCATCTCATTGTCGCACAGAGCCCTCGCTGGAGCGGCGAGATTGACAAATGAACCTGCGGAATCACTTTGGGTTTCTTTGTTCCATTTCACAGTGTGAAGATGGCTTCCTCTCAGCACGTCCCCCAAAAACAAACAGGGGCTGCGCTTACGTTCCCCCCATCAATCTCCCCTTATTTTTGTCATTCCAGAACCCCTCGCCGGGCCCAGCCCCACCCCTCTTTCCGGGAAAAGTAGAAAGTGGGATTTCTTTCTGTTTCAGACCTTTGATTTCCCTCTCTCGCACCCCCCCAGTGATGACTGGGAAAGAAAAGGATTGGTGAGGAAAGCAGGAGAGAGTGAGTGAACTTTCTCAACTTTACAAGGCTGTTTCTCTTAAAAAATCACCTCATTAAAATCCAGTTGGGCCTGGCATTTTCCCTTTTACCTTTTCAATCTTTTTATAGTTTCAAATCATTAACTATCAGCAGGAAGCTTAAAGGTAGTCTGGCCATCTAGGCAACAGTGACACATTTGACAATAATGCTTTTGAAGAGCCTGTCATATCCTCTCCCCAAACAAGTCTCATTAATGCTCTCACTGTCTTTCTCTTCTCCCTGCTCCTTTTCTCGTGATTTCTCTCTAATTAGCTTGGGTGTTTTTTTTATACTCCCTCCATTCCACGATTTGAGCTTAAAAAAAGTGGGGGGAGGGGGGGAGGTGTTGTCGTATGGCATCTCCGCGAACCCTAAGGCCAAGTTAATCAGCAGAATTAATGACTCTATTACCCATTAGACTGGGAGCAATGATGTTTTTCCCTGCATCCTCTGTTTCTCTCCTCCTTTATTTCATTTTCCTCTGACAAATGTAAACTTTTGCTCCATCTGCCTAAGCAAACTCCTTTAGATGGCGAGCACTCTGTTGGACGGGGACTGAGTCTGACCTGATTATCCTGAATCTTACCTCAGAGTTTAGCACAGCGCTTGGCCCATAGCAAGTGCTTAACAAATCGTCTACCAACTCTGTTGTACTCTGCTAAATAGCGATAAATTCCAATCAGTCCATCGATCATATTTATTTAGTACTCGCTGGGTGCAGAGCACTGTGGTAAGCGCTTGGGAAAGTACAATACAACGGAGTTGGCAGTCACGTTCCCCACCCACAACGAGCTTACAGTCTAGAGGGGGAGACAGACATTAAAATAAAATTGCAGATATGTATATACTATTGATAGATACCATTGATTGATTGATTGCTTACTGTGTGCCCAGACCTGTACTAAATGCCTGGGAGAGTACAATATAGTACAATACAATACAATAGAGGTGGTCATTACCAGTAGCCGGAGGAGGAGGGGTAATGTCGCCTAGTGGATAGAGCACAGGCCAGGGAGTCAGAGGAGCTGGGTTCAAATGCCGGCTCCACCACTTATCTGCTGTGTGACTTTTCTTCTCTGTGCCTCAGTTACCTCATCTCTAAAATGGAGAGTAAGAAGGTGAATCCCATGTGGGACAGGGACTGTGTCCGACCCGATTATCTTTTATCTACTCCAGCACTTAGTACAGCGCCTGGCACACGGTAAACGCTTAACGAATGTCAGAGTTATTGTTATCATGAGTAAGTAATAGCAATTTCAGTCTTTCTATGTGATTGGTTAAATCTCATCTCCTCTTTAGCTGGGGGTTCTGGAAGGAGCCAGGAGGGAATCTAATACCTGTTCTCCTTCTTATTTAGACTTTGAGCACCATGTGGGACGGGGACTGTGCCCAACCTGTTCATCTACTATCTACCCAAGTGCTCGGCACATCGTCAGTGCTTAACAATTAATATTGTTATCATTATTGAGAGGAAACACAGCCACCCAGAGACAAACGATGTATGTTTGCACATTGGGTGATCAGAAGTGCTGATTGCAAATCTGAAACCCTGGAAGTTGGATGGCAATGGTAAGTTCCTTCAACAACCTCCTTGTCTTTCTCTCTGGTTGATGGACAGTCTCCAGAAATCTCCAGTCTTCGGAATGTTGTTCCTACCATTTTGTCTTTCCAATCAACCAATCAGGAGGATGTACTCAGCGCTTTCCGCGTGCAGAGCACTGTACCAAAAGCTCTTGGGAGAGTACAGTAGAGTAAGTGGACACGATCCCCGGCCTCAGGGAATTTACAATCTAGTTGTAGGGACAGACACTAAAATAAATTATAGGCAGGGGAAGCAACAGAGTATAAAACTCATGTAGTCGGTGATGTGGGAGTGAGGGGTGGAGTGATTAGCTCAGTGTTTAGGGGTGTGCGGACTCAATAATGATTAATAATTGATCATTGTGGAATTTATTAAGCACTTACTATGTGTCAAACACCCTTCTAAACTCTGAGGGAGATACAAGATGATCAGGTCAATCACAGTCCCTGTCCTGCATGAGGCTCACACTCTAAGTAGGAAGGAGAATGGGTACTGAATCCCCATTTTACAGATGAGGTAACTGAGGCCCAGAGAAGTTCACTGACTAGCCCAAGGCCATACGGCAAGCCGGTGGTGGAGCTGAGATTAGAACCCAGTTCCTCTGACTCCCCGACTCATGCTCTTTCCACTACGCCACGCTGCTCCTTATTCAAGATTATAGGGGATCTAGAGGAGTGGGAAACTAGGGTGGGAAGATGAAAGATTACAGCCAGGCTTTGAAGATGGGGAGAGTGGCGGTCTCTCAGATATGAAGGGGGAGATCCAGCCGGGAGGAAGGGAGGGAGCAGATGTTAACGGTGAGAGAGGTGAGATAGAGGCTGAGGGAGGAGGCTGGAGAGGAGTGAAGCGTGTGAGCTGGGTTGTAGTGGGAGAGGAGCATGGATAGGTGTCGGGGAAAGATGATTGAGCGCCTTAGGCTGATAGAGAGGAGTCTGCTGCATAACGAGATGGATAGGTGTCCACCGGAGGTTTTTGAAGGGTGGGGAGACGTGCCTAGGAGGGTGTTTTAGAAAAACGATCCGGGCAGCAGAATGAAGTGTGGACTGGTGGCAGAGAGGTCAACGAGGAGACTGATGTCATTTTGATCATTTTGAAGAAATCTTGTCACACTCTAACCCACACCTAACCCTCTCAATCTATCTCCCTAACATACTACTATTTTCCCAAGATGGGACCTTTCCTCCAATTGATGGCCAAACTAAATGGTAATTGTCTTTCCCCAATGCTCCAGGTGGGCAGGGAACGTGTCTATCACCTCTGCAGAGTACCAACTGTGTGCAGAGCACTGTACTAAGCGCTTGGCAGGATACAACCATAGACACATTCACCGCCCACAAAGAGCCTACAGTCCAGAGGGGGAGACAGACATTAAGATAAATAAATACATGGATATGGACATAAGTGCCGTGGGGCTGGGAGGGGGATTTAATAAAGGGAGCAAGTCAGAGTGATGCAGAAGGGAGTGGGGGAAGAGGAAAGGAGGCTTAGTTGGGGAAGGCCTCTTGGAGGAGATGGCTCTGAATCGGGGGAGAGTTATTATCTCTTGGATATGAGGAGGGAGGACGTTCTCGATCAGAAGCAGAACGTGGGCGAGAGGTGGGTGGTGAGCTAGATGGGATCGAGTTACACTGAGAAGGATAGTATTAGAGGAGCGTAGTGGCTGGGCCGGGTTGTAGTAGGAGAGTAGCGAGGTGAGGTGGGAGGGGGCGAGGGGATTGAGCGCTTTAAAGCCAGTGGTGAGGAGATTCTGTGTGATGTGAGGGTGGATGGGCAACCACTGGAAGGTCCTGAAGAGTGGTGAAGCATGAGCACATGCACACAGATACATTCAGGCATGTCCACATGCCCAGAGTTCAATGCAGGTGGGAACAGGCTCGCAGGCGGCACATGCAGTTTTGAGGGGACATACAGACACACCCAGGAGAACATGCGTGTGCACCCACACCCCCACACACGTACACACAGCTTCGACGACTCTCCGGAGGCCACGTGGCACAAAGCTAGTGGTACCGGCGGTAGCCCACTTGGTGAGTTTTCCTTGGCATCTTGTCGCAGGAAGAAAATCTGTCATTCTCTTACTGGTTTGCTGCTTGGAGGGTGATCTTAATTAAACTGTAAAATGTCAAACATTAGTAAGAAGGAAGAGAAGCTCTGTGGGGAGTGAGGATGAATCACATTTATTCTCGCTGAGCAGCGGCTGGCAGCCTTTCACTTCGCGGAAAAGAAATCTGAAAAGGCGGGGAAACCTGAACTACTTAAGGAACCACCAGAATCTCTCCAGAGCTAATCTCCACCTTGAAAAGTATCTGTGTTTTTTTATTATTATTAAAGCACAATATTCCAGCCCTGAGATGACAAGCTAAAGGAATTCAGAGATGGAAAGGAGCTTCATTCATACCCTCATTTAAAGCCACACAATCACCTGGCCCGTACGTTCACATTGTGGCTATTATAATATGCCTTCCTTTGGGGATTTTTGAATTCTAGGACTCTATGGTCTGAGCAGAGATGCTAAATGAGGAATTCTTGTGCCCACACATATCCCGGTAGACAGTAAGCTTCCCGAAGGCAGGGATGATGTCTATCAACTCTAGTTATTGTACCTTCTAAGTACTTGCTACTGTGCTCTGCACACAGTAAATGTTCAATGGATACCATGGATAGATTGAACAGGAAACATGTGTTTTGCTTTGGTGGTACTCTCCCAAATACTCCTGGGAGCTTAGTTTTATTCTTCAGAGTTTAGTGCTCAATAGTTACTCAAAAATATAATGTAATAGTAATAGATATGGTTTATGTAAAGCATTTGCTCTTTGCCAAGCACCGTACTAAATGCTGGTCAGGTCACACAGTCCCTGTTCCACATGGTTATCCCGGGTTAAGAAAGTGGGAGAACAAGTATTGAATCCCCATTTTACAAGTGAGGAAACTGAGGCATAGAGAAGCTAAGCGACTTGCCCAAAGTCTCACAGCAGGTAAAATGCGGAGGCTGGATTACAACCTCAGTCTAATCTGCTGTATATAGAAGGAATTCTTTGCCTTAGTTCTGAACCTAACACTAGCTTTTGAACAATGTAAACTGATCTGGCGTTTCTCCCCGAGGGGTGGTTTGCTTTATTTATTCCCCTGGGGCTTGAGAGTGAAAATGAAGGGAAGAGAAAGACACGGCAGGAAGTAGGCATGGGGGGCAGATAGGAGAGATGTGGGGGAAAACGGGCAGGCAGCAGAGGGATAGAGGAGTTGGTAGTGAAGAGGGGAGAGAAGGAAATCCAGTGGAGAGTGGACAGGCATTTGGCGGAATAAGAAGAAGAGGGGAGTTTGTGCTGCTTCGGAAGAGTAAAAGTTTGCATTCTCTGCTTGTTCATCCCTTGCCAGATCTGCCCTGGCTCTCTCTCCTCCCTGAAGTTTGAAGAGGAAGATTGTTGGGAGTGTTTCCTTCCTTTCTTCACCTGTACCTCCATGAGATTCATCTGGTTCGCTAAAGCCCTCTGTAACCAAGGGGCTTGTTTGAGAAGGTCTCATTAATAACACTTCCCTGTAGCTCCAACACACCTCTCTGGTGAGGAGCTGAACGGACCTTCTTCAGGAGCTGGGCTGGATTCGTCTTCCCTTCCCCGAGGATGGATTGTGGGGTGGGGTGATGCGAAGCGGTGAGTGGGGTCTTGGGTGGCCATGAGAGTCATCGTGACTAATGAATCCATCAGTGATATTTTGGACTGCACTAGGTTCTTGGATACCATATTAATAGTATTTGTTAATATCTTACTTTGTGCCAGACAGTGTACTAAGCACCAGGGTAGATACAAGCTACTCAGGTTGGACATAGGCCTTGTCCCACATGGGGCTCACAGTCTTGATCCCCATTTTACAGATGAGGGAACTGAGGCCCAGAGAAGTGAAGTGGCTTGTCTCACCCAGCAGACAGGTGACGGAGCCGGGATTGGAACACGGGTCCTGTTGACTCCCAGGCCCGTGCTTTACCCACTAGACCATACCGCTTCTCAGCACGGGCTTCTCCTTGTGGGCAGAAAACACATCACTTCTTCACGTTGAATTTTCCCAACTATTTAGTACTATTTAGTATAGTTCCCAGGGAGCACTCAATAAATGCTTTTACTGCTATTACTACCTGTCCTGTGTAGAAACAGGAAAGACGCTGGTCTGCAGCATGGCCTAGTGGAAAAGGCGCAGAATTTTGAGTCGGGGGGCCCACGTTCTAGCCAAAGATCTGCCACTGAACAACTGGGTGATGCGGAACAAGCCACTCAAACTTTGTGGGCCTTACTTTCTTCCTCTGCAAAAAGAGGATCAGAGACTGCAAGCTCGTTATGGGCAGGGAACACGTCCGCTAATTCTGCTGCTTTGTACTCTCCCGAGCAATTAGTACAGTGCTCTGCATAGAGTAAGCGCTCAATAAATACCATTGATCGTTTGAGAGTGTGAGTCCGGTGTAGGACGGAGACTGTATCCAATCTGATAACCCTGTTTCCGCCGCAGCACTTAGCATTCTGTAAGCACTTAATAAATGCTATTATTATTATCAAGATTATTATTATCATTACTATTAGCTTCAAGAAGATTTTCATTCAGTCATTCATTTACTCAATCATATTTATTGAGCACTTAACTGTCTGCAGAACACTGTACTAAGCAGTTGGTAGCAGAAGACAGCAATATATTTTTTCTCCATCCTGGTTAGATGTGACCAGTCAATCACTCTTTTTTTTTTTAATAGTACTCAGTAAGTGCTTACAATGTGCCACCCAATGTACTAATTGCTGGGGTAGATACCACCTAATCAGGTTGGGCACAGTCCCTGTCCCACATGTAGCTCACAGTCAAAGCAGGGGGGAGAAGAGTAAGATTTAATCCCCATTTAACAGATGAGGGAATTGAAGCATAGCAAAGTTAAGTGACTTGTCCAAGACCCTATCACAGGCACATGGCGGAACCAGGATTAGAACTCAGATCTTCCAATTCCAAGGCCTGTGCTCTATCCAATAGGCCACGGTGCTTCTCCACCAAAAAACTTCCCTCCGGGACAGAAAAGGCGAAATTAAACATTGCATTTGCTCTCTGTCTATTCCCAGTTTGAACCTGGGTAGGGAAAGAAATGATTTTTCAAAAGGAAAAGATTTTTCCACTCACCTTTCCCTTTTGATTCCAGATGATGGAGAATGCGTAGCATTTGGGGAACAGACCAGTAGAGCAACGAATCCCTGTAGCCTCTTGCATCCCTGTTAAGTGGAGCCGTCGGTAAGGTCTTGTTTAACATACTGTCACCGAATTTTCCTTTAGTGTCACATTGGCCATTACTGTAACACTCCATAAGAAATACTGCCATCTGTTAAGAAAAAAAAAAACAGAGCAGATGCAGCTGCTGTCAACAAAGATGGAATTAGCCAACACCAACCAATTACTTTCCTTTTAACTTTCACAATTAAAATTTTAGTCTTGTTTCATTTGTAGCCCAGAAATCATCATAACATGATGGCAGATCCATGAACAATACCGCCTTTTTTGATGAAAATACCAAGGAGGGGTAGTGAGGTCTGAAGAGGGGAGGGGTAGAAAGGGGCCGGAGGTGGAATGGGAATTGTTACTCTTTCTGTAAACAGTGTTTTTTGATTCTTCCCTGGCTTCTGGAGGTGCTGATTGCAAGCAATCAGACAAGTCGGATTTGTATGGGCTTCACCCTTTGAGGATCCAAGCAGCCACTGGGGAAGGAATGGTTGGAAATCTCGAAAAGATGTGTTGGTCAAGGCCGGGATGGAGCGAGTTTGGACCCATAGGTGTCTGAAGTGGACACCCTGTCTCTCTCACCCCTGATCTCTGACCAAAGGGGAGAGTTTCCCATCAGGGCGGAAAAGCCACAGAATGGCAGCTTTGTGGCCGGTGTGATCTTTGAAGCCTGCCAGTGTCTTCTCCACTCTAAAGCACCTGCCCTCTTTCGCCACTGTACTCAAATGGGGAAGTCGGCATCTGTGGTGAACGGTGGCATGAACTTGGCTCTCATCCTTCGTGTGAACAGAGGTCTCCCTGCCTGAAGAAATCATCCAAGGCTTCTGTTGATCCTTGCAGGCTGCCTTCCTTAGGATAAGGAAAAAGGTTTCTCATATTTACATATCAATTTATATACCTATTTGTGTTTTTCTATAGCCACTCATGCTCTTTCAACTCTAATGATTCATTAATTTGTATGTGCTTGTCGTTTTTAATAGCTTGGAACCGCTCTGAAAGCAAAGATCATGTCTCCGCCTCCCGTAAGTTTGGGAACCTCCTTAGAATAGTATTCTGCTGTTGATGATGACGGTAAAACCTAATCTCTGCAAACCGTAGGGATGCTAGAGAACTTCATTTCCTGACTCTTTCTATTCCCACCCAGACCCGACATCATTCATTCAATTGTATTTATTGAGCTCTTAGTGTGTACAAAGCACTATATTAAGCGCTTGGGAGAATACAGTATAACAACAGACAGATTCCTGCCCAAAAGAAGCTCACGGTCTAGAGGGGGAGACGGACATTAATATAAATGAATAGATAGGTAGATAAATATGGGAGAGTACAGTATAACAATAGACAGATTCCTGCCCACGATAAGCTCACGGTCTAGAGGAGGAGATGGACATTAATATAAATAAATAGGTAGATAAATAAATAACAGATAAATAGAGAGAGAGAGAGAGACATCATATTCCCTGACTCTTCCAATCAGAAAGAGCTTCACTCTAGCTTCAGAATCAGCACACCCAACATAGTCACAAAACACAACCTTGCAGCAATTCATTTTTCTAAACTCACTGAATTAGTTTTGTTTAAAACAAAATGCTTATTGTGAGGCTCAGACATTAGGTGTTACTGACAAACTGTGTGAAGAGAGAGAAGTCACCAAAATACCCCTCCCCACACAGAATCCATCTTTGGCTAAATTCTTCATCCAAGTCAAAGACTATGCAGGGTCCTTTGTATCTCCTGCAAGAACTGATGGGCCCACAGGAAGCAAGCTCAATTCTACCAGGGGCTGTAGAACTCTTGAGGTCCTTGAATACAAAGGGCTCCATTTAGAAAGAAATTGCAATCTGTAAATAGAATTCACAATCAAGGCTCTGAAAGTCAGAAACTAGCAGGAGACTACATCCCTGATTACTAATCCAATCATCCCCCACCAGCTCCAATCCAGAAACTGTCAGACAAAAGGAACTTCTCCAGACCAGATTCCCAGGGATCCTGGTTGGGTGGGGCAAGCTGAATCCCAGCCTGGAAGAGATGTGCTTCTGGAAAGACAATGGACTGTTACAAATATCAAATTAGGATCAACTGATCTTATGAACTCTGATCTGAAACCAATCAATCAATGACATTTATTGACTGCTTACTCTATCGAGTAATTGGGTGAGTACAATATAATACAGTCGGTAGACACCTTCCCCTCCCTCAAGAAGCAGCGTGGGCGAGTGGCTAGAGCACGTTCTGGGAGTCAGAAGGACCTGGGTTCTAATCCCAGATCTACCACTTCTCTGTTATATGACCCTGGGCAAATCACTTCATTTCTCTGTACCTTAGTTCCCTCATTCGTAATATGGGGATTAAGGCTGTGAGCCCCACGTGGGAAGGGGACTGTGTCCAACCTTGATTTGCTTGTATCGCTTAGTATAGTGCCTGGCACATAGTAATGCTTAACAAATACCACTAAAACGAAAGAGAAAACTGGAGTTTACAGTGTAGAGTACTACACCCTCAAGCAATTTTTTTTCTGCCTTGCAAATAGATGGGTGAGACATGTGGCTGTCTATAATTACCCTGGTATTGATTAAGTATTTAATAGGTGCCAAGTCTCAGGTAATAACTGTGCTATTTGTTAAGTGTTTACTACGTGGCCAGCACTGTACTAAACACTAAGGTAGATAGAAGATCATCAGATAAAACACCACCCATGTTCCACAAGGGGATCATAGCTTAAGGGACAGGGAGAACAGGTTTTGAAACTCCATTCTACAGATGAAGAAAATGAGGCATGAAGAAGTTGAATGACTTGCCCAAGGGCAACACCAGGCAAGTGGCAGTGGCAGGATCAGAACCCAGGTCTATCCACTGAGCCACACTTCTTGTGGGCCCAGAAGATGCATCATCCCTGCTCCACAGCTTTCTCCAGCTCTCCCCAGATATCCATCCCTCCTCTTCCTTTTCACTCCCTTCACAGTGAGAGGTTCTTTTTTCAGGTCGGACCCAATCCACGTCCCACATGGGCCTCACAGTCTTAATCCCCATTTTACGGATGAGGTAACTGAGGCCCAGAGAAGTGAAGTGACTTGCCCAAAGTCACAAAGCTGGGGCGGCTCACTGGACTTCATTGTCCCTGAGCACCAGCGCTGATCCTCTCAGACTCCATTTGTCACGGCTGGTAAAAAGCCTTGAAAAATCTCTCATGGGGATATTGCTGGATTTATACCTCATTTCCCAGAATCCCTCCCATCAGGTGGCTAAAAGCTGAAAGAATTTTATGGAGTCAGGTTCCTGTTGCATGATACCTAAATAGCTGAACTCTCTTGTAATAATAATAATAATAATATCTATCAACTGTTTGCTGGGTTCCAAGCACTGTTATAAGCACTGGGGTAGATGCAAGATCATCAGATTAAAAATATTTTCTGTCCCACATGGGACTCATTGTCCAAGGAGGAGGGAGACCAGGCATTTCATCCCCACTTTGCAGATGAGGAAGCCGAGGCCCATAGAAACTGAGCGACTTGCCCAAGGTCACACAGCAGGCAAGCAGCAGAGTTAGGATTCGAAACCAGATCTCCCCTAGACATTTCTTCCCCAACTTTCTCTCCCTGAGGTTAATAGCAATAGCAACGATAACAATAATAATAGCCACGATGGTGTTTATAAATTGTTGGCTGTTTGCCTAGCACTGTACTAAGTGCTGGGATTGACACAAAATAATCAATCAGCTCAGAAACAGTCCCTTCCCCACCCAGGGCTTAAAGAGAGGGGGAGACCAGAGGGGAAACAGGGAGGATGGGATTGAGGTGCTTGAATAATAAATGAGAATCAACTTGGAGAGCATCTGGGGTGGAATTTAGTCCTGGCTTTTTACCCAGATGAAGGCCAGTGTGTGTTAGGGAGGGCTAAACCGGAGAAGCGGGATGGTTGGAATTCTCACCTATCCCGATAAACGAGCACCAGCCAGATGGCAATACAGGAGTCAGGAGGCTTGGAATGGAGCAATCATCTGGCCTGCAGATGGGATATTCCAGTTCTCTCCTGGTTCCATCAGGGGCTCGTTTATTCAGATGGGATGTGCAGAGATCGACCGTGACATGCCCCTTCCTTCCCATTTTGAACACATTTCAAAGCCAGTGACTGCCCCACGGCACATTTCTGAAATCCAAATGAGCCAAAATTCACTTGTAAGTGTGGCGTAGGAAGTCCGATTTTCTCTCCCCTTCCTAGAAAAAGGGGATTGGATTTCAAATGGAGCTCTTTTTCCTCAGGTCTGCACGAGATGGTCTTTGCAAGGGAAAAGGGGTCCATTGCTTTCAGTATTTCTGGATAAAATTTTCTGAAACTTCATTTCTACACCAGCATGTTGAAGCACGGTGGCCGAATGGGTAGAGCAAGGGCCTGGGAGTCAGAAGGATCTGGGCTCTAATGCTGGCGCTGCTACTTATCTGCTGTGTGACCTTGGGTAAGTCACTTAATTTCTCTGTGCCTCAGTTATCTCATCTGCAAAATAGGGATGAAGACAATGAGCTCCATGTGGGACATGGACTGTGTCCAACTTGATTATCTTGAATGTACTCCGGTGCTTAGTAGGGTGCCAGGGCACATAGTAAGCGCCTAACAAATACCATTAAAAAATACCAATACATATAAGCACCTTTATTATTCCATAGATTGCTTTGGCCTGCCTTAATTTACAGGATTTACTTTCTGTTCTTTGGGACAGATAAAATGCATCGACGGGAAGCCAAATTTCTATTTTACTACTAACTTTTAATAATTTACTGACTCTCTGAAAAATAGCATGGCCTAGTAGTACAGGCACAGACTTCGGTTCTAATCCCAGCTCTGCCACCGGCCTGCCGAGGGAACTCGGACAAGTCACTTTAATTCTCTGTGCCTCAGTTTCCTGATCAGTACAATGGCAATTCAATCTCTGTTCTCCCTCCAATTTAGACAGTGAGCCCCATGTGAGACAGGGACTGGATCTACTCCAGCTCTTAGTATGGTGCTCGGCACAGAGTAAGCTCTTAACAGATACTACGGTGATAATTATTAGTGTCAAACTGCCTGGCCATAGTTCACTCCCCCTTTTCTCAGCTCCAGAAAGGTTACAAGAGTAATTTGTCTATTGCCTAAAGGATTATTAGACTGTAAACTCCTTGAGGGCAGGGCAAACGTCCTGAGCCTTTAGTGTAGTGCCCTGCACTCAGCTGGTGCTTAATAAACACCATCAACTGATGAATCGATAATTGGCCTTCTCACAAAGCCGAGGAATCACAGCAGAGGGAGGAAGAAGCCACTTAGAGAAGTGGCTAGAAAGTGATGGAAATGTTTGGGGAGACATAGTTCAAAGCTCCCGGTTCACCCCAGGATACGTCATTTAATGTACTGCAAATCATTTAACAGTAATCCATCCCAGTGTTCCAGCGAAAATGGTTTTCCTTCCTTTCTCGTCCCAGAAAGCCTTTTAAATATTCATGCTTAGAGGGGAAAAGGTAGCTGAGTGAATTTAAGAGTTAGTTTATTTATTTACATTAATGACTGTTTCCCCCTCTTGACTGGAAGCTTGTTGCGGGCAGGGAATTCATTCATTCATTCAATAGTATTTATTGAGCGCTTACTATGTGCAGAGCACTGTACTAAGCGCTTGGGATGAACAAGTCGGCAACAGATAGAGACGGTCCCTGCCGTTTGACGGGCTTACGGTCTAATCGGGGGAGACGGACAGACGAGAACAATGGCACTAAACAGCGTCGAGGGGAAGAACATCTCGTAAAAACCGATGGCGACTAAATAGAATCGAGGCGATGTACAATTCATTAACAAAATAAATAGGGTAACGAAAATATATACAGTCGAGCGGACGAGTACAGTGCTGTGGGGATGGGAAGGGAGAGGTGGAGGAGCAGAGGGAAAAGGGGAAAATGAGGCTTTAGCTGCGGAGAGGTAAGGGGGGGATGGCAGAGGGAGTAGAGGGGGAAGAGGAGCTCAGTCTGGGAACGCCTCTTGGAGGAGGTGATTTTTAAGTAGGGTTTTGAAGAGGGAAAGAGAATCAGTTTGGCGGAGGTGAGGAGGGAGGGCGTTCCGGGACCGCGGGAGGACGTGACCCGGGGGTCGACGGCGGGACGGGCGAGACCGAGGGACGGCGAGGAGGTGGGCGGCGGAGGAGCGGAGCGTGCGGGGTGGGCGGTGGAAAGAGAGAAGGGAGGAGAGATAGGAAGGGGCAAGGTGATGGAGAGCCTCGAAGCCTAGAGTGAGGAGTTTTTGTTTGGAGCGGAGGTCGATAGGCAACCACTGGAGTTGTTTAAGAAGGGGAGTGACACGCCCAGATCGTTTCTGCAGGAAGATGAGCCGGGCGGCGGAGTGAAGAATAGACCGGAGCGGGGCGAGAGAGGAGGAAGGGAGGTCAGAGAGAAGGCCGACGCAGTAGTCTAGCCGGGATATAACGAGAGCCCGTAATAGTAAGGTAGCCGTTTGGGTGGAGAGGAAAGGGCGGATCTTGGCGATATTGTAGAGGTGAAGCCGGCAGGTCTTGGTAACGGATAGGATGTGTGGGGTGAACGAGAGGGACGAGTCAAGGATGACGCCGAGATTGCGGGCCTGCGGGACGGGAAGGATGGTCGTGCCATCCACGGTGATAGAGAAGTCTGGGAGAGGACCGGGTTTGGGAGGGGAATGTGTCTGTTTATTGTTATATCGTACTCTCCCAAGCGCTTAGCACACAGTAAGCATGCAGACTGAACGAATGAATTGGCTTCAGTCCAGCACACTCTCAGAGGAAAACTGAACCCCACATGGGACAACCTGATTACCCTGTATCTATCCCAGTGCTTAGAATAGTGCTTGGCACATAGTAAGTGCTTAACAAATATCATTATTATTATTATTATCTCATGTGTGCGTAGAGGATGAAGCTATGATGTCATGTGGCAGGGGGGTACGAGCGGGGGGGAGAGGAGTGGCTGAGGTTCCTGGGGGACCCTCTTCCCATAACCCCACTTAATCCTTCTTTCTTCCAACAAGCTCAGGGTCTGCAAATGCCCTACCCTGTGGGGACGTGGTTAATTGTGGCATCTGTTAAACACTCACTATGTGCCAGGCACTGTGGTAGGTACCACATAATCAGGTTGGATACGATCTCTGTCCCACATGGGGTTCGCAGTCTAAGTAGGAGGAAGAACGGGTACTGAATCCTCCTTTTGCAGATGAGGAAACTGAAGCACAGAGAAGTTAAATGACTTGCCCAAGGTCACTCAGTAGGGAAGAGGCAGAGCCAGGATTAGAATCCAGGTCCTCTGACTTTCAAGCCCTCTTCTTAGTTCTTCTTGCTTCTCTTGGTTCTGGTGAGTGACTTAAACCCACCGCACTGAGTCTCGTTCTGTCCTCATTCTCCCTCCTCCCTTTCCCTGCAAGCAAGACAAGCGGCAAGGCCCGGGGCTTTGGATTCCCTTCTTTGGGAACACTCAGGTAGAGATCAAATTCTGGAAATGTCGAGGCTCAACAGCCCGAGAAAAGCAGAACGGGAAGTAGAATGGAAGGCAGCCAGGGGAGGGGCAGGTGGCATTTTTTAAAAATGGCTTTAACAGCATTCCTGACAGAAAAATCAAAATGTGTAGTTCTCTAGGGGCATTTTCCATCTTCCCCTGCCTCTGCCGCTTCCTGAGATTAAGAAGGCGGATGCGTCCTCTGGTCAGCTGATTTCTTGGGGCTTTCCTGCGGTGTTACTTTCTCCACAGCAGCGAAACGGAAAACAGCAGGTATTTTGTTTCAAGGGCCTCACACCCAAGATATCCAGAATGGCATCCAGGATGGATATTCTCCTTAAATCTTCTTTATCCCACTGGAAAAATAGAAATCAGTCGTGGATTTTAGATTGATAAGCCGTTGCCAGCCTGCGGATCCAATGAGCTCTATTGGCAGAAAGATGGAAGACTGTGTGTAAATCCATCGACTATTCGTCACTGTCTCCTTCCTGCTTTGTGCTTCTTCTTCTGGCTTTCTCTATCTGCCTGTTTCCCTCATTAGAGTGTAAGCTCTCTGAAGGCAGGGGGTGTGGATCTTGCGATTGTTGTACTCTCTCCAGAGCTCAGTACAGTGCCTAGCAGTCAGTTTATGCTCAAAAAATGTGGTTGAATAGGTGTAAAAACTTTAGTCTGAACGACTAGATCTTCAGTCCTTCAGCATGAAGAATGACAAAATAGCAGCCGGGAAACTTCTTAGGGGGCAGTGAGATTAATCTGCTTTTATTACTGGTTGATTATTGATAGAGAAGCACATGGCCTAGTAGAAAGAGCAGGCGCGTGAAAAGGACCTGGGTTCTAATCCTGACTCTGCCACTTGTCTACTTTGTGACCTGAACTTCTCACTTCACTTCTCTGTGCCTCAGTTCCCTCTTCTGTAAAATGGGGATTAAGACTGAGACCCACATGAGACATAGACTGTGTCTAAATTGATTAGCTTGTATCTACCCCGGTGCTTAATACAGTGCTTGGCACATGGTACGCGCTTAACAACTGCCATTAAATAATTGATATCAATATTGCCTGCCTATAGGTCCATTCCAACTTTGACCTGCACTAGAAAGAGAGAATGAAAAAGTTAACATTCCAGGTCAGGACAGTTCAGAAATCCAGGCCTGAGGGTCTACAAGGAAGTTTTCACACTCTTCGTTCAATCAATCCATCAATCAGTGGCATTTATTGAGCGATTACTACGTGGAGGAGACACTGTTCTAAGCACTAGGGAGCGTACAATGCAATGAAATTAGCAGCCACATTCCCTGTCCATGTTCATCTTCAGGGGGAGGATGGAGCACAGCCCAAAGATGAAAGGAGGCACAGACGGAGAGCAGAGAAGCGGGAAGAGAAGAGTAAGTTCATCATAATAATAATGATAATAATAATTATGGTATTTGTTAAGCATTTACGTGCTAAGCACTATTCTAAGAGCTGGGGTAGATATAAGGTAATCGGGTTGAACACAGTCCCTGTCCCACATGAGGCTCACAGTCTTAATCCCCATTTTACAGATGAGGTAACTGAGCCAAAGAGAAGTGAAGTGACTTGCTCAAGGTCACACAGCAGACAAGTGGTGGAGCCAGGACTAGAACCCACATCCTCTGACTCCCATGCCCGTGCTCTTGCCACTAGGCCATGCTGTATCAAGGGCAGTGTCCTCTCAACTCTGTCTTCCCTCTGCTCCCAGACTGCTATATAGCACAGATTCTAATGTAATTCTTTGCCCAGAATTACAGAATAAACTGCTCTTTGAGATCTCTTGACAAGTTGCACTGTATGGCGGAAAAGAAAACTTTAGCCGCCTCATGGATTGTGAGCCCCTGAAGGGACAGGGCCTGTGTTTTGCTCCCACCTCTGTATTCTTCCCCACGACTTACTCTGCACACTGGAAGTGCTTAATAAAGTGCTATTGTAGGCCAGGAAAGCTTATTAAAATACCCCATGTAGAGGATGGGGCTATCGAACATTTCTTTCTCTCTCACCCTTCCTCTTTTTCTCTCTCCTCCCTCCCTTGCTCCTTCTCTTCCTCTCTTTCTCCCTCTTTCCCTTTCTTCCTCCCTTTCCTTCTCTTCCATCCTTCTCCTCCCTCTCTTCCTTCCTTCCTTCCTTTCGTCCTCCTAAACCGTAGTCACACTTTTCATTTTTCAGCTCCTCTACAAATAGTTGGCCCTCACTGCTGTCAATACATCACTGCTTTATCAGTCTGCTTGTCTTCACCTCTCACAAAGAGAAACATATTCTATAGACACCTCACCCCCAAGTCTGTTCTCTTAAAGAGAAAAAAGAATTTGCCCCGGTGAAACAAAGAAAAACGGAACCGCAATTAATAAACTAACATTTACTGTGCTAATTAGCATCTCCTAGAGGGCCCTGATTATGTGTTTACACCAGTTAAAGACTGCTCCGTATGAGGAGAAAATACCCACATTTCATACATCAAAGGATTTTCTTTATTTCCCCTTCCTTTCTAAGTGTAGTGCAGTGTGAGAACGAGAACATGAAGGAGGGTGGAATAATTCATTACCTTGTCTCCTACTGATTTGTATGTTCAACATTTTTTGAATAAATACAAAGTCATAAATTAGCTTGTAGCAAAATAGAATTAATTGAATGTCTTAAGTAGGATCATCAAACCAAGGTTTAAGTCAATTTCTCTGCCGAAGATTTCGCTAATGTAGTTTCAGCTCATTAGGGTGAGTGCCGGTGCGGGGTGGAGAGAGTTGTGCTCAAATGTGCGTGAACGCGCACTCACCCACTCACACAACATATACTCATTCACAGACACCCACACACACACACACACAAAACACTAACAGATTCACATATACTCCCAGTCTCAAATACACGCTCACACGCACAACACTCACCCACACGCACCTATCTTCGACACTCTCAAATCAATCAGTGGTATATATTAATGATGGTATTTGTTAATGGCTTACTCTGCGCCAAGCCTCGTTCTAAGCACTGGGGTAGACACAAGGTAATCAGGTTGCCCCCCCCCAGGTGGGGCTCCCGGTCTTCATCCCCATTTTACAGACGAGGGAACCGAGGCACAGAGAAGTGCAGTCACACAGCCGACAAGCGGTGGAGCCGGGATTAGAACCCACCACCTCTGACGCCCAAGCCCGTGCTCTTTCCACTAAGCCACTGAGCACTTCCTGAGTACAGAGCCCTGCACTAAGCACTTGGGAGAGAACATTACAACAGAAAGTGCAAAACTACACACGCACTCACACTTAGCCATACACCCTCGAACCCACAACACTCACAAGCATATACTCACACTCAAAAGCACATATACACGACACACACATAGACATAGACCTTCACACTTGAACGCACACAAACACACACTCGGGCCCAACACACGCACACAGGCATATATTCATTCGCGTTTGAACCCACACAAACACACTAAGGGGGAGACACAGAACAAGATAAAACCAACACTGTGCATCGATCGGTATGGTCCTGCCTGCTTCTACTGCCTCTTCAGCCTCTTGCTGATTTTAACACTCCTCTGGATCTTCTGTGTGGATCTCCCCCTTTCTCTTTTACTCTCTCCTCCCTCCTTTGCTCCTCTCTTCCTTCCTCTTGAGAAGCAGCGTGGCTTCTGGAAAGAACACGGGCTTGGGAGTGAGAGGACGTGGGTTCTAATCCCGGCTCTGCCACTTATCTCTGTCTGGCCTTGGGAAAGCCGCTTAACTTCTCTGGGCTTCAGTTATCTCATCTGTAAAATGGGGATTAAGACTGTGAGCCTCTTATGGGACAACCTGATTACCTTGTATCTACCCCAGTGCTTAGAACAGTGCTTGGCGCATAGTAAACACTTAAAAAGTACCAGAATTATTATTACCATTATCTCAAAGAGGGCAAAGGTAAGAGAATAACTGGAAGAGGGTGATCACCCTCTCCCTCACAGCCCCCAGCACTACAGACGGCAGCGAAGAAACAAGAAAACTAAAACACAAATTAGGAACTGCCTACTTTGCTCATTCAAAAGGGTTTTGCCAAGTTTCTACGACATTTCACCTAAAACCGGACAGCTTTAATTAGCCCAACTGCCCTATTCCAGAGAGGCTGAACTTTATTCACCCCACCCTCAGCCCCACGGCACTTATGTCCGTTTCTGTAATTTATCGATTTATATTCGAGCCTGTCTCCTTCTCTGGACTGTAAGCTAGAGGAACGTGTCTATCGACTTTGTTGAGTTGTACTCTCCCAAGCGCTTAGTACAGTAAGTACTCAATAAATACTACTGAATGATCCCCTTGCTGCGGCATACGGTATCCACAAAAATGCAGGTAGACTGTCTGCTGTGGGCCCGGAACCTGTCGACCAACTCCGTTATCCTGTTCTCTCCCACGCGCTTAGTACAATGCTCTGCACAGGGTAAGCGCTCAATAAATACGATGGATTGATTGATAATGCGGCTGGGTTGGCTTCCGTCCAAAACCTCTAGTAAAAACACGCTTCCAGGCAGACTCCGTGGACAAATATTTATATGCGTGAAGACGGTGCACTTAATATACTCATCATCATTTCCTAATCTTCCCTCGACTCGCTATAGAGCCTGTAACCAAGCACCATCTTCCATTTCCCAATTTATTTTGGCTTCCAGCTGCAATCAAACCCAAACTAGGGCTTTTTTAGACACTGCAGTTTTTCCTACTTTAAGGGAAAGAGTGGGTTGTCTCGCCAGAATTGGAGCTGACCCGGCCGGAGTGAAGAAAATGAAAGATTGTTTATTTGAGGTGAATTCCCACGCAGTGCCTGTGGATTATCCCTCTTACGGTCTCCCCTCCTCCACCGGCCCCCTGCTCTGGGTGTCTATTGTGTGCAGAGCAAACAGTCACCAGCGGTAGACTGGCAATGAGAGGAAATGGTCCTTGGAAATCACGGCCACATTAGGCTTCTGTTCAAATCGCTTTTAGGGTTGGGATAATCGGAGGCATCCCTAATAACCGGTGACTCTGGGAGACCCTGCCCAGAAGGCTTCCAAACGGCCCGATCCAAATTTCGATTTTCATCTAGCAAGAGAAGCGTGATGAGAGCCAAGCTGGGGATCCGCTGGCCCCCAGGGCCGGGGTTCAGTTGGCCCGAAAGCCTCGCTCCGTTTACTCGCCTCACTGCCGGTCTGGCTTCCGTACGTCTGTTAGTTCTGTCGTATTTATCGAGCCCTGACTGTGTGCAGAGCACTGTACTAAGCCCTTGGGAGAGTACAGTACAACCATAAGCAGACACATTCCCTGAGCACATTGAGCTTCCAGTCTAGAGAGGGAGACGGACATTAATAGAAATAATAATAAATGACAGTTATGCCCGTAAGTGGTATGGGGACGGGAGGGGGGATGAATAAAGGGAGCGAGTCAGGGTGATGCAGAGAGGAAAGGGGGGCTTAGTCACCCCTGCCGACTGACTCCCCCAGGCTCCCAGAAAGTCGGGTAGCACGTGGCCTAGTGGATAGAGACCGGACCTGGGAGTCAGAAAGTCATGGGTTCTCATCCTACCTCTGCCACTTGTCTGCTGTGGGACCTGGGGCAAGTCACTTCACTTCTCTGGGCCTCAGTGACCTCATCGTGGCTCAGTGGAAAGAGCATGGGCTTTGGAGTCAGAGGTCATGAGTTCGAATCCCAGCTCTGCCACTTGTCGGCTGTGTGACTGTGGGCAAGTCACTTCACTTCTCTGGGCCTCAGTTACCTCATCTGTAAAATGGGGATTAAGACTGTGAGCCCCACGTGGGACAACCCGATTCCCCTGTGCCTAGCCCAGCGCTTAGAACAGTGCTCTGCACATAGTAAGCGCTTAACAAATACCAACATTATTATTATTAGCTGTAAAATGAGGTAAAGATTGTGAGCCCCATGTGGGACAGAGACTGTGTCCAAACCAATTAGCCCGTATCTACCCCGGCACTTAGAATAATGCTTGACACAGAATAAGCGCCTAACAAATATCATTCTCATTTTATTACTATCTTGACGATGTTCTTATTGTACTCACCCAAGCGCTTAGTACAGTGCCTTGTGCACCGTATGTGCTCAATAAATACAACTGAATGAATATTTGATGAGCGCTGGGGTGGACACAGAAGATAATTTGTTCGGGCACGGTCCGTGTCCCACCTGGGGCTCTCAATCTAAGCAGGAGGGAGATAAGGCATTGGATTCCCATTTTACAGATGAAGAAATTGAGGCTCTTGTCCTAGGTCACCCAGTGACTCTCCCCCACCTTCGAAATCTTATTGAAGGCACATCTCCAAGAAGCCTTTCCTCTTCGCCCGCTCCTTTCTGCGTCCCCCTGACTTGCTCCCTTTATTCATGCCCCAACCCAGGCCCGCAGCACTTATGTTCATATCTGTAATGTATTTATTTCTGCCTTCCCCTCTAGACTTTAAGCTCACTGTGGGCAGGGAATGTGTTATATTGTTTTAGTGTACTCTCCCAAGCGCTCAGGACGGTGCTCTGCACACGGTTAGCGCTGAATAAATTATTATGGTACTTGTTAAGCACTTACTATGTGCCAAGCATTCTTCTAAATTCAAGGTAATCAGGCTGTCCCAAGTGGGGCTCACAGTCTTAATCCCCATTTTACAGATGATGTAACTGAGGCCCAGAGAAGTGAAGTAACTTGCCCAAGGTGGCACAGCAGACAAGTGGCGGAGCTGGAATTAGAACCCAGATCCTTCCGATTCTCAATCCCGGGCTCTATCCATTAAGCAACTCCAATGAGAGCACTGAGCATGCGTCTTGCTTCTGCTGTACTCTCTCAAGCGCTCAGTTCAATGATCTAGCCTCAGTAGGAGCTCAGCAAATACCACTGATCGACTGGCTTCACTCTCCACTCCAGAAAACAAACAAAAAAATTTCCTTATAAACAGGGTGATTACCAAGAGCACGGCTCCAACCCCTGGTACCGCACTTGGCGGTCGAGCCTCCACAGTTGCAAAATTAGAAAGTTTCCCAAAATGCCCAGAGCCCCAACCGCTACCCGATGGAATTGAGAATACCCACCCGCCCTTTTGGAATTCTGTCTTTTGCAGAGAGTCATCAAGCGAGGTACAATATTTGCTAACAGAGGGTAATTTGAATTATCCACGGATAGTTCAAAAACACAAAGAGTTCATTACCCAGATATCTCTATTTAAAATAGATTTGCTTTTGTTCATCAGCGCAACGCACGTGGCTGGGAAATGGCAAGGAGCCAGAACGAAACGGCTCCTAATTTTCCTAGACGACCACCGGCTAATTATACAGACTGCAGGTGTGAAGAGAGAAGCTAGGAGTAATCAATAGCAGTAATTAATCTGCTAGACTGAAGCTAAAGAGCTAACAGCTGGACATCAGAAACGGACACATGGAACAAGATCAGCAATAATTACCTCTTGAAATATTGAATTTCCATAGCAACAATTAGGCTTATAAATAAAGGCTCAAAAATCAAGGCTCTAAGGCATGACAGTGCAAGGCAAACACAGCAGCTCTTTGGGTAAAACGGCTACAGTAGGGCTGGGTCGACCCGTTCTCCGGGCTGGGATGATCTTGGCAAAGTGGGGAAGGCTGGGATGGGCAGCTTCTGCTGACACCCAGGTTTCTACAATAATAATTGGAGTCTTTCTTAAGAGCTTACTGGGTACCAGTTGCTTGGGGGGGGGGGGGGGGAAGAGGAGGGAGGGGAGATACGAGGTAATCGGGTCAGAGACAGCTCTTCTCCTACACGGTCTAAGAAGAGGAGGTGTGGAAAGTTCATTTTACACATGAGGAACCCAAGGCTCAGTGAAATGATGTGACTTGCCCAGGGTCACACAGCAGGCAAGTGGCAGAGAGGGATTTGAACCCAGGTCTCCTGACTCTCTGGCCTGGACTGGTATCTTTTTAGGTGAAAGATTAATCAGCACACATTTTGGGGGCAGCATTTAACTGGAATCAGTTTTGATCCCCGGTTTCTTCTGACTCTTAAAAGTGACTTTGAATCGTTGAATAGGCTGATGATTATGTGGATGCATTGGGTGGAGGGGGGGTGATTAAGTAATATTTCTTTATACAGAAGATATTTACACAGTTTTCTTCCTACTGATTTGTACAATCAGTCAGCAGAATTTCCAAACCTCTGTAGCCTGTCATCTCTCTAAAGTCAGTATCTCAAAGCTCCTGAAATATTGATTTCTATTGTCCTTTTTGGGCTTGGCTGTTTCTGTTTCGCTCTGCACTTTTTTGGCCATAAAATTGATTTCAGCAGTTTTTTCTCTCTGATATAATTGTGTGTGTTTCAGGTGACCTAAGTATTGGTTTAGAATGCCACGGTGGTGTGTGTGTTTTGGGGGGGAATGGGGGGAGGTCTGGCTGGAAATGAACCATGAAAGTTCACTTTTCCTGAGCTCTCAGAGGCAGGAAATGGGGTGAACCACAACCTGCGTTTCCTCCTGATTATTACGTCTACCTCGTCTGTGTCCTTCTTTCCCAGTGCTTTGAACAGTGCTTGCCACATAAGTGCTTAAATACTATTATCTCTGCCACTACTATTAATAATATCTTATCCCGATGTTTTCCATTACCTCATTGTTCGCGCACCTGTCTGTCCAAGCCAAATGAACCAAACGTGATATGTCACACAGAATATAGGTGGGGTTTCTCTCGAATGCCCCCCCGGTGGCTCAGTACACATTCCTGGCTGTTAAATGATTCTGCTCTCAGAGTAATAATGATAATTGTGGTATTTGTTAATCTATTATGTGCTAAACCCTGGGGTAGACCCAGTGCAGTCAGACGAGATATAGTCCCTGTCCCACATGGGATTCCAGTCTAAGGGGGAGGGAGAATGGGTATTTAGTCTCCGTTAATCAGAAGAGGAAATAGAGAAGTTAAGTGACTCATCTAAGGTCACACAGCAAGCAAATGGTGAGGCTAGGGTGGGTTTTGAGAGTGTCTGCCTCTTCCCTCTGTCTCTTTCCCGACTCTATCATCCAGGTGATTCCACATAACAGTCATATCAGAAGGGGTCAAGCATATTTGTCGGTGGGTTTGGATCTAAGTTTTCCAAGTCTCACCACTCTGGGGAATTCTAATGTCAGAACATCAGTCGGTGAATCAAGGGTATTTGAGTGCTTACTGTCTGCAGGGCACTATACTAAGAACTTGTGAAAGTACAATAAAATAGAGCTGGTAGGCATGTTCCCTGCCCACAAGGGCTCACAGTCTAGAGGGGGAGAAAGGGGGAAAAACAGCATGGCTTAGGGGATAGAGTACGGGCCTGGGAGTCAGAAGGACCTGGGTTCTAATCTCCATTCTGCCACTTGTCTGTTACGTGACCTTGGCCAACTCACTTAACTACTCTGTGCTTCAGTTTCCTCACCTGGAAAATAGGGATTGAGACCGTCAGCCCTATATGGGACCGGGACCGTGTCCAACCCAATTACCTTGTATCTACCCCCGTGTTTAATAAAGTGCTTGGCATATAGTAAGAGCTTAGAAAAATCACAATTATTATTATTTCATTCAAATCCATTCCGGACGGATGGACTAGAGGAAGGTCGCCTCTCTGCTCTGTGGGGTGGTGAGGGTCTCGGTCTGTTCTACAGCGTCCTCTGAGAGATCCGGGGTTCACAAAGGAATCGGGATGACGGGCTCACTGCCCGAGAACCGGGCCAGGGGCGTCTGCCAGGTAACTTAGCACGCTAGTTGCCTCAGTTGAAAATCTTGGCTGCCGCTTTAAGAGTGTCCTGGGCAGGCAATGAAACTGGGTGAAAAATGCCCCCAAACAGATGAGGCAAAGTGTGCTTCTTCCCAAAACCCAGGTCTGGAAAGAGGCAGGTGTGTGATGGTGGATTGCCCTGCCTAATATGTCCTTTCCTAATCCCAGCTCCGCGGTACAAGCTGGGAGTCCCCGACCCTTGTAAAATAACCCGGATGTCTTCATGTCCGGTTACCTAGGCTGTGTCTTCGAAAACCAGTCGAATCAACTTGAATCTCCTTCCATAATAATTGTCATATTTGTTAAACACTTACTATGTACCAGTCACTGTACTAAGCACTGGGGTGACTACAAGCCAATCGCGTTGGACGCGATCCCTGTCCCACTGGGGGGAGGCTCACAGTCTCAATCCCCGCTTGACAGGTGAGGCAACTGAGGCCCAGAGAAGTGATGTGACTTGTCCACGGTTACACAGCAGACAAGTGACAGGTTGGATTAGAACCCATGACCTTCTGACTCCTAAACCCATGCTCTAGCCTCTACGCCATGCTGTTTCCATAACGCAGTGCCTACACCCTGTCCTTTCTACCACAGGCACGAGCTACTTGATCGTGCCAGTCTAGCTAGAACCCTAGATTTCCCAGCCCCTTGAGGGCAGAGATTTATCAACTGGATTTAATTATATTAATGTCAGTCTCCCCCTCTAGACCGTGAGCTAGCTGTGGGAAGGGAATGAATCGGATATGTCGTACTCTCCCAAGTGCTTAGTACAGTGCTCCGCACACAGTAAGCACTCAATAAATATGATCACCCGACTGATTCCCAAGCCCTTTAGTCCAGTGCTCTGCCCAGGGGGGAGTGTTCAATAAATACCACTGACTGTGGATGGGATGGCACGAGGATACTTCTTTAATGCTCTGCGATAACACGATCTCTAATAGGCTGGGCTCATCTTGAGCATACCAGTCTGTAATTCAATGAGAATCAACTCCGAAATCTCCGTCCTTAACTTCAACCAAGATGCTTTGAGATGCTGGTTGAACACTGATGAATATTTGCAAGGTGGCTGCTGCTTTTTCTGCAGAGTGCAGAGAGTGGCTGACCTGGAAAATGATTAAATCCAACCCTGCATAGCACCATGCCTTGCCGTAATCTTATTTACAACGACATTGATTTTAACTTAAATTTCCCTCCGGCACATAAATTAGCTCAGCAGCCATGCGGAATAATCTCTGCCGCATTTGGATCAAAATTGATGAAAGTGCTCAAGATACTGTGGGTACATTTCCACTGGAAATATGCTACAGTTACTCTATCTTATGGATGGGTATTTCAACTGTGCCTCAGTGTATTTTAAATGCATGTTATAGGATTACTTTGTGGGGGGTTAGGGGGTGGGAGGGGTCCTCCTGTCATTACACCCCAATGGAATTTATCTGGGGTGAATGAATTATTAAAGAGACTACACAGGCAGGAGGGAAGAAAACAGGGGCCAACCATCACTGGGTACCCTTTTGGGAACTGACTCCCCCATGAAATCCTTGTTTTCCAATTGTTTCTTTAACTTAGCTGGAAAACAAAAAGTCATGTTTTTCAGTAGCCTTAAACGGATTTTGCCCATTGAGAACTTTTGAGCATCTGAGAATGTGTGCAGACTCAGGGAAGGAGGGGCCTCTGGACACCTGACATTGAGCACCTCCACCTGCCATCTGTCATGTTGCATGTCTAAGGATCTTCTCAAGAACATTCATTTAATCGTATTTATTGAGCGATTATTGCTCTAAGCACTTGGGAGAGTATAATATAACACTAAACAGACACATTCCCTTGCCCCAACAAGCTTAGTCTAGATGAAGAGATAGACATTAATATAAGTAAATGATATGGACATAAGTGCTGTGGGGCTGGGATGGGGAAGGAATAATGGGAACAAGTCAGGGTGTCGCAGAAGGGAGTGGGAGAAGAGGAAAGCAGGACTTCTTCAGGGTAGGCCTTTTGGAGGAAATGGGCCCGGATTAAGGTTTTAAAGGAGGAGACAGTCACTGGAGAAAGGTGGGGAGAACCTGAATGATTGGGTTCGGGATGTCCACTTCATCGAGCCCTGGCACTGAGAACAGACCACTCTTGGCTCTCTCCATTTTATGTGCTCAGGATTAATCCCAAACAAGTCTAAGGTGGGGAAAATGGGCACGTTTGATTTGTGAAGAGCTTTTCCATCATGAAAAAGAAAAAAGTCAGCTTCCCCTCCACCCCCTCGAACCGCCCCCATTCTCCCTTCTCCATGAAAGGTAGAAACCACCCCCCACCCCACCTGCTAACATTCACAGACCAGTAACTTTAATTTTTGGCACTTATTTATAGGCTGAATAGATCTATCCACACCTGCTTTTCCCTTAATTAGTTGGCTATCTAAAGGCTGCAGACTGGCTGCTGCCAGCTTCCTGTACTAATAGGAAGATCATTTAGGTGCCTTTGTAAGAGTACTGGGCGGGGAGGGGAGGAGAAACACTTTGACACAGAGAAGCACCAGACAGGAAAACATTAGCACAAAAGAACTAAGAGGAAAGGCAATGGTGGATTTAGGCTAAGTAGGTTCCCTGTTGTTGTGGGGGAACTTAAAGTCACAGGATGCAAATACCCACAGTGACTCTGAAAGGTTCCTTGATGCCCCCAGAATGGTGCCCATTCTCATGCCCGCTTTACGGTGACCAAGGCCGGAGACATCCCCATTGTGCGCCCCCCCCCCCCCCCCCCATCCAGAGTCGGGCAGAGCAACTAATCGAACCAACGGGAACGTTTATTTGGGTACCTATTGCATGCGGAACACTGTACTGAGTGCTTGGGAGAGTAAAATAGGAGTTAGTACATACGATCCCGGGTCTCAAGGAGCTTAGAGTCAAGCAGAACACTAGGCTGTTCTAAAAGAAGAATATGATTTTTGTGCTCAGGAAACTAATAGTCTAATGGGGGAGTTAGGACAAAACACAAAAAGTACAAACACACATACAGACCACTAGTGCCCGGGCATAGAAGGTAAGAAATCTGGTAACGGAAATATTCCCGAGGTTTACAGGGACAGAAAAGGGCTGGGGCTCAGTTTCATCATCTGCAAAATGAGGATTAAAAGCAAGGTTCCTTGACTCTCGATCCTGTGCTCTTTCAACTTGGCCACACTGCTTCTCGAATCCATTGCTCTGGTATAGTCAAGGAGTTCCCCCACTGGGAATGCGGAGATAGATGATAGTATGGGTGACATGGGTGAACGGCTGGAATGAGGAGAAGGAGGCAGGAGAGTCAAGATTACCCCAGTGTTTAATGCAGCACTCCGCACTCTGTAAGTGCTCAGTAAGTACCACTGATCGATTGTTTGAGCCGAAAAGGTATTTGAAGCGAGCGTGGCAGATGAGAGAAAAATAGTAGTAATAATATTAACAAGAAGAAGAACTGTGGTGGTCGTTAAGCCCTTACTAAGAGAGGTGGCATGGGTTGTGGAAAGATCACAGGCTTGAGAGTCAGAGATCATGGGTTCTAATCCCAGCTCTGCCGTTTGCCAGCTCTGTGACTTTGGGCAAGTCACTCAACTTCTCTGTGCCTCGTGGCTTAGTGGAAAGATCACGGGCTTGGGAGTCAGAGGATGTGGGTTCTAATCCCGGCTCCACTAGTCAGCTGTGTGACCTTGGGCAAGCCACTTAACTTCTCTGTGCCTCAGTTACCTCATCTGTAAAATGGGGATTAAGTGTGAGCGCCACGTGATTACTTTGTATCAACCCCGGCGCTTAGAACAGTGCTTGGCACATAGTAAGCACTTAACAAATGCCATAATTATTATTAAAATGGGGATTAAGGCTGTGAGCCCCAACTGGAACAACCTGATAACCTTGTATCTCCCCCAGTGCTTAAAACAGTGCTTGGCACATAGTAAGGGCTTAACAAAAACCATCATTATTATTATTACTATGTGCCAGGCAGGCACACGTGCCAGCGTGGATACAAGCAAATCGAATTGGACACGGTCCCTGTCCAACTTGGGGTTCACAATCTTAACCTCCATTTTACAGATGAGGTCACTGAGGTACAGAGAAGTGAAGTGACAATCACACAGCAGACGAGTGGCGGAGCAGGGATTAGAACCCAGGTCCTTCTGACTCCCAGGTTCATCTTCTATCCTCTAGGCCAGTAGAAAGCGGGAAACGCTAGGGTGCGAAGGCCAGGGCGGAAGGGAGAGGAGTAGAAGAAGAGAGCAGAAAGGGCCTCTGGTGGAGAGACAAAAAGCCAGGGGCCCGGGAGCTACACTGGAAGGCAAAAGACCCGAAGTAGCTCTTAGCTTACGAAAGTGAAAACGAAAGCTTGTGAAAGGAATTGAGACCAATTACTCATAGTTGAATCCCCTGTGCCCTGTAAAGCCGGGCATCACATTTATTTCACTTCAACAACCCAATACTTCATTTGGTTCTGATCCAAGAATCCACCCCCGACTTCTACGTTCCATGAATTCCCCCATACTTTTTCCTCTCTCTTGGAAATTGGCCTAATTAGAGGGATGGCTTTGGAGAGAGCAATAGGTTGAAAACATTGCCTGAGGGAAATGAGAGTTATTTTATTTTATAATTAGGTCTTTCCATCCCAGGGGCATTTTATGTCTGTGGCTTGAAACAACAACTGTTCTGTTATTATAATATTCTGGGTTTTGTGTATAAAAATATTTAGAACATGGTTTTTGTTCAGCTTTATTAGTCATAACACCAGGAGCTACCTGGGGTTCTGAATTATGGGATTATCTTTGAGGGTTTCCCTTAAGTGTTATTTCTTTTTTGAACTGTACATTCTCCGCTTATTGCACTGGGCTTGGGATTTACTGAGAAAATGGTTTTTCTATGGGTAAGAAGTGACCTGCAGCGGATTAAATAATCCAAACCCACAGTTTTGCCTTCTCATCCACTCCGGCATGATACATATTCTCTTAATACTCCTGCTACCTGCTTCCACTATGGACCTAAAGTAAAAAAAAAAAAAGAACAAAAAGAACCTACTGATCCACTTATATGGTGGTTTTCTACAGGTAGAAGATTGTGTTTCACGCTTTAAAGGTTTTGCTTGAGAAAAGGAGAGGCTCTTTTTGAACAGAAGCTTTGCAAGGAATGGGAGACAAGGAGGAAGAAAAGTGTTTGGGGGGCTTTTTGTGTGCACAATCTAGCTGGTACTGGGGGTCTGCCTTTGGTATTTTCATCCGCGCACCCACATCTAGGCGAATATCTCTGCCATTGATATCTTCCAGTACAAAAAATAAAGGACAAACATATCTATCTATTGGGAAGGGGTGCTACCCAATCTGGAAAAGCTGTGGAAAGAATCCTGGAAGAGATCAAACAGACCTGACCTAGAAGCCCCGGTTCCCACCTACAGGAAGATTTCAATCCAGGAGGGGCAGAGTTCTATCAATCAATCAATCAATCAGTGAATCAGTCACATTTACAGAGCACTTGCTGTGCATCGGAGTCATAGCCCCCAAAACAGTGAAAAATACATTATAGAAGACCTAGCTGTCCTTCCGTTTTAACAGTTACAGCTCTTCAAATCTGCTTAATTTAGCCCCGTGAAGTGAATGCAGAATGGTTTCCTTTGTTTTGAAACTCCAGTCCCCTTCCCAGCTATGCATACTGAAAAATCGATTATTCAAGTTGGGAAGGGTCTGGAATTTGGGGATAAATGACCATTTACCCTTTGCTTTTGTATGTGCTTCTCTAATAAAGTTATTTCTTCTCCTTGAGGAAATGGCTTTCCTGTAATTTTATCATTTACAAATATTGTCCCACAACACCTTGGCTAATTGTCTGTGTTTAATGATATTGTGCTTCTTGGCACTAAAACCGGATTTTCCATTCCAAGAGACAGACCTGTTACCAAACTCTTTCAGGACGACTCCTTAAAACGGTATCATTAAAGCTAGAAGGGAAGAGAGCTTCCTGAGGGCAGAGACTGTGTGTACCAGTTCTATTGTACTGTACTCTCCCAAGTGTTTAGTGCAGAGGTCTGCCTATAGTAAGCACTCAACAGATACCATTGATTGATTATCTCTAGCTTTAAAATAGTCTTAAAATGAAAACCCATGCCCCCGAATCGAAGGGTCTAGGTATCTGTCATCATCTGAGAGCAATTTAAAGCTGGATGAATAAGAGTTATAAGCTCCTCAAGGGCAGGGAGCGTGTCTAACCAACTTAATTTTATTCTCCCAAGCATCTAGTACAGTGTAGTGATCTGCACACGTAAGAGCTCAATAAATATGACTGAATGAATGCTCTACACAAAGTAAGTGCTCAATAAATGCTATTGATCGATTGAGTGGGAATCCAGTTTTGGGGGAAATTCCAGGGACCAATATAGGAGAATCTTTAAGGTGCCTTGAAGCGATCACATGTTTTTGCAGGTTGAGAGTTTATTGGACTCAGTTTGCTGCTGCTTAGAAGGAAGAGAAGCCAGTGGAATGGATTTTGTCAAGGGACTTCGCATGATCCTCAGGTAAATTTATTGAGGCCCATCATCAAAGCCATCCTGGATCTGCTCCTCCTCCCTTCACCCTGCTCAGGGCTCTGTCTCCGAAAGCAGCACCAGGATGCTCGTAGGAACAGTGTACTGGCTAACCTTCCAGACGCCCCCCCCGCCCCCGTCACGGTTAGGGATGGACCATCCAACACCCCTGCTCTCCTCTCTGCTTCCCTGACTCCCCCGGTGTCCCAGCATGAACCGTCCAACACCCCTAACTCTCTCCTCTCCGCTTCTTAGGCTCATAAAACCTCTGCTAAATGTGTGAGGAATCTCAAGGCAACTGAGACCATGTCTGCAGTCTGGTGAGCTGGTATTTATTATTATTATTATTGTTATCATTATTATGGTATGTGTTAAGCACTATGTGCCAGGCACTGTAATTAAGCCCTGGGGTGGATACAAGCTAATCAGTTCCTTTCCCACGTGGGGCTCACATCTCAATCCCCATTTTGCAGCTCTCACTGAATGAGATTGAATGAATGGATGAGGCAACTGAGGCACAGTGAAATGACTTGTTCAAGGACACACAGCAGACAAGTGGCGGAGCCAGGATCAGAACCCACGTCCTTGTGCCTCCCAGGCCCATGGTCTATCGACTGCTCCATGCTGCTTCTATTTGACCTTCAGTTGTTCTAAGTGTCGGTCAGGAGCGGAGTCGGCTTTTTCAGAATGGGCTCAGCTGGAGCTTCCCCTTTAGAAAGGCACGAGGAACGCCCTCTCCTGGGAAAGCAGAAACTCCTCCAGGACCATTTGGGCAATCTCTGGAACCGTTGGCCTTCTCCCAGTTAGCACTGGAAAACTCTCTGCTCACGTCCTGTGGTTCTGCTTCGTCCCGGGGACGAAGCGTCCTTGCAGGTGAAGGTTGCTGAGCTCTTGCTCCACTCCCAGGAGGCAGAGGGGCTCCTAGAATGGCCCTTGATGATAATAATAATAATTGTGGTATTTGTTAAGCACTTACACTGTGCCAGGCACTGTACTAAGTGTCAGGGTGGATACAAGCCAATCGGGTTGGACACAGTCCCTGTCCCACGTGGGACTCACGGTCTTAATCCCCATTTTCCAGATGAGGTAACTGAGGCACAGAGAAATGAAATGACTTGCCCAAGGTCACACCACAGACACGTGGAAGAGCCGGGATTAGAACTCAGGTTCTTCTGACGCCCAGACCTGTAGTCTGTTCACTAGGTCATGCTGCTTCCCTGGAGAAATGAGCAGTTTCTCACTCCTCAAACCAGCGCACAACGGTATCGTATCACCAACCGTGGGCTGAACTCCCCTTGTTCTAGATTGTGAAGTTGTCGTGGGCAGGGAATGTGTCTGTTTATTGTTGTACTCTCCCAAGCGCTTAGTACAGTGCTCTGCACAAGGTAAGCATTCGATAAAAATGATTGAATGAATGAATGAATGAATGAAATAGCCCAGGCCAGGGGATGACTAGATGAAGTTTGAAGTTTGTTGCTTAAGCGACAAAGGAGGATCGTTTGAAATTTACTTGTTTTACTGAGTATTGTTTCATTTAACCTCCCCAGAAACCAGACATCTCACTTTTTGGAGGAATCTATTATTTTGATAACAGACCATATGAAACAATCCGTCTCAGAGGTTAAACCTAGTGTGATAATTGGCTATTCATCTTACGTTTTCCTGCCATCTTGTCAAAACTTTAATTAAGGAGGAAAATAATCATAATTATTATGGTATAGGTTGTGCTTACTATATGCCCAACACTGTACTAAGCACTAGGGTAGATACAAGATAATCAGGTCCCACACGGGCCTCACATTCTAAGTAGGAGGTAGAACAGGTATTGAATCCCCATTTTATAGAGGAGGAAACTGAGGCATGGAGAAATTAAGTGTCTTGCCTAAAATCGCACAGCAGGCAGGTGGCAGGTGTTGGATTAGAACCCAGGACCTCTGACTTCTAGTCCTGCGGTCTTTCCACTCAGTGCCTGAAATTCCCAAGCAAACTGTGGTTCCTTTAACCCCGCCAGAAAAGGCGTTTAAAGCGCAACTGGGACAACGGGAACCAGTTCTCTGTTTGGCAAACAGCGCAGCCTCATCCCTTAGCTCCTTTTCGTAGCAACACACGAAGGAGTACTCTGTAGCCAGGGGTAAGAGCTGATCCCATCATCTGGCACTAACACTTACAAAGATTAATTACCCTATTAAAATCTTAGACATTACTAAGAAAATCTCCGTACAAACCTTTTGCCTCCTCACAGATTTCAGCGCACTTGGAGCGGTCGGTTTGTTACCTAATAAAGGTTCTCACCCTCCAAACTGACTTTGGGAATATACAACTTGGGTATCCATCGGCATTCACACACACACATATGTGCACACGTGCAAGGAGTTTGGGCTGCTTTCTAATACAAAGGAATCAAGTGGGAGTGTGGTGGGTGCCGATAAAATGAAAACTTAATACTAAATAATAATGAGGAGTAGTAATAATAGGTGTCAAACGCTCACTGTGAGCTAAGCACTGTACTAAGACTTGGGTAGATACAAGATAATCAGGTCCCAAATGGGGCTCCCAGTCTAAGTGGGAGAACAGGTATTGAATCTCCATTTTGCAGATGAGGAAACCGAGCCACAGAGAAGTGAAATGACTTCCCCGAGGTCGTACAGCAGACAAGTGGTGGAGCGGGGATTAGAACCCAGGTCCTCTGACCTCCAGGCCCCTGCTCTCTCCATTAGAGCACGCCACTTCTCCTTGTCCCGTCTATAGATCAGCGGCCGGAGAGACTAAGGGACAGGAAGAGACTTTCGGTGATTAAAGGCCGCCACTGCCTCTGGAACCGGAGAGACATTAGAAGATTCAGGTTGTCATCCCTGCACAAATTATCCACCCTGTTTAGGAAACGACAAGGACGGTTAAATTTGTGTGGCCTTGGTATCGGAGCCGCTTTTAGGACTCATCCCGCCTGATTAGGCGATACAATATGGTTGCATTGTACTTTCCCGAGCGCTTAGTACAGTGCTTTGCACACAGTAAGTGCTTAGTAAATAAGAATTAGAGCACCCGGAGTCAGTGGGAATGCCTGATGATGATGATGATGATGGTAGTTGGTAACCGCTTACTATGAGCCAAGCACTGTCCTAAGCGCTGGGGTAGATACAAGTTAATCAGGTTGGACATAGTCCTTGTCCCACATAGGACTCACACTCTTATCCCCATTTTACAGATGAAGTAACTGAGGCGCAGAGAAGTGAAGTGACTTGCCCAAAGTCACACAACAGACATGTGGTGGAGCCAGAATTAGAACTCATGTCCCTTTGACTCCCAAGCAACTTAGCTGGGTGCTCACTGTTATACTGTACTCGCCCAAGTGCTTAGGACAGTGTTCTGCGCACAGTAAGTGCTCAATAAATACGATTGACTGATCGACTGATTGACTGACTACTTGGAATATTACAAGACCTTATAGTAAGCGCTTAGGAAGCAGGATGGTCTACCGGATAGAGCGCGGGCCTGGAAGTTAGAAGGACCTGGGTTCCAATACCGACCCTGCCACTCGTCTGCTGTGTGAGCTTGGTTAAGTCACTTCACTTCTCTGGGCCTTCGTCCCTTCATCTGTAAGATGGGGATGAAAACTGTGAGCCCCGTCTGGGACGGGGACTGGTCCAACCTGATTATCTTGTAGCTATGCCAATGCTTAGAATAGTGTTTGACACATATATGCCCAGAAAAAAACCATCGTCATCATTATCATTCCGATACGGCTGAGGTCACCGGCCCCCGTCCCCTAGCACGGTCCGAGCCCCCTGCCGCTGCCCTCCTTTGGCTCCCACCACAGCCGGCAGGGAAGGGTAAAGGGGGCGGGGGGCGGCCAGGGAAGAGACCCTTTCCCCTCTGAGTCTCTTCCGAGTCACCGATCACCCCGGCGTAGTTCGACAAACAAGCGAGAGCCCCGGAGGCAAATCCTCGGGGCAGGGGACACCCCTCCGGGGGATCTGCTCCCCCCAAAATCTGGGGCTTCGCCGGAGAAAGTTGCCGGCTCAGTCCCTCCTGGGGGGTGATTACCCAGAGTGAGCTGGAACCGCACCTGCTTCCTTGGTAATTTCCAACTCCCCCATGTCCGTCGCTCTTCCAAAACACAGATTCCTTTCATCCTTACTTCCCCTGAGCTCCCTTCCCCTCCCCAATCCCCCAACCCAGTCTTTGGGGTTCCTCCCGGGACCATCCGGGTCGCCGAGGACCTCTGCCCTCAACTTCCATCTTCCCAGTCTCCCTGGGAGGAAATCCAATGTCCAACCGACGCCCACGCCTTGCCAGAAGGCAGCGTGACCTAGCGGAAAGAGCGCGGTTCTTGAAGACAAGAGATCCTGGTTCTAATCCTGGCTCCGCTGTTGACCGTTGAGTGACCTCGGCAAGTCAGGACCTTTCAGGGGGTACGATCCCTGCCCCTCCTTCTCCCCTAGATCTTGAATCCCATATGGGACCGGATACAGAGCCTGAACTCTTTATCTCAAATCCACCTCAGCGCTCGATATCGCGCTTAGAACAGCGCTCTGCACGTAGTAAGCACTTGATAAATACGACTGAATCGAATGATCAAATGAATAAATGCCTTATTTATTGCTAGCAACAATAATAATAGCGATAAAGGGTTGAGAGGTTTCATCCTAGAGCTCACTCGGGCCTGGGTCTCTCCCCCCGGCCGCTTCCCGGCGATCCGGATGAAGGGAGCAGCCGTGGTTTGGTAATTAAGGCTCTCTTGGCCAGCCGGTCTGAGCGGGCGTGGATGCCAACGGCTCCTGTGCCAGCCGCGTCTTTTTGGCCCCCCTTCCTTCTCAGCGCTTGACTCCCCCGGACGCCACCCATCCTCCCTCGCCGACCACTGGAAGAATCCAGCCAGGAGGACGGCAGCCAGTGACCCGTCCTCTCTCGCTGGCACCGTAGGGGCAGAGTCGCGCGCCCGGGTCTCCGCCGTCGGCGGCGGGCACCCAACCGGGCGGCAGACGACCCTCCTGGCCCCCCGCGGGTGTCTCGCGGCCCGGTGAGGGGATGGCCGGCCCTTCTTGGACGCTTTGTTCTCCCTGCTGAGGGGATTGTCATCCCGGTGACCCTCCTGCCAATCTGCTCTCGATCTGCCACGTTCCTCTCTCCCTCCGAGCTCTTCCGCCCCGGCAAATGTTTCAGCTCTAATGAGGGTGGGTCGCAGGTGTGAAGGCAGGGGGTCTTTCCAATCAGGTGTGTCGACGGGGGGCGGAGCGGGGGGAGGTTTGCTGGAAACCCTCGGACCCCCCAGAGGACCCTCTCTCGGCTAGGCGATTCTGGCGATCTGGAACCGACTGCGGCCTTCTCCTCCAGCCCGGCTGTGACAGGTGGCCAGCTGAAGTACTGGAAATTGCTGGCACCTGGACAAGCTCTGCCTCCTGCCTCTAGAACCTGGGACTGGAGCAGAGACCACCCACCCTGCGGGGTACATGAGGTGGTCTGGAGGTAGGGAGGGACTTGGGGGGACCTGTGCTATCCTGGAACAGCCCTAATTTACAGCCTTCGGAAAAGTCCCGGGCGCTGTTAAACGAACCCTCGGTGTCTTGGGGGAACACCCCATGCACCCCGGTTTTGGGTTTTATTTTATTTCTTAAATGGTATTTGGTAAGCGCCTACTGTATTCCAGGCACTGTACTAAACACCTGGGGTACATACAAGTTACTCAGATTGGACACTAGTCCATGTTCCACATGGGGCTCGCGGTCTTAATCCCCATTTTACAGATGATGGAACTGAGACACTGAAAAGCGAAGTGACTTGTCCGAGTTCACACAGCAGACAAGCAGCGGAACTGGAATTAGAAGCCAGGTCCTTTTTTTAAAATAAAAAAAGGGGGGGCATTTATTGAGCGCTTACTATTTGCCAGGCACTGTGCTAAGTGCTGGGGTAAATATAAGATAATCAGGTTGGACTCATCCAGGTCCTAGATTGGGCGCACAGTCTTAATCTCAATCTGAGGTAATTGAGACCCAGAGAAGTGAAGTGACTTGACCAGGGTCACACAACAGACTTGCTTTGTTTTGCTGTCTGTCTCCCCCATTCTAGACTGTGAGCCCGTTGTTAGGTAGGGATTTGTTGCTGAATTGTACTTTCCAAGCACTTACTACAGTGCTCTGCACACAGTAAGTGCTCAATAAATACGACGGAATGAATGAAAGTGGAGGAGCTGGGATTAGAACCCAGGTCCTTCTGACTCCCAGCCCGGTGCTCTATCCACTAGCCAGTGCTGGTTGTGGCTGTGACGGCCGCAACCGCTCATGGACAGCGGAGCGCTCGGCTCAGTAGACAAATCCAAACCAAGAATGGGTCAATATGGAGAGCCCTGCCCTTCCCCGTCCCTCTTTGTGCCTAGTTAGACGGTGACTGATCCCAAGGAGAAGGTGGGATGGGGTTGGATAATTTGTTGGTATTTGTTAAGCGCTTACTATGTGCAGAGCATTGTTCTAAGCGCTGGAGTAGATACAGGGTAACCAAGGGCGTCCCACGTGGGGCTCACAGTCTTAATCCCCATTTTCCAGATGAGGTAACTGAGGCACAGAGAAGTGAAGTGACTTGCCCACAGTCACACGGCTGACAAATGGCAGAGCCGGGGTCGAACCCATGACCTCTGACTCCCAAGCCCGGGCTCTTTCCACTGAGGCATGCTGCTTCTGGATTCGGGGGGAGAGGGGCAGAAAATGTGGGCATGGAATTCAGGGAGGTGCTGTCGAGCCTGCCCGGTTTAACTCGCTCGGGAGAGTTATACTAATAATTTTATTTTACTTATGATAAGAGTGATATCTGTCAAGTATGACAATCAGTGATATTTATTGAGTGCTTACTGTGTGCAGCGGACTGTGCTAAACACTTGGCCAAGTACAGTACAGCGAGAGTTGGTGGGCACGATCTCTGTCCCCGAGGAGTCTGTACAGGGGGAGACGGACATTCTTTAAAATAGATTACGAATAGGGCGCATAGTAGAGTGTAAGAATACTTGGAGAAGTTCGGTGAAGCCCGGGTGAGTCTCGAAATGCTCAAGGGGTACAGGGCCAAGTTCGGAGTCGAGGGAGGGCGGATGGGGGAGATAAAGGCTTAATCTGGGAAGGCCTCTTGGAGGAGGGTGATTTTAGGAAGGTTTCGAAGGTGGGGAGAATGGCGAACGGACAGGTATGAAGGGGGAGGGCGTTCCGGGCCTGACCGAAGAAGATCGTGGGCAAGGGGTCGGAGGTGAGATAGATGAGATCGAGGAACAGACAGTAGGTTGGCGTTAGATAAGCGGAGTGCGATCCGGTGCTTAGAACGGTGCTTGGCACTTAGTAAGCGCTAAACAAGTACCGTGATTGCTAGGAGATCAACCAAGTTAGGTAGGAGGGAGATCCTAATTGGGTGCCAAAAAGCAAATGTTAAGGAGTTTCCGTTTGATGCAGAGATGGATGGATAACCCCTGGAGGTTTCTGAGTAGTGAGAAGATGGGGACTAATTTTGTTTTTGGTGTTCTTTTCCAGAAAAAAATGATCTGGGCAGCAGAGTGAAGTATGAACTGGAGAGGGGAGAGACAGGAGGCAGAGAAGTCAGCGAGGAGCCCGATGCAGTAATCAAGGTCGGGTAAGCTAAGTGCTTGGACATTTCCCTCGTCTTCAAGCTTCCGTCTCCCTCGTGCCAAACCCGCCATCTAGTCACCCCGTCTTGGAGACTTGCTCCCCCCCCCTTGTCATTAGTTCTGGAGCTTATTATTTTTATGGGTGGATAACCTAGTTGGGCTTTCAGAAATCTCATAAGAAACTGGTTTCAACTTTCTAGCGTTGCGGTTCTAATAATCCCCTTACGCCCATAAAGAGCTTATTGAAACCAGCCCGGGAATTAATAGAATTTGAAGTCACACTAAATGCAGACGGCAATTCTATCATTAGTATTAAGATTACTGTGGGGGGTGATTTCTTTAATATTTTTTCCTTAAAGAGACACCGACGAATTGAAAGCATATCAAAGGTCGTATTGGGTCTTCGACTCTGAAGTGGTCTGTGGTTCGTGATATGAGTGAGGCTTTAAATTTGTGAAACTGAAACCTGATGAAACCTTTCATAAACCTTAACTCATTCTTAGGCACCTGGGTTTCTTTATTTAACTTCTGACTTTGACTTTCTTTTTTTATGGTATTTGTTAAGTACTTACAATGTGCCGGCATTGTACTACACACCGGGGCGACACAGGCTATTCAGGTTGGAAAGAGCCCATGGCCCACATGGGATTCACAGTCTTCATCTCCATTTTAAAGATGAGGGAACTGAGGTACAGAGAAGTGAAGTGACTTGCCCAAGCTCTCACTGCAACAAGTGGCAGAGCCCATAGTAGAAGCCAGGTCTTTCTGATACCCAGGCCCATGCTCTGTCCACGAGACAATGCTGCTGCTTGTGGCTTACAGAAGGTATGAATTCGGGGGCTTTTTCTTTGTTAGTGGGCTTGACATTCTTCAAAAATCTGAACCTCAACCCTAACCTCACTTCTAAATAATAATGACGATAATTAGGACAGCGTCTGACCTGACTGTCTCAAAGCAGCGTGGCTCAGTGGAAAGAGCCCGGGCTCGGGAGTCAGAGGTCATGGTTTCGAATCCCGGCTCTGCCACTTGTCAGCTGGGTGACCGTGGGCGAGTCACTTAACTTCTCTGTGCCTCAGTTATCCATCTGTACAATGGGGATTGAGACTGTGAGCCCTATATGTGGGACAACCTGACCACCGTATATCCTCCCCAGTGCTTAGAACAGTGCTCTGCACATAGTAAGCGCTTAACAAATACCAACATTATACCTGTCAAAAACTACGCTAAGGACTGGGGTAGATACCACAGTTTTTTAAATGGTATTTGTTAAGCACTTATCTGCCAGGCACTGTGTACTAAGCACTGAGGGAATTATAAATTACTCAGCTTGGACGCAGTCGCTGTCCCACACAGGGCTCACGGTTTTAATCCTCATTTTACAGATGAGGTAACCCATGTAATAACTACCACTATGCTTACACAGGTTACTAGTTGAGCACTTCTTCCTTCTACTTATAATTGTTTAATGTCAGGGAAACAGTGTGGCCAAGTGGGAGGAGCACAGGTCTGGGAGTCAGAAAGACTTGGGTTTTAATCCGCGCTCTGCCCCTTGTCTGCTGTGTGACGTCGGGTAAGTCGCTTCACTTCTCTGTGCCTCAGTAACCCCATCTGGAAAATGGGGATTAAGACTGTGAGTCCTAAGTGGGACGGGGACTGTGTCCAACCCAATTATCTTGTATCTACCCCACCGCTTAGTTCAGTGCCTGGCAAATAGTAGGGTCTTAACAAATACTACAGTACCTTCTCCTTTAGGTGGAGTGTACCAAGTGCCTAGTACGGTGCCCCGCTCACAGCGGGTGCTCAGTAAACACGACTGACTGGGCTTACGATTAATCGGCATTCGGTTCCACGAATGGGCCCGGATCTGGGGAAGCAGCATGGCCTCGTGGATAGAGCACGGGCCTGAGAGCCAGAAGGACCCGGGTTCTAATCTCAGCTCCGCCACTTGTCTGCTGTGTGACCTGGGGCAAGTCACTTAACTTCCCGCCGCCTCAGTTACCTCATCTGTAAAATGGGGATGAAGACTGTGAGCCCTACATGGGACAACCTGATTACCTTGAATCTACCCCAGCGCTTGGAACAGCGCTCGGCACAGAGTAAGCGCTTAACAAATACCAACGTTATTAGCATTATCTGCATACTTGATTTGTCCCTTCTGATCCAGTGGGCACTTAAGAGGTCAGTGATGACCAGTACGGTCTCCTGGACTGTTAACCCCCTGTGGGCAGGGAGCGGATCTGCCAACTCGGTTGTGTTGTACTCTCCCAAGTGCTCAGTACGGTGCTCTGCACCCAGTAAGTGCTCAATAAATACCATTAACTGATTTTATTTCTAAGGAAAATGGGAAACGCAGGAAGGTAGGATTGATGAAAATGACACGTAGTCGCCCTCCCTCTACTGACTAAGGTAGAGATTGCAGTTCAACCGCTACAGAGACAGAATTTGCGGCCAAAACGCAAATTCACGCCAGGCCAATCTCAATAAACATCATAACCGTGGCAGTTGCTACTAATAATGGCATTCGTTAAGCACTTGCTATGCACCAGGCACTGTTCTAAGCCCTGGGGTGGATACAAGGTAGTCAGGTTGTCCCACGTGGGGCTCACGGTCTTAATCCTCATTTTCCGGTTGAGGTAGCTGAGGCCCAGAGAAGTGAAGTGACTTCCCCAAGGTCACGCAGCAGACAAGTGGCGGAGCTGGGATTAGAACCCGTGGCCTTCTGACTCCCAGGCCCGTGCTCTATCCGCTACGCCGTGCTGCTTCTCTTAATCGTACTTACTGAGGGAAAAGATAGGATCCTCGAACTGAAGATCACAAGCTAGCGGTGAGGGGCGGAGCAGACGAAACAATTTTAAATACGAGGAAGGAACCGCTCAAGTACTAACCTGTGGAATAATAGCGGTAATTGTGGTCTCTACCCCGATCCCTGGCAGAGCATTTGACCCATAATGAGATAATCGGGTCGGACGCGGTCCAAATTATTGTCATTACGATTCAGTGGGGTAAGGTTAGGGTCTAGATTCAGTCCTGTCTCCGTCAATCGATCATAGTTATAGAGCGCTTACTGCGTGCAGAGCACTGTACTAAGCTCTTGGGAGAGTACAACAATGGAACAGATATATTCCCTGCCCACAACGAGTTTACAATCTAGAAGGGGAAGCTTACAGTCTAGCAAGTTTACCGGACTGAAGCTCATAAGCTCTTCCATCTCGTCGCAATATTTTGTCCATTCACAACAGCCCCAGCGCTTGCAAAAGGCCACAGGGCTTTGCAGTAAGGTTGGCTAGGCACTTCCAATATTTACCAAATCTATTCTGCATTCCCCGCTAATAATAGTAGAATAGGGCTCCGGGCAGAAGCCTGGAAGCTGAGGCCTGCCTGTGTCTCTTGTGATCCAGGATTCTGCCTGCAGAATGGCAAAGACTTCTCAGTTCCTGTGAAAGGGCGCGCAGAACTCAAAGTTTCCCCAGACACCACTATTTCGGGAAAGAGTCATGCGAGGGCAACATTGTATGGCTCAAATTTGGGAGGGTCCTCGGCTTTGTGCATGAAACACGCCTTCTAGATAAACTCTTTCTTCCTTAGAAAAAGCAAAAACGTTTCAAAAACCAGCTAGAGGCCTGCAAAAAGAATTTCAAGGCTGGATTCATGGTGAGGACAATGGTAAGTGTGACATTTATTAAGCATTTAATCTCTGCTAACCAGATCCGGTTTCAGATACAGTTTGAGAGAGAGAGAGATAACCGAGGCTCAGCAAGTTTAAGTAACTTGTCCATGGTCACACGGCAAGCTGGAGGAAGGTGACCTGTGACCAGAACCCAAGTGCCCTGAATCCCAAGCCCTCAGTTCTGCTAAGATGTTCAACCTAAGGTACCACCAAGAAACTGGACAAAGATCTTTGTTGGATGGCCTGCTTTTTCCTGAGAAAATGCTGATGAAACTACTGAACCTAATTTCATTTTTACTCTTCAGGGGACTTGGGTAGCAAAGACTTCCAAAGTCTGAAATGATTCAGACTGAACTAGGCGACACTCCCAACTGATTTTTGCAATCACGATCTCTTTGCTCTCCAGATTCAGAATGTTTCTGTGAGTTTCTAAGGGGGTCAATCATTACATATCAATCAATAGTATTTTGTTGAGCTCCTAGTGTGTGGAGGACCCTTACTGTACAAAGGCTTTGAAAGAGTAGGTTCAATTGATGGTGTTTACTGAGCGCTTACTGTGCAGAGTGGTGTACCGAGTAGACTGTAAGCCCGTCAAATGGCAGGGAACGTCTCTATCTGTTGCCGACTTGTTCATTCCAAGCGCTTAGTACAGTGCTCTGCACATAGTAAGCGCTCAATAAATACTATTGAATGAATGAATGCTTTGGGAGAGTACAATATAACAGACTTGGCTGACGTATTCCTGGCCATGAGGAGTTTATTTTCTGGAGGGCTTGTGGAAGAAGCACTTGTTGGTAGAGGATCAATATATACTATCGATTGATTGAGCCCCTTCGATAATCAGTCTAACCATCGTCATTAAAAAGGTAGGTAAGTCCTGACTCATTGTTCTGCACCCCATAGATGTACAATCGATATAACTACGAATAATAACGGTGGTGTTTCTTCAGCATTTACCATGTGCCAAATGCTGTTCTAAGCGCTGGGGTTGATACAAGACAATCAAGTTCGACACATTCTCTGTTTCCCAATCTACAGGGGAGGGAGGGCCGGTACTGTTAATGCAGGTAACGCTACCGAAAGGAGGCTTTGGAGCTGATAATGTCACCACAAGGGTTAAAACCAAGCAATCCTTTGCAGTAAATATATTTTTCTAGAAGACGACTTTCATCCTCGATCCGGAAAGGTCTCCAACGATGGCTTCCCGTCGGTCTTTAGAAAAGGATCATTTTTACAAATGTCCTTTGATTCCTGAAGGGAAATACGGAATTTCTTTGTGACGTTCGGAGGCAGAACTAACAGAATTTTCTCCAAAGACCCATTCATTCGGAGCGGGTGGTCAAGGGCTCCTTCGAGCCACGCTCTTGGCTTGGTGAGCTCTCGAGAGGAAGCGAGTATGAAAAAGTTTTCCTCGGATGCTCTCGTGACTGTGTGCTCTGAGGGGAGAGGAGAAGACAGAGCACGTGCTGGTGCCCAAAAAAGAGAACAACAGCCCCCTCACGGGGGGTGAGTTAACTCTTGACAGGGTTTGTCTGGAGTGCTGGAAGATTGGGATTTCAGCCATCCCGGAAGGAATCGTGAATCTCTCCAGGTTTCAAGAATGTAACGGTCGACCCAAGGATGTGGCACGTGGAATGCTCTAAGGTAACTCGTTTCTGCTGAAAATAATTCCTCGAGGCCTACATGCATGTGTACGCCCGATAATAGTAACTGTGACATTTGTGAAGCCCTCAATTTGTGCCAGGCACTGTACTAAGCACTGGGGTAGAAAGATATTCTGGTTAAGGAACGATCCTTATCCCACATGGGCTCACAATCTAAAGGGACGATAGGTGTTTCATTGCCATTTTGCAGTTGAGGCAGAGAAGTAAAGTGTCTCCTCCAAGGTCACACGCAGAGCAGGCGATGGCAGAGTCGGGACTGGAACCCAAGTTCCCCAACTCCCAGGCCCGTGCTCTTCCACGAGGCTATCCCGCATCCTAAGTGCACCTCGGTGCCCAGGGGTACAGATGCAGGGTTCATCACATTTATCCTAGATTGGGACTCTCTTGCACTCTTTATCACAGTCCTAGCTGCAGTCGGGCCCACTTAAACACGTGTTCTCGTGGAATGATTTGGATAGAGCATGATGGAAGAATTAGGAAACGCTCTTCCTACCACACAAGTCTGTTCTGGTAGAGCGCAAGATCCACGCTCTGGCCTAAGTACATCCGGTGGGGGAATAAACCCTTCCGCCTCCCTCTGTAGTGCCATTCTGGACTTTTTGTCTTTGCAACTTGAGGGCATTTAATACAATGAAACAGCAGTGCGGGACAAGGTAGGAAATCCCTCTGCTAACCAATCAATCATTTATTGAGCGCTTACTCTCCCAAGCACTGTACTAAGTCAGAAGACGCATTCCGTCTGGTGGACACAACATTTATCTAGGGATCTGTGTGGAAAAACAGCAGTCAGGGGAGATTCTTCAGAATATCTAATCCCAACACATTGATTCCCTTTGATTCGATGGTTACGCTAGCACAACTTTCCTATAATACAAGTTTCTTTAAGAATACAATTACTGTGTCAATACAGTAATGACTCTACTGAACTCCTAGTTCCAGTGAGTGCCAGGACTTAGTGGTAAATAATAATAATAATGGTATTTAAGTGCTTACTAATATACCAAGGTAGATACAAGATAATCAGGTCCCACATGGGGCTCACAGTCTAAGTAGGAGGGAGAACAGGTGTGGAATCCCCATTTTGCTGATGACGGAGCTGAGGCACAAGGAAGTTGTGACTTGTCCAAGGTCACACAGCAGTTCCCCCACTTTTTAAAGCAAGCAGAACAATCAGATGGAGAATGCCTCTGGGAGACGATCTCTGGGGAGGGTTAAATTCTTCCAGGAAACATCAGCCGGTACCCCGAATACTCATCTGCAGAGGATGCGTCTCGGGCTGTTATGGGAAGAGAACCTTCTCACCAGAAACCCTCTCGCCTTCAAGAGCTGAATTTCGCTCCATCCCAAGGCCTGGGGCAGGAGCCTCTCTTCCGCCTGGTCTCTTGCAGCCACACAGAGGGCTCTTTTACACTTAATAATGCCAGGCTTCATTTGGGTGCCACTCCCAGAGGCTGAAGAGGAAGTGGGGCTCATCTATCTCCAGTCAAAAAGCAAGCTAAAATTGGAGTTAGACTCAGCGGAAGAGGAGGCGTGATCCTAGGGCAAAATCATGGCAGGTGTCACAGCACTTAATACAATGTCTGACACACAGTAAGTCCTTAACAAATACCATAATTATCATTATCATTTGAAAGGACATGAATTTGACTGTCAGACACAGTTCCCGTTCCACGTGGAGTTTATAGCTAAGGGGAAGGAGGATAGTATTTCAAAATGGATCTCAGGTGGTTAAGATTGTTATCCCTGCTTTAGTTGTAATAATCATAATAGGAGTAATAGTAGCATTAATGATTATATCAATATAGTAATTGTTATTAATAGTCATAGTAGTATGAAGAGGAGGGACAGGGGAGTCAGGGGTTCTAATTCCAGCTCTGCCACTTGTCGGCTGTGTGACCACGGGGAAGTCGTTAACTTCTCTGTGCCTCATCTGCAAAATGAGGATTAAATGACTGATAAACCTCAGACTCTAAGCCCCATGTGGGTCAGGGACTGTGTCCGTTCTGATTGACTTATGTTTACCTTATTGCCCCATACAGTGCTTGACCTACAGTAAACACTTAACAAATGCCACCATTACTGTAGTAGTAGAAGTATTATAATTGAGGATGCTAGGACGGAGTCTCGAGGCAAGAAACATCCAAACCATGAGCAAGAGAGACAGCAAATGTCTTTGAAAATCTTGGGAGTCTTTCATGGGTTTCAGCACAGTGGGAGCCCAATTTTTTTGAAGTTGCAACTTCCAAAAATGAGAGGCATTCCACTGAAACCCATTTTTAAAGTGTAAGCCTCCTCAAAAGTCTAATCTTATTGCTGCCCTCGGGGCTTAGACTAATAGTAAGTGCTTAATTAATATCATTATTATCATCATCATTGTTATTACTATTATTATTATCATCCCCCTTGCAGCCAACCTCCATAAACAGGACTCAAGGGGCTGAACTAGTTCATCTGAAACGTTTCCAATTTGGGGATATTATTCCATTCAATCTTTCTAAGTTGGGCAATTAAGTATTAGCTCAGAAAAGGCCAAGGACGTGCAACCCAAACTGAAGAGAACGGCAGTTATGTGGAGAATCGGAGCTGTTGAAAAAGCCAGCCAAATTATTTGAGCGAAGGGGGTTCAGTTCTGAGTTTTCTAGTTTTCTGAGTTTGATTCCAAGAACCCGGGTTCTAATCCCAGATCAGACACCTGACTGCTGTGTGATTTGGGGGCAAATCACAACTTCTCTGTGCCTCAGTTTCCTTATCCGTAAAATGGGGATTCAATACCTGTTCTCCCTCCTACTTGGGCTGTGAGCCCCATGTGGAATAGGGACTTTGTCTGACCTGATTAGCATGTATCTATCCCAGAGCTTATTACAGTGCTTGGCATATAGTAAAATCAATGTCAGTGGTATTTATTGAGCGCTTACTGGGTGCAGAGCACTTACCAAGCGTTTGGGAGAGTATAATTCAACTGGGTTGGTAGAGGTTCCCTGTCCATATTATTATAAATCTGCTGTCGGGCTGAGAGCGGGGTGAATGGCAAGTACTTAAAGCGTGATAATTAATAGTTGTGGTATTTAAGGGCTTCTGTGCTAAGTACTGGGTTAGATACAATCAGATCCGGACCATTCTCCATCCCACATGGGCTCAAAATTTAATGAGGAGGCTGAGGCACAGAGAAGTTAAGGCCCCACGGCAGACAAGTGGCAGAGCCAGGATTAGAACCCAGATCTCCGCTTAGGCCCATGCTCTTTCCACTAGGCCACGCAACTTTTCTCAATGTTCCATTATGGTAGCTCTTGGCACCCCAGGAAGCCAAATAATTTCCATTTCTTGGCTGAATATACTAAATTTGAACTGAGCCCAGGAAAAGAGGTGAGGAAATGTTTATACCGGGAGATTTGCATGTAGAATACTGTTTTCCACTTCTTGGACTCTGAGAGACCAGACAGAAAAATGATATACAATTAGAGATCCACAGTATCAATTAGCCCTGATTCCCCAATCCGGAGAGAGGGGTACTCAATCAGGAATGACGGACTGGATCTCAAGATGGGCCCAGAGCATCCAAACGGGAACAAGAGGAAGGAAGAGAAAGCACAAAGGGATGCAGTGTGGTTTAGTAGAAAGAGCCTGGGCCTGGAGGCCAATTGCTTGCTGTGTGACCTTGGGCAAGTCACTTCACCTCTCAGCGCCTCTGTTTCCTCAACCATAAAATGGAGGTCCGATACCTGTTCTCCCTTCTGTTTAGAGAGTGAGCCCCATGGGAGACGGACACTGTGTCCAATCTGATTAACCTGTATCCACCGCTGTGCTCAATACAGTGTTTGATACATGGTAAGCGCTTACCAGATACCACAGTTATTATTATTGCAGCTGGAACGCCTGAAAAGAGCTCTTCCAGTCCTCGGATCCAGCCAGACCGACCTCTGATCTTCTTCAGCACTATTTAGGATCTGTCCTCTGCCTTTCCCAGTTGTCATTACATCAGTTTCAGCTGATGTTTGGCACACACAAATACCCCTGGTATTACTGAACCCTCTCTCGACTACAAATATTAGTTTTTTTAAAAAAAAAAAAAAGTACTATATGTCATGCCAAACTCTAGGGCCAGATTAAGTCATAGTTTCCATCTGGTTCTAAATATAGAACTGAACAAATCATCATCAGTTCTGGTATGAGCAGCTCCCTTCCCCCCCGCCAACTTAAATTAGCTTGTAATACCCAGGTGCTTAGAACGGTGCTTGACACACAGTAAGTGCTTAACAAATACCACTACTATTACTATTATTCATTCATTTGATCATATTTATTGAGCGCTTACTGCGTTTTAAGCATTGTATTAAGCACTTGGTAGAGCATAATATAAACAAACACATTCCCATTATTATTATTAAAGCAACACAAAGGATGCCCCAGTTTGGCACTTCCAAAGTCCTTCCCATCCATCTTTAAGTGAATTTCCTTCCTCCTTAGAACCGGGAACCCTACGGGTTCAACCTCATTACCTTAGATCTACCCCAGTGCTTAGTACAGTGCTTGACCCCTGGTAAGTGCTTAACAAGTACCCTAAAAAAAGAGTTCCCTTTGGGTTCCATAACAGCCACTGAGGCACAGAAAGATGCAGGTGACCAGCCGCATCCACCCCAGAGCCAAGCACAGTGCCTGGCACATAGTGAGTGCATAACAAATACCATAAAAAAGAGTTACGATGAAAACTTTAGGACTAACTTGGGTACAGACACACAATTGCTTACCTTATCTCCAGACTCTCTCCCTGTTATCTTCCTTTGTACTCCCTTTCTCTCAGTAAGTTTCACACCTTCTATGTTACACATCCTTCGATAATAGCTTATGGGTCAATTGAGCATTGATTCGGCAGGAACTCGATCTGCTGATCAAAGATTCCCGGTGTGAGGAAATAACCCTCCCACTGTGAGAGAGCCTGTCATATTTATTTTTTTTTTATGATTAGGACTCATTTGGGTCCACAGAGACCTTTTCTGATGTCTTATAGCCTGGAGATGTGAAGTGGCTGGAAGAAGATAATATCAGATTTTTTCTTAATAGCGGTAATGGTATTACTGAGTGCCCGTTGGGTGTATCGCATTGCACCAGCGCTTGGGCTTCCATTCTAAGGGGAGTTACGACGAAGATATATTCAGTTAAAAATCTGTTTCCACTCCCTCTCCCCTTTCCTATTTTATCAAGGGTCAGCAACCTTTTTTGGGCTGAAGAGCCAAACAGAATGAAAGTTTCGAGGTGAGAGCCAATCCTATGATTTAAATGCTCTTAGTGTAATTTATTTCATAGTGAAAATCAAGTGGTTTTACATTCCTCAGCCCTACCTTCTCCCTGGTTTGAGCGTCTCCAAGGAGCGCTAGATATGTTGATCCCCATGTTATATTTTGAACTCCCTGGGTACAAAGACTGGGCTTTTTACCTCTAGCACAGTGCTTAGGTCAGTACCCTGCACACAGTACGTGCTAACTAAACACTATTGATTAGTCTCTCCTATTGGGAACCAGCTCTGTTTCTATCTGTACCTATTCTCACCTTTGTCACTGGCCCTGGCCTGGTCAACAGATATTTCTCAATTTTTTCATCTTTTGCCTAATTTATTTGAGCTTCAGTGGAATCACGTGGTTGTTCTCGAATGTCTTTGCTGCTGAGTGCAAAGCCCCAGAACAAATAGGGTGGATGTGGTCTTTCAGATAGTCTCTGCTGAAGCTTGTTTACCGTTGGACAGTGCAGTGGAACCGAAGTGTAAGAATAATAATTGGGCTATTTGTTAAATGCTTACTGCGACTTTAGATAGGTCACTTAGCTTGTCTGGGCCTCGGTTACGTCAACTGTAAAATGGGGATGAAATACCTGTTCTCCCTCCCTCTTATCAATCAATCAGGCCTATTTATTAAGCACTTACCATGTGCAGGTCAAGGTACAAAACGCTTGGGAGAGTACAACACAACAACAGACACATTCCCTGCCCACAACAAGCTTAGAGAAGTTAAGTGACTTGCCCAAGGCCCCACAGCAGCTAACTGTACGAGAAGCAGCAAGGCCTAATGGATAGAGCGCGGGCCCGGGAGTCAGAAGTATCTGGGTTCCAATCCTGGCTCCACTATGTGTCGGCTGTGTGACCTCGGGCAAGTCCCTCCACTTCTCTGTGCCTCAGCCACCTCATCTACAAAATGGGGACGTATGGCATGTACCCCACGTGAGACACGGGCCGTGTCCAACTGGACCAGCCTGCATTCACCCCGGAGCCAAACACAGTGCCTGGCACATAGTAAGTGCTTAGCAGATACCCTAAAAAAGAGTTACAATGAAAACTTTAGGACTAACTTGTGAGCAAACAATCGCATAGCTTGCCTCCGGACACTCTCCTTCTTGTCTCCCTCCCTGCGGTCACCCTCCCTGGCGACTCCCTCCACCCCCTTCTCTAATCAGAAGATCATGGGTTCTAATCCTGGTTCTGCCACTTTTCTGCCATAGGCCCTTGGGCAAATCACTTCACTTCTCTGGCCCTCAGTTTCCTCATCTGTAAAACGGGGATTGAGACCGTAAGCCCCAACTGGGTCAGGGACCACGTCCAACATGATTTGCTTGTATCCACCCCAACGCTTACTACAGCGCCTGGCGCAAAGTAAGTGCTTAGCAAATACCACAAGTATTACTGTTAATATTAAGTCAGTTTTGCACTTTCTATGTTATACATCCTTCAATAATAGCTTATAGGTTGATTGAGCATTGATTCTGCAGAAACTATCTGCTGATCAAAGATTCCCGGTGTGAGGAAATAACCCTCCCACTGTGAGAGAGCCTGTCATCTTTTTTTATGATTAGGACTCATTTGGATCCATAGAGACCCTTTCTGATGTCTTATAGCCTCGAGATGTGAAGTGGCTGGAAGAAGATAATAACTGGAAAAAAACCCACCACCAAAACGGTAAGAATTTCCCCGTCTGGGTGGCTAGAGAGAGCCCCGGGAAGCCTGTGCCCCTTTAAATAGTTAAATGGCTGCCTCTCAACTTGCACAATGTCACATTGAATTTGAAACAGGGAACTTTTTATATTTTCCCCCTGATTGGGCTGGCACCTGGCAGATACCCATTTACCACAGGCATCAATACACATAGTAATCAAAGGAAATCAGAGGCGCAGATTAGCAACAGCTGCAAGTCATTAGTGACAGACACAGGAAAACAAGGTTCTCCGCACCCAACTTTGAAATAACCAATATGAGGATTTCAGAGCACGAGGGGTTACCGCAGGGCACTGACTAACATGTGAGCAGGCAAACAATTGCTTAGCTTGTCTCCTGGATCTCTCCTTGTTGTCTTCCTCCTATCCACCCCCTCCATGCCTTCCGCTTCTCCAATTCAGTTTCTCACCTTCTATATGTATCGTTCAATAACTGCTCTGGGGAGGATTGATTCTGTAGTAACCCACACGGGTCTATTTATTGTTGTAATAATAATAAGCACTATGACGATAAGTATTTGTTAAGCACTTACTGTGTGCCAAGCACTCTTCTAAGTGCTGGGGTAGATACAAGGTTATCAGGTTGTCCTGATCCCAGTCTTAAATCCCCATTTTACAGATGAGGGAACTGAGGCCCAGAGAAATTAAGTGACTTGCCCAAAGTCACACAGCTGACAAATAGAGGCATTAGAAGACACGACCTCTGACTCCCACGCCCGTGCTCTTTCCACGAAACCACGCCGTGCTTAGTACAGTGCTCTGCACCCATTAAATACGCAATAAATACGATTGACCGACAAGGACTATGTCCAATCTGCTTACGTTGTATTTGCCCTAGCACTTAGTACGCATAGTAAGCACCTGACAAATACCATAATTATTATTATAAAAAGAAAAGGTTCATTAAACAGTGAAGCCAGGGTCTGATCCTTGTAGAATGGAGCTGATCCTGGATTGGCCAGCTCTACTTATCGGACAGCAACTCCCATCACTCACTGTGTCTATAACTGTTATACTGCATCTCCCAAGGGTTTAGTCCAGTGCTCTGCGAGCAGTAAGCGCTCAGTAAAAACCATTGATTGAACGAGCTCCGTCCCTCATCATCCAGGAATTCCCCAGGAAGTTACATCAGAAAATCCGAGGCAGTGACCTGGAGGCCATTCCGGACCCTCTCTCCATTTCTGCGTTCAATTCAGCCCGTTCACCAGCACAGTGCATTTGGGTGCTCAATAAATATGACGACGAATGAATGAATTTGGGGAGGAGCAGGAAAAGGTCATCCAATGGTGTTGCTGCACCTGGTCAGGACCCCAGGCAATAAACTGGAGCAGTATCAAGCTCAGATATTGTCACATTAGTAGTAGTGGCGCTAGATTAATTGCAGCAGTATTTATTGAGCACCCACAGTGCATTCCATTGTCTCTTGGAAGTACAGAATAAAGAAGGATCCCCTGCCCACAAGCGGCTGAAAGTCTAACAAGAGAGACAGACCTAAAATGGCCTAGTGGCAAGAGTACAGGCTTGGGAGTCAGAGGTCGTGGTTTCTAATCCCGGTTCCGCCGCTTGTCCGCTGTGTGACCTCGGGCGAGTCACTTAACTTTTCTGGGCTTCAGTTACCTCATCTGTAAAATGGGGATTGAGACTGTGAGCCCCATGTGGGACAGGGACTGTGTCCAACATGATAACCTTGTATCTACCCCAGTGCTTGGAAGAGTGCTTGGCACACAGTAAGCGCTTAACAAATATCATAGTTATTATTATTATCATTATATTTACCACTAGAATGGTCAATATTAATCACTGAGTACATGAGCTCTGAGAAGGGAAAAAAAATTGTCAGACCTGTACTCCTTTGGCCTAGACGGTGCTGCTTCTCAATCCATCAAATTCACACATCGATTATAAGCAGAGGCAACCCAACGTGAGCCAGGATATAACCTGACATCACGGCAGAAACAAGTCAGGAGAGGGCGGATGGGAGGAGAAACAAATCCCATTATTATTATCATTATTCCTTCCCCCTAGTAAAGTGCTTGTCACATATTAAACACTTCAGAAATCCCATTATTATCATCATTATTATTCCTCACTAGAGAAGAATGTCCTGAAGATAAAATCTCTAACACTGTAAAAGTACCACTAATGAAGAAAAATGAAGGGGGTGATGGTTATGGGCTGCCTTATTTTTACTGATGGAGCCCAAAGTTGTTGGTTATAGTGTTTTTACTGTTTATTAATAATAATAACTGTGGTATTCGTTAAGGGCTTACTGGGTGCCAGGCACTGTTCTAACCGCTGGGGTAGATACAAAATAATCAGGTTGTACATAGTCCCTGCCCCATAAAGGGCTCACAGTCTTAATTCCCACTTAACAGAAAGGGTACTAAGGCACAGAGAAGTTAAGCGCCTTACCCAAGGTCACACAGCAGACAAGTGGCAGAGCTGGGATTAGAACCCAGGTCCTTCTGATTCCCAGTACTTGGCTAGAAGCCCAAGTTTCAGTCCTCTGCCACCAGTTTGAGCAATTTCAACCACTTCATTAAAAAAAAAAAACAGAGAGAAAGATAAAATTGTTAATGAGGCCTCAGTGTGAGCAAGATAAAACGACCACCCTCCCCCAGCAGAGGAATTTTGTGTGTGTGTGTGTGTGTGTGTTCACAGTCCTATAATTTTAAAATAGTCCTAGGGGAATATACAAAGTTTGTGTGTGTGGGCATGTGTTAACAGTCCTGTAATTTTTAAAATAATCCTGGAGAGATGTGTAGTTGAGTGTGTGTGTGCGTGTGTGTGTATGTATACAATCCTGTAATTTTAAAAAAGTCCTGAAGGAATGTATAATTGTATGTGTGTATATATACAGTCCTGTAATTTTAAAATATTCCTGGAGGGGTATATAGTTGTGTACGTAAACAGTTCTCTAATTTTAAAATAGTCTTGAAGGGATATATAATGATGATGATGTTGGTATTTGTTAAGCGCTTACTATGTGATGAGCACTGTTCTAAGCGCTGGGGTAGACATAGGGGAATCAGGTTGTCCCACGTGGGGCTCACAGTCTTAATCCCCATTTTACAGATGAGGGAACTGAGGCACAGAGAAGTTAAGTGACTTGCCCACAGTCACACAGCCGACAAGTGGCAGAGCTGGGATTCGAACTCATGAGCCCCGACTCCAAAGCCCATGCTCTTTCCACTGAGCCACGCCTAATCATACAACTCCCCAGTCCCACTTTTGCACTAATGTGTTTATTTGTCATTCATGTACTTACTTAATTGCTTATTTCATATTTTATTACCATGTCCATCAATTCTACTCTTTTAGTCGTGTGTGTATACAGTCCTGTAATTCTAAAATAGACCTGGCAGGATATATAGTTGTGTGCATTTGTGTGTAGGCACCTCTTTAACTGTAAAGACTCCCTCCCCTTTCATTACAAAATAGTCCTAGGTGTGAGGCATATATTGATATATGTGCTGAAACATTGTAAAATAGTACTTGGGTGTGGAATAGATCTACATATATATGTAAATATCCCTTTAACTATCCAAAAGGTCAGCTGGACCCCTTTTTCACTATGCATCACTGGCCCATGCTCCCCCCCTGCCCCCAGCTACCAAACACAATCCAAAGAAAATATAAAGTCACAGCCTCATTGAAAGCTAGGCAGACGGACGATTCCGCGTTGTGTGCCTCGGTAAATATAACCAGCAGAGTCACATTCCTTTTCCTCCCAACAATATTCCAGACAGATAACCCAGCTCTCCCTACCAGCCTAGGCTCTATTTTCTGACAGTTCACAACTGTGCAGAGACAGGAGCCCTCCTGCAGCTGATTCAGACCTCACGCAAATTTGAGGACCCCAGTTGAGAAGCACTATGGACTAGTGGACAGAGCACAGGCCTGAGAATCAGAAGGCTGCTTGCCTGCTGTATCTTAGGCAAGTCACTTCCCTTCTCTGTGCCTCAGTTTCCTCAACTGGAAAATGGGGACACCCATTCTCCCTCCTTCTTAGACTGCGAGCCCCATATGGGACAGGGACTGTGTTCGACCTAATTAATTTGTACCTACCCCAGTACTTAGTGCATGACAAATAGTAAGGGCTTAACAAATCCCATTAAAAAAAAAATATAAATTCCATGACATACCAACAGGCAGGTCTGGTTCAAGGGCTCTCAGGCTCCCCTAAGGAATCCATCCTCCCACACCCCTCCAGCTAAACTAAAAAGCCAAACGAAAGTCCACCTAGCTCGCCGGCCTTGTAATGGGTCCCTTCCAGTCAATTTGCTTGGAATGATCCCTTTTTCTGTGTTTTAACGTTTCCTCGTCGATTTCTCTTCTCCCAGGTCAATCCTCTAGAGCCAAGGATGCTCTTGAGCCTTGTCAGGCCGCCAAAGTAACCCGCTGACTCCCGGGCGGTTACCCAGAGGCCCTAGTTTGAGGCGGGCACGCGAAGCGGGGGCTGCGTGTGTAAATCAGTGACTCAGGGCAGCCCCGGGGTGGCAACGATCCCCAATGGGGGTTCCTGTTCACGTAGGATCCCGGTCCTGCAAGCTGTCAAAGAAAACTACGGGGGCTGGCGGCCACTGGCATCCAAACCAAACTGGAAGGATTCTTCCCGCCGCCCACCCACCACCTCGGGCTCTGCTATTCACACCCCAGGTCACCCTTCGACGTACCCCGCTACAGGGTGAGGGGCTGATGCTCCTCCCCCGCGCTAACTCAGGGCCACCAGCCCAGGAACTCCTTCATCCTACCCGTCTCCCCCACCTGCCTCCGGGAGACGATGGAGGAGGGTTAGGGCGGAAGCTGAGCCGGGCTAAGGGAATTGGAGTTGGGGAAAGAATGCCCCAAACTGTTACCCTCCTCCATAGGTATGAACTACTATAGCACTTACTACGTGCTAAGCAACGGGATAAATACAGGAAATCAGAGCCGACGCAGACCCTGTCCCACACGGGGCTCGCGGTCTAAAGGGGAGGAGGAATATGTAACTTATCCCCATCTTTACAGGCGTTGAAGCTGATGCATGGAAAAGTAAAGTGACTTGCCCGAGGTCACACAACAGGCCGGGATTAGAATCCAAGTCGCCTGACTCTCTCTCGAGACTATAAGCTCGTTGTGGGCAGGGAAAGTGTCTGTTTTATTGTTGTGCTCTCCCAAGGGCTTAGTACAGTGCTCTGCACACAGTAAGCGCTCAATAAATCCGATTGAATGAACAAACGAGTGAGAAGGTTGGCATTAGAGGAGCGAAGTGTACGGGCTGGGTGGTAGGAGGAGAAGTGGTGTGGCTCAGGGGAAAGAGCACTGGCTTGGGAGGCAGAGGTCATGGGTTCGAATCCCCACTCTGCCACTTGTCAGCTGCGGGACTGTGGGCAAGTCACTTCACTTCTCTATGCCTCAATTACCTCAGCTGTAAAATGGGGATTAACCGTGAGCCTCACGTGGGACAACCCGATTACCCTGTATCTACCCCGGCGCTTAGAACAGTGCTCTGCACATAGTAAGCGCTTAACAAATGCCAACATTGTTGTTATTATTATTAGGAGAGTAGTGAAGCGAGGTAGGAGGGGCCAAGGTGATTGAGTGCTTTAAAGCCAAGGAAGAGGAACTTTTATATGATGGAAATACAATACCACCAGACAGATACAATACTATCAGATATAGTCCCTGTCCCAAGGAGAAGTATTTATCCCCCATGTTACAGAAGAGGAAACTGAAACAGAGAAGTTGATTGACTCACCGGTCACACAGCAGGTAAGTTCCAGAGCCAGGATCAGGATCCAGATTTTCTAATTCCCAGGCCCATGTTCTTTTCACTAGGCCACACCGCTGAACGAGCTGAGATGGAGCTTGTTCGAAGGCCTCCGGGCCTCGTCCATCGCCCGGAGGCTGAGTGGATACCAGTTTCCGGCCGCCCACTGCCCTCTTTCAGTGGTCAAGGGTCCCGCCAACCCTCCAGTCCATCGCAAACTGACCAGAATGCCCAACTGGACCAACAGAGCCTGTTGACCGTTGGGTCAAGTTGACCTCTGAAGGCCCAACGGCCTCAAGAAGGGTTAGTGGTGCGAGTGGAGGGGAAAGGGCCACCTTGCAAGTTCATCCTCCCCATCGCCCACCCCAGGGGCCTCTGGGTACCCGCCTGCCCGGGGGGATGTGGGGGAGGGTGGGGGGTGGGTGGGTAACGGTCCCCCTGGTTGTCCCCCCTCCTCAAATCCCAGAATCAGTTACCGTTATTGCTCTTGAAGACCACTGGATGGCGGCAGGAAACCGTGCTTGGGAAGCAGCGGAGACTAGGTGGAAAGATGATTTAAGGAATTTCCATCCAGTTGGGCACCAGTTCGGTCCGGGGGAGTAGGTCGAAATCAGCTGGGGTTTCCAGTTCCCTGCCCAAGCTTCCCATTCCCGCCCCGTGAACCCAATAGGATCGCTTTCCTGATGTGGGTTCTGGAGCAGACAAGTGACGGAGCTGGGATTAGAACCCAGGTCCTCTGACTCCCAGGCCCATTCTCCTAGGCCACTCTACTTGCCCTACACACGCCCCGTATCTTCACACGCTTACGTCCGTCTTCGAGGGCTGACCCAGTGAGTCCGCCACTTGTCTGCTGTCCGACTCTGGGAAAGTCACTTCACTTCTCTGGGCCTCAGTTACCTCATCAGGAAAATGGGATCGCGACTGTGAGCCCCAAGTGGGACGGGGACTGTGTCCAACCCCATTTGCCTGCATCCACCCCAGCACTTAGTGTACCGCCCGGCACATAGAGCTTAACAAATACCGTAATTATCATTATCTAGCATGTTCTTCTCTGCCATGATGATGATGGTATTTGTTAATGATAATAATAATTTTGGTACTTGTTAACCACTTACTGTGTGCCAAGCAGTGTCCTAAGAGCCTACTATGGGTCAGGGACTGTACTAAGCACTGAGGTAGATTCAAGCTAATCTGGTTGGACACCGTCCCTGTCCCACATGGGGCTCAGAAACTTAATCCCCCTTTTACAGATGAGGCAACTGAGGCCCAGAGAAGTGACTCAGCCAAGGTCACACAGCAGACAAGTGGCGGAGCAGGGATTAGATCTCAGGTCCTTCTGACTCCCAGGACTGTGCTCTATTCACTAGGCCATGCTGCCATGTCTCCCTCCCCTGCCCTCTGGGGCCTCCTTTCCTCCAAACCTGCTCTTGTTGACACATTCCATCGGCTTAGCCCAAGGCAGAAATAGAAATGAAGAAAGATGGTCTTTCCGGATGGAGATTCCAACTTTGTTTTCCCCGCTGTGGAAAGGTCAGTATTTAGAGCGGGCTGGCTTCCTGGGTGGCCATCCTGACCCTGTCAGATGCCACCTGTCGCAGATCGGGCAGGGAGCGAGGTGATGGGAACTCATCCGCTCCTGCGGCTATTTTTAGGACCTGGGTTCTAATCCCTGCTCTGCCACTTGTCTGTTGTGTGACCTTGGGTGAGACACTCAATTTCTCTGTGCCTCAGTTACCTCATCTGTAAATTAGGGATTAAGATTGTGAGCCCTATGGGGGACAGGGATTGTGTCCAACTCGATTCTCTTGTATCTTAGAGAAGCAGCGTGGCCCAGTGGAAAGAGCCGGGCTTGAGAGTCAGAGGTCATGGGTTTGAATCCCGGCTCTGCCACTTGTCAGCTGTGCGACTGTGGGCGAGTCACTTCAATTCTCTGTGCCTCAGTTACCTCATCTGTAAAATGGGGATTAACTGGGAGCCTCACGTGGGACAACCCGATTACCCTGTATCTACCCCAGCGCTTAAGACAGTGCTCTGCACATAGTAAGCGCTTAACAAATACCAACATTATTATCTACCCCAGGGCTTAGTACAGTGTCTGGCATATGGTCAGCGCTTAACAAAAACCACAGTTATCATTAGAAGTTAACAGGTTGGAGGATCCTTCAAGTGCCCCAGGTCAAAATACAGAGCTCTGTTTTATGGGCAAATGAGAAGTCATCTAGAACCAATCGATAGCATTAATGTCCCAGGACTGAAACTTCCCAGTGGGACATCTATTCATGTACTTGTGACTAGATCTGAGCACAGGAAATTAATCAATCAGTGGTATTTATTGAGCACTTACCGTATGCAGAGCACTGTACTAAGTGCTTGGGAGAGGACAATATAGCAGAGTCGGCAGACACAGCCCTTGCCCACGAGGAACTGACAGTCTACAGGTACCCGTTTGTGTCACCGGGGAGGGCATTACTGATATCTGGCAACGTGTAATTGTCGTTAGTGGCACAAAGCACATGGAGAAGCAGCGTGGCTTAGTGGAAAGAACAATGCTCTGCACCCAGTAAGCGTTCAGGAAATACAACTGAATGAATGAACACGGGCTTGGAAGTCAGAGGTCGTGGGTTCTAATCCCGGCTCCGCCAATTCTCGGCTGTGTGAGCTTGGTCAAGTCACTTAACTTCTCTGTGCCTGTTGCCTCATCTGGAAAATGGGGATTAAGACTGTGAGCCCCACATGGGGCAATCTGACTACTTTATATCTATCCCAGTGCTTAAAACGGTACTGTCAGCTGTGTGACTTTGGGCAAGTTACTTAACTTCTAGGTGCCTCAGTTACCTCATCTGTAAAATAGGGATTAAAACTGTGAGCTCCCCGTGGTACAGCCTGATTACCCTGTATCTACCCCAGCACTTAGAACAGTGCTTGGCACGTAGTAAGCGCTTAAAAAATATGATGATTATTATTATGACTTGGTGCATAATAAGCACTTAATAAATACCATCATTATTACATAGCTACTAGAGGGAACACAACCCAAAGCCTACACACATTTTCCAAATCATTCTGTTATCTGAGATGATAATCTCCCCCGACACACCCGCACCTCCTGCTGTTCATTGAAAATGAAACCAGAACACCTTCACAATGAGCCCCTAAACCTCTTCCCTGCCCAGAAGAGGAGAAATGGCAAAGGGGAGTGTAGATTAGAGTAAGGAAATCCCATTTTAATACCTGGCTGGAAACAAAACAGCTGAGATTGTGTAGACTGGTTAATAAAGGGGGAGAAGAAAGGAAAGGATGAGCATATGACCTTCGGCGACCCTCATGGGTCAGTCTGTGAAGAATAAACTCGTGGGCAGGGAATGTGTCTGTTCACGGTTATATTGTACGGTCTCAAGCACTTAGAACAGTGCTTTTCACCCAGTGAGTGCTCAATAAATACAATTGAGCGAAATAGCATGGCCTATTGGAAAATGGATTGGGTGTCTGGAATCCTATGCCCAGCAATTGCCTGCTGGATGATCCTGGGCAAGTGATTTAACCTCTGGTGCCTCAGTTTCCTTATTTGCCAAATGAGGATAAAATAATTGTTCTTCTTCCCTCCTAGACTGTGAGCCCCATGTGGGACAGGGATGGGCTCCACTCTCATTTTTTATATTTGCTCAGGGCTTGGCACATAGTAAGCACTTAATAAATCAGAACAATTCAATTATTATTAGCCAGTGGCCCATCCAGAACCGTATCTGTCTCCCACAATAGCACCAAACGATTGTTCCCTTGTATTCTCCCAAGTACTTAGTACATTGTTCTGCCCATAATAAACACTCAATAAATACCATTGATTGATTGATTCATTGTAAGTGCCAAATTATGGTTAAGGTTGGGCCATATTACAATTCTAACCTCACCTTCTCTCTCGTCTTCTTTCCCTTTTTTTCTGGTATTTGTTAAAGTGCTTACTATGAGCCAGACACTGTACTAAGCAGTGAAGCAGATACAAGTTGGTCAGTTTGGACTCAGTCCCTGTCCAGCGTGGGGCTCACTGTCTTAATCTCCATTTTACAGGTATGTGAGGCACAGAGAAGTTGTGACTTGCTCTAAGTCACACAGCAGACAAATGGCAGCACCGGGATTAGAACCCAGTCCCTTCTCACTCCCAGCCCGGGCTATATCCACTAGGCCACGTTGCTAACTCCTTATAAACCTGCATCCCTTTCATCTACTGACTTGTTCCCAGAGCCCCAGCGAAAATACAACTAGCAGGAATGAGAGACTGGGAGTGAGGTTGCATAAATCGTTAGCACCAGAATCAATTCCTTCCCCAACTTCTAAGTCCCCAAGTCTTCGCGACTAGACCCATGTGCTAGCGCGACTGACTGTGGTAACTCTTTGGGGAAACTTGGTGTGGTAACTGGTTGTGAAAACTGGTTGTCATAACCGTTTGTGGTAACTGGCTGTGGTGAGTGTGATTACTCTATGGTAACAGTTTGTGGTAACCGACTGTGGTTATAGGCTGTGGAAACCGACTGTGGTAACTAGTTGTGGTAACTCTATGGCACCTGATTGTGGCGACTGCGTGTAGCAGCTTTCTGTGGTGACTGTGATAATTTTGGGACAACTGGTTGTGGCCACTCTTTGTGGCAGCTTTCTGTGGTGATCCCAGTAACTCCGTGGTAACTCTTTGTTTGTTGTTGTTTTTTGTGGTATTTGTTAAGCGCTTCCTCTGTGCCAAACACCGTACTAAGGGCTAATGTAGATACAAGCTAATCAGGTTGGACAAAGACCAGGTCCCACATGAGGCTCACGGTCTTAATCCCCATTTTACAGATGAGGTGACTGAGGCACAGAGAAGTGAAGTGACTTGCCTAAGATCACCCAGCAGAGCAGATGAGTGGCAGAGCCGGGATTAGAAACCAGGTACTCCTACTTCCTACGCCCGTACTCTAGCCATTAGGCCACACTGCTTCTTGTGGTAATTCTTTGTGGTAACTCACCATGGTCATTTCCTGAGGTGACTCTCTGTGGTAATTTGCTTAAGTAACCAAATCCCAAGGGTTTACCGCAAGCTGTGGACGGATGTCCTCATAGGAGATTTAAGGATCTAGAAAAAAGTCCCAAACTGGCATTTGCAGGCAGATTAAAAGGAGTGGGCGGAAGAGAACCGAGTACAGGGAAGAGCTGGAAAGAAACAGGAAGAAATGAAAATTGGCTGAGGCAACCCCTTTCACAGACCGGAAGAAAGCAAGCTAGAGGAAAAGGCAGGATGATCGGACCTGGACGCTGGCCAGGGAGTCTCCTTTTCTGACGGAGTGGGGCCGAGGAGATGACCAGCGACTGCAAACCTCGACCGAGACTGTGGGATTCTCACAACTAAAGTCAAGCCGTGGCCTTGTCCGTTCACTCGGGCCTCCTTTGATCCCGCCTCAGAGAGCAGGTCACCGCGTACTGAGACACCACGCTCTGTTTGCCTTGGAGTTTTCTTCAAAGCAACACACTCACATCCTCTGCCAAGACCATAGTTCCTAATAACACAGTTGTAATAATAATAATAATAATAATGTTGGTATCTGTTAAGCGCTTACTATGTGCCGAGCACTGTTCTAAGCGCTGGGGTAGACATAGGGGAATCAGGTTGTCCCAGGTGGGGCTCACAGTCTTCATCCCCATTTTACAGATGAGGTAACTGAGGCACCGAGAAGTTAAGTGACCTGCCCAAAGTCACACAGCTGACAAGTGGCCGAGCCGGGATTCGAACCCATGACCTCTGACTCCAAAGCCCGTGCTCTTTCCACTGGGCCACACTGCTTCTCTTGTAGGTCATGAGGAGGTCAACTGCCCAGCGCTAGACTGATGTGGGCTTCCCCCAGGTGGAGAGGGGAGCCGAGGTGGAAGGCGCTAGTGATATTTTTATCGTCACTAAAGCTGTCGCTCACCTGCCCAGAAAAAAAGGGTGAGAGAAGAGGACCGCCAAAGGTGCCAACCCCATTTGTTGAGGGGGAAGGGGTGTAAACTCCTTTTGGGCAGGGAAGGTGTCATTTCTTAATTTTGTGTTTCTCAATCACCTCGAACAAGCGCACCATACCGAGTTCCATAAAATGCTACTATTACTACTTCACCACGTGGGTGGCTGTGCTGGCTGTGAAATAGCATCTGTCCCAAATTCCCCCACCCTGAGGGAATTTCGTAATTATAGGCTGCTCAAGACTGTGTCATCCAGCCTGGCAGATCCTCTACTTTAAAGCACTCGGTCACCTTGCCCCCTTCTACTTCACCGTGCTACTTTCCTACAACCCAGCTCGCACACTTCGCTCCTCTTATGCTAACCTTCTCACTGTTCCTCGATCTCATCAATCTCACCACCAACCTCTTGCCCATATCCTGCCTCCGGGCAATTATTCTCCTCTCCTTCAAAGCCTTATTGAAGACACATCTCCTCCAAGAAGCTCTCCTGACTAAGCCCTTCTGTCCTCTTCTCCCACTCCCTTCTGTGTCGTCCTGACTTGCTCCCTTTATTCATCCCTCCTCCCAGCTCCACAGCAGTTATGTACATATCTGTAATTTATTTCTATTAATGTCCGACTCCCCTTCTAGACTGTAAGCTCCTTGTGGGCTGGGAATGTGTCTATCATTATATTGTACTCTCCCAAGAGCTTAATGCAATGCTCTGCACACATTAAGTGCTCAGTAAATACAATTAACTGATTGACCGACTCATCCTCAGACCCTAAAGAATCTCTCCCACTTTACTCCCTACCTCCTTCTCTTCCTCTCTGTCTCTTTCTCGGTCCCCTCTCCTCCTTTTTGCTTTTTTCCCCTCTCTCCCTTTAGCCTGTCCTCCCTCTCCCTCTTTTCTTTTTTCCTTTTCTTCCAGCTCTCTTCTCCTACTTCAAGTCGACCTGAGGCAGAAGATCAGCAGGCAGGCTCCCGCTCCACCAGCTCCCGTCCTTGACCCGATCACAGCAAAGAAGGTGCAGTTTAGCCAGGTAAGCAAAGATGCTAACTGGGACAGGGAAAGCTCTCTGCCACCCTTGCCGGAGGGCTGGACTCTATATGCTGTGCAGCAGGGCTCAGAAACTTCACAGAGAGGATCCTCCCCTTGGCCTGGAGCTACATTACGTATTCCCCTGGGATTTAGGGAGCGTCTGTGGGAGAAACGACTCGCTCAGTGAGAGGAAGAAAAATTGGCTTCTGATGCCCAGACTAGCTTGTTTCCCTGGCTACAGTGAAGGTTTCATTCCACTGGCTCCAGAGGACTTCTCTGAGGGCATAGGGAAACGGAGGTAAAGAAGCTGTAATGTCCGGTGTAAATGGATCCAATTCCTTCCTTGATCCTCTGCACTCCGTCCTTCACCCCCTTCACTTCCTTGAGACTGTTCTCTCCAAAGTCACCGATGACCTTCTTGCCCTATACAACAGACTCCTCCTCCTCCTTGACCTCGCAGCAGTCTTTGACTCTGCGAACCATCTACTTCTCCCGGAAACATTATCTAACCTTGATTTTGCCGACACCATTTTCTCCTGGTTCTCTTCTTACCTCTATGGCCGATCCTTCACGGCCTCTTCGGTCAACTCTTCCTCTGCCTCCCACCTGTCACCTGTGGGGGTTCCTCAAGGCTCAGTTCTGAGTCCCCTTCTCTTTTCAATCTAAACCCGCTCCCTTGGCGAGCTCACCATCTCCCACGGCTTCAACTCCCACTGCTACGCACAGCCTCAGAAATCTGCCACGATAGCCCCGACTTCTCTCCTCCGCAATCTCATATCTCCTCCTGCCTCCAGGACAACTTTACAAGAATGTGACATGAGCACCGCAAACTCAACATGTCCAAAGCGGAACTCATCTTCCTTCCAAAATCCTCTCCACGGCTTAATTTTCCCATCACAACTGACACCACTGTCCTCGCTATCTCTCAGGCATTTAACCTTGGCATTATCCTTGACTCTTCTTTCTCTTTCAGCCTCCACATTCAGTCTGTCAACGAATCAATCGATGGTATTTATCGGGCGCTTACTCTGTACAGAACATTATACTAAACACTTGGGAGAGGACAGTACGACAGAGTTTGTAGAGGGGATCCCTGCCCTTAAGATGCTTACCTTGTGCAGGGGTGGGGTGGAGGCAGATATTAAAATAAATTATGGACAGGGAAAATGGTAGAGTATGAGGATACTTACATAGGTGCTGTGAGGCTGGGGTGAGTTTCAAAGCACTTAGGGGGTATGCAGTCAAGTGCACAGTCAACTAGAGTGGAGAGCAGATAGGGAAATTAAGGACTTGGTGAGGGAAAGCTGATCGGTTGATTGATTATTTGCCACTGTTGCCTCACAGCAGTTCATTGTTCTACTACTTTTGCATCTGGGCTCCCCTGTGTTTTAAAGTCTTTCCTCACTTCCAGTCCTCCCTCTCCGTCTGCTCTATTCCTAACCCCAGTATGACAACTGGTTGGATATTCTTCTCCAGGCCCACCTCCCACATCCCAACCAGTGGTGTAAAGAGGACTCCCTCCCAGTGACAAGAATGTACGTAATGTGTTTTAAATTCCTTCCTTGGACAAAGGAAGACAGGGAGGAGAGGGAGATGGGTGAGAGGCTATAATAAGGAAGTTCTAGTGAGGTTTTTCTGGCTTGGGATTCTAAACAGGAGGCAACTCGAGATCAAATACCACTAAACTCGGCCTCCAGCCGAGAGCCCGTCGTGGAATGGGGGGATGCAGGGTATGGGGCGGGGGAGGCGGTCTGTCCTTTTCTTCAAAGTGTCCAGAGGGAAGAAAACGTCTCGGGAATGCATTTCACAGAATTCTTTATATCCTAAAAATAAACAGAAATGAGAGCAGGGTCCCGAGGAGTCCAGAGAGGGAGAGAAAGCAAGCCGGAGGAAAATGATTATCAAGAGGAAAAACAGTCTTCTGTTCCCAGTCGGGACTTGGACCACCTCATGTTGCAGTTTCCAAGGTTTCCTTGGCCTAGCCAGAACCCTCCCAAGGCCACCCAGCCCGTGGGGAAGTGAAGGGGTGGAGGGGGAATGTGTCTACCAACTCTGTTACATTGTACTCTCCCAAGCGCTTAATATAATGCCCTGCACACGGTCAGTGACATTAGTGGCAGACACTGACTTTACCCCCACTACTTTTCCCAGCTTGGTTTTTTGAGCTCAGAACCCCTTTTGCAGCCATCCAACCTTGAGCCGCTCCAACCCCACAAGAGAGAAATCCCCTTCCCCTTTCAAATGGAGAAACCGGGGCTCAAAGCAGTAGTTTGGTGGGTGATGAATCCGCTAAACAGAGAAGCAGGAAATAGCGTTAGACGGTCATTGTGTGACACCGGGTTTCCGATGTAACGCAACCTCATCGCTTGCACCATAGTGTCTGCTCTTCTGTGCAGTTACCGACATCCCTCATAGCGGTATCCATAAAATAACCTTAAAAAGACCCTGCACCGAGATACTTAACCAAGGTAAAGGAGCTGGTTCGAGAACTTAGCGTCTACTGTCTTCACACTTTTCGACTTCCCTCCACATCTTCTCCCCCACTAGTTATGTATATATTTTTTTATGGAGTTTGTTAAGCATTTACCGTGTGCCAGGCACTGTTCTAAGCACTGGGATAGATACGAGGTAATCAGGTTGGACAGAGTACATGTCCCACGTGGGGCTCAGATTTTTAATGTCCATTTTACAGATGAGGTAACTCAGGCACAGAGAAGTGCAGTGACTTACCCAAGGTAAAACACAGACAAGTAGTGGGGCTGAGATTAGAACTGAGGTCCTTCTTACTCCCAATCAATCGTATTTATTGAGCGCTTACTATGTGCTGAGCATCCCGGGACCCTGCTGTATCCATTAGGAAAGCCCCAGGCAAACCCTGGATGAATGTAGCCTATGTTCATACATAGCAACTATTCAAACTTGTATCTTAGCAGTTGTGGGCACTTACCAGACCATTTGATAGCGAATAGTCGGCACACAATCACAGAGTGACCTGCTGCTGTTTTCAAAGGGATTTGTCTTCCGTGGCGGACTTGGGTGGAAGACATTTCAAAGGTAACGAGAGCAGACTCCAGGTAGACTGACTCTCACTAAAGATCCACTGCTTCTGTGTTCTAGTTAAAGCAAAGTACCCCCCCAGGAGTTGCATTGTCCTCTAGGAAAGAACCCAAATTAGATACAAGTTAATCAGGTCGGACACACTGCGTCTCACACGGGGCTCACAGTGTAAATAGCAGGGAGTAAGATTTAATCCCCATTTTAAAGATGGGGTAACTGAGGCACAGAGAAGTGAAGCGACTTGCCCAAGGTCACACAGTGGACATGTGGCAGAGGCAGGATTAGAAGCCAGGTCCTCCCAGGGCTCTTTCCACTAGGCCACACTGCTTCTCTCTCTCTCTCTCTCTCTCTCTCTACCTTTCTGGGTGCGTGTTGGCTTTCTGGTCTTTGTCTTCTGTGAGACAAAATGACTGCATTAAAGTGCTCATATCCAAGGCTTCAAGCTTCTCATAACTCAGGACTCCCAGGCAATAGCTTGATTCTGAGTTCTCCCTTGAAAATTTGTTTTTAATAGGAACAATCAGGTGATATCAGCCATTGTCAAAACACTGCACAATCAGAATTCGCTGAAGGATAAATTTTTAATGTTTCAACATACTACAAGACCTTTCAAAGAAGGTCTGAATTCGGCTATTTTGCAAAAACCAAGTATAACTTGGGGACATAAAATAAATAAATATATATTTGATCAGAGGCCAGGAAGCTACATTAGTAAAACCAAAAAAGGCAACATCATAAAACAATTCTCAAGCATTGAACTCTATACACATCTTTCTTTGAAACACAAAAGCTGTTTAGAGAATCTTACAAAGATCAAAGTTTTTGATTTTCACCAAGCCGAGACTGATGAAGGACTATCCTTTTTCAACCGAATTACACACTACAAGACTCAAATAAGTGTCATCCTTTTGACTTCCCTCCCCCAAATACTATGTACCAATAATTTATCGTTCGGGACCCCATTTTGTCCTTTGCAATAGCTGGCAAGCTTCCTGTTTGTTGAAAAACAGGACCCGCCAACTCGAATAAGCTGTGTATGGCACTGGGTAACCATAGTGGCAAGGAGAAAATTTGAACTTTTGTGTGGCAATTGCTTTGTTCCTCCTTCGGGCATCCTTAACAAAGTTACATGATCAAATTCATTTCTAATTTTGAAACAAATGAGGTTCCGTAACGGGCAGCTGAGAGAAGTGGGGGAAGAAGAGTGCTGTTTTTCTGGTCAGAAAAAAACCCAGAATGTTGAGAACAGCCAAGCTCAGGATTATGTACCGTTGACTTTTGTATTTGAGAAAGCCACTACTGACTGCGAAAAGTGACATATGTGTGTTTGTTTATGTGTGTGTGTGTGTGTCTGTGCGTCTGAAAAGGCCAATGCAGGACCCACAAACCTAGTCACATTGAGCACACACTAAAGGTGTCCCTTGTCCCATTGTTATGTCTGTTGCTTGCAAGGCCTGGCTCAATTTTTGCCTTGCCTCCTCATCTTGGGTCCTTATCAAGGTTTTTGTTCAAAAAGGGACGCTCTCTCTTACCTGAGAAATGAACTTGATTATTAGGGTGTCGATAAACTTCCTTAGGAATGTACCGGACTGGGTATCCAGATTTGAAGGCCGTTGGAAGGACGCCTGACTAGAAAATGAAATTTGCTAACACTGTGTTTCGTGCTGCAAGGAGGAAAACTGGGTTCATTACGTGATAGGTAAGAAAAGTTTTGAAATCCATTACAATGTCGATCATTAATGATACACTTGAGTCTATGAAACTTTCTCTCACTCTCAAAAAAACCAAAAATCTGCTTGCAGCAGGCCAGTGGCAGTGTCAGGATTAGAACCTATGTCTTCCGACTCCCAGGCCTATGTTCTTTTCACCCGCCAGATTCCCTTTGATGAAAACCGGTCAAATTTTATAGATGACAGAATCACAGCAGTAGGTGGGGGAGGATCATTTTTTAATGTATAGAAAATGGCTGGATTTCTGGTCTAATGCTGATTCATCTGATTTCCTCTAAAAAAAAAAAAACCAACTGAAAATGTCTGTGATCTCCCTAAAGATCAGCAGAGCGATATTCTCATTTGGGAGAGAGCAGTTCCAATAATTACTGACTGAAAAATTTCCTACCGTGACAAAATAATCGATCACCAAACGAGGGGAAGCATGTGGCCTAATAATCGGAGCATAGGCCTAGGAGTCAGAGGACCTGAGTTCTAATCCCACTCCATTACTTGTCTGCCGTGTGTCCTTGGATAAGTCACTTTACTTCTCTGTTTCTGAGCTTACTCATCTGTAAAATGGGGATTAAATGCTACTCCTGTCTACTTGGACTGTGAACTCCATGTAGAACAGGGACTATGTCCAAACTGATTACCTTTTATCTACCCCAGGATTTAGCACAGTGTTTGGCACTTAATAAGTACCATAATAATGATGTCTCCTGCCAGGAAGACAAGACAAGCCTGAGGCACTTGTGTTAATCTCCTCCACGGTACGCTCCCAAGTGTTTAGTACAAACCACTGTGTAAACCAAAGCGCTCAATAAATACCACTGATTGACTGACTGACACTGCACAAGGGAGGGAGGCGGGTGAAGTGAGGCTATTCATGATTTCAGTGGAATAAATTTCTGGCCCATCTCCCCATTTCACGGACAGTGGTCTTGTGTCCCACTGACCACCGAATTTCATGTAAATACAGAAGTGTTTCGCCACACACAGATCATCCTTTATGGAAGTGAACGAAAACTTGGGATTCAGAAAATAACCCTTCACATTTTGAATCATAAAGATCAATGGAGACCTTTTCAATCCTAGAAAGGAAGGTTCTTTCAATGAACTCTTTCAAGCTGTTGTCCCTCAGTGCGGTCTCAGCAAGCATTACCAAGAAGGAACCAAATTCAGAAAGGCAATTCCTGATCGGTCGACTCTACCTCAGTCAGTCGATCATATTTATTGCACACGTACTGTGTGCAGACCACGGTACTAAGAGTTTGAGAGAGTACAGTAGAACAACAACAGACACATTCCCTGCCCACAATGAGTTTACAATCTAGAGGGCCCAGAAAGATTGAAAGAATTTCTGAAAGAAAATTTAAAGACAGAGAAGTAAACTCCCTCTGATCTTCTCAACAGCACCCATCCAAAAGCCACTCCCTATAATTCTTCACTCCACGGCCCTGATCCCTAATTTGAAGGTCTCATCCCCGAGCTGACCAGCACTGCCCCGAGGCTTTCTCCAGGTGGGATGCTTAACTGGAACGATGGAGTCCCAGGAAGCCACAGGGAGGGGATTTAACGTGGATCACAAGAACCGCTGATCCCCAGGAGCACTTCCAACTCTACCACAAGGCTGATAAATAAATGTATTTATTTATATTAATGTCTGTCTCCCCCTCTAGCCCGCAAGCTCGTTGTGGGCAAGGAATGTGTCTGTTTATGTTTATATTGAACTCTCCCAAGCGCTTAGTACAGTGATGTGCACCAAGTAAGAGATCAATAAATACGAACGAATGAACAAATGGATGAACCTACCTCGGTTTAAGCATCCCTAGTGCGGAGGGCTCCAGGGTCCACTCCGGTCTGTTGGGGATGGTATCAGTGGGAGCAGTAATGGCATTTACTGAGCGCCTACTGAAAGCAACACACTGTACGAAGTGCTTGAAATTGCAAGGATGCAGGCTTTAGGTAATGATGTGGATATTTCCTCAGCAACCTTGGCTTTAACCCTGCTCTATCCACTCCATCAATCAACTGAATATATTAAGTGCTTACTGTGTGCAGGATAACACTACAATATAGCAGACACATTCCCCACCCACAACGACCTTACATTTCATCCCATCTCACCCCAGTGGATGCTTGGTTTTTGCTAGGACAGAACCGCAATCAATCAATGGTATTTGTTCTTTCATTCAATTGTATTTATTAAGCATCTGCTATCTGCAAGGCCCTGTACTAAGTGATTGCCCCGACGCTTTTCACATAGACTCCTCGGCCCCAGTGAGATTAATCTTTCTCCAGCGGTCAGCCACTGCTCTCCCCTATCTTGATCAGCACCAAGGAAAAGGTCTTTTCCAGGAAGCAGAACCAGAAAGCAGGGCATAATGAGCTCTACAAAGAGTTTGGGATGGCAAAGTGAGCCACCCACATTGATTTCTTGGCATCTAAGCCTAGAGACACTATTAAGTGCTGTGTGCAGAGCACTGTACTAAGCAACTGGAAGAATACAACAGCTGGTAGACATGTTCCCTGCCCTCAGAGAGCTTACAGTCTAGTGGAGGAACTTACAGTCTTCCGGGGAGGACTTATAGACCAGGGGGCAGACTAGGAAAGCTGACATTGCCCACTATTCTTGGAGTTCAGTATTAAATTTAAGATCATAAACGTAATACCACCATACCACTGGCAACAGGTTTGTAACTCAACTGATAGAGGGACTTTTTAGGTATAGAAAGCCCAAGTTTGACCCTCTTATTGTTAACCATTTCTTCATGATGTTAGGGATTTTCAGTATGGCTTCACATATGCTAGCAGGGGAGAAATCATTCTGGGGCGGTCAACAGTGACTCAAACTTAGACATATATATGTATACCATATTTACTCACTTGATTGCCTCCACCACGTAATTGCCCCTCCCTGATTTTGGAGGAAGAAAGAAAAGGTTATTTTTCATACCACATAATTTTAAGAAGTAATAACGGTAGGCCGGAGAAGGAGGAGCAGAAGGATGAGAATTTGGCATCGCAGCAGAGCGGGACGCTAATTCACCGAATGCCTACTTCATGCAGCACTTGGGAGACTGCGATAGACGAGACAGCCTCAAGCGCCCTTTAACTTTCCTTCTCCCCTCCATTTTTGTTCCTTCTCCTCCCAGCTTACTGTTAGACTTAATTCTTAGACAACCCGTGTTGTAATTTCCCTACCCCGTTTTAATTTTTACAAAAACTACCTCCAACGGTGGGGCAATTACATTAGTAAACATGGTACACCTACCCATACGTACATACAGTTGTACTTTTGCTTTCGGTTCATGGTAGGTCGGCGTCACATCTTGAGCTCTGAGGACTATAGAGTCCTTGGGACCCCCTACGATCCTTCACCAGAGGAAGTACAAGTCCGGGGACCACCACACGGATTCCGAGCAATGTGGGCTGAGGAGGAACTCAATGTGACCCTTTCCACAGTGTAGGGACTGAATGGGCCGAATGATGGGAGGAAGGCTTCTATCACTCTCCCTGCTGCAGGGATAACCCTCCCTCCAGGCTGCTTCTGCTCTACGAGAAGCCCACTGGGGTTCAGGAGAGGCACCGTGTTAAGGAAGTCCATCCCTCACCCACAAAGTGGGTTCATTTCAAATTGCCGAGGCGGATCCAGTGGCCACACCTGCCGCCCAGAAGTCCCGACGCTCCCGCCCACAATCCTCCGTCATCAAAGAGCAGGTACGGGGAAGCACGGAGAAGGTTAATCAACTGAGGTCAGCCTCTCCAAGCATTGGCAAAATATGCTCGTGCTCAGACCACAGCACAACTCCAGCTCAGCACCATTCTACTCTCATGCTTCCTTAGCGTCGGTCTGAAAGTGAGCCCTTAGAAACGGGCGCCCATTTCTCTGAACCTTTCCCTTGCACGGAGATGCATCGCTTTGCTTTCCTCTCTCCTCCTCTTCCTCAGAGAAGGCAGGTAATGAACTCTTCTCCTCTTCTGCTGCCAAAGGTGTCATCCACCGGGTCGTCACCATTCATAAGACGGGGTGGATCCAGACGGGCTCCTCCCATTAGCCGGACACAGAACGATGGGTAAGTTCAGCGAGGACGACGTCCGTCGCTTGGCCACGGCAGCCTCTCCTGTATCCGCCGCGATCCCGGTCGAAGGTACCGTCCCGACTCCTCCGGGCAAAGCTACTCAACGCCCCCCGCCCCCCGACTAAAACTTAGCTTTTCCCCACGCTGCATTGAGTTCGTGGTCTGGGCAGTACAGACCCTGGCAGATGGTGAACAAGGGGAGGGTGCCGTGACTAGATCTTTGAGCTTCCCCACCCATTCTGTACACACATACACATACACGTGCCCTCGGGGCAGGTGGTTCTAGGTGGTGGGTGGATCGTGTTTCGGCTTCCGGCTCCGACAGGATTTGCAGACACAGCAGATGATGCAAGGGGAGGCCAGGAGCAACAGCGGAGAGGTCACCAAGGCGATGATGCCCAATCCCACCAGAATCCCCACCACCTGAAAAGGGAAAGAGGGCACATTTTAAGCCAAGAACACGTAAAGTCGTTTCCACCCACAGCGAGCAGTGCATTCATTCATTCGTTCGATTCATTGAGCGCTTACGGTGTGCAGAGCACTGTACTAAGCACTTGGGAGAGTACAGTACAATAACGAACAGACACATTCCTTGCCCACAGTGAGCTTACATCTAGAGACGGCAGTGCAACCCACCTGTCCATAGGACGGTGGGAAGCTTCGGTTATTATCTGGGTGCAACCTGAACCCCATTAGAGGAGGTGCAGGAAAATTCACCACAAATTCAAGAAAAACAATCCCATCCTAATTCCATCTCTAGAGGGGCAAACTGCATTCCCTCCCAACTTGAGCTACCACATCGAAGGCTCAGGGAGTCCCAGAGCAGGAGCTAATCAATCGATCAATGGACTTTCTTCAGTGCTTACTGGGTGCAGAGCATTGCACTGAACGCTTGGGAGGGCACAATGCGGCAGAGTTGAAAAACTCATTCCCTGCCCACAAGGACCTTACACGAGCAAGTAATTAAACAGGCAAATTGCCACCATCTGACAGATCATAATACAAGCTCAATCCGTTGGTTTTATATCCATCTCAGATTGAGGCAGGCTGCGTGGAAGAGCAGAAGATGTGCTCTACCATGTAGCTCAGTGAGGCTTTTGATTCTATACCTCACGATCCCTCGCAATAATAATCGGGAAAAGTTTGGTCTTCGACCCACTGTTTGCTGCTAGGGGAGGACCGGCCTGCCTAGGCTGAACCTAAAGGGGACTCATCAATCAACTTACAGTATTTATTGAATGCTTACTGTGTACAGAATATCGTGCTAAGCGCTTGGGAAAATAATGTTGGTCGATATGATTCCAGTCCACAAGGCGTGACTCAGCGTCGTTCGTTGGCCTGCTCTGTTCAGTTAATAACCAGGCCAGGAGGAATGGAGAGAGCCTTGATTGGACTTACAGATGATGCACAGTAAGGCAGGGTTACTAATAATCAGAAGCCACGGTGAGAGGCCGAGACCAATCATTCCTCACCATTTGCCTTTTCCTCAGTCGAGGCCCCCTCAACGGTGAGAGGCCGAGACCAATCATTCCTCACCGTCCACCCTTCCTGCGCTCCCCTGATTCCCACATAGGTTCTCTGAGCGTCCCCGGTCCGGTTCAGTCAGTTCGTTTCCAGCACCCAGATGGCGTACCTGTGTTCGGTTCCACATCACCGAGGCTCTGGAATGACCCAGTTTATTTCTGCAGGGCCCTTTGTCATAGTGTCTGAGGAAAATGTCATTCTGAAAGACAGAGAGGGAGGTTTCAGCCGGCACCATAATTTCGGTATCCGTGAAGTTCATTCATTCATTAGTCATATTTATTGAGCGTTTACTTTGTGCAGAGCACTGTACTAAACTCTTGGGAGTTCGATATAACAATAAACAAACACGGTCCCGCCCACAACGCTGCTAAAAGCCAAACTCGTGCCAAGCACTCGGGGTACAAGGCGATCAGACCTGGTCTCTGCCCCACAAGGGGTTCGCACTCCAAGTGGTAGAGCAAGAGCAGGTATCTTAACCCCATTTTCCAGATGAGGAAATCCAGGCCAGGGGAACGGTGCGAGAAGACACTGCGAAGGCAGCGGCAGCTGCGGCAGCCCTGGCCGTGAGACTGGTTTTGGAGAAACGCCTCAGGGTGAGTCTCTTTGCCGGTGAGACATCGGTGACTAAGCAGGTCTGTGGTCCAAGCCCTCATGAGAAGAAGAACCTGAAGGTCCTGAAGGGTGGAGGACTGGGAGACACCACCCGAAGGGAAAGAGAAGCCTGCAAACCTCCTCCTCGCTCTGCCTTCCAAGCCAGCCCTCTCCCCTGGGCCTGGACCAGGACACGAAGACCCTTCGGCTTCCGAATAACCACAATAAGAAGAAGAGTATCCGTTACGCACTTACCGTGTGTCAAGCCCCGGGACGGAGAAAATATATGCAGATGCCACCCCAGTCTCCGTCCCCTATGGGGCTCACCGACGAAGGGGGAGGAGGCATTTCATCCCTATTTCACAGATGAGGAGACTGAGGCCCGGAGAAGTCAAGTGACGTACCCAAGGACATACAGCAGGCAGTTGGTGGAACTGGGATTCGAAACCAGGTCTTTCGAAGGCCCCCAAGCCCCTAGGCCACCAGTCTGGCTAGTTCACGGTAATTCCCGAAAGAGCAAGCAGCTAGCTAATCAATCAGTCGTATTTATTGAGCGCTTACTGTGTGCAGAGCGCTATAGAGAGAATCATGGCAGAGTTGGTGAACACACTCCCTGTCCTCAACTAGCTTCCGGCGAGCCTACGGGGAGCCCTGCCCTAAACCACAGGACTTGAGTTCCCGGGACCCTAACTGCCCGCCTAAACAGCCCCACGCGCGGCTCTGCTCCGAGACCCTCGTCGATCGGAACTTACGTCCAGGTTCTGGAGGCAGTACCAGCAAAACGTGTGCTTGCAGTTCTTGCACATCATCTGAGCGCACCCTTCGTTGCGTTCGATATAGATCCGACACACCGGACACTGTTTAATCGGGGCTTCTGGGTCCGTACCTATCAGGGCACTGGAAAGAGCAGACACAGACAAATGATCCCACAGAGCTGACCCCGGCACTCTCTATTTTTTTAATGGTATTTGTTAAGCGCTTATCGTGTACCGGGCACCGTGCCAAGCGCTGGGATAAATACAAGATAATCAGGTTGGACACGTCCCTGTCCCACATGGGGCTCGTAGTCTTGATCCCCATTTTACACATGAGGAAACTGAGGACCAGAGAAGTGAAGTAACTCGGGCAAGGTCATACAGCTTACTGTGTGCCGAGCACTATACTGAGTGCTTGAGAGAGTACAACAGAGTTACTTGCTCAAGGCCACACAGCGGACGGGTGGCAGAGCCAGGATTAGAACCCAGGCCCTCTGACTCCCAGACCCGTGCTGGAGTAACAAACCACATATATGGAGTAACAAACCACTAGGCCACACCGCTTCCGCCGTCATCCGTATTAAGAGTGGGAAAGAGAAGCGACATTCTTCGGGCTGGCTCTTTTTGGCAAGGCTACATCAAACCTTTCGCCTCGTCCACCTTCCCAGGAGGGAGAGCTGGGGTTGCACTTCAGCCCGGTTTCAGTGAAACGTTAAGATCGGATGACTCAGGAAGGCGGGGTTAGGCTCGTTGAGTTGACTGAGCTGGAACGCTAGGCTAGTTCGGGCTTCCCGAGATCCACCACAGCCTTGGGCGCTCGCGGATCAAGCCTGAAATATCAAAGCCTCTCCGAGGCCCACCCAAGCCACTCCCGTCTGGATTCCGTCTCTAGCTGCTAGAGGGTCAGGGCTCGGCCAGTTTTTCTCCAAAAAGAGATCGACGCGGCCAACGAACCCGGCACGGGATGTTTAGGATAAAACAGGGCCGACGTGATCAATCGATGGTATTCCTTAAGCACTGTAACAAGAACTTGGAAGGGTAATAATAATAATAATTCTTGTATTTGTTAAGCTCTTGCTACGTGCCAGGCACCGTACTAAGCGCTGGGGTGGATACAAGCAAATCGGGTGGGACACAGTCCTCGTCCCACGGGGGGCTCGAAGTCTCAATCCCATTTTACAGATGAGGTCACTGAGGCCCAGAGAAGTGAAGTGACTTGCCCAAGGTCCCACAGCTCACTGTGTGCAGAGCACTGTACTAAGCGATGGAGAGAGTACCATGGAGTTACTTTATGCCCCTCGGAGCTTACAGTCTAGAGTGCCTGGCCCCTAGTAGGTGCCTAACAAATACCACCATTGTTATTACTATTAATAATAATAAAAAGCATTAGGCATTTCTGGGATAGATGGTTCCCACACTCACCCACGCTCCGTCGGGATCCCCACGGGCTGGCTATCGCGACAGGGCGGGTCCGAATGCCAGGCGTCCTTGCAGGAGGAGCAGAACTTGAGACGGCAAGTCGGGCAGTCTACGGGGACGGGCTGTCCCATGTCGCTGGGTGCGACGAGGCAGACCGTTTGGCAGTCAGCCGCTGGACACCATGTCCGGCAAGGGTCCAGGTGGATCTCTGCGATGTAAAAGGAAGACGAGGTTAACCTGCCTCCCTCCCACAGACTCATCCACCTGGCTGTGTACGTTCTTCTCAGCACATTAATCGATGGCGTAGCCCGGATCTGCCATCCGTCTGCGGTGTGACCCTGGGCAAGTTACTTCACTTCTCTGGGCCTCATTTACCCTATCTGGATAATGGGGATGAAGACTGTGAGCCCCATGTGGGACAGGGACAGTGTCCAACCTGATTACCTTGTATCTACCCCAGCGCTTTGCATATAGTAAGCTCTTAAAAACACTAATAATAATAACAACAATGGTATTTGTTAAGCGCTTACTATGTGCCAGGCCCTGCTCTTAACAAATACCACAATTATTATTGTTGAGCACTGACCGTGTGCAGAGCACTGAACTAAGCACTTCATTCTACCATATTTATTAGGTGCTTACTGTGTGCACAGCACTGTACTAAGCGCTTGGGAGAGTACAACATAACAGAGTTGGTGGATACATTCCCCGCACACAATAAGCTTACAGTCTTAGCACTGAGAGGAACGATATCACAGAGTCGGTAGAAGTGATCCCGGCCCACAGAGAGCTTATGATCCAGTGAGGGAGGCGACATTAAAATAAATTAGATAGGGGAAATGGCAAAATATAAGGATATGCCCATAAGTGTTGTGGCGGAGGGTTTATCAAAGTCCTTATGGGGTACATAGCCAAGGGCCTAGTGATGTAAGAGGGAGGGAAAATGGGAGAGAAAAATGAAATGTTAGTCAGAAAGGCTTTGAAGGTGGGAAGAGTGGTTGTCTGTCAAACATGAAGGGGGATTTTTGTTTTGTTTTTGCTGTTTTCTATGGTATGGTATGGTATCGTATGATATGATATGGTATGGTATGGTATGGTATGGTATGGTATGGTATGGTATGGTATGGTATGGTATGGTATGGTATGGTATGGTCATGACCTCGAGCTGAAACAAACACAACTCAGGGGCACTTAAAATCCAAAACTGATATTTGAGGTTGGACCGGCTATGGATTTTTCTTTATTCAAATCCCAGTGAGACCCACTGACTCTTTTCTGTGACTCAGGGAAGGCAGGCTAAACCTTCACTTTCTGCTCACCGATCTGTAATGGCGGATAGCCATGTTGATCTGTCTGTCGAACTGCCTGACCAAGGGGTTGGGGCAATCGATGTTTGTCTGCAGAGCGCTTTGAAGGGTCTTATTTTTAACTCTTCCCCATAATCTTCAGTGAACCACTAGACGGCATTCTTCGAAGATCTCTCCAGGTCCTCAACAAATATAATCCTTCACCCCACCTCAACCTGGTTCTTTTAATGGACACTTATGGGTTTAGCCGGTTGACACTTTGGACTCTCTTCACGCTGGTAAACCTAATGCACTGAGACTAAGACCTAATCCCATAATAGAAACTTCAAATGTGCTTGTTTTCCTCTGCCCACCCCCATTATTCAGACTAAATCTGCTTGCCTGTAGGGTAACGCAACGGAGAAATGAAAACCGAGGGAGAGTTTAGCGTTTAAGTTCTCCGCCAGTAAGTATTTACCAAGAGCCCACAGGGTTCATCACGGTGTGGTAGGTCCTAGGCACAGGGAAGGCACTGAGTAAAGAAAAAGATTGTGGGGACATTTACAGCTCAGGAGGCCATCGTGAGGCAGTCTGAAACAGCAGCACTAAGATCTGGTAGAAAATAAACCATCACCCGGAGAAATCAATCATCATTTGAGACTCATCACCCTGTCCCGCCTGCACCTATGGCCTAGACCTGCTCTTTCCCTTGAGCACTGTTCTAAGCACTGGGTAGATGCTCTGCACACAGTAAGCACTCAAAAAATACAACTGAATGAACGAATGAGGCCAGATACGGTCCCTGTCCCTCATTGGGCTCACAGTCTATGTAGGCGGGAGAACAGGTATTGAATCCCCATTTTGCAGTTGAGGAAACTGAGGCACAGAGAAGTTAGGTGACTTGACTAAGGTCATACTGCAGGCAAGTGGCGAAGCCGGGATTAGAAACCCGATCCTCCAGGCCCGTGGTTTATCCATTAGAGGTCACGTTGCTTCAAAATACCTGAAGAATGTTATTTTAACTCTTTCAGCAGAACAGAGAAAATCCTTCAGATTATCAAATCCGTGGGAAAAATCTGGTGAGATTCATTCATTCAATTGTATTTCTTGAGCATTTACTGTGGGCAGAGCACCATCCTAAGCTCTTGGAAGGTACAATTCAGCAATAGAGACAATCCCTGCCCACACCGGGTTTACAGTCTAGAAGAAAATAGGCTACAGGCCGACAGATTTTTCAAACCTATCAACAAGACTGCAATTATTTTTTCAAATAATAAAACTGGAACTGCATTTGTGCATAACTTACAAGCCTGGACGTGCTTCAGTGGAGTCAGAAATCTCTCCCTGATGCATCTATATTGTAGTTGCCAAATACACCAAGTTCCCCTGTGTAACACGGGGTCTGAATTAGAGAAGCAGCACGGCTTCTTGGAAAAAGCTCGGGACCGGAAGTCAGGAGGCCGGGGTTCCGACTATGACTGAGTCGCTTCAGTATTACGTGACCTTGGGCAGGTTACTTAGTTTCTCTGGGCCTCAGTTTCCTCATCTGTACAATGGGACTTCAATACATGTCCTCCTGTCCTCCCTCCCATTAAGACGGGGAGCGTCTTGGGGGACAGGGACCGGCCGAGATGATCGTATTGTACCTACTTCAGTGCTTAGTACACAGTAAGCGCTTAACAAATGCCACAGTTATTAGTTGTACTACACTGGGTTAAGGAAAACTCACGCTGTAGCCTGCACCTGAGTCCGACGTCATACCCACATACGCAAACATTTCCCACCAACACCGCAGAATGCCACAATCAGACAGGCTCACGGTGTCGGACACAACGTTCCCCAATTCCGTAGCAACGATCTTGCCGGAAGACAAAGTGAAAACACACAACACGGCAGAGCCCGGTGCAAGTGTTTCCAGGTGCGATTCGTCAACACCCAAGATCCACGCGATACCCGGAATGCCCCTTTGTGCATTATTTTCCCAGCCCTGATTGCTGTCATCTTCAGACATGCCTGAGAAGAATCAGGTTGGCCCAGTAGTCAGTTCTGGGCAGTTTCCCACACAGCCAGATTTAGGCTCCCTCCCACAATTCTTCCTGCTCTTACTAAGGAGTCAGTCGGTCAATCGTATTTATTGAGCGCCTACTGTGTGCACAGCACTGTGCTAAGTGCTTGGGAGAGGACGATACCACAATAAACAGATACATTCCCTGCCCCCAACGCGCTTACAGTCTAGGCTAGCGGGGTCGTGTTTGGAGATTCGGCGCTAGGTTCTCCCAAGTGACAGAATCACTTGAGGTTTCCTGGACCTCACGTAGTAAGTGGCATATAGTAAGGGCTTAACAAATAGCACTTTTAATAATTATAACAGCAACCACTTGAGACGGTAAGCGGGTGAGGCAACTGACTTAGAATATAACGTAAAGAGGGCGGTGGGGGTTAAAAAGAAGATTGCAAGGTGTTGGAACACTTCCCGCTGCAGTAAGAGTTTTTCCCGTCCACAGTACCCTTGGTTCCTGGGGTGAGGATCCGGGGCTGCTTACCTCAGCGCTCAGAGCACTGTACTAAGCGTTTGGGAGAGTACAACACAACCGAGTCGGCAGACGCGTTCCCTTCAAACCACAACGAGATATGTTCACATCTGTCATTTATTTATTTCTATTAATGTCTTCTCCCCCCTCTCTAAACTGTAAGCTTGTTGTGGGCAAGAAATGTGTCTGTTTACTGTTGTATTGTACTCTCCCCAATGCTGCACCCAGTAAGCACTCCATAAATACAAGTGAACGAATACAGATCCTAGTGTAACTTGGACAAAGTAAAAATGAACCAGAGGACACCATTAATTGCCAGGGGAAAGAAACAGAGCCCACCTCGTTCAAACTTCAGCCTTTGGTAGAGTTGGAACTGGTCGGCGGGCACCAGGGAAGCGATCTGAAAGGAAACACTCCAGAATATTAGATTAACAAAACCCTCCAACTTGTGATATAGACTCTCTCCCATCCACGGTCGTTTCTCACTGGTCTTTGTCCCCTTTGGCTAAGTGTCATTTCGGAGTAGGAACTAAATATTCTACGATCTGCACGTGCCCCAAACACCAGATTGCACTTCGCATGTTTCAGAAGTGCAGTATTAATAATCATAGTTATAGCATTGTGAATTTGCATAGCACTTTTTAATTTTTCTCCAAGTGCTCTCACATTTTCCCCAAGTGCTCTCAACCTCACTATATCCCTGAGAGGTAGGGAGGGGCAAGTTTTATTGTCCCCATTTTACAGATGAGGTAATTGAGGCCCAGAGAGGTGAAGTGGCTTGCCTGTGGTCACCTGCCAGGCTGGGGGCAGGAATGGAACAGAAATCCTGGCTCCCAGGACCAGTGCTCTTTTTGCTAGTCCAAAAAGCCAGTGCTCATTTTCCTGGTAGGCCTTGTGGATTTTCAAATTTCTTTCACACCTGAGACGACTGGGTTTCGGGCTCCAGGGAGGTGGATTATTTAGCATTTCTGCCTGCTCATCTTCCTACTGTGAATTTGTGCACATCAATTTAAACATCTTATTTTTATGTTATAGGTTAAGTGCTCTCTATATTCCAGGCACCATTCTGAGCGCTGGGGAAGATACACAGTAATCAGGTTGGACACAGTCCAGGTCCTCCTTGGAGCTCGCAGGCTTCATCCCCATTTTACAAATGAGGTAACTGAGGCCCAGAGAAGTTAAGTGACTTGCCCAAGGACAACTGATTGAGTGACGGAACAGAACAGTACAGAACAGAAGACTCTGGCAAATCTTCCCCTGCTTTGACAACCAACAGTCTGAAGCTGACCCTGAACGATATTTTGTATCTGACTGACATTTATGACTAATCAGGTTAAAATGTAAGAAGGGCATAACGGGGAGAGGTATGAAAAATGCTCAGCGGCCTCCAATTTAGGCTCTAAAAAGGGTTAATTCTTCTGATGTCAAAATGAAATGTTTATGGGTACTTTGAGGAAATCAAGGGCTCTGATATCAGGAAAATTACTAAAGCCGTACCAGACCTCATTTCGTTGGCTCTTTAGTTTGAAGGGCAGATTACAGCATTTAATGCTGAGTTAAATATATTTTCCCAGGACAGTGGGTACTGCAGATAACTTTTCATGGGTAAAGTAAATGCCAATGTGATTAGAGACATGCCCAGAAGGAAAAAAACTTCCCTTGAGCATTTCAATAAACAGAATTGAGCTAAGCTGGCTAAAATGCAAAGACTAACCACAATGTAAAGGTGGTGTGGTCTTCCCCATTGCCCATAGAACAACAACAAATCACGGAGTTTAGGAATAAAAAGTGTGTTTTTCCCCTCTGACCGGAAAATTATATAGCACTGCTTGCATGTTCACTGAAATGAAACTCCTTAGCAACAAACTACCCAAAACATTCATTAAAAAGTCAGGAAGGACCAACGTAGGAATGTCTTGCTTTGCTTTGGGCTCTCTGTCTCGTTCATTACCACCGCAGCCCACACATCCAACTTGAGAAACCAGGGTTTGGTGGGATGGGACAGGTAGAGGGGAAAACCAAGATGGAAAGGGGAAAGGGGGAAGGTCATTGGCCCGTTGCCGGTTCCACCCAGGTAGTCCGTGGGCAGCTGGTCACGGACCATGGCTTCCGCCTCCCTTCCCTGACTCCCAGCAGTGCCGCTACCCGAATCTGACCCATCACGGGACGATACGTGGCACTAGATCTGACTTCACTGAAGAGAAGCACTTTATAAAACACATAGCCCGATCCTGGATTTTTCTTTTCTCGGCATTCGTCGGATCCTGAAAATCTGCTGAACTAAAGGATCTGGTGATGGTGGTACTACCAGTAGAATAGCAGTGAATCCCTCATCCCCTAAACACTTATTCACCCCCCTCCCGCGACACACGGGATTTTACACTTTCCCACTTTGGTGTCGATTTTTCTACTAACTGCCACTGCCAAGGGGCAAATTTATTTTGTGAGGAAAGAATGAAGCACTGTACATATCATTAAATTCTGCTGCAACCTTCTTTCTGTGAATTAGCTTTTGTTTCAGCCTCCCACTTTGGACTATAAGCTCCTTGTGGGCAGGGATCAAGTTGACTAACACTACTGTTCTCTCCCAAGTACTCAGTACAGCGCTCTGCATGGAGTTAGCACTCCAATACTATTGACTGGTTGTTAGCGATCTTTATCGACCGCCCGCTTATGACTCACCCACCACAGAGATTCTACAGAAAACTTGGAATCGGAAAGGTCGCTGCAGTAATTCACTCCGTAAATAGAAAGATAGTAGGTAATTGGTTTGAGTGGGACAGATGCTTCTGGCTGCACAGAGAACAGGTCCTTGTTGGGATGAGCATCAGAAAAGCAGAGGTTGAATGTGTCAATGCCTGGAACTGGGAGAGGCCCAGAGTAGGTGTTGAATAGAAAATGCGCTCAAGGAGGAGGAGAGACGGTGCTCGGGATGAGCTCATCAGCCTGCCCACAGCTTGAGCAGACTGCCCCAAGGTGGGGAAAAAATTGGCCGCCCCATCTCCCATTCTATATGACATCATTACCTTATAATAATAATAATTGTTATTATTATTACTATTAGGGCATGTATTAAGTGCTTATCATGTGCCAGGCACTGTATTAAGCGCCGGGGAGGATACAAGCCAATCGGGTTGGATACAGTCCCTGCCTCACATGGGGCTCACCAACTCCATCCCCATTTTACAGATGAGGTAACTGAGGCCCAGAGAAGTGAAGTGACTTGCCCAAGGTCACACAGCAGACAAGTGGCAGCACAGGGATTAGAACTCATGACCTCTGACTCCTAGGCTCTATCCACTATATCCTGCTGCTTCCTCCAACGTGGCAGGATGATGTCATGTGGAAACCCACCTGACCCAAGTGGGTTTCTTTGGGGCAGCCCCTGTCCTCTCCCTGCTTGATCCAACATACTCTCTCGAGTCCCCGTTCACACGGGTGTCACTTGGACTTGGGCGGAGGGAAGCCTGGTGTGGTGAAACAGCTAACCACCGCCCCCCTCCCTTCCAATGAAGGGTCGGGGGGGGGGGGTCACTCTGAAAGAGCTGTTTCACTTGCCTACCACCCAAAGCCAGCCTCGCTTGAAGGGACGGTTCTTATGGTCACACGTAAGTGCCCCGCCTCATCCACCGCATCTGAAGATCTCATGAAGCGCGGTAAGATCCCAGCCTCGGTTTTACAAGCCTGACGCTCCAGTTTTGCGCTCCAGTCCGTAGCGGGTGAGGATAAAACCCTCCTTGCCTTTTCCCATTCCCTTCCGCGTTGCTCTGACCTGCTCCTTTTACTCATCGGGACCCCGAGCCCCACAGCACTTTCGTATATATCCGTACTGTATTTCTATTAATGGCTGTCTCCCCCTCTAGACCGTTAGCTCGTTGGCGGCAGGGCACGTGTCTGTCATATTCTTGCATTGTCCTCTCCCAAGTGCTTAGTACAGTGCCCTGCACGCAGTAAGCACTCGATAAATATGATTCTCTTGCCCACTTGCAAAGCTCACGGCTGTGTTCAAATCCACCTTCCCTGATCATCCCCAAGGAGAGCAGCCTGATAGATGCGTCACAGGCTGGTGTGTCTACTGTTCGGGTCTCCCAGCAGAGAAGCATTATGGCCTCGTGGATAGATCCCAGGCCTGGGAGTCAGAAGGATCTGGGTTCTAATCCTGGCTCCACCACTTATCTGCTGTGTAACCTTGGCCAAGTCACTTCACATCTCCATGTCTCAGTTCTCTCATCTGTAAAATGAGGATTAAGACTGGGCCCAAAGTGGGACAGGGACTGTGTCCCACCCGATTATGTTGTATTTACCCCAGAACTTAGAACGGTACTTGGCACATAATAAGTGCTTAACAAATACCATTATTATTATTATTAGCAGAGAGACAGGCTTCACAATTTCAATCCACAATTCAAAGTGGGCTTCACACACCCTGTGAGACAAAATGATTCTAATGCAGTCGAGGCCAGAAAAAATCCTGCATTTAGTCTATGGCACTAATTCAGCTCCGGAACACTGTCGGCATGGAAAAGGGGCCAGATAGAAGACTGGAGAACCGAGCATCAGCGTGTTCTACTGGATTGAGAACTGGAAGTTCAAATCTCAGCTCTGCCGCTGGCCTGCTGCGTGACCTTGGAGAAGTCGGTTACCCTCTTTGAGCCTCAGTTTCCGTAAAACTGGCCTGAAACGTCCTCCCTCCTTTAATCTGACAGAAAACCACTCTCCCACGCTTCAAAGCCTTACAGAAGGCACATCTCCTCCAAGAGGCCTTCCGGACTAAGTCTCACTTTTCTTCACCTCCCACTCCCTTCTGCGTTGCCCTGACTTGCTCTCCTGCCCTTCCCGCTCCCAGCCCCAAAGCACTTATGTACAGATCTGTCATTTTATTTATCCCTTTGCTCTTCCCCCTCCCAGCTCCACAGAACTTACATATCTGTAATATTATTTATTTGTATTGATGTCTGTCTTCCCCGCCTCTAGCCTGTAAAGTCGTCATGGTCAGGGAATGTCACTGTTTATTGTAGTACTGTTCTTTCCCGAGCGCTTAGTATAGTGCTCTGCATATAGTAAGCACTCATTAAATATGACTGAATGAATGAATGAGTGAATAAAACGAGAACGTTCCTGTTTTCCCAGCCTCTTAGACTGTGAGTCCTGTGTGGTACAGAGAACAGGGACTGCATCCCATCTGATTATCTCATATCTACCCTGGCACTTAGCACATAGTAAATAAGTATAGTCATGGGACTTTCCACCACACCAACTGTGTCCCAACCCTAGGATACCTGCCCCGTATAAACCCTATCTTGAAAATTCCGCTCGGTGGATTCCTCTCTCACACCTCGTTGGACTGCCGGCCCCGGAGGCTCCTTTCTTACAAGGAAAGTGCCCGGCCCCAGGGATCAGGAGGCTTGACTTTGGAAAAGTCATTGAACTGCCTCGCGATTCCCCTCTGGTAAATGGGAACACTAATCCCTGCCCCTCCCTGTTCGTGGGAGTGTTGTGAGACTGGAATGACATCAGCTGAGAGAGAGGCTTGAGGTCTTAAGGATTAAACAACTAATGGAGGTCCTAATGCATTTTTGCTTAGAAGGTTTCCTCACTTGAACACTCCCTCCTCCTTATTTCTCGCAAACATGCCATTCTAACCGCTACCCAGCCAGATCACTGAGGGTACTTGAGTGTGTACACACACATATACACACACACAAACACTAGTGAAACTGTTTCACACAACATAACCCCCCACACACACCTACCCATCCCCTACACACACAATTCCTCTACAGCTCCTTGCCCAACACTAAAGGGTAGAAGCCATACCACAAGAGGATCAACAGGAGAGAGGGTCTTTGGGGCACATCCATACCTCGGCATCCTGCAGGGTCCCATGGTTGAGACACACCAGGTCCGGACAAGTGATGGGTGACCCACAGCCTTCTCGAATCGCCAGCCGCAGGTACTGTTGGAGGCACTGGAGACAAGACGGGGGAAAACAAGTAAGTTCACGACCCTATTCCGAAAGCGTCTGGAGAGCCACCAACTCCACTTCCTTAATTGGAGATCCCAAACTCTCCATGGAAACATAAATTAGCCCAAGTGAGAAGGTAACACCTTGCGAAGAATGCAAGGAAAGGTGATAGAGTCAAATCCCTTGCTGCCTCACCTCTTCCATGCCTGGCCTAGTCTTGAGAAGAAATGTGTCACATTTCACTGCTACTGCAGAAAGCTCTTCTCACTTTCCCCTTTCTTCTTCCCCCTGCAATGGATCCCTGACTAAGCCCACACCCTTCCGCATCACCCTGACTTGCTCCCTTTATTCATCCCCTTCCTAGCCCCACAGCACTCATGTCCATATCTATTTACTTATTTCTATTAATGTCTGTCTCCCACTCTAGCCTGTAAGTTCACTGTGGGCAGGAAATGTGTCTGTTTATTGTTCTATTATACTCTCCCAAGCGCTTAGTACAGCACTCTGCACAGACTAAGTGCTCAATTAATACGATTGACTAACTGACCGACTGGATAACTCACTGAGCTCCTCATTCAGGACTCATCACCCTGTCCGGCCTGCAGTCACAGAGCAAACCCGCTCTTTTCCCTCAAAAGCACCAAGGTCTTTGGGCAGGGTTTAATCAGAGGTGCTTGGCATTATGGGATCCATATTTAATCATTACAATTACCAGAGTAATTGTGTTATTAAGTGCCCCACAGCTCTTATGTACCTATCCGTAATTTATTTTAGACTGTAGGCTTCAGATGGGGAGACAAGCGTTAAAATAAACTGTCTACCAATTCTGTTATACTGCACTCTCCCAAGCACTTAATATGCCACTGTTCACAGTAAGCACTCAATAATTATGATTGATTGATATCTGTCAAGTACTTTATTATGGGCAAAGCACCGGGGTAGATATAGGTTAATCGATGGATCAGTGGAGTAATTCCGCTTACTAGATGCCACTGACTGAGCTATGTGCTGGGGTAGATACAATTTGTGCAGATGGGACACAGGCCCTGTCCTGCGTGAGACCTACAGTCTAACAAGAAGGGAAAACAGGTATTTAATCACCACTTTACAGGTGAGGAAACTGAGGCACAGAGAAGTAAAGTCAGTCAATCGGGTTTACTGGGTGCTTACTATGTGCAGAGCACTGTACTACTGCCCGAGGTCACACAGCAGGTAAGTGATAGAGCCAGGATTACAGCTCGTGTTTTCTGACTCCCAGGCCTGTGCTCTTTCTACTAAGCTGGGCTGCTTCTCTTGTGTATCTGTTTGTACTTATCCTCAGGACCTTTGAACATGTATTTATTCAACTGCGCTTTGTGTGTCTGTCTCCCTTGCATTAGATTGAAAGTTTTTTATGGATGTCTTCCCAAGTGGACTGCACCCAAATGACACTCAGTAAATACTATCACTAGAATTACTGCTTCTATTTTTTCCTCACACCAGGAGTCGACTCATTTATTCACGGAGAGCAAGCCATCTTACAAGTGAACGTACAAATCTTTCCTGATGTTGTGTTAGGCTAGAGGCTGCGCATACACACAAATGAACCAGAGCCATAATTAAGATTCCCAGAGCAATGCTAATTCAGCTGCTTCAAAGGAACATATAAAGCAGTGAACCAAAAACCTGCATTTATCCCAAGACTCCCTCTATTAACTCCAAACACTCTGTCACATAAACCCAAAGCCCGCCCATATTTACCAATGCCGTTCCTCAACACTTGTGAATCTACGTACAATTCACTGTACATTCAATTCTTTTTGATTGTTCTATTTTCAAGTACTTTTTAGTCTGTCTCCACAATTAGAGTATAAGCCCCTTGTGGATAGGGAATATTCCTTGTGTTAATAAGGAGTAAGAGTAGAAATAGCTTAGTACAGTGCAAGTAGATTTAGCACAGTGCAAGTGCAAACCTAGAACAAGAGTTTAATAAAGAGCTCTGCACACATTAGGGATGAATAAAGACCACTTATTATTATTTACTGAGCTCCCACTGGGGCCACTGTATTAAACGCTTAAGGAAGTACAATTAAAGCACAAAAACTGCTCCCTGACCACGAGGAGCTTTCACTCTAATGGGGAGATAGACACAGAAATAATTCTCAAGTAATGGAATCAGAATAAATAAAATTGAACGTTTAATTTATCGTATGTACACCCGCAAATGTTTCTGTTGTACTTTCCCAGGTGATTAGTACAGTGCATGGTTCCCAATGGGTACTTAGTAAATACCACTAAAACTACTAGGAAACTAGTACGCTGAATGGGTAATCTTACTCATCAATGGTATTTATTGAACACTAACTGTGCGCAGAGCACTGTATTAAGCACTTGGGAGAGTACAAATACAACAGAGTTGGTGGACGTGTTCCCTGCCTTCAACGAGCTCACAGTCTACAAGGGAAGCAGGCATAAATATAAATAATTTGTAATATATAATTTATGGGTGTGTTTATAAAATCTACTAATGTTCACAGACTCTGTAAAATCAATATATAACAGTTTTAAAATGTAATTATCTTTCACTTTCCCCAGAGGATTTGTTAGATTTAGAGTACTCACTGAGGCAGTCAGGAAATCTCAATTCAGACCCAGTTTGCCTTACCTAGCCAAAGGTTACACATAAATTGAGGTATTTAATTGTCTTTTCTTTAGAGAAAAATCACAAAAGCTAGAAGGGAAAAAAAAGCCTAAGAAAATTCTTGTGGTCGGGAGTTTTGAAATTCTGCCCACTCACAACTCCTTAAAACATCCCTGTATGAACCCAATCTCAGAGTCTGTGGATTTTCTCATTACTAGTTGGCCACGAGAAAATTTGCAATTCAAACTTCATCGACAAGGAAAAACTAGGTACTTAGTTTCCCAGGGTTATCTATTTGCTACAAGTGAGCTGAAATGCCTCAGTTCTCCCCTTTTACTTCCATCAAACCAGTTTGCAAAAAATAATCTTATGTCTGAAATTTGCAATTCAACAGATCTCGATGTGCTCTTTCTACTTCCCCCAAATGACTCAGACATTCTTGCAGTTTAACACACCCCCTCTCATTCCCAGTGCAGATTTCTGTTTTAGCAGTGACACTCCTTGCTGGATCTTGAGACCAGGGATGGTTTTCTTTACCAACTCTGTTGTACTCTCTCAAACACCCAGTACAGTGGTCTGCACAAAGTAAGCGCTCGATAAACGCCACTGACTGAGATCAAGGATTCCAGTCATCACTTCACCACTGATTTAATTATGAAATCTTGGCGAGTCTCTTAGTCTCTCTGTACTTCAGTCAACTGTATTTATTGAGCGCTTACTATGTGCAGAGCACTGTACTAAGCGCTTGGAGAAGTACAATACCACAGCGTTGGCAGACATGTCCCCATTGTGCTTCACTCCACAGAGCAGTCACCTGAGTGGAGAATGGACTTCTGAAACTGAAGAGAATACGTGCTGGGTCTAGATAGTATATCTTGTAGCAGAATGGGTATTTATTGAGCACTACTGGGGTAAGGCACTAATCAACGGTATTTATTGAGCACTTACTGTGGAAAGTACATTGTACTAAGCGCTTGGGAGAGTCCAATACAATACAATGGGTAGCCATGATCCCTGTCCTTAAGGAGCTGACACAGTAGAAGGAAGATATTAAAATAAACTGCAGATAGATATTTATATGCCTCAGTTTCCTCATCTATAAAATGGGGATTAAATCCTACGCCCTCCTACTTAAGCTTAAGAAAAGCAAGAAAGGTGTCCACAGTCCACGAGGAGCTTACATTCTAACAGGGGAGACAGACGTAAAAATATCTACAGATAAAATGTTTGAAATGACTGTATAACTGTATAACTGTACAACTGTACAACCACACACACAAGTGCTGAGGTTGATGTGATATTATTTGGGGTGTTGGGAATTCATTTTAAAAAGGCAGGATTTTAGGAAGGCTTTAGACAAGGGTAGAGCTGAAGTCTGCCAGTTTTAGCAGGGGTCGAGGGAATTCCAGGTCAGGAGGGGAAGTGTGTGAGTGGAGGCAAGAGAACTGAAAATGAGATAATATTAGGTTAGTTTTGGAGAAACAGAGGAAGAGAGTTGATATATCCCTTTAAGAAATGAAGTTCCTATAAGGCATAAGACAAACACATTCATTCAATCATATTTATTGGGCTCTTACTGTGTGCGGAGCTCTGTACTAAGCGTGTGGAAAGTACAATTCGACAACAAATAGAGACAATCCCTACCCAACAACAGGCTCACAGTCATGGTTCAGAGAAGCGGAAGAACAGAGTTTAGCCCAGGTTCTCTTGTAAATTAATCTAATCCTTTAAAGAAACAAGTTATTGGCTTTTCAAACCTGGCAGCGACTGGTCTTCTTCTCGGCAAAAGATACATAACAATATTTATGTTAGTAAGTACCTCAGAGGAATACTCTGTAGACTAATGAGATCTTGCCTCTTGGGGTTCTTTTCCCCGTCTTTTAGGGAGAACAAGTCAGTTGAATAAAGATAACCGGTGTTTCCTTTCAATTCCCTCCTCCTCCCGGCTAGTCAGAAAGCGACTGTCCAGGAGTCAGACATTCTGCCTCCAGGTTAATGTCCCGGGCCCTCGGAGAGACTCCTCAGAAGACAGGAGGCCTCATCCCTCGAAGAAAGATTCTTAGAAAGCTGTTAAAGTCCTCAATCAGCTTTCCTCTTCCGACCTCATCTTACTGATTTCCTACTTCGACCCAGCCCGCCCACTTCACTCCTCTAAGGCCACTCGTCTCTCTCACCGTTGACTCCTTGCCAGGAATGCCCTTCCCCTTCATAGCCGACAGTTCTCAACTCTCCCCACTTCCAGAACCTTACTGAAATCCCCTCTCCTCCAAGTGGGCTTCCCCGGCTAAGCCCTCACTCCCTTATTCCCTCTCCCTTCTGTGTCACCTATTTACTTGGATCTGTACATTTTGAACATTTGCCATCCTCAGCCAAGCGCCATTTATGAACATATTTGAATTTATTTTAATGCCTTTGTTCCCGTCGGCTGTAAACTCGCTGAGGGCAGGGAACATGTCTACCGACCCTTTCGTATTCTACCGAGCTCTTAGCACGGTGCTCTGCACAAAGTGCTCAATAAATACCATTGACTAACTGATGCCAGTTTTAGCCCAGAGGGGGATTTTTAGGTGAGTTTCAAATGCCTGCGGCTCTTAAGGAGGGTAGAGCCTCTCGGGAGAAAAAAATGTCACTTGAAACAGACTGTTTTCCTAGGGCAGAGTATACGGCTTCCCATTACAATTACTGTCATTAATTACTGTTCAAAAAATAAACAGTCGTTCAATATTTGGAACTTAAGAGCCCATTACTAGGTAACGGCATAATGAAGGAGATTCAATTTCCTCCTGAAATTTCTATTCCAGGATAAAGAGTGATTGGCCGTTCATTGTCGAGAACTTCAAATGCACGCTTGGCCTTCCCTTATGTTTAGTTCCTGAAGTTCAGCCCGTCTCCCCACTCAGCCTTCCTAGCCTCCACCTCACCATACCTACTGAAAACACAGGAGGACAGCGAGAAGCGGACGTTAACATCAGCCTCACACGGTAACCGCGGTCTAAAAGAGCCGGTCATGGGGGCAGAGAGAGACGTATTTTATTTGTTTGGTGAAGAGCGTCTCATTAAGAGATAGCCTGTTGACCCTGAAACTTGGTAGCCACCTGAGTAAGACGACCTAAGTTCCAGAAAACTAGGTAACAGCAGAATACGCGATTGTCCACCCATCAGAGAACAGCAGAGTTTTCTGAGATGACCTGCCCTTTTCTGATTTTACCTAAATCTGCTATGCCAGGTGAAAGAGAGATGACGTAAATTTAGAATGTGAGCCCCATGTGGGAGAGGGATGGTGTCTGACTTGATTAATTTGTATCTATCCTAGCGCTTAGAATAGTGCTTGGCACGTAGTAAGCGCTTAAATACAATAATAATTATAATCATAATGGATAGAAGTTCTGGGGGAAACAAAAGTAAGTGAAAACGGCAGTTGAGTTAATGCCCTTGCTTAATCTGCAAGCAGTCCAGGGAAGAGAAGTAAATTCTGTGGCAAACCAAAAGCAGGGGAAGGAAGGAGGAAGGGAAGACTGTAGTCGCCTGTGGGTTTTTTGGTAACTATTGGGAAAGTTGCCCAAAGGACCCATTTCTACTGAATTTTCTCCCCCAGGGGGATAGCTCTATGGGAAAAATTCCTGAGAGTTAGGTTTAAATTTAGAAACACACTGTGAAAAGCTCCACTCTCCCTTACCCGACCAAGACTCCTATCTAGACTCTACTCCGGGGCTTGGCACATAGAAGCATTTAATAAATAAAATAAAAGGAGTCTAAGACTAGAAACAGCGTGGCCAACTGGAAAGAACAGAGGCCTGGGAGTTGGAGAACCTGAGTTCTAATCGTGGTTCTGCCACTTACCTACCCTGCTACCTATCTGGGGATATCTGGAGGAGGCATTCATTCATCCGATCGTAGTTATTGAGCGCTTACTGCGCACATAGCACTGTACTAACAGTAGTGGCCTAATGGATAAAGCAGAGACTTGAGAGTCAGAGGACCTGGGTTCTAATCCCAGCCCCGCCGCTTGCCTACTGTGCGACCTTGGACAAGCCACGTAACTCTTCTGGGCCCCACTTTCCTCATCTGTCGAATGGAGATTTGATACCTGTTCTCCGACTTAGACTGTGAGCCCCATGTGAGACAAGGACTGTGTCTGATCTGATTATTTTGTGTTGACCCCAGAGCTTATCACACTGCTTGGCACATAGTGAGCACTTGCTGAATATCAGCACCACAAGGTTGGTGGAAATTGGGGTGGGGAAAAGATTCTGAGAATGGGAAACCACCCTCCCCACTCCTGTTTCTGCCGCGGTCTGGGCACCAGAGCAGAAGGGCACAACCCAAGCATTGCAAAACCAGGTCATAGATGTTTACCCAACTCAGCTGCTATTCTGGGGAATCACAGACTGTTTTTTTATGATATTTGCTAAGGGCTTACTATGTGCCAGGCATTGCACTAAACACTGGGATAGATGCAAACTAATCAGGTTGGACCCAGTCCCTGTTCCACGTGGACCTCATAGACTTACTCCCCATTTTACAAATGAGGTAACTGAGGCCCAGGGAAGTGAAGTGACTTGCCCAAGGACACTCGGCAGATAAGCGCTGGGCCTGGGATTAGAATCCGGCCCTGACTCCCACGCTGGTGTTCTATCTATTAGGACATGCTGCTTCTCGCTGTTATCAGTAGGAGATATGGAAAATTGCACTGTCGTTTTCTACTCTGGAGCAGAGTGAAATGGAGGAGGCCCATTTCAGTCCCGTGATCCCTTGGCAGTCCAAGGTTCAGTCAGTTGCCCAGTGAAGGGCTGAATCAGAGCTCTCTGGAGGGCAGGGGTCGTATCTACCGACTCTACTGTTCTTTCCCAGGCTCTTAGCACTATGCTCCGCCTCTATTCATTTAATATTAATTTATTTTATACAGGTATTTAATAAATACCCCTGATTGATTGGTAGACTGATCTGCTGTCTGACCCCAGCTTGGCTCGACTAAAGTCACATCAAAATTAACTAAACCAAAGGGAATAGATACATAAATGTAACTCCTTTTTCCGGTCTTCGATTTCAAATGCGTGAAGTAAGTGTGATTGGGGGTGGACTGGAGAGAGGGCAGTGAATGTGAGAAACCTAAGATCCTCTGTTACACTGTACTCTCCCGAGTGCGCGGTGCAGTGCTCTGCACTCAGTAAGCACTCAGTAAATAGTACAGTGCCCCAAAGCTTAGTACAGTGCTTCAGCACTTAGTACAGTGCCTGACACATATAAGCGCTTAAATACCATAATTAATTATTATTAAATACGACTGACTGATCGATGCCCTGACGACATGGAGTCTTCAGACTCCCAGCCCCATGCTCTTTCCACCAGGCTAGTGAAATATCTTCTGATAGATGGAAAAGGCCACCAGCTGCGCTGATGCATCTCCCGGTCATTCCACAGAGCGGCGGGCCTAGCCAGTGAGAGGTGCTTTGTCCTGTTTCAAATAGAGAGGAAATTTACGCTGTCTAAATGCAGTTTCTCCAAGAAGGAAGCCAGTTAGGATCGCGGAAGAGTCCCTTGAAGCCACGGGGAGCCTTTTACACAAGCGGCCAAGACATTTGCATAATTGAAAAGCTGCCAGTTACCATTTCCAGCTTGCCTTCAGAGGCCAACTGATTATAATAATAATAATGCTAATAATAATAACTGCGGTATTTGTTAAGCTTTCATTGTGTGCCGGGCACTGTACAAAGCACTGGTGTGGATATAAGCAAATTGGGTTGGAAACAATCCGTGTCCCACATGGAGCTCACAGTCTTAATCCCTATTTTACAGATGAGGTAACTGAGGCATGGAGAAGTGAAGTGACTTGCCCCAGGTCCCACAGCCCACAGTGGCAGAGCCGGGATTAGAACCCATGTCTTTCTTACTCCCGGGCTTGGGTTCTATCCACTAGGCCATGCTGCTTCTAACAGCTGACACTACCTTATGCCATCAGTGCAGCCGGAGTGAGATCGGGGATTGAGTAAGGCGTATCGAACCAACAGCCACTTCCAGCCCTTATACTTAACTGTATATTCAATTATCCTGATTATTTTATGGGTAAATATCCATCGATCATATATATTGAACACTTACTATGTGCAGAGCACTGTTCCAGCCACGTTCCCTGCGTGGTGTAAGTTGCGCTTCGGAGATGGGGAGAGGGGTGGTCCGCCAGATGGGAAGGGAGAGGGAGCTCCTAGCAGGAAGGAAGTGGGGAGCGAGAGGCGAACAGCAAGGGAGAAGGATGAATTTCTAATCCCGCTCCCTTATGGACACAACTGGGCTGTTGTGAGGAGTCTCCAAAAAACCCTCAGAACCCAGGAAGAACCGAGGAGGGGAAGTCTCTAATCTTCCCCGCCCAGAAGCAGCGCGGCGTAGTGGACAGCGCACAGGCCTGGCAGTCAGAGGACACGGGTTCTAATCCCAGCTCCGCCACTTGTCTGCTATGTGACCCGAGGCAAGTCACTTCACTTCTCAGTTCCCTCATCTGTTAAATGGGATTAAGACCGTGAGCCCCACATGGGACAGGGACTGTGTCCAACCCGATTTGCTCAAATCCACCCCAGCGCTTAGTACAGTTCCTGGCACATAGTAGGGGCTTAATAAATACCACAATCATTATTATTATTATCACTTTCAAGGTCCCGGGGAAACCGCCGAGTTGAAGATTTAGAAAAAGGGGGCTTTAACGTCCACCAGTCATGCACCAAAATGTGCCGCACAGAAGGAGACCGTTTTCGTTTTGCCCGGCACATCCTGTCTTTAATCTGAAATGCAAACAGGCTGTGCCCAAGCATAACAACTCTTTTCAGGTAAATATCTAGGTTATGAAAACAGGCAGTGCAAGCCAGGGGGACGACTTCCTCTTTCCTTAACTCTTGAGAGACAGGCCACTTCCAAAATAAACGGGAAAGGCGTTGTTCAGCAGGGAGCAGAATGACAAACTCTCGCTACCGGAGAAGCACGCCCTGGAGAGCAAATACCTCCCGTGCGGATTCCCTTTCTATTTCGTGAAGATAGGGCAGGGTTATCGCGAAGAGGCCAAGGATAGAAGGAGCGTGGCAGAGGGGAAAGACCACAATCCCGGGAGTCAGAAGGACCTGGGTTCTAATCCCAGGTCTGCCACCTGTCTGCTGTGTGACCTCGGACAAATCACTTCACTTCTCTGGATCTCAGTTCCCTCATCTTTAAAATGGGGAGTAAGACCGTGAGCCCCACACGGGACGAGGACTGTCTAACCTGATCTGCTAATATCTACCCCAGAGCTTAGTACAATGCCTGGCACATAGTAAACACTTAAATACCATTATTATTACTATTAATGCAAATTAATAATAATAATGTAAGTGGAATTTTTTAAGTGCTTACCATGGTTCAAGCACCGTATTAAGCACTGGGGTAGATACGAAATAATCAGATAAGACACAGTCCCTGACCCACTTGGGGCTGGTGATGGGGAGGAGGAATTTAATCCCCATTTTCCAGATGAGGAAACAAGGCACAGAGAGGTTAAGTGGCTTGCCCAAGGTGTCAAAGCAGGCAAGTTGCAGAGCCGGGATCCGAACCCAGGTCCTCTGATTCCCAGGCTGGAGCTCTTTCCACTAGGCCACGTTGTTTCTCACTGAAGCTAGAATATCTTTTGTGCCTTCACTTTCCAAACAAATCAGAAGTCCAGAGGGAAGAGTGCACTCCTCTTTCCAAAGCCAAAAATCAAAGGCTTATTCTGAGAGCAAGCTTTTCCTCCACACAACCCTTACATATCACAAATAGGTTACTAGTTTGGCAGGAAAGGGGGTTAGAGGGAGGAGGAGGGCAAGTTAATGTTTAGAGATTCAGCAAATTCAAAACTGGAAGAACATCAGATAGCAAAACCATTTAATGTTTTATACTTTCGAGTGCTGGAGTCAAAAGAGAGGAAGACTGTTGAACTAGAGGGTTGAATAATCCGCTTTCATTCTCTCTCTCCCTGAACATTCAACAGAAATGGGAAGCAGAATTTTGGGAGAGGAACTTATTGCCTTTTTCCAGTAATAACAGTGTTTGCGTTCTCGATTCTCTCCCCACTTCACTACAATAAGCGACCACACGCCACTGGGTTAGGTTTTCTCAAGCCAGTGTTGACTTACTAGGTCACAGATCTTTAATTGTCCTTGAGTGGCAAGGCTGATCCTGATCTCACACACACAAAAAATGAATTTTATTTCCTGCTTTAAACATCTGTCCCCCTCGGAGGATCTGAAAGGTTAGAGCTGTACTAAGTCAGCGCTTAGAACAGTGCTCGGCACACAGTGCTCTGCACACAGTAAGCGCTCAATCAATATGACTGAATGAATGAACAATAAGCACTTAAATGCCATCATTACTAGGGAGAGAGCCAACACACTCTTTCCATTTCTGAAACTCAGGGATCATTTTCCTTGAGGAAATAGTAAGCGCGAATAACAATAATAATAATAACGATGATAATTGCAGTATCTGTTAAGTGCCCTGTGTCCAGCACTGTACTGTGCGCTGGGGCAGATACGAGATAATCTGATTGAACATAGTCCCTGTCCTAGACGGGGCTGGCTCACAGCCTAAAGGGGAGAAGGAACAGATATCGAATCTCCATTTTACAGAGGAGGAAACTGAGGCACGCAGAAGTGAAGTGCCTTGCCCAAGGTCACACCCAGCACGAAGGGAGCCGATCGACCAGCCGACCGATGATATTTATGGTGCGCTTACCTTGTGCAGAGCGATGTTCTAAGTGCTTGGGAGAGTACCGTTCAAAGGTGTTGGTAGAGACATTCCCCGTCCACAGGGAGCTTACAGTCTAGTTCACGTTTTCGCTTCAAGTTTCACACTGGGGAGGGGGCAGAGGGGCACGGGAGCGGGAGTGATTTCAAGAATCAAGAATCAAAAGGGTGTAGGCGTTTGGTGGCCAAAGTGGCATCTACGGGTCACATGACAAACTGACCTGGTCCCTGAATTCTGGGGCTGTCAATCAATGGTATTTATTGAGCGCTTACTATGTGCACCGCCCAGCGTGGCCTAGTGGATAGAGCACGGGCTGGGGGCCAGAAAGACCTGGGTTCTAATTCCGGCTCTAACACTTGTCTACTGTTTGACCTTGGGCAAATCACTTCCCTTCTCTGTGCCTCAGTACCTCATCTGTAAAACGGGGATTAAAGCTGTGAGCCCCATGTGGGACATAGACTGTGTCCAACCTGATTAGCTTGTATCTACCCCAGCGCTCAGAATAGGGCTGGGCACATAGCGCTTAACAAATACCATTAAAAAATAAAAGAAAGAAAAAAGAAACCCAGCACAAGCTAAGAGATGGGATTCACCATCTTCTCTGTGAGCTCTGTAACGAGTAAGCGCTTAATAAATACTATTATTACCAGTCCTACTCTACCACAGACCTTTCTGGGTGGTTAGTAGGGGGCTCACTGACAGTATTGCAGAACTGCAGACAATCTCTCCCTCCCCTCACCCTCCCCAACACAATGCCATGTGACTAATATTCCACTGGGTAAATATGGGCGTCCTGAAGACACCCAACGCAAAGGTTCTCTGCAGGAAGTCACGGAACCGATTCTGTCGCGGAGTGTGTCACCTTCCCCTCCGCGCTGCTCAGAGGTATTGTCTTCCCCTTCCCGGTCCCCGTAAACACGGGCACCGCTTCCGGGTCACGGATCTTGGCAACTAAATGGAGTTTGGAGGAAGACTAGTGGCGGGGATTTAAGGATGCTGGTCATCAAATTCAGTCAGTCATCAGTCAGTCGTATTTACTGAGCGCTTATTATGTGCAGAGCATGGTACTTAGTGCTTGGGAGAGTACAATATAACAATAAACGGACACATTCCCTGCCCCACAACGAGCTTACAGTCAAAGCTTCTGATGGCATGTCCTCATCAGGATGGGGGAGGAGCTGAGAAAGAGACCGTCCAGGATAAAACAGCATAGAAAGCCATTCTACCTGTTGGCCTGATAAAGAATCCTGCAGAAGTGTATCTGCCCCTCTGGCATTTTGAACCTCACTCCAGGAGCGCGGTGATACACAATGACACAAGAGACTGTTTGGCTATTTCTTAATTTTCCCAAGATTCCAGAGAGCCCGGGAAGAAGCTGAAAGGGAGAAGCAACTACTTTTACATGAATCTGGGTGAACTACACACCCTAAGCTGAAACACTCCTACCCTTAACCCAAGAGTTTGAGAAAAGCCTAATTTTTTTAATAGTATTTAAGCACTAGCTATGTGCCAGACACTGTATTAAGTGCTGGGGAAAATACAGGGTAATCAGTTTGAAATGAGAAAGAAAAATGGGCATAACTTTCGCAGGGTTAAAAAAAAAAATCTTTTATATGGGCTTTCACGGGAGAAAGAATCCAAACATCCCAGGTGCCCAAGAGGAAAACAGGTTTGATTCCATAAATATTTTATTGATTCTGGATAAAATGTTTACAGGCAGGTAATTAAAAACTGCCCTTGCCACCTGCCACCTCCCTAAAATTCCATCCTCGCTCAGACATCCTGTTCTGACCTCAGAGAACAAATAGGAACCAGGAGGATCATGCAGTTAACTTCAGTCGGCCACTTTCGGAATCGAACATGATTGCACGCTGCTCACCCTTTGTGGCCTAGTGGAGTCAGAGACCTGGGTTCTAATCCCAGCTCCTCCACTTGTGGGCTGTATGACCTTGGGCAAGTCACTTAACCTCTCTAGACCTCAGGTTCCTCATCTGTAGAATGCCTGTCCTCCCTCCTTTTAGACTATGAACCCTGCGTTGAGCAAGGACTGACCAATCTGATTTTATGCTTACCCCAGAGCTTTGCACAGTGTTTGGTGCCTAGTAAGCACTCAGTCAACACCGTCATTCTTACTTCAGTGAATCACAGGAAACGGGGACACACAAACGCATGAACCACACATATTTAGTGGGCTCGTACTGTGTGCAGAGCACTGTACTAAGCGCTTGGAAGAGTACGATATAACAATAAAGACACGTTCCTTGCCCACAACAAGCCTACTAGGTGACTCTGCTATCTCTTCCGTGTTATATTCAGTCCCTGATACACTTTTTAAGCCCAAATAAAAAATTTGGTGAGCAACAACAGGCTGAAAATTACCCTGGAAGCAAAGCCTTCAAAGGACACATTCACTGAACAGGATCTTGGCAGGATATGGAGTGAGTGAATGATAATTACGCTTGACTTGGCTGACGCTCTCAGTTGTTACGCTTTGGGGAATCTCTAGAATGACCCCCAGCGGTCCTAAAGTCAGGGTCGGGGGCTGGAATATTGAGTTCACGTGTCCCAACTTAGCCTGAAGTCCCCAGAAGACTCTGGGTGACCGTCAGAGACGTGTGAGGCGAGGCAGCCTCCTCTAGGCTATAAGCTCCCTGTGGGCAGGGATCATGTCTACCGTGGCCTAGAGGAATCAGAGGACTTGGGTTCTGATCCCGGCTCCACCCCGGGTCTGCAGTGTGACCTTGGGCCAGTCACTTCGCTTCTCCAGGCCTCAGTTACCTCACCTGGAAAAGGGGGATTAAGACTGTGATCTCTATGTGGGACAGGGACTGTGTGCAACCCAATTATCTTGTATCTACCCCAGCGCTTAGTAGTGTTCCGAACACGGTAAGTGCTCAATAAACACAACTGACTGACCGAATGCTCTGCGCACAGTAAGTGCTCAATAAATACCTTTGATTGATTATTTTTCCCTGAGGACTGCTGGGACTTAGAGTCCTAATGCACCCACTAACATTTCCTGCCCAGTTTTCACACAAGCCTAGCCAAACCAGAACTACCTCATTTTTTTGAATACAGCCATACGTCCTTTCTCCCCACCCGCAAGCTGGTCCCTGCAGGACTCGACAATCTTTTAAACACTAACTATTTACAGCGTTGGCCCAAGGCAAGATGCTTGGTTTAACCGAAAGACCCTAAATGTCCAGGTAATTATTAAAAGTTATTTTTCCCTCAAGGGAGAAATTCCTAGTTGGCCAATCTCAGGAAGCTGGGCTAGGCCAGGTAAATGAGGAGGTTCAAAAGTTAAATTCAGAGGTGAGCTGCCTGTGATGGGCTATTAATTAGGGGGAATTTGGAGTTGTGGTGGGGGAAAATGTCAGGGAGGAAAGAGGGTCCATCCCTAAATGTTAGGATGGATGTGAGGAAGGGAAACTTCACACAGTTCTGCAAGTTATCCCACTGCCACTGTGGAATAATAATAACAGTATTTGTTAAGTGCTTACTATGTTCCAGGCCCCGTACTAAGCCACTTATCCTGCTGTGTGTCATGGGCAGGTCACTTGACTTCTTGCCTCACCTCATGGGTAAACTTGGGTTTAAGACTGTGAGCCCCCATTCATTTTATTCAATCGCATTTATTGAGCATTTACTGTGTGCACAGCACTGTACTAAGCGCTTGGAAGGGTACAATAAACAGACACCTTCCTTGCCTACACGAGATTACAGTCTAGAGACAGTGAGACACGGACTCCATCCAACCTGATTAGCTTGTTTTAGTGGTAGAGAAGCAGCATGGCATAATGAATGGACCACAGGCCTGGGAGTCAGAAGGTCATGGGTTCTAATCGCAGCTCCACTCCTTGTCTGCTATGTGACCTTGGACAAGTCACTTCACTTCTCTGTGCCTCGGTTACCTCATCGGCAAAATGGGGGTTGAGACTGTGAACCCCACGTGGGACAGGGACTGTGTCCAACCCGATTTGCTCATATCCACCCCAATGTTCAGCACAGTGCCTGGCACACAGTAAGCACTTAACAAATACCAGAATTATTATTATTATTCTTATTGTATCTACCCTAGTGCTTCGAGCAGTGCTTGACATGTAGTAAGCACCTAACAAATGCCACAATTATTATTATTGTTACTGGTATTATTAGGAGAGTACAATACAACAGAGTTGGTAGACACTGGATAAGTCTTTCTGTTTTTTTTCTTGAGCAGAGCAGAATCAGAGGCCCGGGTCCCCATTCATTCATTCATTAAATCATATTTATTGAGCACTTACCAGGTGCAGAGCACTGTACTCGGAGAGTACAATCCAATAATAAACAGACACATTCCCGGCCTACAATGAGCTTCCAGTCTAGAGTGGGGCAGACAGACATTGACATAAATAAATTCCAGATATGGATGTAAGTGCCGTGGGGCTGGACGGGGGGAAGAACTAAGGGAGTAAGTCAGGGTGATGCGGAAAGGAGAGGGAGAAGAGGAAAGGAGGGCTTAGTCAGGGAAGGCCTCTTGGAGATGCGCCTTCAATAAGGCTTTGAAGGAGGGGAGAGTCGTCGTCTGTCAGATTTGAGGAGGGACGGCCTTCCAGGCCAGAGGTAGGACATGAGTGAGGGGTGGGAGGCGAGATAGACGAGACCGAGGCCCAGTGAGAAGGTTAGCCGCGGACCAGGCCGGAGAGAAGTCCCCGCGCAGACGCTTACCTCCGTGCAAAAAGAGCACCGGCATTGCCGCAGCCTCGTCATCTGGCCCCAGGGATGCTCACACAGACAGAGTTTGCAGGTCACCAACGGCTCCAGCGCGGGTTCTCCGGGTGCCGGTCCAGCGGACGCCGGCTCCCCCGTCGTCATGACGCGGTGGCAGATCCCCCCCGCGGAACCCATCGCTTGGCCTCCGGGGGGTCCTCTCCTCTGGGGCTACTCGCCTCCGGCCCTGTGGAACGAGAAACACACCTGAAACCTTGCACACCTCCACCTGGCCACTGTTTGAGAAAGAAGGCGGGCATTCCATCCATCTGTCGTCGACTCGTTCCGACCGATCCATCGACGGTGCTTACTGAGCGCTTAGTTTGTGCAGGTCAGTCGATCGTATCTCTTGAGCTCTTACTGTGTGCCGAGCACTGTACTAAGCACTTGGGAGGGAAAATCACAACAACAGACACATCCTCTCCCCGCAGAGAGCTTAGAGTCTAGAGGTGGGAGATGGATGTTAATAGAAATAAATTACAGACTTGTTCAGAAAAAATAAACGTCCTTACTGTGTGCCAAGCACTGTACTAAGTGCTAGGGTGGATACAAGCAAATCGGGTTGGACATGAGTTCAGTTATGTAAAGGGAGGGCACGGCCTGGATTACAGAGATTACCAGACTAACCACTTACAAAATCAAAACTCAGTCCAGTTTTTTTTTCCTTTGTCTATCTTTTAGGGTATTTGGTAAGCATTTGCGATGTTCCAAACACTGTTCTAAGCATTGGGATAGATATAAGTTCATTAGGTTGGACACAGTCCCTGTCCCACATGGGGCTCACAGTCTAAGAAAGAGAACGGATATCCCCATTTTACAGTGGAGGAAACTGAGGCACAAAAAAGTTAAGCCACTTGCCCAAGGTGACATAGCAGGAAATTGGCAGACCTGGGATTAGAATCCGGGTTCTTCTGACTCTCGGGCCAGTGTTAACTCCACTAGGCCAAGCTGCTTCTTTCAAACAGCCAAGCATCTTCCACTTGACAAATGTAGAGTAGGATGTTGCCATTAACCACTTGAGCACTTCCACTCTCGCCCCATCCCCACGATACTTCTGTAAATGTTCTGACCCTCTAAATCCCCTATCCCTCATCTATTTCAACGTCTGTCACCCGTCGCAGACTGTAAACTCCTCGTAGGCAAAGACTGCATCTACCAACTCTGCCGTATAGCACTCTCCCAAGCGCCTACTCCAGTGCTCTGCACACGCAATAAACGCTCAAAAAACACCACTGATTGACCCAATGGCCTCGGCGGAGCCCGGAGCTTGAGTCGAGGGGTGGAAATGTCCTCCCATTTCCATTTTGGCTCTGGGATGCTAAGATTGAGGAAGCCAAGCCAGGGACTTTCTCCCTACGTCTGGCCAAGCAGCGAAAGATACGTTTCGGAATGAAGTCAAACGAATGTCACCTCCCCAATTCTGCCCTGTCCACCCCCGGGGGCTTTCTTTAGCTCTGGACAGCGTGCTGGTCATCAGCCAGAGGGAGAGGTAAAGATACAAACAGCATCTTGCACCACCGGCCTAAGTTCAGACCAAGGTCCACACGCTCTCAAACTCTGAACTACTTTTTTTCCTCACCCTTCCACCGCTTCTCAGGACTACGGCAGTAGCTGGAGAATGGGTTTTTATGGATGGTGCCAGTTAAGCGCCTTCTACGTGCCGGGCACTGTACTTAGCACTGGGGTAGGCACAAGCTAATCGCGTTGGACAAAGTCCCTGTCCCACGCGGGGCTCATAGTCTTAATCCCCATTTTACAGATGAGGGAACCAAGGCTCAGGGAAGTGAAATGACTTGCCCAAGGCCACACAGCAGACAAGTGGAGGAGCCGGGATTAGAACCCAGGTTCATCTGACTCCCAGGCCGGGGCTTTATCCACTAGGCCTCTCTGCTTCTCTAGAATGAGAGGGTTCTGTTGAGAAGATCAAGGGTCAGGCCATGGCTGTGACTCTCCTTGTCCAAATGATTAGCTAATTTAACAGGAATACTGGTTTGGAAAAACCCTAACTCTGAGGGGCTTTCCTTGTGCGTTCATCCGCCATGATGGAGAGAAAAATCAACCTGTTCTTTCGAGCCACTGGGACGCTGAAAAATAACCTCCCTTTAAGGGTGATCGCCAAAGGGAACTTCCTAGCCTGAAAAGAGTTAACTGCTATCGTAAAGAGGAGCAGGATTCCAATCCCAGCTCCACCACTTGCCTGCTGTGTGATCTTGGGCAAGTCACTTCACTTCTCCGGCCTCGGTTTCCCCACAAGTTTAGCGTGGATTCAATAACTAGTCTCCCTCTGACTTGGACCGTGAGTCCCCTGTGAGTCAGAAGGACCTGAGTTCTAACCCCGCTCTACCATGTGTCTGCTATGTGACCTCGGGCAAGTAACTTCTTCGCCTCAGTTATTTCATCTGTAAAAGGGGGGTGAAGACGGTGAGCCCCACATGAGATAGGGACTGTGTCCAATGCGATTAGCTTGTATCTACCTCAGCGCTTAGAAAGGTTCTTATCACATAGCGTGCGCTTAACAAATATACCATCATTATTATGTTGATTACTGGCTTGTAATCCTAGTTATCTTCCAGGCTAGCAAATTCTGGGCTCAGTCTCCGAGTCACTGAGGAAAAGCAAAAATGTCAGATTGAGGATGTGAAGGCTAAGAACGTTCCTGTGGAAACTACCTAGGATCACCATGTTCTAACTGTGCCAACGCTGTCCAACTTTCCCTTAGATCAGGCTCACTGGAAGGGTCAGGCACAACACGAATCTCAATGCAGCTTACTGATCATCGATCAAGTAAGTGCTTAACAAATACCACTATATGCTAAGCTAATTCATTTCACAAACCCACAGGAGACGGCCAAGGGGAGGACGACTTGCTAGGATCCCGGTGGCCTTGTGGAAAGAGCACGGACCTAGGAGTCGGAAGAACTGGGTTCGAATCCCAACTCTGTCACTTGCCGCTGGTTGACCTTAACAAGCCCCACAACGCTCATGCATCTATCCTCACGCTCTGCCATTTTCCCTGTCTGGAACTGATTTTAATGTCCGTGTCGCCCTTTGGACTGTAAACTCCTTGTAGGCAGGGAGCATGTCTGTCACCTCTACTGAATTTACTCTCCCAAGCACTTAGTTCTACAGTGCTCTGCCCCCAGTAAGCACTCAATAAATACGACTGACTGACTGACTGACTGAATCCTTCTTCCCTGCCTCGTGTCGTGGGAACTAGGCGATTAATCAGTTAACTAATTACAAAATCGATGTCTCGACAACAAATGGAGAAAAATGGTCCTTTTTCCACTGAATGCTTGCAGAACCTGAATATGAGGAAAAGCCACAGGTCAGCGGTCAGGGCTCCATGTGCAATGCTGGGTGCATTTTTCAGCATGCCTGGGCGCAAAAGAGCATGCAGATGGCAGTTTGAAACTTGCCGGCGTCCTGACAACTCCTGGCAGTAGTCGGCCTTTCAGCCCCTCGAAAAAGCAAAACATTCCTCCCTGTCTGATTTGTCACCGGGAGCGTACGTACGTAGACCGAAAGAATGTCAAACACATCAACTTTAAAAAAACCAGAATGCTGAACCCCCTGGGTTACTGCACTTCTTAAAAAAGAAAATCCTTCCCTTGAAGGAACAAAGTCGTTATGTGCACCCTAAAAAGAGTTCAGCCGACAACAACCGCACCCATTTGACACTCTCTAGAAATTACAAGCTGTCATTCCATCATTTTTATTTTTTAAATGATATCCGTTAAGCGCTTACTATGTGCCAGGCACTGTACTAAGTGTTGGAGGAGATACAAGATAATCGGGGTGAACACAGTCCCTGCCCACACAGCGCTCACAATCTTAATCCCCATTTTTAAATGAGATAACTGAGGCTCAGAGACATGAAGTGACTTCTCCAAGGTCACACAGCAGATAAGTGGCGGAACCGGCGTTAGAACCCAGGTCCCTCTGATTCCCAGGCTCGTGCTCTACCCGCTAAGCCATGCTGCTTCTTAACAACGTGAGAAGACCCTAATGAAAAAAAAAAACAAGGTGTTAGACACATCCCCTGCCTGCAACGAGTTTACAATCTACAGTCTCATTATGAGACAAGAAGCCAGCACTAGCAGCTATCCGACCCCTAACGGGAAAGGTACTTCCTCCCATATCTTTCCACTAGGAGCTCGGAAGAAAAAGTGCACTTCAGAAGCTGGTTAGGAAACTTAGGCTCTCTAAAGAGTTTTCCTACACTGCCAGTGACCCAAAAAAGCAACCCGATCAGAAAATACATGCAGTGGGAGGGAGAGTGCTGACACTCTGAAGTATTTTTAACTGGCGCAGCTGCAGCCTGCTAGAGTAGCCAGAACCCTGCTAATTAGCACTTCATGTCAAGGGATAAATTAAGAAGCCCCATCACGAGACAGGGCTGTTTCCCTCCTCCCGATAGGAATTCCCCAAAATGGAATTCCAAAACCTTTTTGGTGGGAGGTGAAGAGACCCAACAGATGATCAATAGGTATCCATGGGCAACGGCTGGAATGCCAACATCTGACCAGAGCCGGAGAAACTGGTCTCTAGACCCAACATGGAGGAACCCTACAAGCTCGAGTGTTCTCAGATTTTCTCCAAGAGTCAAAGCGAGGGATAGAAGAGTTGATTGTGCTTTACTGAAGGCCCATCTTCTCCAAGAGGCCTTCTCTGACTAAGCCCTCATTTCCTCTTCTCCCACTCCTTTAGTAGTTTATTTATATTAATATCTGTCTCCCCCTCTAGACTGAAAGTTCATTTGGGCAGGGAATGTGTCTTCATTGTTACATTGTACTCTCCCAAACGCTAGGTACAGTGTTCTGCACACCGTAAGCATTCAATAAATACAATTGACTGACCTTATTATCGCCCTGATTTGCTCCCTTCATTTCCCCCTCCTTCAGCCCCACAGCACTTATGTACTTTCTGGTAATTTATTTATATTAATGTCTGTCTCCCCCTCTAGACTGTAAGCTCACTGTGGGCAGGGAAGGTGTCTTAACAACTCTCCCAAGCGCTTAATTCAGTAAGCTCTCCTCTAAGACTGTAAACTCCTTATGGGCGGGGAACACGTCTGCTTATTCTGTTGTATTGTACTTTAGTACTGTGCTCTATTCATAGTAAGCGCTCAATACTATTGGGGATTGATTGCTCTGCACATAGCAAGCGCTCAACAAACACGACTGATTCTGTTAAGTACTGACTCTAGGTCAAAGCACTGCACTAAGCACTGGGATGCAGCGTAAACAGATCAGATCCAAGCTCTGTCCTCCGTGGGACTTACAGTCTAAGAGAGAGGAATCCCATTTTTACAGATGACGAAACAGTGAGATTTAAAGTCTAGAGCCGGGACTAGAAGTTGGGTTTTCTTATTCCCAGTCCCGTTCTCTTTCCACTACACCACACTGCCTCCTGCAGAAGATTCTTTTTCCCCTCTTCAGTTTTTTCGTGAAGGGGAAAGTCCAGCTAATCAGTTCTTCCCCTTTGAAATTCCTACCCGCTCCTGTTGAGAAATACATCGAAACCTCATGAATACAAACCCCATCTGTGCACATCCAGAGAGGGAAATGTACTTTGTATTTCCTTCTTTTACCCTCTCCCCTGACAAAGAAGGTCGATTTTGATCTCGAGGAGGAACCCCAGTTCCTACCATGGTTAATGAAGGTTCAGGTAAATGGTACGTTACCTGATGATAATAAAAACTGTGGCATTTGTTAAAGGCTTACTACGTGCCAAGTACTATACTAAATGCCAGGGTAGATAACTAAATAATCGGGTCCCACATGGGGATCACAGTCTAAGTAGGAGGGAGAACAGGTTTTGAATCCCCATTCTGCAAATGAGGGAACTGAGGCACAGAGAAGTCAAGCGAGGTGCCCAAAGTCACGCAGCAGGTAAATGGTAGAGCCGGGATAAGAACCGTGCTCTTTCCACCAGGACACGCTGCTTCATCCGATCAACAAATTTGCTTTGGGGAAGTATTGGAGAGCCAGTGAAAAAGACACAAAGAATCGATCCATCGATCATATTCATTCATTCATTCATTCAATAGTATTTATTGAGCGCTTACTATGTGCAGAGCACTGTACTAAGCGCTTGGAATGGACAAATCGGTAACAGATAGAGACAGTCCCTGCCCTTTGACGGGCGTACGGTCTAATCGGGGGAGACGGACAGACAAGAACAATAGCAATAAATAGAATCAAGATAGCAATAAATAGAAGCAAGGCAATAAATAGAATCAAGTAAATACTCAATTTATTGAGTGCTTACTGTGTGCACAGTACTATACTAAGCACTTGGGAGAGTGCAATATCACAGAGTTGATAGACATGTTTCTTTGCCCACATTAAGCTCCCCGGTAGCCTTATAGATTTAAATGTAAAAATCTGCCATATACCTAGCTGTCCTTTTTTTTAGATTCTTCTTTAGAGTCACTAGAAAGAATACACAAGAAATATACAGTGCTATAAGATGGCCTTAAAAACCACTCGGATTCATTTACCCTTGAGTCTCACTGTCTGTCCTGTCTTTCATCAGTGCCGTTTCAATCAATCTGCGGTATTTATGGAGCACTTTCTGGAAAAGTACAACATAACAGAGTTAGTAAAAATAATCCCTGCCCACAAGGAGCATAGAGTCTACAGGGGGAAATCAGATACTAAAAAAGATTGATTGATTATTCCTCCCTACATCTCCCTTAAATCCAGTTTAGGAAGGGTTTACTATAAGGGGGGGGACCAGAATCTGCCATTTCCCAGAAATGAACAGCCTTCTCAGTTTCATGTGCATACCTAACCAACTTTTTTTCCAAACAAAAAAATCTGTGGTTATCTTTCACAATGAACGAAAGCAGCAGTTTCTCTCTGTTTGCTAACGCACAGTTTTCACTTCTACTTTTCGTGTAGCAGCCTTTAATCCATACCTACCCCATCTGCCATTATTAGACAGATCCCCATGCGTAAGAGAGAGCGATCACATACCAGAGGCTCATCAGAACCCAAATACCGAAGCTTATCCTGCCACAGCCCCTGGAAAACTAATAATACCGTCTGGCAAGCCACACGTCATCCCCTGGGATTTGACACACGCTTGGAAAACACTTCCTTTTCAGCAGATGACTCACGCTCCCCTTATATCTTGTCGTCATTCCTCGTGTTCTCAGTCTCTTACTGCCGAGCTACAGGTGCAAATCTGCCCTGAGCTTTTTTTTTTTATGGTGTTTGTGAAGTGCTTACTATATGCCAGGCACTCTACCAAGCGCTGGGGTAGATACAAATTAATCAGGCTGGATAAGGTCCCTGTCCCACATAATAATAATAATGTTGGTATTTGTTAAGCGCTTACTATGTGCCGAGCACTGTTCTAAGCGCTGGGGTAGACACAGGCACATGGGGCTCACAGACTCATCCCCATTTTCCAGAAGAGGGAATGGAGGCAGAGAGAAGTTAAGTGAGTTGCCCAAGGTCACAGAGCAGACAAGTGGCACAGCTGGAATTAGAACCCAAGTCCCTCTGACTTCCAGGGTCTAACCACTAGACCATGCCGCTATTCGAAGGAGGCCAGGGAGCAGGCAATGCAGCTCAATTTGGGGCTCAAGGTTACTCTGAATTCAGTGATCCCCACTCTTCTTGAGTCAGCGGTGCTCCTGCCTCTCTTAAAACTGTTCTTTCAGTTTTTCATTCATTCATAAAATTGCATCTATTGAGTGTTTACTGTGTGCAGAGCACTGTATTAAGCACTTGGGAGAGTACAACTATAAACAGACACATTCGCCACCCACAACGAGCTTACAGCCTAGAGGACTCTGTTTGCAAATACTTTTAGATCTGCCTCTCCCAATCCCTGTAGTCAGGGAACATGTCACTTCTCTGCTTTCTCCTTCCCAGTGCTTAGGACAGTGTACTTCACCCAGTGTGTGCTCAGTAAAAGTCTGGCTGCTGTTACTATTCTCACAGCCCTCCAAAAAAAATCTGCCTTACTTCTATCTGGTACAATGACCGAGATCCGCTTGGGAGGAAGGAGATGGACAGATAGCCACAGACCAAGATGAGGTCTCATTCAGAAAACTCCATCTACCAGGTCAAGCCATTGAATTCTAATCACAAATGTTTACACCTCCCCCCCCCCTCAAAAAAAACACACACAAAAAAAAAACTCTACAACATGAATGACACTAGAGAACTTAGTTGAATACACAAATCCTTGTGAAAGGAATATAAATAAAACACCAACTCACAGCAACTTCTAAGAACTGCCTGTAAATCTGGAAACTTTCCTTTGTTTGTTTTTAATTAAAACCCTTCTCTAAATACCGGTTTAGCTGCAAAGCTGCCCCAGCTCCGGCCCTCTCTGAACTGAGTATAGAACAATGACTCCTGCCTTTGTTAAGGCGCGGTTTCTCCTAATGAGGAAGCCATAACACAGGACAGGAAATAAAGAATCAGAAAGGTTTGCTAAGTCATTGTTGATGATCTTCCTGCTCTGTGTCACCACTGGATGCCGGAGTCCTGATTCCCAGCATGGTACCAGCAGAAGAATGATATTTATGTGCAGTTCCAAACTGATGGGAATTCCAGGTCTTCAATGGCCTGGATGTTTTTCTTGAGGACTCTGAAAACTATCCTCATCTGAGGAAAACACACTGTAATGCAAGTAGAGCGGACAAACTTTGAGTATGAATAATAGTAATAACTGTGGTATTTGTTAAGAGCTTACTTTGTGCCAAGAATTGTACTGAGACCTGGGGTAGATATGTTATAAACGGATCGGACACAGTCCCTGTCCCACATGGGGCTCACAAAAGTAAGAGGGAAGAACAGGCAATTCTTCCCCATTTTACAGAACAAGCAACTGAGGCACAGAGAAGTTAAGTGAGCTGCTCCAAGTCACATAAGTGGTGGACTTGGCTGACTTCTCAGGCCTGTCCTCTTTCCAAGTCATGTACCTTCTTTGCTTTGAAGGGCTCGGTAAAAAAGAAAACACATAGTTTACTCCATAAAACCCTCCGCCTTCATGAAACGAACCGAGGACTCGGATAACCGAGAAATCCTCAGGATCTTAGTGATGAGAAATGTTTTTCACATTGGGTCCTTGATCAGATCCGAGAGCCATGAGACCTGGCTTTGGACAAGTCACTTCACTTCTCTGTGCCTCAGTTACCTCATCTGTAAAATGGAGAGTAAGACTGTGAGCCCCGCGTGGGACAACCTGATTACATTGTATCACCCCAGCGCTTAGAGCAGTGCTTGGCACATAGTACGCGATTAACAAATACCATCATTATTATTAGTATTACCTGATGCACCCCTCCCTAGATTTGAGGAGACAGGAATTTTACTTGTGTAGATTGTTGGGGGCGGGGAGAGGAGTCATTCCTTTATTTGTTTTTTGTAAAGCAAAACATCAGGAAAGTGACTCAATCACAAGATGAGAAATGTTTCTGACACCATTTAGAGTAAAACCAGCCAGAGACTTGGTTATTTTCATTGACGAAGGGATGCCAGAATTTTTTAAAAAGTTGTCACTTCTCAGAATGTTGCAGCAACGTGTCAGGGAGAATGTTGAGGGTACATCGAGTTCAATTCTCCCTTTTTGATGAAATGCAGGTAAATTTAGCAGTGCAGTGCACATGTGAAAATGGCCGAGTTTATGGTCCCCATGATGGAACTCACCCTCCCTTTAATAGAGAAGACAGAAGTTCAGTTAGCAGAAGCCCACACTTCTGATCTGATAACCCAATTAGGGGACCTCATGTTCCTATTGTTTTTTGTTTGCTTGTTTGTTTGTTTGTTTTAATGGTGTTTGTAAAGTGTTTACTCTGTCTGACACCTTATTAAGTGCTGGGATAGACATAGGCCTATCAGGTTGACACAGCCCAGGTCCCATAGGGGCCCCCCAGTCTTAATTCCCGTTTTACAGATGAGGTAACTGAGGCACACAGGGAAGACGAGTGACTTGCCCAAGATCACAGAGTAGACAAGCAGGAGCTGGGATTGGAACCCAGGTCCTTCTGTCTCTCAGATAATATATGGAATATATACCCTTGTTCCCTAGGGCTCTATTTCTGCGAATTGCTCACTGACAGAGAGGAGCAGTGTGGCTTTGTGGAAAGAGCCCGGGCTTGGGAGTCAGAGATCATGGGTTCTAATCTTGGCTCTGTCACTTATCGGCTTTGTGACTTTGGACACGTCACTTTGCTTCTCTTTGCCTCAATTACTTCATCTGTAAAATGGAGAATAAGACTATGAGCCCCATGTGGGACACGGACTGTGTCCCACCTGATTATCTTGTATCTACCCCAGTGCTTAGCACGGTGACTGGCACATGGTAAGCGTTTTACCAATACCATAAAAATGTCATCAATCAAGAATACTTATTGAGTGCCCACTCTGAAAAAAAAGAACTGTACTAAGCCCCTGGATGAGCACAAGAGAGTCAGTAAACACGATCCCTGCTCTCAAGGAGCTTTTGATTTTCTACCCCTCAATTTTGCTCAATTAATCACTGGTATTTATTGGGTGCTTACTGTGTTCATTCATTCATTCATTCAATAGTATTTATTGAGCGCTTACTATGTGCAGAGCACTGTACTAAGCGCTTGGGATGAACAAGTCCACAGCATTGGACTAAGCACTTGGGAGAGGACAAGAGTTGGCAGACAAATTCCCTGCCCACAACAAGCTTGCAGACTAGAGGTCTCACACAGACATCTTTGCTGAGAGGGATAAGAATATCGTGACACAACATGGCTAGAAGAATCCATAATAATAATAATAATAGTAATTAACAATAATAATAATAACCAAGCACTACAAAATAATCAGCAGACCCTGGCCCACACAGGCCTCGTAGTCCAAAGGGGAGAACAGGAGATGAGGAAACTGAAGCACGGAGAAGTGAAGTGACTTGCCCAAGTCAGACGGCAGGCAAGTGGCAGAGCCAAGATTAGACCCCAGGTTCTGCGACTCCTAGGCCCATGCTCTTTCCACTAGGTTATGCTGCTTCTTCCACAAGCCGAGATTGAAAAATAAAAAACTAAGCCACTACTGACTCAGCCTTTAATAACGCATCTGTGTTCCTAAAGGTTCTCACCTAAATAATGACCCTTTTCTATGGTGCAGGGAGTGGAAGTTGGAAAAAACAACAGTCTCTCCAGGAGAAAAAGGGAAAACTTTTCACAGAGTGAAGCTTCTCCCACGATTCAAATGGTCATAAATTAAAGGGACCCTTTTCTCCCAAAAGGCTCCTTCATCTCCTAAGACTCTTTACTTGATGTACAACCTGAGATTGGAGACAGTTGATTTTTTTTTTTTAAGCAGCATTTTTCTTGCTGACCTATTTGCCTACCAAGCAGCAGCCACTGCCCTCCGAAAGAACTGAAGCCATTCATGAGAAAGGAGCTATTGAACACTGGGAATGTTCTCAGAGGATCAGAACAAAGATATTTGGCAGAGACGACTGTAAATATTTGTAAAACGCTGGGTAAATGGGCAGGCAGTGTTTGATTCCCTTCGCTCCATCTCCAGCGTCGGAGTCTGAAGGCTAGTTAGTCTGGAGGGGGTTGATTCCCTTCGCTGCATCTCCAGTGTTGGAGTCCGAAAGTCAGTCAATCTGGAGCAGAGTTGGACTTTGACAACACTTTTTAAGTCTCCATTCTGGCTGGTGGACGGGTGTTAGACATACTTTTTAGACTGGGCTGTCTGACTGTACGTGTTCCTGCTTTTGATGCTGATTAATCCCAGTTAACCAGGCTACTTCTGAGGCCAAGATTTCCCTCCTCCTCCTCCCCGCCCTAAACTCCATAAAATGATAGACGGGCCAGGTAAGGAAGCAGCGTAGTCTAGTAAAAAGAGCACAAATCCCAAAGTCAGAAGACCTGGGTTCTAATCCCAGTTTTGCCACTTGCCTGTTGTGTGACCTTGGGCAAGTCATTTAATTCACGCCTCACTTTCCAAGAGGAATTAAATATCTGTTATCCCTCTTAGACCACGAGCCCCATGCGGTAAAGGGACCGTGTCCAACTGGCTCGTGTTCTATCCAACCCCGTGCTCAGGACAGCGCTGGACACATAGTAAGCGCTCAACAAATACTACAATCAGTAATAGGCGTAAAGGGGGGTGGCATATGGGGAACGACCGCCTTGGGTGTTGCAATGCCATTCCTTCACGCGGGGATTGTGAGTCTGTGCCATGTTTTAATGCCCTTATTGTCGTGGAACAGTTAAAGCATGCGACACCTCCAAAAGCAAGCAGTGGGGTTAAGAAAGCTAAGTGAATTAATACTGAGAGGTTTCTGCAGTAGCGTGGCTCAGTGGAAAGAGCACGGGCTTTGGAGTCAGGGCTCATGAGTTCGAATCCCAGCTCTGCCACTTGTCGGCTGTGTGACTGTGGGCGAGTCACTTCACTTCTCTGTGCCTCAGTTCCCTCATCTGTAAAATGGGGATGAAGACTGTGAGCCCCACGTGGGACGACCTGATTCCCCTATGTCTACCCCAGCGCTTAGAACAGTGCTCGGCACATAGTAAGCACTTAACAAATACCAACATTATTATTCAGTATCCTGTAACCCTCCTGGAGCTGGAAAATTTACCGGGAGTATTGACTCGGGCTGGTTTCTTCACCTCCTTCACCCTCACCGAGAAAACTAATAGCTCCGGTATTTATTAAGCACTTATCAAACCAAGCATTGTACGAAGCCCCGGGGTGGATACGATATAAGAAGATTGGCCACAGTCCCCGTTCCACACGGAGGTCACAGTCTAAGGGAGAACAGATACCGGCTCCCCATTTTACAGGTGAGGAAACTGAGGCTCGGAGAAGTGAAGTGACTTGTCCGAGGTTATGCAGCAGACCAGGGGCGGTGCCAGGACCAGAACCCGGGTGTCCTGGCCGCGAGGCCCGTGCTCTTTCCATTAGGCCACGGAGGCAGTTTCCATACGTTAGTTGGTATTTGGCAATTAAACACACCGTCGATCGTCGGTCTACCTTCTCAGGGTAGCCGAAGACGTGGGGTATTTTCAGAAGTTGGGTATTCTCGCTGGTCTCTCTATCCCAGAAGTGCCCCCGCGGGACACGGACACCTATTCCCCAAAATCCACAAAACCCCAAGTGATGCCAGAAGCCAGAAGGTAAAATGTATCTCCTTGAGAAGCAGTGGAAAGGGCACGGGCTTTGGAGTCAGGGCTCATGAGTTCGAATCCCAGCTCTGCCACTTGTCGGCTGTGTGACTGTGGGCGAGTCACTTCACTTCTCCGTGCCTCAGTTCCCTCATCTGTAAAATGGGGATTAAGACTGTGAGCCCTACGTGGGACGACCTGATTCCCCTGTGTCTACCCCAGCGCTTAGAACAGTGCTCGGCACATAGTAAGCGCTTAACAAATACCAACATTTTAAGAGAGTTCAGCAACCGGCGTTCGTCAGAGAGTCTGGGGCAGGATGACTAAGTGATAAAGAAAGCGAAAGGGCCGGCACGTTGTGTAACGAAGGTTTTGTGAGTCTAAAAGAAAAACCAATTCTCCTCAGGAATGGGCCTGAGTTTTCCTTGGAATGTGATGTTTAGGGGGCTAGGGCCTCGGAAGCGCTGGGTGGTATTGCAGGAATGTTCGAATGCCCACAATCAGGGATGGGATAATCGCCGATATTCCCTCTGTTATTTAAAAAAAAAAGAAGCAGGAGCACACCTTAAAGATCTCCGCGGTTGGTGCTTTTCAAAGGTCTGCCTCTTCTGAAATCAATCGGAAGCCCTTTCGGAGGCATTAATTCCATTCTCTCTCCCGGAAAAAAATCGGGACGAACGAGCGGATGAAAGCTTTTCCAGCGACCCCTCCCCTAAAGCCCAGCCTCCTCCCCCCCGCCCCCCGCCCCCACTACTTTTCAGATCCACGGGGTGGTCTCTAAAAAGTGAACGAGAACGCAAGCGTCTGTTCAGCTCCCACTACGTGCCAAGCACTGTGCTAAGCGCTGGGGGACCTACAGGTTAGGGGGGCGTCGATTTCCTCCCCTCCCCCCCCCCCCCAACGAAATCTCTCCGAAAGCCAAGTCGAGGGACGGCAAGGGGGACCTGTCGGCCCACTCTCCGGAGCGCTCAGTACAGTGTCCCGCACTGGGCGGGCGCTCAATAAATACCATCCGACGGGGGAGGCTTTAAACTCCCCTCCAGAGGGGAGAGGGAAGATGCCGGTGGTTTTTTCCCTTGGGGGGGGTCCCGCCGGGCGTTTAAAGGGGGATTTTTGCCCCCCGGGGCAGGCACCTACCTTGCGCGGGGCGTTGCGCTCCCCGGCAGCTGTCAGGGGGTCCGGTTCCCGGCCTCGCAGGCCGAGCTTTTCAAGGGTTGCATGAGGACTGGCCCTCCCCAGCCCTTTTGGCAGGCGCATAAATAGTCCTCGCTCCTCCCCTGCTCTTACGAGGACCTTGTCATCCCACCGGCAAAGCCGGCAGCTCCGGGGACAGACACAACGCTTTCCACAGGAAGCTTCTTTCATTCATTCGTCTCGATTGAGCTCCTACTGCGTGCAGGGCACCGGACTGAGCGCTTGGACTGCACAATTCGTGCATCGCTCATTCAGTCGTCTCGATTGAGCGCTTACTACGTGCAGAGCACTGGACTGAGCGCTTGAGATGCACAGTTCGTTCATTGAATCGTCTCGATTGAGCTCCTACTGCGTGCAGAGCACCGGACTGAGCCCTTGGAATGCACAATTCCTTCATCATTCATTCAATCGTCTCGATTGAGCGCTTACTACGTGCAGAGCACTGGACTGAGCGCTTGAAATGCACAGTTCGTTCATTGAATCGTCTCGATTGAGCTCCTACTGCGTGCAGAGCACTGGACTGAGCGCTTGGACTGTTCAATCCATTCATCGTTCATTTAATCGTCTCGATTGAGCTCCTACTGCGTGCAGAGCACTGGACTGAGCGCTTGGAATGCACAATTCCTTCATCATTCATTCAATCGTATTTGTTAAGCGCTTACTACGTGCAGAGCACTGGACTGAGCGCTTGAGATGCACAGTTCGTTCATTGAATCGTCTCGATTGAGCTCCTACTGCGTGCAGAGCACTGGACTGAGCGCTTGGACTGTTCAATCCATTCATCGTTCATTTAATCGTCTCGATTGAGCTCCTACTGCGTGCAGAGCACCGGACTGAGCCCTTGGAATGCACAATTCCTTCATCATTCATTCAATCGTCTCGATTGAGCGCTTACTACGTGCAGAGCACTGGACTGAGCGCTTGGACTGTTCAATCCATTCATCGTTCATTTAATCGTCTCGATTGAGCTCCTACTGCGTGCAGAGCACTGGACTGAGCGCTTGGAATGCACAATTCCTTCATCATTCATTCAATCGTATTTGTTAAGCGCTTACTACGTGCAGAGCACTGGACTGAGCGCTTGAGATGCACAGTTCGTTCATTCAATCGTCTCGATTGAGCGCCTACTACGTGCAGAGCACCGGACTGAGCGCTTGGACTGTTCAATCCATGCATCGTTCATTCAATCGTATTTGTTAAGCGCTTACTACGTGCAGAGCACTGGACTGAGCGCTTGAAATGCACAGTTCGTTCATTCAATCGTCTCGATTGAGCGCCTACTACGTGCAGAGCACTGGACTGAGCGCTTGGACTGTTCAATCCATTCATCGTTCATTGAATCGTCTCGATTGAGCTCCTACTGCGTGCAGAGCACTGGACTGAGCGCTTGGAATGCACAATTCATTCATTCAGTCGTATTTATTAAGCGCTTCCTGGGTACAGAGCACTGGACTGAGCGCTTGGGAGAGTACAATTCATTCAATCGTATTTATTGAGCGCCTGTGTGCAGAGCACTGTACTAAGCACTTGGAAAGTACAATTCGGCAACAGAGAGACAATCCCTGCCTGACAACGGGCTCGCAGTCTAGAAGGGGGGAGGCAGACATCAAAAGAAGTAAACGGGCATCGGTAGCATCAATATGAATATATAGAATTATAGATATATGCACATCATTAATAAAATAAATAGAAAAATAAACATGGCAATATATACACAAGTGCCGTGGGGCGGGAGAGGGGTAGAGCAGAGGGAGGGAGTTGGGGCGATGAGGAGGAGCAGAGGCAAAGGGGGGCTTAGTCTGGGAAGGCCTCCTGGAGGAGGGGAGCTTTCAACACTTGTGCCCCCACCACACCAGTGGAAGGCAACCAAAAACACAAGACCCATTAAACAATCAATCGATCGACTGATCGTATTTATTGAGCATTTACCATGTGCAAAGCACTAAACTAAGCACCTGGGAGAGTACGCTATAACACCAAACTTGTCAACTGTGTGACGGTGGGCAAGTCGCTTAACTTCTCTGTGCCTCAGTTCCCTCCTCTGTAAAATGGGGATCAACTGTGAGCCTCACGTGGGACGACCTGATTCCCCTGTATCTCCCCCAGCGCTTAGAACAGTGCTCGGCACGTAGTAAGCGCTTAACAAATGCCAACATTATTAAACAGATACATTCCCTGCCCACAACAGGTTCACAGTCTAGAGGGGGAGACGCAACCTAGAGTCCTCCAGGTACGGGCAGGAAAAAGCATCTTCAAGACCTTCTCTGCTTAATTCATTAGTCTACTGATGGCATCGATTGAGCACTTACTGGGTGCAGAACACTGTACTAAGCGCCGGAGTAGATGCAAGCAAATCGGGTGGGACACAGTCCTTGTCCCACATAGGGCTCACAGGGAAAGGGGCTGTGTCCAACACCATTTGCTTTTACCTGCCCCAGTGCTTAATACAGCTCTTGGCGTATAGTAAGCGCTTAATAAATATCACAGTTATTATTATTATTATCATTACCAGAGTCAAGCTGGTCCCAGATGAAGCCCATTCCAACAAGAACAAAGAGAGGTAAAGGCTGAAGGAGGTCTCCTTCGCACCAAGAAGTGGCCTGGACAAGTGGATAAAGCACGAGCCGGGAATCAGAAGGACCTGGAGTCTAATCCCACCTCCTCCCCTTGACTTCTGTGTGACCTCGGGCGAGTTACTTCACTTCTCTGAGCTTCAGTTTCATCATCTGCAAAATGGGGGTGAAAATTGTGAGCCCCGGTCGAGACAGGGACTGGATCCAACCCAATTACCTTCTATCTACCCCAGTGCTTAATAGAGGGCCTGGCACATAGTAAGCGCTTAACGAGTACCATGAAAAAAAAAATAGCGTCTCAAAAACCAATCCTCTATTGATAACCCTGCTCCTGTGAGGAGGTCAAGTTCCAACGTACGTTTCGGCTGAAGGATTTGGGGAACCGATTATGTGGCAAGACCAGGGACCGTATCAGAAACAATAACACCGACAGAGGAAAACAAAGGGTGTTGGGTAACTGGTTTCTGTAATAAGGTGCAATTCTTTTCGATTGGAACGAAATGCGAGATGTAGGGCAGGACTCCAGCCTGCCTTTGAATGTGAGGTAACTCCTCACCTAAAATATACCTATGTCTCCATCTCCAGCCCACCGTGTAGCTCATCTCACCCTTCCGTGGAACGACGGCTGGAGAAGCGGCGCGGGCCTGGGAGTCAGAGGACCTGGGTTCTGATCCCGACCCCACCGCTTGTCTGCTGTGTGACCTCGGACAGATCATTTCTCCGCGCTTCTGTTACCTCATCTGAAAAAGGGGGATTAAAGCCTTTACCCTACTACTTAGACTGTAAGCCTCCCAAGGGATGGGACTGGGTCCAACCTGATTAGCTCGTGTCTGTCCTAGAGCTGAGGACAGTGTCTGGCACACAGTAAGTGCTTAAGAAATACCACTAAAAAAACAAAAACAAAAAAGAGGAAGATGGAAAAGCACCCTAGCTCAAAAAAGAAGACAGAAGGCTGGCAGTTCAAGATAGAGAAGCAGCATGGCCTAGTGGATAGAGCACGGGCCTGGGAATCGGAAGGACTTGGGTTCTAATGCTGACTCTGCCGCTTGTCCGCTGGGTGACTTTGGGTAAGTCCCTTAACTTTCCCATGCGAGTTACCTCATCTGTAAAATGAGGATTCAAATTGTGAGCCCCACGTGGGACATGGATTGCGTCCACCCTGATGAGCTTGTATCTACCCCGGCGCTTAGTACGGTGCCTGGCGCATAGTAAGCGGTTAACAAATACCATTAAAAAAAAATCCCATGCTCAAGGACAGCTGTGTGGACTGGTTCTGTGCAGCCCTGACCTGGAAGGGGCTTGGGGGTTCACCAAGGGTTCAGTTCAGCCCAGGCAGCTTGGGGATTGATCAAGCAATCAATACCATTCATTCAACCATATTTATTGAGCGCTTGCTGCGTGCGGAACACTGTACTAAGCACTTGGGAGAGTACAGTGCAACAACAAGCAGACACTCCCCTGCCCACAAGGAGCTACTGAGCACTTGGTCTGTACAGAGCTCTTGGGAGAGTATTATAGAGTAAAAATAGATTCAATCTCTGCCCTCCGTGAGTTTACAATCTAGCGGGGGACTTCAGGCTGTAGGTATCCAGAGGGAGTGGGGATCCAAGCTGGAAGAGTCCCTGGTTTGGGGGCTCCTCTAGGGATGGGGAGATTCTCCCCGCTAACTCCCACCCAATCCACCGTGGGACATCCATCTCATCAGAACCTCCTTCCCCCCCCCAAGTCCAGTCAGTCAGTCGTACTTATTGAGCACTTACCGTGTGCAGTCCACAAACAGACCCATTCCCTGCCCACACTGAGCTTCCTCTAAGTCGATTCTGCTATCACCACTGCCATCATTATCATTGCCTCTTCAGTCCTGGATATGCTTTTAAAGCCCAGATAAAAATTTAGGAATGTACAATGTAACGATATAACAGACACACGCCCTGCCCACAGTGAGCTTACAGTCTAGAGGGGGAGACAGACATTAATATAAGTAAAATTACAGATATGCACAGATACGTGGGGCTGGCGGGGGGATGAATGAAGGGAGGAAGTCAGGGTGACGCAGCAGGGAGTGGAAGAAAAGGAACAGAGGGCTTAGGCCGGGAAGGCCTCTTGGAGGAGATGTGCCTTCAGTAAGATTTGGAAGTGGGGGAGAGTCACTGTCCGTCGGATCTGAATTGTTGCCGACCTGTTCATCCCAAGTGCTGAGTACAGTGCTCTGCACATAGTAAGCGCTCAATAAATACTATTGAATGAATGAATGAATATGAAGAGGGAATCCCCCGGTGCCTACTGGTCCTTTGAGAAGAAACCGGCCCAGGTCTCTCGATCCTCAAGGTGGTCCGGATGTGGGGGAGGGGGGGGCCCCCCAAAGACACCTCAGGGGTGCAGGCAATTCCACCCTCGCCTCACTATAAGCCCCCGGGTGTTCCACCCCGTCAGGATCCCGGCAACGTGCGTGACTGGGCTGGCAAACGCTGAGGGGAAAATCCAAAATTGGATTCTTTTTGTAAATATCCTCTCCTGCCCCGTTGTGTTTTTCCCTTGTAAAATGCCCTGAAACTTGAAAGTCTGGATTCACTACATCTCCTGGTAGATCTCCAAGACAATTAATTAAGAATTAACAGCCAGCAGATTGTATCGCCTTGGGAACTTACTCAACAAATCGAAGGCTTAGACAAGGACTTCTTCCACTGCCCACAGCAGAGATCTGGAGGGAGTTTGCTTTTGCTCAACCTGGTTTCACCCCCGCCCAGTGATGGGGCCACCCATGAGATGGTTGTCAACAAACCCGGGAGTAAAAAAAAAACCATTAGGGTGTCAAGTCTGAAAGTGTCGCTGGGATTTCCTAAAATCGGAAGGGGGCCACGTCCTTTCGGGGGTCAATAATAATAACGCTAACAATAATAACAATAACTGTAGTCATTGTTAAGCGCTTACTTTGTGCCAGACACTGTACTAAGCACTGGGGTAGATACAAGAAAATCAGTTTGGACACAGTCCCTGTCCCACATGGGGCTCACGGTCTTAATCCCCATTTTACAGCTGATGAAACTGAGGCACGGTGAAGTTAAGTGACTTGCCCAAGGTCCTACAGCAGACGGGTGGTGGAACCAGATTAGAACCTAGGTCCTCTGAATCCCAGGCCCGTGTTCTTTCCATTAGGCCTTGCTGCTTCTCTGTCTATCGGTGGGGCTCACGGTCTTAATCCCCATTTTACAGCTGATGAAACTGAGGCACGGTGAAGTTAAGTGACTTGCCCAAGGTCCTACAGCAGACGGGTGGTGGAACCAGATTAGAACCTAGGTCCTCTGAATAATAATAATAATAATGTTGGTATTTGTTAAGCGCTTACTATGTGCCGAGCACTGTTCTAAGCGCTGGGGTAGACATAGGGGAATCAGGTTGTCCCACGTGGGGCTCACAGTCTTAATCCCCATTTTACAGATGAGGGAACTGAGGCACGGAGAAGTTAAGTGACTTGCCCACAGTCACACAGCCGACAAGTGGCAGAGCTGGGATTCGAACTCATGAGCCCTGACTCCAAAGCCCGTGCTCTTTCCACTGAGCCACGCTGCTTCTCCGAATTCTCCGAATTCTCTGAATCCCAGGCCCGTGTTCTTTCCATTAGGCCTTGCTGCTTCTCTGTCTATCGGTGGGATTTACTGAACGCCTACTGAGTGCAGAGTACCATACCAAGCGTTTGGGACAGTATAATTCAACAGAGTCGGTGGACGTGTTGCCTGCCAGTAGAGAGACTGCAGGCTAGAGGGGAAGGCAGACATTAAAATAAATTAAAGGCAGGCACATAAGGGCTAGCAGGGGGGCCAAGGTGAGGGTGACTATCAAGTGCTTCAAAAGGGCGGCATGGGAGAGAGTCGAGGGCGGAGACTCACGTTTCCTGCATGGAAGGAGACAATGATAAACCACTTCCATATTTTTTGCCGAGAAAACTCTATGGATACACCACCAGCACTATCGCAGATGCCAAGTGGGGCGTTCTGGGAGAGATGTGTCCATGGAGTCGCTATGGGTCGGAAATGACTCGCCAACACAAGACAAGAGAAGACAAAGGGCCCAGAATCAAGTGCACAGGCGATGCAGAAGCAGAAGAGAGTAGAGGAAATGAGGGCTTAGTCTGGGAAGGCCTCATGGAGGAAATGTGATGGTGTGGGCAGGGATTGTCTTTCTTTACTACTGAACCGTACGCTCCAAGCGCTTAGTACAGTCCTCTGCACACGGTGAGTGCTCAATTAATACGACTGAACGAATGAATGAATCAGTAAGGCTTTGAAAATGGTGAGAGAGGTGGTCGGATATGAAGCGGGAGGGAGTTCCAGATCGGAGGGAGGACATGGGCAAGGAGTCGGTGCCGTGACAGATGAGATCGAGATACAGTGAGTAGGTCGGCAGTTAGAAGAGTAAAGAGTGCGGGCTGAGTTGTAGTAGGAAATCAGCAAGGTAAGGTAGGCGGGAGGGAGCTGATTGAGTGCCTTGAAGCCGATGATAAGGAGTTTGTTTGATGTGGAAAGCCATGTTAGCTGTGGTTGGGAGCTGTGATTGATTGATGGATCCCCCCAGATTCCAATACACCTTATATGAGATCCCAGTTAAACAGCCTTGCAACAGATCCCGTTTTACCTTCTAGGGAGTCCAGCAAACTCAGGCTTCACCAGATCTCATTATACTTTTATGAAGATCCCAGCAAACCCAACCTTCACCAGATTCCATTTCACCACACAGCAGAGCTCAGCTAACACAGCCTTGACCCGAGACACCGATTCAGGAAGCACTCCTTAAAAGTCAACGTACAATTATGGGATTTTTTATTTTATTTTCAAGGCCACACCCCGGAAACCAGATGTGGACTGTACAGGTTTGCCTGACAGACCTCCACAAATAGGAGAAAAAGAAAGAGGTGGCGAGAGACGGTGAAAGGAACGAGAGAGAGTCTGCTGTGTGACTTGGGTAAGTCACTTAACTTCTCTGAGATTCAGTTACCTCATCTGTAAAACGGAGATTAAGACTGTGAGTCCCATGTGGGAGAGGGAATGTGTCCAACCTGATTAGCTTGTATTCATTCATTCAATCGTATTTATTGAGCGTTTACTGTGTGCGGAGCACTCAGTGCTTAGTACAGTGCCTGGCACACAGTGAGAGCTTAAAAAAGAAAAAAGAAAAATTAGGCACCGTGAAAATATTGCCGTGGCACAGTAGGGAGAGTAAGATAGGTGCACCTCAAGGACCCCAGTGAGAAGACTTAGATTCAGCGATACAGCATGAGTTTTCTTTTAAGGCAAGGTTTCCTCAGAACACAGGCCCTGTGTTAAAGAGAGCTGGGAGTTTTCTCCAGAGAAATATTCATTTAACAAATCGAGCCTTGTGGCCAGTAGAATATCGCATCACAGACATCCTTGTTTAGTTTGAACTGGGCTTGAGCTCAAATTGGACCAACTGCTAAGGCATTTCAATGGTGATAGTGAAAACACCAATCCATGCATCTGCTTGCTTTGAGCTATTTTGGGGGGGGTGTGAAGAAAATTCGAAAAGAGACACCAGGGTTAGGTTTGAAATTCCATCTACCTGGATTCCGAAAAGGCCCCAGAAAAATCATTTCGCTCTGAATTGCTAGGGAAAAGCTACACAACACCCTCCGGCTTCTAATACGTGAACACGGTATACCGAATGGGAAAATGCGCATACCAAAATTAGGGAAAATAGGAGGTAAAGGAGATCATAGACCCACTCCACTTTTATAGCCTCTTCCGCTCAAGAGGCATCCGGCTCAGAATCCTCAATGGAATTTATTGAATGCTTACTGTGAGCAGGGCATTACACTAAGTACTTGAGTAAAACACAACAGAGTTGATAGACGCAATCCCTGCCCACAAGAAATTTACAATCTACCCGAGGTTTACTTGCTTTTCAGCTGTTGCACTAATTATTTCAATTTAGCAACCTCGTGTTCCTGAGGTTTTCTTGATATAACATCAGCACAGAAAGGCAGCATGACCTAGTGGAAAGATCAGGGGCCTGTGAGTCAGAGGACCTGGGTTCCAATCCTGGCTCTCCCATGTGTCTGATGTGTGACCTTGGGCAAGTCACTTATCTCCTCTAAGCCTCCGTTCACCTGTTCTCCCTCCTACTTAGAATATGAGCCCCCTGTAGAACAGGAACAGATGATAGAAACAAGACATATATTGCCTGCCCTCACAGAGTTCACAATCTAGAGGGGGAGATGGACAAACAAAAACCATTTACAAATGGTCTGGTTAAAAGGATAATAGGAAATGGATCAAGTAGACTGTAAATTCGTTGTGGGCAGGGATCGTGGCTACCAACTCTGTTACACTGTACTCTCCCAAGCACTTAGTACGGTACTCTGTGCAAAGTAGGGGCTCAATAAATATCATTGATTAAAGTAGAGCAGAATAGTAGAGCAGAACAATTATCTCAGAATATAAAATGAAATCCAGATTAAAAACATACACATATACACGTGCTAAGGATTAGGAAATAAAGTCAAATACCTAAGTGTTATGGGTGGCATTTGGTTCCAGTAGAGTGCCGTGAATTCATAATAATAATAATGTTGGTATTTGTTAAGCGCTTACTACGTGCCGAGCACTGTTCGGAGCACTGGGGTAGATACAGGGTAATCAGGTTGTCCCTCGTGAGGCTCACAGTCTTAATCCCCATTTTACAGATGAGGTAACTGAGGCACAGAGAAGTGGCAGAGCACTTGCCCACAGTCACACAGCTGACAAGTGGCAGAGCAAAGATTTGAACCCATGACCTCTAACTCCGAAGCCCGTGCTCTTTCCACTGAGCCATGCTGCTTTTCTTGGAAGAAGTGGGATTTTAGAAGATGGGGAGAGATGTGGTCTGATAGATTTGTGGAGGGAGAACAGAGTGAGAATGGGGAGGTGGGGTGGGGAACCTTTTTTTTTGTCAATGTAAACTTGCAAACAATTTCCAAGTCACTTTGTAACCCAAAAAAACATTTAGGAGAAAAATCCCATCCATCCTACTCTTCCACTCAACTCATGTGGATAACAGTCATCACTATTATAGAAATTTATCTCCAATCAGGACTCCTCTTCTGGGTTGTTTTTTTTAAAATAACTCCTAAGCAGAGCCCACTAGATGCAGCATAAAACAAAATTAGACCATCTTTCTGCCTCAGAAGAGCACACCCACATTAGAAGAAAACAATAAATAATGAAGATGAAATAAACTGCCAACAACATTAAGTCTTCTGTCGATGCCTCCTGAGATCTCAAAGTGGCTCAGAATACGCTTTCTGGAAGATACGAACAAGCAAGTTTCCTGAAAGAATCAGTGAACAGTAGGTATATTCTCTAACAGCCCGGTGACTCATGGTTATGGTCACCTAAGATCTGATTTCAGCCATGGACTGCTATAAATTTGGAAGTGGCTAGGACCAGATCAGGACAGGAGATGAAATCATCTCCTGGACAGGAAGCTGCACCGTCACCTTGGAGTCATCCTTAATAAAGACGGAGAATGAAAGACCCGTTCCCACTGGGGCTTTGGGGGGGGGGGGGGGAAATCAGATATCCTTTCCCTTACTCCCCTTCTGGGTTCTCCCGCTCCCTTGGCTTTAGTGGGGTAGGGATGTCAACTAAAGACCCGCTTGGGGAATCCAGTTACCTGTGCCGCGTGATGCTGACTGCCCTCTTAGTGGAAGTAACAATATCATTATATCCATTCAGCTTCAACGGATGCAAAACACTTTACTAAGTGCTGGAAAAATTATGTGGATGATAATTATTCGCGGTAAATGAAGAGGAGAGCTTGAGGGAGGAGGAGGGAAGAGAGGGAGAGAAGAGGAGGGAGAGGAAGGGAGAAAGAGAGAGGGAGAAGGAGAGGGGGAAAAAAAGGAAAGAGAGAGGGGGGAAAAGGGAAGACAAGGGACAGGAAGAAAGAGGAAGAGGGAAGTAGGGAAAGAGAGGCAGCTGTCCGGGGGACTGTGTCTGACCTGAGTGACAGGAGCATCCTCATGATGCTATTTTGCCTGGAAAAACACTTTGCAACTTTGTCTGAACTCTGAGTCTGGATTTCAGGTTCCCTATAGGAGGCTTTTAACAAAGAGGGCCTGACTTTCCACACACCAGCAGCAGCAGTAGCAGCAGTAATGGAACTTACTGAATGCTCACTGTGGGCCACGTCTAGTGCTAAACACTTGGGAAAGCACACCAAGATCAGCACAGGCTCGCTAAAATCTCCTTTCCATGAAATCTGTGTACTGTGCATTTCTCGTTTATTTATTCATTTGTTTTATGGTACTCATTAAGCACTTAAGATATGTCAAACACTCTTCTAAACATTGGGGGAGGTACAAGTTAATTAGATCAGACACTGTCCCAGTCCCGTGTGGGGCTCACAGTCTCAAGTAGGAGGGAGAACAGATACTGAATCTCATTTTACAGATGAGAAAACTGAGACACCGAAAAGTGAAGTGACGGGCCCAAGATCACACAGCAGAGCGTTGGCAGGTCAGGGGTTAGAACCCTGGTCCTCTGACTCCCAGGCCCCTTCTCTTTCCAGTAGGCTATGCTGCTTCTCAGCGGCCTTGCATTTTCCCAGCTTCCCTTCTTTGCGTCCAGTCCCTGCCGGCTTGGCTTAGACTAGTCCAGCGTGAATAAACTACTGTTCGGGTTCTGGGTGAATGTCGGCCTTCTGAACAGCAGTTCTGTTTCATGGTCTACCTCAGCCTCATTATAAGGAGATGGTCTCCTTCCTAAAGGCAGGGTTGTGAGACTCAGCCGACCACAGGAATGACAACAAGCTCTCACGGGGGTTTCTGAGAGCCCCCCTTAACTGCCCCGTTAAAAGAAATCTAACTTGGTCTCGTTCCGCTGCCGGAGTAAGGAGACTTCCCCATAACCAAAGAAGCCGTGTGGGCTAGCGGACAGAGCACGGGCCGGGGAGTCAGAAGGACCCGGGTTCTGATCGCAGCTCCGCCACTTGCCTGCTACTGTGTGACCCTGGGCAAGTCACTTCACTTCTCCGGGCCACGGATCCCTCATCTGGAAAACAGGGATTAGGACTAAAAGGGCCAAAGGCACGTAAAGAAGACTTCCTAGAGGAGGTGGGTTTTTAGGAGGGTTTTGAAGATGGGGAGAGTTGTGGTCTGACCTGTTTGGGCAGGGAGATGGGGGAGGGTGTTCCAAAGAGAGGAAAGGGCACAAAGAAAGGGTTAATAAATAATAATAATTGTAGTATTTGTTAAACACTTCTTATGTGCTAAGCACCGGGGCAGATTGCTAATCAATTCCCACATGGGGCTCACAGTCTAAGTTGGAGGGAGAACAGGTATTGAATCCCCATTTTGTAGATGAGGGAACTGAGGCAAAGAGAAGTGAAGCGACTTGCCCAAGGTCACCCAGCAGACAAATGGTGGAGCCAGGATTAGATACCAGGTCCTCTGACTGCTAGGCTCTCGTTCTGCCCATGAGGTCATGCTGCTTCTTGGCGGGGGGAGAATTGAGAAAAGGCACGGTGCCTGCTGTGTGATCTTGGGCAAATCCTTTCATCTCGCTGGACCTCAGTTATCCCATCTCTAAAACGGGGGTTCAATCCTACTCCCTCCTACTTAGACTGTGAGCCCCATGTGGGATAGAGACTGTGTCCAACCTGATTAATTTTTATCCACACCAGCGCTTAGAACAGTCCTTGGCACAACATAAGCACTTAACAGCTACCATAAACATCATTATCAAAGAAGACCGATTCCACCATGCCAGTGAAGAGGCCAGTTTCCTCCGGTTAGCCACGAGGTCCTCTTTTCCAGGATTCTTCAACAGATGGTTGGAAAGTTTTATTGTCGGGGAAACAGTGCATTCGTTCTATTCTTAATCGCATTCTTCAGAAACTTGGCATGCCAGGAGAGCAAAGGGCAGTCAATGAATCTGCCCAAGTCATTTTTACCCATTTGAGACACTGACGTTGCGATGCTCAGATGCAATGAAATAAAACGTTTAGTTTAGTGCCCTTGTGATTTTTGTTATCGGATTCAAATTCTGGAGGAGTGTGTTGAAGCAGCAATGTCCTAATTAGGAAGTGAACTGTCATTTTTATGTCCTACACTGATAATGTAACTAATAACTGGAGACTAGATGAACGGAGGGGGTCCGGGTGAGACATGGGCACTTAGAATTTTGCTTCTAGCCCTTTCTCAAGTAAAATTCAGGGCCTGCCAGTGCTTCCACTAAAATCCGCTCTTAGAGAAGAACATTAATCCTCTTCTTAACTAGGTAATGAACATCATGGCCTGGTGAAAGGGCATGAACCTGGGAATCACAGGACCTGGGTTTTCACCACTCGGTCAGTCAATCGTATTTACCGAGTGCTTACTATGTGCAGAGCCCTGTACTAAGCCCTTGGGAAAGGACAATAGAACAATAAACAGACACATTCCCTGCCTGCTCTTTCCACTAAGTCACGCTGGTCCCTTGGAATATTTAGCTTTTTTTAGGATGGAGGGACTTTTTCAGCTCAAAGGATCAGAATAATTTCCTCCGCATCCCCTTTCAAAGTGCTAGAAGAGTGGTCAGAGAAACACTGCTTCTATCTGACCATATTTTCTGTCCCTCAGCCCCAACCGGACACAGAAAGAAGAAAGCATTTCCCCTGCAACCTGGATCACCATCCCCTGCTACGTGAGCCAAAGGAGAAATCATCATTAGTAACAAACATTAATAGATCTTTTACCTTCTTTCATGGCAGCTCACAAAAGGCAAGGGAATCCAAAACCTGTAATTAGAAGAGCTTGGAAAGGATGGACTCAAAGATAAAGTCAAAAGTGGGGTTTTCCACACCATTAAAGGAACAATGCCAGGGATTTGAACTCTTCTCAGGTAAAAGTTATACAACCTACACGTGACATTTTATATGCTTATCAGGCATAAGCACAAGAGAAATGCGTGTCCACAGAGAAGTAGCAGGGCCTAGTGGAAAGAGGTAAAGGGCCTGGGTTCTAATCCCTGCTTTCCCACTTGTCTACTCTGTGACCTTGAGCAAATCACTCAACTTCTCTGTGCCCCAGTTACCTCATCTGCAAAATGGAGATTAAGACTGTAAGCCCTAAATGAGTCGGGGACGTCGTCCAATCCAATTATCTTGTACCTAGTACAGTGCTTGGCACATAGTAAGGGTTTACCAAATACCATAAAAATAGATATACAAAGAGAAGAGGAGAATAGAACGAACATCGACAGCCAGAGACACTTCTTTAAAGTCGAAACCTATTTCAGGGATCCAGCCAGGTGCAATCATATATAAATTTCACTGCCCTTGCTAACTGAAATCAAGAAAACAATGGAGGGAAACATGAAAGAGGTTTTTCAGGCTTTTTTCAGTTGTAATAAACCTTACCGTGGTAAAAACAAAAACATTTCAAATAAGTAAATCTTGAGTGTCATAGAATTAAGCTCTTACTAGATCAGGAAATAAGGAATTACCTCACACTTCCCCCTTCCCATCCTTCCTTCTCCCTCACTGAAACTTGGAGGTGGGATTTCACCTAAACCTCAACTTCGCAACAGCGCCATTGTTAAACTCTTACCAGGTACCGGTGGGGTACAATGGGGGAGTTACAAGATAATCAGGTTGGACACAGTCCCTGTCCCCCATGGGGCTCAGAGTCTAAGCGGGAGGGAGGAGGATTTAATCCCCATTTTACAGATGACATAACCAAATCACGGTGAAGCCAAGCGACTTGCCCGAGGTCACACAGCAGACAAGTGGCAGAGTTAGGATTAGAACCTAGGTCCTCTAACTCTTAGGCCAGTGCTCTTCCCACTGGACCACGCTGCTTCCTGAGTTCCGGTTCACAGTTAAAAGTCAGCGTCTGTTGGACTTAAGGAAATTCTATCTGTGGGCGGTCTTCCCCATCACAGGAGCCCAGCGCTGACTGAAATATTTGTGTAGGAGGGATGGATTTGGGAAAGTGGATTGCCCAATCAGCACGATGGAGAACTGATGTCAAAACGAAAATGGAATGCCGAATTACCAGACTTTCCTCTTGGGCGTCTTAAGACATCAAAGTGTGCCAAAACTCTCCCTCATGCTTTAGTCAAACGGAGTCAAAAATTCTCTCAGTTCACAGTTGTTAGGAATATGACCTCTAAATTGCCACTGGTAAGGGCCATTCTAAAGAGGAAAATTCTAAAGGGTAGCGCTCCATTCATTCATTCATTCCATCGTATTTATAGAGCACTTACCAAGTACAGAGCACTGTACTAAGCACTTGGGAGAGTTCAACAATAAACAGACACATTCCCTACCCACAAGGAGTTTACAGTCTAGAGGGGCAGGCAGACATTAATAGAAATAAATTCAATAGAAATAAATTCCTCCCCACTCACCAACACCAGGCCCATGTAGAGAGAAGGAGAAGTGAAAAGTCAACAGCGGAGTCTGTTTCAGGTCCCCTTACAACAATAATAATAATAATATGTCAAGCACTGTGCTAAGTGCTAGAGTATATATATTATAATACCAGCTCTGCCACTTGCCGGCTGGGTGACTGTGGGCAAGTCACTTAACTTTTCTGTGCCTCAGTTCCCTCATCTATAAAATGAGGATTAAGACTGTGAGCCTCACTTGGGACAACCTGATGACCCTGTATCTACCCCAGCGCTTAGAACAGTGCTCTGCATATAGTAAGGGCTTAAATACCAAAAATTATTATTATTATTATTATCAGATCAGACATAATCCCTGCACACTTGGAATACTGTTCCAAATAGCCAAAATATGAGACTCAAGAATAGTTTTGATAGATTTGGGGTAAAACCCTAAGCATATGTTTTGTGGTTAAGAGCAAGAGATAATTAAGAAAGCTCCCTGCTGGTCGTGTTCCCATTGGGACAGAGCGGCAGGAGGGATGCTCTGGAGCTGTGACGGATTGTTTCTCAGAGGGTGACAGCCTCAACACAGAGTAGAGCAGGGAGGGTTTCCCGGTTTTTCTTTTTTCTAAATTTAGTGGGTCAAGTCAAATCAACACTAGTTGATCCTCGGAGATTTCCCCCTCTGGAGAGCTCAATCAATCGATCATATTTATCGAACACTTACTACGTGCATAGCACTGAACTAAGGACTTGTAAGAGTCCCATACAACAGAATTAGCAGACACGTTTCCTATCCACAATGAGCTTACATCTAGAGGGGGAGAATTAACTCCTCCAACAGAAACCCGCTACCCAAACAGGATATCTTACTTTTTTAAGGAAAGCTCATCAAACCGCGTATTGAAGGATAAAACTGGCGATGCTTCTTTTAATATTTTGAATCATTTAAATTATGGGTCTGGACCTAAAGTAGAAAAATATTGTTTCGTTTGGATTACAGGCCAAATCAGGTGAGGCTGCTGCAGTTATATAATAGAGTTAGAGTGACTTCAGGGCTATAGCTAAGATTATTCAGCTAAAATTAAAACAAGAGCAAAAAACTTAAAGTTCATAGCATTTGTTGTTCAAAAATACCCCCAAGGTTAGGTCATTTAAAAATTAAAGGTTCTTCCAACACCATTTACTTAAATATGTTTCTCTGAAAATGTGGATTTTCTGTTCCGCTGGGAGTAATATTTTCCAGTTTTGTTGAAGACAACCCGCAAAGGATTACATGTTGTACATATTCACTGAGGCCCAAGCTCATTATATGTAATACATAAATTCAAACTTGCGGACAAACAGTAATATCCGATTAGCTTGACCAGAGACCCCGCATTTTGGAATCTCCTGAATTTTGTTACCTCATTTGGATAATGATGGCACCAGCAGTTAAATGTAATCGATCACAGTGATATTTCTTAAGCACTTACTATGTGCAGAGCACCGTACTGAGCGCTTGGGAGAGTTCAATACAACCGAGTAGGTAGACACAGTCCCTGCCCACAGGAGCTTACGGTCTAGAGCGGGGAGGCTGACATTAATAGAAATAAATTAGGGACACGTACAAAAGAGCTTGTGGGGTGTGGTGGGGGCCGGGGTGCCAGGTCACTCCCTCAGAGGGGCACCCATTGAAGTATCAGGGTGTCTTATTCTATTTCCACTGCCTGTGGACATTTTTGTGTCTCTGCCATCTAAGTGTAAGCTCCTTGTGGGCAGGGTACTTCTACTCAACTTCCCAAATGCTTACTACAGCCCACTGTATTGAGTAGATACTCAATAAATCCCATTACTACTGCTAACACCTCGCCTAAACTACTTCACTAGACTGTAAACTCCTTGAGGGCAGGGTTTGAGTCCACTAACTCCCACTGTAGTCTCCTAAGCGCTTAATCCCCCTCTAGACTGTAAACTCTTTGTGGGCAAGGAACCTGCTGACCAACTCAGTTGTATTTACCGAGCACTTATGGCCCTTATGAGCTCAGAGACGTTAATATGAATAATTTATAATATAGAATTTAAAGCTACATGGCCTCCTGTATTGTACACTCCCAGGCGCTTAGTACAGTGCTCTGTGCACAGTAAGCACTCAATCAATACTACTGATTCATAATAGGAGAAATAGAAGCATCCTTGCTGCCCTTGGTGGAGAGAGAATAGTAAATCCAGTGGACTGTAGATCTGCTAGACTGTAAACTCCTTACGGACAACTCTGTTGTACTGCAGTCCCCCAAGGGCTTAATTCAGTGCTCTGCACCCAGTGAACGCTCAATGAACACCAGTGATTGACCGATGATCAGACCTAAACGTATACGAATTATGGAATCGTCCCATTCCAATCCTGGAAAACCTTGGACAACCATTCCCTCTAAGGCATTTTGGAGGGGGCATCCCCTTTCCTCCCCTTCTTCCTCCCTCTCCCTCCTTCTTAAATATAAGATAGGCCTGCAATAGCCAAACACGCCTTCCAACGACAGATGGCAATGTATTCTGGGATTTTCAAACAGGATCGGGAGAGGCTCCGAAGACATCTGCCCAGGCTTTTTCGGAATACGTGGAATGTGAAGAAACGCTATAAGCCTTCAAAAGCTCTCCCATCGTCCCTACACTGAAGGAAAGGGTGGAGCAGGCTTACCTCCATTAATAATGATGGTATTTATTAAGTGCTTACTACGTGTCAGGCACTGTACTAAGTCCTGGGGTAGATACAAGCAAATCGAGTTGGACCCAGCCCCTGTCCCATGTGGGGCTCACGGTCTCAATTCTCATTTTATGGAAGAGGAAACTGAGGCACAGAGAAGTGAAATAACTTATCCAAGGTCATATGACAGATAAGAGGCTGAGCCAGGATTAAAACCCACAACAATCTGACTCACAGGCCCATGCTCTATCCACTGTGCCGTGTTGCTTCTCCATTGCTGGTAAGATGCTGGCTGGGATCCTTCTGCACCGAGAACTACCTCGCTGGTTTAACAGGGACTTTCAGAATCACGGGGCAACTTCAGGCATATGAAGATCAGTCTGAGAAAACTACATTGGGGATTCCAGACTAGGTTCATTCGATCATATTTATTGAGCGCCTACTATGTGCAGAGCACCGTACTAAGCACTTGGAATGTACAATTCGGCAACAGATAGAGACCGTCCCCGCCCAATGACGGGCTCACAGTCTAACTATCGTGGGAAGCAGCGTGGCTTAGTGGAAAGAGCCTGGGCTTCGGAGTCAGAGGTCACGGGTTCGGCTCCCGGCTCTGCCACTCGTCAGCTGTGTGACTGTGGGCGAGTCACTTAACTTCTCTGTGCCTCAGTTACCTCATCTGTAAAATGGGGATTAACTGTGAGCCTCACGCGGGACGACCTGTGGGAGAACAGTGCTCGGCACATAGTAAGCGCTTAACAAATACCAACATTATTAAATATCTTACCCCTGCCAGCTACCCTAAGCATTCAATCATATCCATTGAGTGCTTACTGTGCGCAGAACACTGTACTAAAAGCTCGGCAGAATACAATATAACAATGTAACAGAGTTGAGAGACACTTTCCCTGTCCACAAGGAGCTAACTGTCTAAAGAACCAGTATCAGTTGGCCTCGTTCGTGGTGTTATTTATGTTGTATTTGGAGATACCGAGGTAGATATCCTCATTATCCCCCCTCTAGACTGTAAACTCACTGTGGGCAGGAAGTATGTATTATAAGAATAATAATAATGTTGGGATTTGTTAAGCGCTTACTATGTGCAGAGCACTGTTCTAAGCGCTGGGGTAGACACAGGGGAATCAGGTTGTCCCACGTGGGGCTCACAGTCTTGATCCCCATTGTACAGATGAGGTAACTGAGGCCCAGAGAAGTTAAGTGACTTGCCCACAGTCAGCTGACAAGTGGCAGAGCTGGGATTCAAAGTCATGATCTCTGACTCCAAAGCCCGGGCTCTTTCCACTGAGCCACGCTGCTTGTACTCTCCCAAGCGCTTAGCACAGTGCTCTGCACACAGTAAGCGCTCAGTCCAATCAACTGTCAACCCAAGCTCCTACAACGCAGTGTTTCATTCACACAGAAATGCCACACTGTGGAAAAGTGGGTCTGAACTGCAAGCAGTATCCAATGCCTCACATGCGTGCCAAGCATTCAGACGATCAGTAGTATTTATGGAGCGCTTACTGTGTGCAGAACTCTGTGCTAAGTGTTTGGGAAAGTAGAGAAGCAGCGTGGCTCGGTGGAAAGAGCCCGGGCTTGGGAGTCATAGGTCATGGGGTCGAATCCCGACTCTGCCACTCGGCAGCTGTGTGACTGTGGGCAAGTCACTTAACTTCTCTGTGACTCAGTTACCTCATCTGTAAAATGGGGATTAACCGTGAGCCTCACGTGGGACAACCTGATTACCCTGTATCTACCCCAGCGCTTAGAGCAGTGCTCTGCACATAGTAAGCGCTTAACAGATACCAACATTATTATTATTATTATTATTACAAAGAGTTAATAAACATAATCGCTGCCCTCGACCTGTTTCTTCCATCCCCATGTGGCACCCTGAAACCAGTCAGTCAGCCGACCGTATTTACTGAGTGCTTACTGTGTGCAAAGCATTGTACTAAGCGCTTGGGAGAGTACAATACAACAATACAAGAGACGCACGGGGGTTGGGGTACTTGGTTTGACGTCCCCCAGTGGAAAGAGCACGGGCTTTGGAGTCAGAGATCATGGGTTCGAATCCCGGTTCTGCCACTTGTCAGCTGTGGGACTTGGGGCGAGTCACTTAACTTCTCTGTGCCTCAGTTCCCTCATCTGGAAAATGGGGATTAAGACTGTGAGCCACGTGGGACAACCTGATTCCCTTGTGTCTACCCCAGCGCTTAGAACAGCGCTCTGCACACAGTAAGCGCTTAACAAATGCCAATTATTATTATTATTACCCATGGAAACAAGCATTCAAACACAACCTGGAGGATATTTGCTTTAAGAACCAATGAAGCCAACATGAGTCACCTTAAATCGGGCTCAATCATGAGATAAATGAAATCAAAGTTCTTACACTTCTTCTAGTCACCTCTTTTTCATTTCGTTCCTTTGTGCAAATCGCATTTTATTCTTGCATTAGGTTAAAGGGCCCTCTAGTGCTCACCCGCTGAAAACGTCCAGAGAAAATAGAGGATATTTAAATTAATGGCATTTATGGAGCACTTACTGTGTGCTGAACACTTAAATAAAATATAATTAATGGTGGTATTTGTTAAGGGCTTACTATGTGCCAAGCACTGTTCTAAGAGCTGGGGGATACAAGGTGAGCAGGTGGTCCCACGTGGGGCTCACGGTCTCAATCCCCACTTTACAGAGGAGGGACCTGAGGCACAGAGAATAATAATAATAATGTCGGTATTTGTTAAGCGCTTACTATGTGCAGAGCGCTGTTCTAAGCGCTGGGGTAGATACAGGCTAATCGGGTTGTCCCACGTGAGGCTTCCCAGTTAATCCCCATTTTACAGATGAGGCAACTGAGGCCCAGAGAAGTGAAGTGACTCGCCCACAGTCACACAGCTGACAAGTGGCAGAGCCGGGATTCGAACTCATGACCTCTGACTCCCAAGCCCAGGCTCTTTCCACTAAGCCACGCTGCTTGACTTGCCCAGGAGACAGCAGACAAGTGGTGGAGCTGGGATTAGAAGCCCTGGCCTTCTGACTCTCAGGCCCGTGCTCGAACCACTATGCTTTTTGAGCGCTTACCGTGTGCAGAACACTGTACTGGGCGCTTGGAAAAGTACAATATAACAGACAAATTCTCTGCCTACAACCAGCTTACTGTCTAGAGGATGAGCGAAGTGAAGTGACTTACCCAGATGTGCTCTGCACACTGTCAGCGCTCAATAAATACGACTGAACGAAGGTCACACAGCAGGTAAGTGGCAGAGCTGGGATTAGAACCCAGGCCCTCTGATGCCCAGGCCCGTGCTGCTTTCCTAATTCTAGGGAATCGGATCTCTGATCGGAAGAGTATAAGCTATTTTTGAAACCGAAGTGTCAAATCCCAGCTGAGTCACAGCCCTTCCCCAGCTGCCAAGGCAGGCAGATTTGTTTATATTTATTTTCTATGTGGGTCTAATGTGGTGAGGGCCAGCTAGATGCTGCTTAGACACGGGAAGTCCTTGAGATCTGATCATTTTCCCTAAAACCAAATCTTTCCTCCTTCGCCCTGTTTGGTTCCAGCCTCGATCTAGGGGTGCGACTTCCTGTGCCAACCAAAATTCCTCCCCTACTCTCATCTCTCCTCCTGTTTTCGCCCTTCCCAGATAACATGATCCCAAACAGCCACCCAACTGAATTCCCTGGTTCCCTTCCATCACCAGGCTCCATAGAGCCAATTTCCATCCTTGTCGAACCCACGGAGGTAATAATAATAATAACTGTGGCATTTGTTCAGTGTTCGCTATGTGCTAGGTGCTGCGGCGGGGGAGATAGACAAGCAAATCAGGTTGGACACAGTCCCTGCCCCACACTGGGCTCACAGTCTTAATCTCCATTTTACAGATGAGGTAACTCAGGCACATGCCCAAGGTCATACGGCGGACAAGTGGCGGCGCCGGGATTAGAACCCAGGTCCTTGTGACTCCCAGGCCGGTGGTCTATCCACTGGGCCACTCTGCTTCCCAACTTACTGAGAAGTTTGCAAGTATCTCCCAGTACAGTGATACCAGCTGTTAATTTCTGACCCTGTCCTAGCCCCAGGACAAAAGGAGAAAAGTTACAGTGGTGTGTGCGGTGGGGAATTTAGCTGCTCACCTTTTTCTTCTCTTTCCTCCCACATCTCCCACCAGGATGATCAGGTCCATTTACGTCTTTGCAAAAGACACATCAAATTCAACCGTACGCTGTTTCATTCTTCTTAGCCAGACCAAGATCACAGATTCTGAAAAAGCACCAACTTGTTGGTTTCTACCATGCTCGGTTCGCAACAGGGAACATTTAGCGGAAAGAATGGAAATCGGAGATTTTTCAGCCCACTTGACAAATGCAGATTCTGGTGAAATGGGGGAATTCTGTGGCGTCCTTAGAGAACACTAGATTTAACAGATTTTCTCTTCAGTGCAGCTCAGTGAGCTTATAAAATGAATTGCTCCATTTTATGGAAAAGCCTCCCATTATCAGTTTAGGTCATGAGGTTTACGGGGCTCCAGGAAATTTTCCTTGCTAGCTTTGCTTCGAGCCCAACCTAAAGCTATAATTTAAAATTAAGTGGAACCCAAAGGAGCATTGATGACTCATCTTTTTTTTTCCATGTTTCCAATGCCAGAAGGTTCTATTTTTCAAAGGGAAATCTGACTTCTTTTACAAAAACAGTTCAGACCAAAAAAAAAAAAAAAATCCACACCAATCTTACATTAGATTTCTCCTCGATTCCAAAGTTCTCTCCCAAATGTTACCTGCAGCCTTACCAACCTAGCCCTTAACTAGTGCTTACAGTTTTCCCAACTGCCGACAAAACGGAATTCTAATCACTCTCCCTGTGTTTTCAGCAGGCTGATGTGGTCCTAACCCCAAGATCGCAGCACAGTCTTTGAGTACCCAGAGAAATTAAGCTAATGGAGCAAGTCTCTGGGATTTTAATCCTTTCTCCCCTCCCCTTTATCCAGTCCTTCGTTGGTATCGATTAGTTCCCAGCTGATATAAGTGCTCAGTACAGAGCTCTGCACATAGTAAGCGCTCATTAAATACGATTGAATGAATGAATGTAATTCCAGACACCCAAGAACTTCCAAGAAGACTGGGTGGGAAGATGGGAAGGGACTGAGGCCCTGAATCTGTCACTACAGTGAATCAGGATGAGCCAAATATTGACCGTGAAATACTATACTCTTTCAGAGGCCTGAGTGCCACCTTTTGGAGAATTAACTCTGATACCCAAGTGAGTTCTTTTATTTGGTGTGAGTAGAGAAGCAGCATCGCCTAATGGAGAGAATATGAAACTCTAATGGGTTTCTAATGGGTCTACTTGCCTGCTGCGTGATCTTAATTGAGTCACTTCTCCATTCCTCAGTTTCCTCACCTGTAAAACAGGGATTCACTACCTCTTCTCCCTTCCCATTAGACCGTGAAAACTGTATGGGGCAGGGACTACGTCTGATCCAATTATTCGGAATCTACCCCAGCACTTAGCATAGGGCTTGGCCTGTAGTAAGGCTTAGCAAAGACTATTCATTCAATCATATTTATTGAGTGCTTACTGTGTGCAGAGCACTCTACTAAGCGCTTGGAAAGTACAATTCGGCAACAGAGACAATCCCTACCCAACAACGGGCTCGCAGTCTAGAAGCGGGGAGACAGACAACCAAACAAGTAGACAGGCATCAATAGCAGCAATATAAATAGAATTATAGATATATACACATCATTAGTAAAAGACATAGAATAATAAAATAATAAATAGGTACATATATACACAAGTGCTGTGGGGAGGGGAGAGGGGTAGAGCAGAGGGAGGGAGTAGGGGCGATGGGGAGGGGAGGAGGAGCAGAGGAAAAGGGGGGCTCAGTCCACAACTATGATTAAGACTACGATGATGTGTATAGGGGTGTTTCCCGAATCGAGTTTCCTGACCCCAGTTCCCCTTAGGTTCTGATTCTCTGAGTAACCACACTAGGATTTGGAAAATGACAAAAGAGTCTGACTATTAATATGCTGCCCATCCCTGATTGAAGATTTACTCAGAATGAGGAGAGAAGACGGTGCAAGGCATAATGGAAAGAGCAAATAATGCAATTTTAAGGCTAATGCTGACTTCAAAAACTGGCTTAGGAGACAGATGCTTCCCCATTCTTCAGCCGCCAGGAAGGATCTCGGTGGACTAGAGCCCTCATCAAGATGGTGTGAATGAAATCACAGAATTGGACAAGAAAATGGGACTCTCCCACATTTCAGCTGATTGTAACGACTTCCCGGGCACCTTAGAGCCAAGCCGATGATCAAGATCTTCCATGCTGAAGACCGTGAGAACCTTTATGGATGTTGAGGTTGTAATTCAATTTCCTCTTCAAAACGACAGAGAAATGGGAAGAGTTATGATCAGGCTGGCAGCTGTGCTCCAGGTAGGAATTGAAGATCAAAAATTTTACCCAAATATATCTCGACACCCCTCCCAGAGGGCAGGGGAAATACCAAGCCATTGTGACTGACTGCATCTAATAGCTAAAATAATAGTAATAAAAATAATTGTGGTATTTTTATGCTATGTGTTAAGCGCTCACTATGTGTCAAACACTGTTTCGGGAGCTGGGAGGTAGGTGCAAGTTAATTAGGTCAGACACAGTCCCTGTCCTACGTGGGGCTCACGGTCTGAGGAAGAACAGGAGTTGAATCCCCATTTTACAATTGAGGAAACTGAGGCACAGAAAGGTTGAGTGGCTGGTCCAAGGTCATGCAGAGCAGACAGGTGGCAGATCTGGGATTAGAACTCAGGTCCTTTTGACTCCCAGGCCCATGCTCTTTCCACTAGGCCATGCTGCTCCTCATTTAGGCCAGGCTACTTCTCATATGTTAAGTGCATACTATGTGCCAAGCACCGTGCTAAGCTCTGGAGTAGATATAATAAAATCAGATTAGACCCAGTCCCTGTCCCAGACAGGGATCATGCCCCAAAGGGAGGGAGAACATCTATTTAATCCCCATTTAACAGATGAGGAAATCGAGGTACATAGAGATTAAATGACTTGTCCAAGATCACACTGCAGGCAAGTGGCAGAGCCAGAATTAGAACCCCGATGATCTGACTCCCAGGCTCGTGCTTCTGCTCATGGATGTCCGCTTCCAGGGAGGAAGAGAGAAGCAGCATGATCTAGGGGAAAGAGCCCAGAACTGATCTGGGTTCTAATCCCGGATCTCCCAACTGCTTTCTGTGTAACTTTGGGCAAGTTACAGTGTCTCTGTGCCTCAGTTTCCTCAACTGTAAAATGGGGATTCAATACCGGCTCTCCCTGCTACTTAGACTGTGAGCCCTGTGTAAGACAGGGACTGTGACCGACCCAATGAACTGGTACCTATCACAGTGCTTAGAACAGTGCTTGAAACATAGTAAGTGCTTAACAAATACCAGAAAAAAACCTTTCTCCACACTCCTCACTCACCCCCAACTTTCCCCCTCACCCCATGAACCCACACAAAGATCAGTCCGGAGACCTTTATGTTGTTGCTGTCTGGGATAGTAATTAAAACGATGTTACTTCACTTTTCTAAGGATGGAGTAAATTTGCCTCATTACAGCTGAATTTAAACTAAACAAGAAGCGGAGGATAATTGCATCCAGGGGTGCCAATTTCTAAAAGTTTGCTTTTGTTCTAGTTTTCGAAAAAGCCATTTAAAGGGCATTCTAAACTACATCTTCATTCAGTGAGCACAGAAGCTGATGTCAACATGTCCATCTCAAGCTGACATTTCACAAGCAGCTTGCACGAAGGGATCAGATTTTCTTAAAGTCACGGGGGAATACTCCTCTTCCCGAGAAGTTGGGGGAAATGAGGGGGAAATGTGGAGGAAGGAAGACTCCGGGGTTGGTTGTCAAGAAGACTTGGCTTCTGGAAAGGGAGAAAATAAAGGGGGAAGAGAGGGAGGTGAAATGGAGGGAGGGAAAGAGAGGAATAATAATGATAATAATATTTAAGCATTTACTACCAACAAGTGCTATTCTAAGGGCTTGAGTAGATATGAATTAATCAGGTCAGACATAGTTCCTGTCCCACACGGGGCTCACACTCTGAGGAGAAGGGAGAACAGGTATTGAATCACTATTTTACAGATGAGAAAACTGAGGCACAGAGAAGTATCTTGCCTAAAGACTCACAGCAGGTAAGTGGCAGAGTCAGGATTAGAATCCAGATCCTCTGACTCCCGGGCCTGTGCTCTTTCCAGTAGTTATAATAATAGTAATCATCCAAGCGCTGTTCTAAGCACTGAGGTAGATGCAAGGTAATCAGGTTGTCCCACGTGGGGCTCACAGTCTTCATCCCCATTTTACAGAAGAGGGAATTGAGGCACAGAGAAGTTATGTGGCTTGCCCAAGGTCACACAGCTGACAGGTGGCGGAGCCGCGATTAGAACCCACGCCCTCTGACTCCCAAGCCAGTGTTCTTGCCACTAAGCCACGCCGCTTCTCAAAGGAGAAAGGGAAAGAGAAGGAGAAGGAGAAGAAGAGAGAGAGAGACACAGATAGAGAGAGAGAGGGTGGGAAGGATTGGAAAAGAAAGGTGTTAGACACACATACACAAATGAGGTATCCTGGGGCTCATAGCAGAACTGAATTCCTGCACCCATTGTGTCTCTTCCCTTTGCGCAACAAAATTCAATTTAAACACCCCTCGAAGAACAGCGTCTTTCTAATTCCCATCCGGATCCTCTCCCAGAAGTTAGTACAGCACTGTGCATGCTGAGTACTTAATAAATAATCAGTTATATTTATTGAGCACTTATTATGTGTGAGGCACTGTATTAAGTGCTTGGGAGAATACAACACATCAATATAACAGACACATTCTCTGCTCATAACTAGTCTAAGGGGAGAGACAGACACTAATCAGTCGTATTTATTGATGGCTTACTGTGTTCACGGCACTGTACTAAGCGCTTGGGAGAGTATATTATAGCAGTGAACAGGTCCATTCCCTGCCCACAACAAGCATTCAGTCTTCTGGGGGCGGGGGAGAGAGACATTAATATAAATAAATACATTTACAAATAGGTACATAAGTTTTGTGGGTCTGGGGGTGGGAATAAAGGGAGCAAGTTAGGGTGACGCAGAAGGCAGTGGGAGAAGAGGAAAGGAGGCCCGAGGGAAGGCCTCATGGAGGAGAGGTGCCTCAGTAAGGATTTGAGAGCAACTGTCTGTGGATATGACAGACAGGGTCCTCTTTTGCGGTTTTTCTTCCTCATGAACTCTGCAGGCCCGATCGGAGAGAAAACAGTCCCATTTGTGTTTGAAAATCCCTCGGCAGCAACGAGAGGAAAGGAAACACAGGAGGTTGGGAGAAATGTGTCACTGCACCAGGCTAAATGCCGTTCCGGCCAACTGCAGCAATCATACGGGAAAAATCAGAGACGCACATCCCTGAAGACTCAGATGCTAGCCACACCCAGAAGGTCCTGCTGTTCACTATCATCCATCGGCCAGAACCTTAGAGCCCAAATTTGCCCTGATCCCCTGTGCCCCAGCAACTGTAGGCTGTGTGAGCTTATGAGTTTACACTTTTTTGTGGTATTTGCTTAGTGCTTGCTATGCGCCAGGCAACCGTACTAAGCATCCTATCCCGCCTTAATTACTGCGTCAGCCTCCTCGCTGACCTTCCTGCCTCCTGTCTCTCCCCACTCCGTTCCATACTTGGCTCTGCTGCCCGGATCATTTTTCTACAGAAATGTTCAGGCCACGTTTCCCCATCCTTCAAGAATCTCCAGGGGTTGCCCGTCCACCTCCACATCAGACAGACACTCCTTATCATCGGCTTTAAAGCAATCACCTTGTCCCTTCCCACCTCACCTCGCTACTCTGCAATTGCAACCCAGCCCGATCCCTTGGCTTCTCTAATGCCAACCTACTCACTGTACCTCCATCTCGTCTCTCTCACCGCCAACCTCTCGCCCACTTTCTGCTTCTGGCCTGGAATGCCTTCCCTTTTCATATCCAAGAGACAAATACTCTCCCCACCTTCAAAGTCCTATTAGAAGCACATCCCTTCCAAGAGGCCTTCCCTGACTAAGCTTTCGATTCCTCTTTTCCCGTTACCTTCTGCATCACCCTGATTCGCTCCCTTTATTCATTCCCCCTTTCAGCCCCACAACATTTATGTCCATATCTGTAATTTATTTATATTGTCTGTCTCCTCCTCTAGACGGTAAGCTCACTGTGGGCAGGAAACATGTCTGATATTGTTGTGTTGTACTCTCCCAAGTGCTTAGTACAATACTCTGCACGCACTAAGTACTCAATAAATTCCACTTATTGACTGATTGATCGGGAAGTGGGGAAGGGTTAGTGACAGACGGATAAAGAAAGATGAAAATCAAAATAGAAAAAAAAACCCTACAAAAAAAGGATAAATTTCAGCCGAACGATCTTATTTCTCCCTAATGAACACAGCAAGGAAATTCAGAGAATGTGGCAGAGAAGCAAAGATTTCCAAACTCTCAATCCTCTTTCAGTTCTCCAAGGAAAAGAGCTTTTCACCACCTCCCCCAATTCACGCTCCAGTTTGTTCATTTGCCGGCATTAACATGGTGGCTTGGTTTAAATGCACAATGAAGGAGCTTTGGAGAATGAATTCCTGACAGGATAAAAGTGGAAATAATTAATCTTAGCAGCTGTTTGTTGCTTCGGTGTGCTTCAAAATCAACAGAGATGATCCCGGGGATCGTACTAATAAACGGAAAAATTTATCTTAGGTAACTATTTCGCCTAGGTATCTCATGGGTATCTGAGTTTTTCCCATCTGTGGACCAGATTGGAAATCTTGTTCAAAATTAGTAAAAATGCATATGCGTAATTAACTAATTAAAATGCTCTGGGGCTGCAGTAGAACGAGTATAATTACAACGAAAAAGAATTACATTATTGTGCCATTTTGTGTGTAAATTTAAGTCTATAAGTCATCTGAAAACAAGTTACTTTGTCCTTTATACTTACCCAGTCACATAGCATAAATATTCTAGAAACATATCAAGCAATGTCATTTAATGAGCCCTCACAGCGCAGAGCACTGTACTAAGCGTTTATTAGAGTACAATACGACAGAGTTGATAGACTCGTTCTCTGCCCACAAGGAGCTTACAGTCTAGTAGGGGAGACAGATATTAAAATTAATTACGGCTATGTACATAGGTGAGGGTGGGAGGGAATAGCAAGTGCTTAAAGATACGGGCTCAAGTGGACTTCGTAGGAGGAGATGATTTTAGGTGGACTTTGAAGGTGGAGACCACTCCAGTAGTAAGTATTTTTATGCTGTACTCCCTCATTAAAGAATAAGCTCCTTGTGGGCAGAGAACATGTCTCTTCTTTAATCTGGATTTACCAGGCAGCTAGTACAGTGTATTGATAAATGCTACTACTATTAAAGAGCCTGGGCTTGGGAGTCAGAAGGAACTGGGTCCTAAAACCTGGCTCTGCCGCTTGTCTGCTGTGTGACCCTGGGCAAGTCAATTCACTTCTCTGTGCCTCAGTTCCCTCATCGACAAAATGGGAATTCAATATCTGTTCTCCCTTCTTCTTAGACTGTCAGCCCCATGTGGGACCTGATTATCTTGTATCTACCCCAGCCTGTACAGTGTCTGGCTCATAGTGTGCACTGAACAAATTCCACAGTCATGGCTACTATCATTCTTTTAATTTGCCAACTGCAAGAGTGCTTTATTGCCATGATCCTCTTTACTTTAAACATAGTTTCAAATCAGTGGGCCTTAATGAGTTTCATTAAAACAGGGGTGTCCAGGTTCCAGGAGTTACCACTCGCTCCCTCTTATATCACACTAAGATAAGTGAAGCAGCGTGGCTCAGTGGAAAGAGCACGGGCTTTGGAGTCAGAGGGCATGGGTTCGAATCCCAGCTCCACCACTTGTCAGCTGTGTGACTGTGGGCAAGTCACTTCACTTCTCTGGGCCTCAATTCCCTCATCTGTAAAATGGGGATGAAGACTGTGAGCCCCACGTGGGACAACCTGATTCCCTTGTGTCTACCCCAGCGCTTAGAACAGTGCTCTGCACATAGTAAGTGCTTAACAAATACAAACATTATCATTATTATTATTATAAGTCTGGCAAATCTAGGCGGAATCGTTGTTAACTCCTCGTTCCCACTTGCGCCATATCAATTAAGCAACTTTCGAAAAAGCTGGATTTTACCCCATATTTATACTTTAACCGTTTCTACAAAATGTTTCCCAGTGATACCTCATCCGTCTCTCCCCTCTGCCCTCTAGATTGTAGCTGGACTCAAAAATGAAAAAAAAAGGAAGAAAAACTGAAATCAATCAATGGTATTTACAGAGGGTTTACTGTGTGCAGAGGACTGGACTAATCGCTTGGGAGAGTACAACACAACACGAGTTAGTAGGCACGAACCCTGCCCACAAGGAGAAATGTGTGGAAAGATGATTTCTTCTACACATTTAAGACCGTGAAGGTCTGAGCAAACATGGAAAAGATGAAAAAGTGATCAGAAAATTTTAGAAAATGTGTCTGTGTTCAAAATCACTTGAGCAGAAACTAGTCCTCTGAAAGTCAATTTGGTGTCTGCGGCTTTCCACCTTCTAGAAAATTTCAGCCACAGAGAGCATAAGACAGATTTCTGGAAATCACTTTTTGGGGAGTGTTAGTAATGGAGAGAAAAGATTTAGCATTTCCTTTACAAATAATCTTAACCATCTCCTAAATGAATTTGGCTTTTAAAGACTTAAAAAGTAGGCTAGCGTCAGCTGGTTCAAAATTCAAGAGACAGACGCCGTGCCATAAATTTAGTTTAAAGTCTGCTGCTGTGATGTTTGAATACAGTATAAATTTCCATGGGAATGGTCCTGGGGCTTGGCAGAAATTTTCCAGAAGGAAAACCTAACCAGGCCCGATCCAAGTTTTTTCATTTAATCCTGCTCTGCAAAACATTATCTGGTGCCATTTTCCAAGAATGTCTTCTCTACCTGCTTCCGTCATTGACAAATGGTTCTCTAGAGAGTGTCTAGAGGTATAATGAAGAAAATATTTTAACGAAGACCTTTGTTTATTTTAGAAAATCATCTGAAAGAGTGTCTAGGAAGCAGTGCGGCCCAGTGGAAAGATCCTGGGAGTCAAAAGACTTGGGCTCTAATCCTGGGTCCGCCACTTGTCTGCTGTGTGACCTTGGGCAAGTCACTTGACTTCTCTGGGCTTCAGTTTTCCCATCTGCAAAAGGGGGATTAAATCCTACTTCCCCCAATGGTGAGCTCCGTGTGGGACAAGGACTGTGTCCAACCTGATTCCAACCTGTGTCCAACCTGTGTCCAACTCGTACCTATCCTAGTGCTTAATACAGTGCTTGGCACACAGCGAGCACTTATTAAACATCACCATTATTATTACTAAGGGTTGGAAATGTTAACGAGGAAAAAGCTTGCAAACTTAAAGCAAATTCCCTGAAGTATTTATCACACGCTCCTAAAGACAATCCAAATCAATCCTCCTTGCATGTAGGAAACGATAAGATGATCGAAGTGCTTTCGTGGGTTTTTTTTCAAAACTTCGTGGCCTCAAATATATTCATTTTGGAGGACTGTCTCAAGAAGAACTGAATTAATAAGGGTCTTAAACCAAGAGAAAATGAAAAGAGGCCTACCCTGATATGTACAGATTGTTTCCTTTGAAATAGAAATCAGTCAATCAAAACCGTTCACTCGATAGCCTAGTCCTCGATCAAAGTGAGGTTGTTCCCCAAAACCCCAACAACACAAAGTGCAGCATTGAGAAATACCGGTGGTTCAGCAGTGCATAGACACAGGCTACATAAATAAAACTGCACTGACTGAGAAAATTTAACCTCACCAATCTTCCCTTCTCAGTCTCCGTCAGCTGTTCCCTATATGCCTTGCTCCAGGCTGTGTCCCAGGGGGAACTATTTCTTCCTGGGGAATGGAAGGTGGGAATTATTGAACATCATCGGTTTTCGAGCTTGTGAAGACAGTAGAGCCTAGTGGGAAGTGCACTTGTCTGAGAGGCAGGAGACCCAGGCTCTGGCCCCAGCTTTGCCACTGGTCTGCGGGATGACTTTGGAAAAGTGACTTAACTCCTATGGGCATCAGTTTCCTCATCGGTAAGATAGGGAGAAATCTTGATCTCCCGGCTCTTAGGCGGTGGGACAAGAGCCGTGACCGATCTGATTATCTTGAAGAAGTGTGAGCTAATTTTGGATGATAGGTGTTTGCCCAGTCTCACACTGGGTAGTTCAATCCTGCAAAAGTTGACGTTTAGGGATAAAATTCCCCTGGCCACCGCTAAGACTCTGATAAGGAAAGCTGCTTCACCCACTCATGTTCCCAGTGACCATCCAGGACAGACACGTTTCCTGCCCACGCTGAGCTTACAGTCTCTACAGAACTCTCTTTTCCCTAGCCTTTTATCTTCAGGAATAAAAACTCCTGAACTGGATCCAGACAAACTCAGAATGACCAAAGAAACACAATCAGCTTCTCAATGATAAATGGTGAGTTGAAATTCCATGTGCGATGAACAAACATAGCAGAGGAGGGAGAGAGTTGCCGAGATGAAACATCAAACAGAAACAAACCAAGAGATGGATTAAAAGCACCACATATGGATCGAGACATGAGCCTTTATACGCTCAATTAGCCAGGGACAAATTGCTCTGTGAACATACAAACACCGCCCTTTCAAAGATATTAAAGCATTCTCTAGACCCACCTTCTCTCCAACGAAATGAATACGTGATCACGAACAAGTTAATAATCAAGAGAAATCCGAATCTGAAGGTTAGGCAAAACAGTACAGGTTCCCTAGTTGCACAGATAGGCTCCCAGGAGGTAAAATTATTATTATTAATAATAATAATAATAATAGTGTTTTTTGTTAAGTGCTTACTATGTGCGAAGCGCCATATTAAAAGCTGGGGTAGATAGTAGATCATCAGGTCCCATGTTGGGGGTCACATCCCAGTAGGAGGGAAAACAAGGAATCCCCATTTTGCAGATGAGGGAACTGAGGCCCAGGGAAGTTAAGTGATTAACCAAGGTCCCAAAGCTGGCTAGTGGCAGAGCCGGGATTAGAACCCAAGTCTTCCGACTCCCAGGCCTACGCTCTTTCCATTAGGCCAAGTAGTAGAAAACAAGTTCCCTCTCCCTTCTAAGACAAGGGACCTTGAATCAATTGGTCACTCCCACTCTGTTGCTTCTGGTCAGTTAATCATCATTATCATCAGTGGTATTTACTGAACGCTTACTATGTTCAGAGCACTCTACTAAAACACTTGGAAGAGCACAGTAGTGGACACATTCCTTGCCCGTAAAAAGCTTTACTGAGCACCTATTGGGAGCAGAGTTCTGAACCCTTGGGAGAGAACAAAAGTGTTAATAGCAGTAATAACCCCAGCACTTAGAACAGTGCTTGGCACATACCAAGTGCTTAAATACCATAATACAAAAAAATAACAGTAACGGTGTGTATGAAGTGCTTACTATGTGACAAGCAGTAGGGTCGAAACAAAAAATCAGCTCAGATACCGTTTCTGTTCCACACGGGGCTCCCAACCTAGGAGATGGGAAAGGAAGCGTAGGGGGAGAGAAGCAGCATGGCTCAATGGAAAGAGCCCGGGCTTGGGAGTCAGAGGTCACGGGTTCGAATCCCGGCTCTGCCACTTGTCAGCTGTGTGACTGCAAGTCACTTAACTTCTCTGTGCCTCTGTTACCTCATCTCTAAAATGGGGATTAACTGTGAGCCTCACATGGAACAACCTGATTATCCTGTATCTACCCCAGCGCTTAGAACAGTGCTCTGCACATAGTAAACGCTTAACAAATACCAACATTATTATTATTATCTCTAATTTACAGGTGTGGAAACAGATTCAGAGAGTTTAAGTGACTTGCCCAAAGTCACACAGCAGGCCCACAGCAGGGCGGAGATACAACAATTCAGTGCTCTACACAAAGTAAGCGCTCAATAGATACAATTTACTGACTGACTGACAACTGGGGCAACAGCCCAAGTTCTCCTGACACCCAAACTCGTGCTCTTTCCACTGGACCTCATTTCCTCTTTTGTCTTAGTAGACACAATCCCTGCCTTCAAGGAGTTTACAGTCTAGTCACGAATTTAACAATAAAGTCCTTACCTTTCACAACAGAGATCTCTGAACCCCCTAGCTGGGCCTTGGGAGCATGAGGATTTTTCAAAGTTTCAGCACTTCAGAGGCAAATCCAGACAGCTTTCTCTCTCTTCAAAACACATTTCCTCTCATCTAACTCCTTTTTCCTTCATTTTCAAAGCTTTCTCAGGATCGGATCGATCTTCTGGGGGCTACACACTCACCCTAAGATAACATCTTTTTAAGCCTGCCGTTGAAAGTCTTTCTGGTTCAGAATACATCTCTGTGGAGTTATTTCCCTACAGCGTTGTTCCTGTCATATTAAAATTTCCACTGAGGAAAGAAAATCAAAACCGAATGCTTATAGCTTTCCACCACACAGAACAGCTCTGTGGCTTTGGCTCCTATTAAAAACATGTGCTACATGTATACACATAATTATGCAAGTTCCAGGCCGTCAACACAGAGAACGGCCAGAGATCATATTTTACCCAATTCATGCGGGTGTGCGCGTGTGCACGAATACACACACACACACACACACTGAAACATTCACCGACCTTAGGAAAATAATGGTAAGAGTTTTGCCTAGACACACAAAATCCAGGAAATAATATTGCAATCCTCTCCTTGGCTCACCCCACGAAGGCAAAATAGTGCAAGGGTCAGCAAGCAATGACTAGCTTGACACATTACACACAGTAGGTAAATCTAAATACAATGGGGTGAGTTAAGGACACTTCTTTTTCAGGGACTATTTTGTGGATTTGGTTGACTTTAAATTACACTGTTGCCATATGGATGTGTGCGTGGAGAATTCCCCTCGAGGGGTGTTCGTGTTTGAAAAAAGGAAGGATAAAATGTAAGAGGAAAATCAATCCCCACAACGCTCATAAGAGGTGAGTGACAAATACCATCTTTGCCGAGGCCTGTAGACAGCGCGGTCTAATGGAAAGGGCTCAGCGGACCGGAGACTCTAATCCCAGCCCTGCTACTGAATGACCTTGGGCTTAATCTCTCTGGCCTCAGCTTCCTCATCTGTAAAACGGGATGAGTCCTGTGTGATACAGGGACTGTGTCTAAACTCATAACTTTGAATCTAGTATGAGTTTAATAAATCCCGTAATGACTATTATTGCAGTTGAATAATGGTAGAAAGACCGAGCAATTCTTTGAGGGTATTTGGGTGTGTGTTGCCGGCAGGGATCGTCTCTGCTAACTCTGTTATACTCTCGGAAGTGCTTAGTATAGTGCTCTGCACAGAGTAAGTGCTCAGTAAATCCTATTGATTTGTTGAACTGATGCCTAGCCTCCGCATTTATGCTTATGTTTACTCAATCGTTTTGTTATGACTATTCTGTTTGCAAATTGTTTATGTCTGAGTGTCAGCTCCTTATAGGCAGAATATGTCTCACTTCTTGGTTTTGAACTTTCCAAGTGTTTAGTACAGTGGATTGCAATGAGTAAGAGTAATAATAATTGTAGAATTTGTTAAGTGCTTACTAGGAGCCAAGTACTGTACTAAGCAATGGGGTAGCTACAAGCTGATCAAGTTGGACACAGTCCCCCGTCCCACGTGGGGTTCACAGTCTAAGTAGGAGAGAGAACAGACACTGAATCTTCATTTTTCAGATGGGGAAAGTGAGGCACTTAAACGGACCTGCCCAAGGTCACTCAGCCGGCCAGTGGCAGAGCCAAGATTAGAACCCAGGTTCTCTGACTCCCAGGGCCAGGTTTCTTCCAGTCGATCAATCAATTGCATTTACTGAGCACTTACTGTGCGTGGCTCAGTGGAAAGAGCCAGGGCTCGGGAGTCCGAGGTCATGGGTTCTAATCCCAGCTCCACCAGTTGTCAGCTGTGTGACTTTGGGCAAGTCACAACTTCTCTGTGCCTGTTACCTCATCTGGAAAATGGGGATTAAGACTGTGAGGACAACCTGATTACCTAGTATCCCGCCCCCACCCCAGTGCTTAGAACAGTTCTTGGCACACGCTAAGTGCTTAACAAATGTCATCATTATTATTGTTCCTGTGTGCAAAACACTGTTCTAAGTACTTGGGAGAAAACAATATAACAGAGTCAGTAGACAGGTTCCCTGCCCACAAGGGGCTTCAGTGGGAATCATTTAAGCGCCCAACAGCCAAGACTTCTTTGCCCAGGTCCCAACCCTGGACAGATTCCTACCCAGGCATATAATAACAAAAATAATAACAACAACAATACTTGATAAGTGTTTACTATGTGCCAAGCACTGTACTAAGCACTGGAGTAGATACAAGATAATCAGGTCCCACATGGGGCTCACAGTTCAGGTACGAGGAAGAAGAGATATTGAATCCCCATTTTGCAGGTGAGGGAACTGAGATCCAGAGAAGTCAAGTGACTTGCCCAAAGTCACACAGCAGTCAAGTGCTGGAGTCAGGATTAGAACCCAGGTCTTTCTGGCTCCCAGGCCCATGCTCTATCCACTAGACCACCCTGCTTCTCGGGAACCGGGGGGCCCTCCCCAGCTGAATCTTCCAGCTGGGGATCATCATTCAGAGATGGCAACGAGCCGCTTCTCCCAGCACAGGCCTGGGAGTCAGAAGGACCTGGGTTCTAATCCCCCCTCCACCACTCGTCTGCTGTGTGACCCTGGGCAAGTCATGTCACTTCTCTGGGCCCAGCTCCCTCATCTGTAAAGTGGAGATGCAGACTGTGAGACCCCGTGTGGGACAGGGACCGTGTCTTAACCCAATTTGCTTGTATCCACCTTAGCGCTTAGAACAGAGCCTGGCACATAGTAAGTGCTTAAATACCACATTTATTACAATTATCATCAAAACCGCACGCCTTGTCAGGTGCCCGCACCCCAAATGTTGTGGCCCTGCCAGAGGGCTTATAAAACCCTCCGCTTCTCCTCTCTTCCACCCTTGCAATCCCAACACAGTCAAGGAGAGAAGGAAACTCCAGCGTTTGAGACACCGCTGGGGAAAGGTCCCGCTCCCAGCTGCCAAGTGGAACACAAGTTGTGCTGTAACGCACACATCCACCTTAGCTACCAGGGCTGCCGCCAAGAGAAAGTCCCGACACCCGGCTGGGAGAGTTTTCCCTGGCTGGAAAATTCTGGGGCAGTTTTAAATCTGGCAACAGAAAAGGGAGAACTGTCTTCTCTGCTGCTTCTCCTCTTCTGTCTCCTCAGTGTCACCCCAGGGAGGTTTTCCCTGAGAAGGGACAGGGCTAGGGGCAGCGGGAGGGGAGGAAATGGGGTGGGGGGTGAGTGGATATGGATGGGGAGAGGGGGGGGAGGACTGGGAGGACAGTGGGGAGAGGAGGAGGGCAGGAATGGGGAGAAATGTGGGGTAGATTAGGGAGGAGGAGGAGGTAGAGTGGGGAGAGGAGGGGGTGGGAGTGGGGAGGATTGGAGGGAGGAGTGTGAGGTAGAGTGGGGAGGAAGAGAGGGGAGAAGGGGAAGGGGGAGATGGGGAGGAGGAGGAGGAGTGTGGGGTAGAGAGGGAAGACAAGGGGGCAGGAATGGGGAGGCGTGTGGGTAGAGTGGAGAGGAGGAGGAGGATGGGGAGAGGATTCCCGGGGAGGGGGGTGGGTGGGGGGGAATCTTAGCTCCCGCAGCCACAGCAGCGCTCCCCGCTCCGCAGAAGAGGGTGCCCGGTGGCCGGGGGGCCGCAGGGGGTCCCGGCCGTGCCATCCTGCCCCAAGGGGTGCCTACCTCACCACGGGCTCCAGCTGCAGCTCCAGCTCCGGCACCGAAAACCAAATCCTTCTACCACTCGCCTCCGTCCTGCACAACCCCTTCCCTCTCGCCTCTCCTTTCCTCCTCCCTCCTATCCAAGCCCTTCCCTCCTTTCTTCCTCCCTCCTACCCAAGCCCTTTTCTCCTTTCCTCTCCTTTCCTCTTCCCTCCTACTCAAGCCCTTCCCTCCTTTCCTTCTCCCTCCTACTCAAGCCCTTTTCTCCTTTCCTCCTCCTTCCTACTTAAGCCCCTTTCTCCTTTCCTCTCCTTTCCTGCCCAAGCCCTTCCCTCTTTTCCTTTCCTCCTCCCTCCCCTCTCCTCTCTCAGTTCATTCTCATTTTCTCTGAATGTAGCCCTTCCCTCCTCCCTCCAAATCCCCCTACCTGCTCCCTACTTACTACTACTAATAATGATGGTATTAAGCGCTTACTCTGTGCCAAGCACTGCTTTAATCGCTGGGGGTAGATACAAGGTAATCAGGTTGTCCCAGGTGGGGCTCACAGTCTTAATCCCCCTTTTACGGATGAGGGAATTGAGGCACAGAGAAGGGAAGGGGCTTACCCAAGGCCACACAGCAGACAAGTGGCGGAGGAGGGATTAGAACCCACGTCCTCCGACTCCCAAGTCTTTCCTCTTGCCGTTAAACCACGCTGCTACCTATCTATCCCCAACCTCCTCCCTCATCACCCTTTCCCACCTCCTCCTCTCCATTCCCCACCTCTCCTCCCTCAATCTCCACTCTCCCTCTCTCTTTGCCCCACCCCCCCTCTCTCCCTCCCTCAACCCCCTCCCCTAAAATCCTACATATTAGGCGGCAAAATTGGGTCCAGCTTCTCCAAAGGAGCAGCATCAGAAGACCATGGGTTCTAATTCCGGCTCCGTCACTCATCTGCTGTGTGACTTTGGCAAGTCACTTCCCTTCTCTGGGCCTCGGTTTCCTCGCCTCTAAAATGAGGATTGAGCCTGTGAGCCCCATGTGGAACAGGGACTCTCCAACCCGATTTTCTTGCATTCACCCCAGCGCTTGGTACAGTGCCTCGCACGTAGTAAGTACCTAACAAAGGCCATTATTATCATTTCTACTTGCTCATTAACTACAGTAATTTAGAGGCAGCTTGGCCTACTGAATACAGAGTGGGTCTGAAAGTCTGGAGAATGGAGTCCGAATCCCAGCTCTGTCACGGAGACCGGTGGGCGATTTGGGGCCTGTAACTTTTCTGGGTCTCAGTTTCCTCATCTGTGAAATGGGGATAAAATGCCAGCTCTCCCTTTCTCGAGACTCAGTCCCAGGAGGGACAAAGACTGTGTCCAATCAGCTTATCTCGTAACGACGATGGCATCTGTTAAGTGCTCGCTATGTGCCGAGCACTGTTCTAAGCGCTGGGGTAGATGCCAGGTAATCGGGTTGTCCCACGGGGGGGTGCGGGCTCGCAGTTTTAATCTCCATTTTACAGGTGAGGTGACTGAGGCACAGAGAAGTTAAGCGGTTTGCCCAAGGTCACACAGCAGACAAGTGGCAGAGCTGGGATTAGAACCCATGTCCTCTGACTCCCAAGCCCGGGCTCTTTCCACTACACCACGTGTCTTCCCTACCGACCCCAGGGCTGAACAGAGTCTTTGGCACATAGTAAGCACTTAATAAATCCTATTACTGTTAGAGAGTTGACCACAATTGCCCAATTGGAGCTTTAATTGCAGTTCAAAGCTTTCATTTTTACTAAACTGATTTTCATACCCCTCCATGGAGAAGAAAACAAGAGCCAGTTAATTTAGCTAAAGATTGCCAAATGAGAGAAATTCAAAGCTCGTCCTGAACGGCTTCATAATCCATTTGACTTTTTGAATTTTCGATTATTATATCGCCAGATACCGCATGGGTTAACAAGGCAAAGCGGGCGAGGCTGTGGATGTCTTGGCAAGGCAGCTGACACAAGATGAGGTGGAAAGCTTTTATATTAACTGATTGAAGGATGCTCAGTCATTGGCAATTCTCACTTGGATTCAGCAGGCAGTTCATAGGTTCAGCAGGGTGTGACTATCCCTAACCCTCTTCAGAGTCATTCAATCGTATTTATTGAGCGCTTACGATGCGCAGAGCACTGTACTAAGCGCTTGGAACGGAGGCAACAGATGGAGACCATCCCTGCCCAGTGACGGGCTCACAGTCTAAACCGGAGAGACAGACAGCAAAGTAAAAACAAGACAACATCATCAAGATAAATAGAATCGAGGAGATGTACACCTCATTAACAAAATAAATAGGGTAAATAATATTCAGTCATTCAATAGTATTTATTGAGCGCTTACGATGTGCAAAGCACTGTACTAACTGCTTGGAATGGACGATTCGGGCTTGGAATGTGCAATATCTGACAGATGATCACCCTCCTCACCTTCAAAGCCTTGTCGAAGGCCCGTCTCCTCCAAGAAGCCTTCCCGGATTAAATCCTCATTTCCTCTTCTCCCACTCCCTCCTGCATCGCCCCGACCTGCTCCCTTCATTCAACCCCAAAGTGCGTATGTACCTATCCGTAATGTATTTATTTATATCGATGTCTGTCTCCCCTTCTAAGACTGAAAGCTCGTTGTTGGCAAGGAACGTGTCAACCAATTCTGTGGTATGGTTTTATTGTGCTCTCCCAAGCGCTTAATACAGTGTTCTGCACACAATAAGCGCTCAATACATATGATTGGTTGGTTGATTGAAGTCACCGGTCAGGAGTTTCGGCTTGATGAAGAGAGGCATGGATAATATGGAAATAATAATCATAATGATTATGGTGTTCGTTAAGCACTTACTATGTGCCAGGCACTGGGATAGTTTCAAGGTAATAATAATAATGATGATGGTATTTGATGAGCGCTTACTATGTGCAAGACACTGTTCTAAGCGCTGGGGAGGATACAAGGTGATCAGGTTGTCCCACGTGGGGCTCACCTAGTCTTCATCCCCATTTTACAGATGAGGTAACTGAGGCACAGAGAAGTGAAGTGACTTGCCCACAGTCACACAGCTGACGAAGGACACGGTCCCTGTCCCACATAGGCCTCACAGTCTTCATGCCCATTTTACAGGTGAGGAAACTGAGGCTCAGAGAAGTGAAGGGAGTTGCCCAAGGTCACACAGCAGACAAGAGGCGGTGCCGGAATTAGAACCCATGACCTTCTGACTCCCAGGCCCGTGCTCTATCCATTAGGCTCTTAACAGGTACCGAAACTGTTATTATTATTACAACACAACCATATGACAGACCCACTCCCTGCCCACAACAAGCGGCCGAGGGAGAGTCTGGGAAAAGAGAAAGAGAAGGAACAGCTCCAGTAAAATTAGAAAAGCTGAGCGGAAAAGGTTCTGAACCAACACATTCCAAGGAGTCACATAGATAAGGGAAGCAGCGTGGCTCAGTGGAAAGAGCCTGGGCTTGGGAGTCCGAGGTCATGGGTTCGAATCCCGGCTCCGCCCCTTGTCAGCTGTGTGACCGTGGGCAAGTCACTTCACTTCCCTGGGCCTCAGTGACCTCATCTGTCAAATGGGGATGAAGACTGGGAGCCTCACGTGGGACAACCTGATGACCCTGCCTCTCCCCCAGCGCTTAGAACAGTGTTCGACACGTAGTAAGCGCTTAACAAATACCAACGTTATTATTATTATTCCGGAAGGGGAGACCTGGATATCGGGAAGACCAACGATTAGGAGAGGAAAAATAGTGACGAGGAATGGAACACACAGAGGCGGGGGCAGCAGGTAGCTGTGCAGAAAGCCAAGGTCTTGAATTCCCAGCCAATTTTTCATGGGTTCGGCTCCTGTTAAACCGTAGTTTGCGTTTCCGCAGCACCTTCCATTTGCCTGGATTATCCGTTTTAGCTCCCTGGTGGCACAGAGCCACGCGGAGGGTGCGGCAGGGGTGGCCCCCGACAGAGGCTGGATGCTGAACCTCATGCTTCAGACGCAGATAGAGCCATCTGTTAAATTCAGGGTTTGAAAATTGCCGCCTGGGGTGAGATTGAGGAACCGGAGAACGAAAAATAGGAGGGACAAAGAAAGGAGCCCTCCCTGGCACTCTGCATATCCCTCGGTTTCTCTTTCTCTCCTCAAGACTCCCCCTTTCTCTATTAAATAAATACAAATGTTGGCATTTGTTAAACGCTTACTATGTGCAGAGCACTGTTCTAAGCGCTGGGGTAGGTACAGGGTCATCAGGTTGTGAGGCTCACCGTCTTAATCCCCATTTTCCAGATGAGGTCACCGAGGCCCAGAGAAGTTTAGTGACTTGACCAAGGTCACACAGCTGAGAATTGGCGGAGCCGGGATTAGAACCCATGACCTCTGACTCCCAAGCCCGTGTTCATTCATTCATTCACAGTCTTCTTCCCCATTTTACAGAGGAGGGAACTGAGGCACAGAGAAGTGAAGTGAACCACATGGGGTTCGCAAGGCTGCTGCTCCCACTACCCCATGCTGCTTCCCTTCCCCCAGCGCTCAGTACAGTGCGCTGCACCTAGTAAGCGCTCAGTAAATACAATTGAACGAATTGAATGAATGAATGAGAGTGTGTGTGTGTGTGTGTTTTTTCCAATTGCGACATTTCCCAGTAGCTGTTGCATTCGGATTCGGTGCATTGGACGGGGCGGGCGGGAGAAATCCCCAAACTTTGAATTTATTTATTTTCCAGAAGAGAGGTTTTTCCAGGCTTCTTCTCTCCACCTCATTATCGCTTCAGAAATGGACATTCCCGCATTTCGTGTGCAATTCGTCTGGGAGTCAGGAGGAGCTGGGTTCCGATCCTGACTCCGCCACTCGACTGCTGCGTGACCTTGGGGAAGTCACTTCTCTGGGCCTCAGTTCCCTCGTCTGCAAAATGGGTTTGAAGACTGTGACCCCCCCCAACGTGGGACAACCGGATTACCTTGTACCTGCCCCCAGCGCTTAGAACAGTGCTTGGAACATAGTAAGTGCTTAACAAATACCATCATGGTTATTATTGTTTGTATTCTCTGTGCCTCAGTTGCCTCATCTGTATTCATTCAATCGTATTTACCGAGTGCTTACTGTGTGCAGAGCACTGCACTAAGTGCTTGGAAAGTACAGTTCGGCAACAGAGAGACAATCCCCGCCCACAACGGACTCGCAGTCCTGGGGGTGGGTGGGAGACTGGGAAACTTTGGGTATATATAATGATATACGATATATTAACATTGTAATATAATTATAATTGTATGTGATATTAACATATACAATAGATTAAATTAATGATTATATAATTCTAATATACTATAGAGAGGCAGCGTGGCGTAGTGGAAAGCGCCCGGGCCTGGGAGTCAGAGGACGTGGGTTCTAATCCCGGCTCTGCCAATTCTCAGCTGTGTGACCTTGGGCAAGTCACTTCACTTCTCTGGGCCTCAGTTCCCTCCTCTGTCAAATGGGGATGAAGCCTGTGAGCCCCCATGGGACAATATGATGACCCCATATCCTCCCCCCAACCCCGGCGCTTAGAACAGTGCTAAGCACTGATTAGACTGTAAGCCCGTCAAAGGGCAGGGACCGTATCTGTTACCGATTTGTCCATTCCAAGCGCTTAGTACAGTGCTCTGCACATAGTAAGCGCTCAATAAATACTATTGGATGAGTGGGTGGATGGATGGATGGATGGATGGGTGGGTGGATGGATGGATGGATGGATGGGTGGATGGATGGGTGGGTGGGTGGATGGGTGGGTGGATGGATGGGTGGGTGGATGGATGGATGGGTGGATGGATGGATGGGTGGGTGGATGGATGGATGGATGGATGGATGGATGGATGGATGGATGGATGGATGGATGGATGGATGGATGGATGGATGGATGGATGGATGAGTGGGTGGATGGATGGATGGATGGATGAGTGTGTGGATGGATGGATGGATGAGTGGATGAATGAATGAATGGATGAGTGGATGAATGAATGAATGAATGAATGAATGAATGAATGAATGAACACCCAGGCCAGAGCCCCGCCCCCCGGTCCCTCTGTGACCTTCGCAGCGGCTCCGCCCTCCGGCGCCCCCTGCCGGCAGCCGGGGCCTCGGGGCCCATCGGCGCGGCGCCCCCGGGGGGGGGGGGAGGAGAGAGAGAAAGAGGAGTCCCTCGGGCGCATGCGCGCGTCGTCCCGGGCGCCTTCCGGCCGCGCCCTCCCATTGGCTGGCGCCTTCCCGCCGCCCGCCCCCGCCGCCATTTTGAAAACCCGAAGGAGGCGGACGACGGGGTGGGGGGGGCGGGGAAGGAAAGAGGTCGCGGGAGGCCGGGCGCCCCGAGGATCCGGAGTCGTCGTCGTCGCCGCCATCGTCGTCGTTCTCTCGCCAGGTGAGGGGGGGAGGCGCCGTTGGGGGGGGGGGGGACGGCGCGCGCGCAGCCACTTCCGGTCCCCGCCGGACTCAGCCGCTTCGATCCGGTTTCCCGCGCCGGGCCGGAGGCTCCCACCCTGCGCCCGACGCTCGGGCCCCGCCTCGTCATGGCCGCCGTCCGACGGGCGAGGCCTTTTGGGGGGGGGGAAGGGGGAGGTTCGGGACTCCGGACCGCCCGGCCGCCCCCGCTAGCTTCGCTCCTCCACTAGGTATCGATGGAGCGCTTCCGCGGGGCAGACCGCCCGGAACGCAGGGCGAGCTGGCGGGACGGTTTGGCGGCCTGGAAGGGGCCGCGACGCGTGGCCTAGTGGCATCTAGGACATCCGCGTGCCGGGATGGATGGTGTGTGGCGTTTAATAGACGCCGCGGGGCCGGGATGCGTGGGCTGTGCCTATAGTGCATGCCGTGAGGCCGGTTATGTGGCATATAATAGGTGCTGCCGGCTGTAATACGTGTTCTGTGCATATAGTGCGTGCTGTGAGGCCGGTTATGTGGCATATAATATATGCTGCAGGCTGTGATGCCGGTTATATGCATATAGTGCATGCTGTGAGGCCGGTTATGTGGCATATAATATATGCTGCAGGCTGTGATGCCCGTTATATGCATATAGTGCAGGCTGTGAGGCCGGTTATGTGGCATATAATAGGTGCTGCAGGCCGTGATGCCGGTTATATGCATATAGTGCATGCTGTGAGGCCGGTTATGTGGCATATAATATATGCTGCAGGCTGTGATGCCGGTTATATGCATATAGTGCAGGCTGTGAGGCCGGTTATGTGGCATATAATAGGTGCTGCAGGCTGTGAGGCCGATTATATGCATATAGTGCATGCTGTGAGGCCGGTTATATGGCATATAATAGGTGCTGCCGGCTGTGATGCCGGTTATATGCATATAGTGCATGCTGTGAGGCCGGTTATGTGACATATAATAGGTGCTGCCGGCTGTAATACGTGTTCTATGCATATAGTGCGTGCTGTGAGGCCGGTTATGTGGCATATAATATATGCTGCAGGCTGTGATGCCGGTTATATGCATATAGTGCAGGCTGTGAGGCCGGTTATGTGGCATATAATATATGCTGCAGGCTGTGATGCCGGTTATATGCATATAGTGCATGCTGTGAGGCCGGTTATGTGGCATATAATATATGCTGCAGGCTGTGATGCCGGTTATATGCATATAGTGCAGGCTGTGAGGCCGGTTATGTGACATATAATAGGTGCTGCCGGCTGTAATACGTGTTCTGTGCATATAGTGCGTGCTGTGAGGCCGGTTATGTGGCATATAATATATGCTGCAGGCTGTGATGCCGGTTATATGCATATAGTGCATGCTGTGAGGCCGGTTATGTGGCATATAATATATGCTGCAGGCTGTGATGCCGGTTATATGCATATAGTGCATGCTGTGAGGCCGGTTATGTGGCATATAATATATGCTGCAGGCTGTGATGCCGGTTATATGCATATAGTGCAGGCTGTGAGGCCGGTTATGTGGCATATAATAGGTGCTGCAGGCTGTGATGCCGGTTATATGCATATAGTGCATGCTGTGAGGCCGGTTATATAGCATATAATATATGCTGCAGGCTGTGATGCCGGTTATATGCATATAGTGCAGGCTGTGAGGCCGGTTATGTGGCATATAATAGGTGCTGCAGGCTGTGATGCCGGTTATATGCATATAGTGTATGCTGTGAGGCCGGTTATATGGCATATAATATATGCTGCAGGCTGTGATGCCGGTTATATGCATATAGTGCAGGCTGTGAGGCCGGTTATGTGGCATATAATATATGCTGCAGGCTGTGATGCCGGTTATATGCATATAGTGCAGGCTGTGAGGCCGGTTATGTGGCATATAATATATGCTGCAGGCTGTGATGCCGGTTATATGCATATAGTGCAGGCTGTGAGGCCGGTTATGTGGCATATAATATATGCTGCAGGCTGTGATGCCGGTTATATGCATATAGTGCAGGCTGTGAGGCCGGTTATGTGACATATAATAGGTGCTGCCGGCTGTAATACGTGTTCTATGCATATAGTGCGTGCTGTGAGGCCGGTTATGTGGCATATAATATATGCTGCAGGCTGTGATGCCGGTTATATGCATATAGTGCGTGCTGTGAGGCCGGTTATGTGGCATGTAATAGGTGCTGCAGGCTGCGATACGTGTTCTGTGCATATAGTGCATGCTGTGAGACCGGTTATATGGCATGTAATAGGTGCTGCAGGCTGTGATGTGTGTTATATGCATATAGTGCATGCTGTAGTGCCGGTTATGTGGCATATAATGCATGCTACGTGCTATGATGCATGGTATATGGCATACGGTGCATGCTGTAATGCCGATTATATGGCATATAACGTCTGCTACGTGCTACGATGCGGTGTATGGCATACAGTGCGTGCTGTGATGCCGGTTATATGGCATATAATATATGCTGCAGGCAGTAATGTGTGTTATATGCATATAGTGCATGCTGTGATGCCGGTTATATGGCATATAATACACGCTGCAGGCTGTAATGTGTGTTATATGGCATATAGTGCGTGCTGTGAGGCCGGTTATATGGCATATAATGTCTGCTACGTGCTACGGTGCACGTATGGCATACAGGGCATGCTGTAATGCCGGTTATACGGCATAGAATATATGCTGCAAGCTGAAATGCGTGTTATATGGCATATAGTGCATGATATAATGCATGTTTATGGCATATGATGTCTGCTACGTGCTATGATGTGTGCTATATGGCATATAATGTCTGCTACGTGCTATGGTGTGTGTTATATGGCATATAATGTATGCTACATGCTATGGTGCGTGTTATGCATATTACATGGCCTGTAGTATATGCTGCATGCTATGATGTATGTTATATGGCATATAGTATATGCTGCATGCCACAGTGCATGTTATATGGCATATAATATATGTGGTCTGCCATGATGCACGTTATATGGCATATAATGCATGATGCGTGCTCTAATGCATGTTATATGGCATATAATACATACTGTGTGCTCTAATGCATGTTATATGGCATATAATATATGCTGCATGTCCTGTGGGCTACATGTCACAAAATCATGTCATGTTATATGCTGTATGTCATGTGATATATGCTGTGTGCCATGACATATGCTGTGTCGTGTGTGCTATGTGTCATGATGTGTGCCATGTGTCATATAATATATGCTGTGAGTCATGTGATATATGCTATGTGTCATGTGATACATGCTGTGTGCCGTATGCATGTTATATGTCATGTGCTATTTGTCATGTGGTTATGCACTATGTCACATAATGCATGCTATGTGTCATGTAAAATGTATGCTCTATGCCCCATGCATGCTATATGTCCTATGCATATATCACAGAATGCATGTTATATGTCGTACAATGCATGTTGTATGCCATTGAATGCATGCATCATATACCATAGAATTCATAGGTCATAGGGTGCATGTTGTGTCATGTGATGTGTGTTATGTGTCATGTTGTATCTTATATGTCATATAATGAATGTTGTATAATTTGAATGATCTGTTATAGGATGTGGATTAGGTTATGTGGTGTATGTTAAATGATGTGCATATTGTGTGTTGTATGTTAGATGATGTATGTTGTGTGTTGTGTGTGAGATAGCTGTAGTTGTATTTCTCTTTCTTGATGCTATCGCTGCCCATCTGCTTGATTTGTCATCTCTTTCCCCCCTTCTAGACGGTGAGACCGTCATGGGGCAGGGATGGTCCCCCTCTGTTGCCCTGTTGTCCGTTTCAAGCGCTTAGTCCAGCGCTCTGCACATGGGAAGCGCTCCATCAGTACGATTGGATTGAAGGAATGCGCTTAGTCCGGTGCTTTGCACGTAGTAAGCGCTCCATAAATACGATTGAATTGAATTATTCAATCAATAATTTGAATTATTACAAAGTCGGCTGCCTGACTTGGGGCAAGTCACTTCTCCGTGCCTCAGCTCCCTCATATGTACAGTGGGGATGAAGACGGTGAGCCCCACGTGGGACAACCTGATCACCCTGTATCCCCCCAGCGCGTAGACCAGTGCTTTGCACATCGTGAGTGCTCAACAAATACCGTCACTAGTATTATTTGTGGCCAAATGGTACTTTCCAAGGGCTTAGGACTGTGCCCCGCACCCGGTAAGCACTCGATAAATACGACTGAATGAATGAAGACGGGGATGATGACGATGGTGATGGTCTCCCCGCAGGCCGCCAGCATGTCCACTGTGGTTCCCGCGCCAGAGGAGGAGGAGGAGGACCGGCCCGTCCAGAAAACTCCCCAGGCCGACCCCCAGCCGCCCAGCAAGAAGGAAGAAAGCGAAGAGGAGGAAGAGGACGACGATGAAGAGGAGGAGGAGGAGGAAGAAAAAGGTGGGGTGACCTAGATGAAACCCGGGCCTGTGTCAGTAACCCTAATCAGTCGGAATGGGTACATTCCAAGCGCTTAGTACAGTGCTCCGCACACAGTGAGCGCTCGATAAATACGAATGAATGAGTGAACGATCTAATGATCGGGGCATTTGTTCAGCGCTTACTCTGTACCAGACGCTGTCCTAAGCAGGCCTATTCATTCAGTCCTGTTTGTTAATAATAACAGTGATGGTATTTAAGGGCTTACTCTGTGCTGAGCGCTGTTCTAAGCCCTGACACTTCTGTCAAGCACTTACTAGGGGCCTGCCACTGTTTTGTTAAACTCTTATTATGTGCCAAGCACTGGCACTGTTCTGTTACGCACTTACTGTGTGCTAAGCGCTGTTCTAAGCACTGACGCTTCTGTTAAGCACTTACTATGTGCCTGGCGTTGTTCTGTTAAGCTCTTATTATGTGCCAAGCGCTGTTCTAAGCCCTGGCACTGTTCTGTTAAGCACTTGCTATGTGCCAAGCATTGTTCTGAGCGCTAACCCTGTTCTATTAAGCGCTTACTATGTGCAGAGCACTGTGCCGGGAGGGCCTGTTCGTTCAATTGTATTTATTGGGCGCTTACTGTGGCGCTTGGGAAAGCACAACAGTAAACAGTGACATTCCTCGCGCACAACGAGCTCACAGTCCAGAGATGTGTGATCCCCAAATCAAGCTCCCCAGAAAGCCCACACCCTTTCACGGTCCCGGATCGAGAGGAATCGAGGGCAGAGAGGACCGTAAAAGCCTGAATGAAACGCGGAAGTTGGCCTATTTTTTATGTTTGGCGGGAACCCAGCATCGTAGCTGTGTTTTCGGGAGATAAGTTGTCTAAGGAGGGACTGATTGTGCGGTTTGTGACTCAGCCAGTCCTCCTGTGCTGTCTTATGGCTGGTTTCTCTTTTGGAGAGTTATGTGGGTCTTTAGGGCCAGAAGGGAAAGGGATGAATTGAAGGGGATGAGGAGAAAAGTGGTCTCCCTTGCCTTGGAGGGCCCCTTGTATTAAGGGAGGCCATCAGTAAGCGTTTGGTTTTGAATAGTTCATCTGGTTTTGAATAGTTCATCTGGTTTTGAATAGTTCATCTGGTTTTGAATAGTTTCGGCTGGTTTTGAATAGTTCATCGGACAAGGGTTTTCGAATGAGAAAGCTGAAATCTGCTGGCCTTTTTAGTGATTGTTTTGGAAGATCAGGTGCCTGGCTGGTGCGGAATTTATTACTAAACATCCGGTGTTCCGAGTTCCAGTTTGGGGGTCACACTAGAGAACTCTCTGCTGTGAAAACAGTTGGGATGTAGTAAGAGCAGATGCCCAGATCGCAGCTCCTCTCTAGGGTTGGAGGGAAACATCAAGGTGTCTGTTTAACTTCTGCGCTTTCCAAAAAATAATTAAGACCAGCTCTCTTGAGGAGATCTAAAACCATGATTTTCCTCCTAGAGTATTTCGCTCCATGTAGTGTTGGCAAACTTGCATCTTGTAGGTTTGTGATCTTGGAACCAAACACCACCGCCAGTTGACAGGGCCTTGTTTATAGGAGGGCTGTTAAAGTCCAGAGGCCCAGACCCCTAAAGAAGCGGGTTAGAGTTAGGCTGTCACAGTAAGACAAGTGAGTGGAAGAGGTGGGGTGGAGTGGAATGAGAAAAGAGAAATCGGAGAGGACACCACCGGCCATTCCGGCAGTGTGGGGGCTAACAGGCAGACTGAAGCGGCCGTGACTCTTTAGAATTTAAAGATGTGGCGAAGCAGCCTTCTAAATGTGACAGAGCCGTGTCCTTCTGGGAGACCGCAGGAGCCGGACCCACCTGGGGAGCAGAAATCTTGGGAGGCATTGCCCTCTCTGATCAACTTCGCGAAGATCTGTTTTGCCAAGAGGTAAATCGGAAACCAGATATAGGCCGATTGTGGAACAGACCCATTAGCGCAGCAAGGATCCGTCTTTAATTGTAAAAATTGCTGGAGGAATCAATCAATCAGTATTTATTGAGGCCTTACTGTGAGCAGAGCTCTGTACTCAATGCTGGGGAGAGGACAGTAGAGTCAGTAGGCACAGCCCCTGCCTTCAAGGAGTCTACAATCTCTCAGGGGTTGGAGACAAAAAAAAATTACAGGTAAGGAGAAGTTACAGAGACTAAATATTCTCTGTACTATAGGGAGAGTGAGTACCTATTTGCTGAGAAGCTAGGACTCAAGGGCAAAGGTGTCAACAGGGGTGGAAATAGGGTGGAACTAGAGTTAAGGGATTAGGCAGAGAAGGCTTCATGGAGAAGATGTGTGATTTTAGTAGGGCTTTGAAGGTAGGGAAGTCATCTGTATGTGAAAGGGGAGGTTTGACTCCATATCTGCCTTTCCAGCCTCACTTGCATAAATGGATAGGACCTCATAGTCAGATGCATCACCTTTAAAAATGAACGGGGGGGGGGGGGGGAGTGGGTGTGGGTGTGGGCGTGGGTGTAAAACTATCCTTTGCCTTCTGAGTCAGTGGAGGACTAGCCAGCCAAGTTTTTTCATCCTGGTTCCTACAGAGACCCCAAAGGCAGCTTTTTGCTGCTGAGCTCAACATCTGTTAACACCCAAAAGGTCTTTTGACACCCAGATGGGGGATTGGCTAGTCTGAAAAGAGAAGCCAAAAGGCGAGCCGTAATTCTGATGACGATGGGAAGAGCCCTTAGAAGGAAGCTCAGGCCCATTTAAACCGGGCGGAGGCTGGAAGGAGGGACTGGGATTGAATGTCTAGGGGCTTGTCTGGTGCTTGGAAACTCTTCAGCCCTCAGGATGCCTCCCCAAAGGGGGATCTGTGGGCTTTCTAAGCGTGACACAGGACGTATCTGGGGTAAGTGTCCAGATGCGCCATTGCGAGATTGTCCACGGGCTGTAGAAGCGTGTTGCACAAGGGAGGAAGTTGTAGGACCGAGACTTGAAAGGTCCCAATGGGCATTAAATCTTAACCTCGCCACTTCTCCCTCTTGGCCTCCTGGATTTGACTGTTAGTCATCCCTCTCGGCAGTGAGGTAGCCCGTCCAAGTTAATCGACGCAAAGACTAGTGTTTAAGTAAAGAAAAGGGAACTGTCAAAGCCATCGAAGCGGGGATGGTGTTTACCAACTCTGTTGTACTCTCCCAAGCACTTAATAGAGCGCTCTACACACAGTTAAAACTCAGTAAATGCCATGCATTGAATGATTGGTGGAACTTTGCCTTTTGCCCCATTTGGAGCCTCGGAGCAGCCAAGAGCCTGAAATTCAAGACCACCCGAGTCCGGGTGGGTTTTAAGATCAGCGACAAAGTGACACTTTCCAGGTTTTCAGACGTGTGAGGTTTTATTTTGCCCCCACATTACTGAGAAATTGAAATTTTTCTGGGCATAGAAATTATGACCTTGTATTCTCCCCAGGTTTTATGCAGTGTATTATTCCTCAGTAGATTCCAATATCACTAATAGACTCTGTCCCTAATTAATATATTTGGAAAACAATCATCTCCTCTGAGGATTCCCCTCTAGGTGCCTTGGGACACTTCCATATGTAGATGTGCGTGTGTGTATATAGTTCATGGGTGTCTCACTGGTAGCTCATGCAGGCTGAAATCAGCTTGTACAGTGCCTGGAATATAGTTAGCAAGAAATTAACTGGGAGGAACTGAGGCTAATAGAATATTTTCCAGTGGAAACCTGTAGTGTTCCAGCTTGAGGTGGAAGTTTGGAGCAGGCAGACAGTGATAGAGTAAGACAGTATTCTGGCGGGCTTTACTGTAACGTTAAATCCCCAGAACCTAATCTTGTTTGTTTTTTTAAAAAGAGATGGTAATATATTTGGGATCAGGTTACCTCTTGGAAAAAGAAGACACTTAATAAAACCTTGAAAATAAGCAAATTTCTAAGTGCCCGTGGCCTGAAGTAAATTTGTCCCAGAACCTGAAAAATATGCTCTGCCTCTCCTTTCTCTTCCCTTTTGTTTGGTTTTCTTGGGGATCTCTTTGCTGCAGGTAATTTGAGGAGCAGTAACAGAGCGATAGGAGGAAGAGGCACAGTTGACAGGTAGGATAAGGATAGCTAAATGTGGCCAGAGCTAATGCCTAAATGTTTTATTTTTCCAGGCCTAATGAATTTTAAAACTTAGTAGGCTAATTGAATACATTCAGAATTAGATTGGAGTCTTCAAAAAAATTTGGATTATTTTTTTCCTTTATTAAAGAGTCTTGCATGGTGGGCTAGAAATTTGGCCTGCCCAATTTTGGTCATTCCCTTGCCAGGTCTGAGAGCCGTGTTCTGAATGGCGGTTTCCGAATCTAGGTTGCTCCGTGGCCGCCCCTCTCCCCCTACCCAGAATAGGGGGGCATGGGGAGGGAATATGAACCTGGCCAAAATGGGTTTGGGCCCACTCACTACGGAACTCTTGGCTCCACCAAAAAATTCCTTTACCTTTTAACAAAATGGAATCTTTTTATTTTCTAGAAAAGAGTCTCATCGTGGAAGGCAAGAGGGAAAAGAAAAAAGTGGAGAGGCTGACGATGCAAGTGTCTTCTTTGCAGAGGGAACCATTTACAATTGCGCAAGGCAAGTTGGTCCTGCTTATCTGGCTCCATTCTCTCGACCCTGCAACTCAGTTGCAGATCAAGTCTGTCAGATGCCTGGCTCCCGGGTGCAGGACGGCTGACCACACCTGGACGAGACATTTTGGGCACCCATTCCCTTGCCTTTGTGCTGAGGGGGAAGATGTGGCCGCTGTCACTGCGCTCCAAAGTTTTCAGGGATCTGGGAGCCTCGGTTCTTGCTATCTCCATGCCCCGAAGGGCTTCAAGAGCCGACACAACAGCCTCGGCCCAGTCACCCCCTTCATGGCTTCTCGTGTAGCTGCTTTCGGGGGGGCGGGTCCGGTGATAGAAGCCGGGAGCATCTCTTTCATCAGCGTCAGTTCCCTGGCCTCTCGTCTGGCATTTGGTCGCCTTGTCTCTGTCCTACCCGTCTCTCCCTTTCCTGCCCTCCTCAACTCAGGAACTACTGTCCCCATCCACCAACTCTATCGGGAAGATTGGAAGTAGCTGTAAATCTCCCAGTTTCTTTTCTTTTCATGTTATTTAATACCGTGCTCAATCCCTTAGTGACTTTACAAAGACTTAATAACTCGTAGCGCTTCTAAAAGTGTGGCCCGCATAGGAATCAGTAACCACATTTGCGGCTCAACCGCAGAAAGGAGTTTAACGTGCCTGGCGTGGAGTCACTGTTTCTGTTGGTGCAGGTGAGCCTGCTCTTCTGAAGAGCAGCTTTTACCTCTTAAGTTCTCACTTCCCTTGAAGGAGTAAAACTTCTAATGTACATGCTCTCGGGTGTCTCCAAATATTTAGGGGTGTCTAGTATGTGTCTGCCTAGTAATCCAAGATGTGGTCTTTTTCCCTGAACGTGTCCATTGAATTTTTGTGGGGGATATTGTAAGTTTTCCATTTTGTTTCCCTTCGTATTAATTTGTAGCCAAGTAATGGACCTGTAAGTTGCAACCATCCACTTTAAATCAGTGTTGTTCCTTCTTAGGCAAGGGACAGAAACTCTGTGAAATTGAAAGAATACACTTCTTTTTGAGTAAGAAGAAAACGGATGAACTTAGAAATCTACACAAACTTCTCTACAACCGACCAGGCACAGTAAGAATTCTTTAAGCTCCCTTTATCTCTTCACACATCGGCATTTTTGAGTTTGGGCATCTATTTGATAGCCTGACGAGTAAACTGAACTAACAGTAGAATAACTGCTCTGTTGCACAGGTACCTTCTGTCGTTTCCGCCGTTTCTCTCCCTTCCCCCTACCTACTGCTCCTCACAGCCTGCTGTCTTCCTCCCCCGACTCCATCCCCACGATGACTAACTCAAGAGAAAGGGGAACTGGTTTCATTGATATGGTTCTGTCCTTTTCCCTCACTGACCCTCAACCTGACCTCACATCCCAACCTTGTGACGTGATTTTGCCGGGGACATCAGTTTGCAGGCCTAATTACCTCCTACTGGGGGGCTTCAGATCGTAGGTTGGAAGGAAGCAGGCAATTATGTGAAGGACCCCCGTCTCCAATTAGGTCAAATAATCAAGATTCTGCTGTAGTTCAAATCTGAAATTTTAGTGTCCTCCCCTGTGTGCAGCTATTTGTTGTTGTTGAACTGGTGTTTATGACTTACCCCTTAGCTCCTATACAGCATACAATCCAAAATAAATTCAGGCGCTTAGTACAGTGCTTTGTGCAGAGTAAGCGCTTAGTAAATGCGATTGAATGAATCAAATTGTTAAAATTTTCCTTTGGTCGAAAGTACAGTGTTATTGATCCAGCTTTTACATTAGCATCTGAAAAGTCGTGATTATTTTTGGATTATCATTATTTACCATGATCAGTCATGGGTTCCTTAGGCCAACTGGGAAAATGGAAAGAGTTTTTCTTTCCCTACCACCCCAAATGGAAGAATCTGATACACGTTTAAGCAGGTTTTCAAAATTCCCTGTTATAAGCAGTTGCCCTAATTCAGGTCAGCAACTAAATCAGCTGAATGCACTGAAAATGTATATGAAAAATTAAAGGAATTTAGTGAAAACCCTGCCTTGTTTAAGTGAAGTGGTATTAATTTCAGCTCAAAAAAAACTTGGGTGGTGGAGAGTATGTGGGCCTAAAAAATTTCAGCAACATTTTGTGTTTTTCATATGCCACCTAAAGTGTGGATCGATTTTTTAACAAAATGCTAGTTACTCTGAAAAAAGTTTGAAGTCTAAGAGGATAACACAGCAGAGAAGTTAATGGAAAGAATTTCACTAAGTTCTAAAAACAAGAGTGAACAGATGAGCAGGCGATCATTGAAGTATTCTAATTCTGAAAGTATATGAGATGGTGAACGTTGGCTGTAGATTTGTTTCCGTCATGTGCTGAGGTCTGTCAAAAAATAATCTATGGAATGTATTTAATGTGCATATATCTTTTACCTAAGAAAAGAACAGTAATTGACACTATTTCTAGGTAGCCTCGCTGAAGAAGAACGTGGGACAGTTTAGTGGCTTTCCCTTTGAAAAAGGAAGTGATCAATATAAAAAGAAAGAAGAAATGTTGAAAAAGTAAGTGGTAATTCTAAATATGCCATATTGTTTGTGCTTCCTAGACTTGTATTCGAGTTTAAAAGGTTTCTGTATGCCGGAAATTAACGGGACTTAAATACCAGAGTTCGACTTTTCACAAATGGAAATTGTCACTGAGAAATCTTTAATGTCAACTAGGCATTAAGGGCATTTTAAACAATTCAGTCGGAATCATTGCTGAGTAAAAGTTAACCGCTTGCTTTAAAGCAGTTTAAAGACACTGGACTTGACAGAAACATAAAGTCAAGCTGAATACACATCTTCCCAGTAAGCGGGGATCTTCTTTAGGGGTAGAGGTATTAAGTCAATCGTTGGTATTTATTGAGTGCTTACGGTGTGCAGAGCCCTGTATTAAGCCCTTGGGAGAGTACAACCCAACAGAATTAGACACGTACCCTGCCCATACCGAATTTGCAGCCTCTGAAAGCTCTGCACGTAGTAAGTACTTAATAAATACCATTGATTTATTGATTATAAGACCAGAGCAAAAGGTTTTCTAGTTCAGTCAGTGGCATTTCTTGAGAACTTACTGTGAGCAGAGCACTGTACTGAAGAGCATGGGAAGATATACTACATCAGATTCAGTAGATGATCTCCGCTTACAAGGAGCTTACAATCTACGGGGGAGACAGACATTAAAATAAATTACAGATAGGGAAATGGTAGAGTATAAAGATATTTACATAAGTGATTTAAGAGCTACGCATTCTCCTTCTGGAAGTATTTGGAGGAAAAGGCAGCAATTAAAGAACTTAATTCTTCCTAAAAACTGTATGTTAACGATGGCTTGTGACTGATTTGAAACTTAGGTTTCATTATCCAGGAATTCCAGTAAAAATGTTCGGGGTCTGGAAAATAAAGCTCCGTTCCTTACGTGTATGTGACTGAGCTCACCTTTCCTCCACTTCAGCATAACCTACTCTCGATTATGGGGTTACTCCTTTCAGTACCCCATGACACATAGTGAAATCACGTAAACTTAATGTTATTACTGTCTTTGACACTTAGGATCTGCAGTAAAACTTCAGCTCACTATCCGCACCTTCTGTTGGTCTTTCCCTATTTCTCCTTTTCCCCATTTTTAGGTTTAGAAATGCCATGTTGAAGAACATCTGTGAAGTCCTTGATTTGGAGAGATCTGGCATCAACAGCGAGCTGGTGACCCGAATCTTGAATTTCCTAATGCACCCAAAGCCATCTGGCAAGGTGAGAGTTTCTTCTGTCGTCTCTTAACATCTGCTTCCCGGCCGAGGGGAGAGGAACCAGGGCGATGCATCTGACCGAGGCCACCATCAAAATGGCGGTAACTCTCTTTTCGTCCCTTCCAGGTGTTTGGAACCCTGAAAGCAGCAGGAATTAATGGTGACCAAAGCCTTTTCTGCTCACTTCCTTGACCCTCTCCTGGGTTTATGAACCCTCCCCCTCTGAGCCGCTAATCTTGTTACGGACAGGGAGCGTGACTGCTAATTCCATTGTATTGTACTCTCATTTGATGGATGGCTTTTATTGAACACTTACTATGTGCAGAGCACTGCCCTAAGCGCTTGGGAGCAGACAGTACAAGAGAATCAGCAGATATGTTCCCTGCCCATAACGAACTTAGAGTCTAGAGGACGAGCTTTCTCTCCCAAGCGCTTAGTACAGTGCCCTGCACATGGTTTGCACTCAGTAAATACTGTGGACTGAGCCGTGTTTGGAGAGGAGCTGGCTAACTTGTCCCCAGTCTTGCTTTCCTACCTCCCCTACTTCTGGGGGAGTTCAGGAGTTTAGCTGAGTGAGATTCTGGGTAGGCAGGTGGAGATTTGAGAGTTGGGGCATTTGGAGTGGACTTGAATTTATTTACCAATCTGTAGGGGATCAATGCTGGAGAAACAAGATGAGTGTTGGAAATTGAATTGGAGTGTTTATCCCCTGATTTTTGTTAGGGGACAGGAGAGAAAAAACAGTCTCTCTTGTACAACTACGGAATTCCCGTAACAGAAAAGAGCTTTCCAAGCGAAAGCCAGGTTTAAAACTCTTGGATGTTTAAGTCCGTGTTGTGTGATTGAGGCCTTTAATTTACACAGCCTTTGCCCAAGTCCAAAAAAACCCCCAGCAAGGGGAGCAAAAAGGAACGGAGCAGCTCGGGAACAGCCAGGAAGGCCAGACGGACCAAGTGCCCTGAGATTCTGTCAGACGAATCAAGCAGTGAGGAGGATGAGAAGAAGGAAAAGGACGAGTCTTCCGAAGAGGAGGATAAAGAAAGCGAAGAGGAGGTAAAAAATTTCCTTTGTGAAATTCCTAGGCTTCAAGTGCTGTACAGGATGCCCGAAAGATCATAAAAGCTGGTCTTAAGTACCCTGATAAAAACTCGTAGATTAAAAACTAACATTTCATTAAATCGCTCTTACTTCAGCTTGGTGATGGTGTGCAGGGGTGTGTTGCTCATTGAGGCAACCAGGGCCCAGGGGCTTGGTTGGGAAGCCTAAACTTTGTCATCGGGCCCTCCCTATCCATAACTCCTTTAGAACTCGGGTCCTTCTAACTCCCAGGCCCGTGCTCTACCCACTAGGCCGTGCCGTTTCACGCTCCAGGACTCAGAGTTTGCACCGTGTAATTGTAGTGTAATAATAATAATTGTGGTGTTCGTTAAGCACTTACTATATGGAAGGCACTTATACTAAGCGCTAGGGTAGGTAGAAGGTAATTGGGTTGGACACAGTCCATGTGTGTCCTACATGGGGCTCACAGTCGTCATCCCCATTTTACAGTTGAGGTAACTGAGGCACAGAGAAGTGAAATGACTTGCCCAAATTCACAGAGCAGACAAGTGATGAAACTGGGATCAGAACTCAGGTCCTTCTGACTCCTAGACCCGTGTTCTGTCCATGAGGCCGCATCATTCCTCCAGCTCCAGTTTCTAAGTCTCTAAGCTCCCTCAAAGAGGGTAAAGTACAGAATCCTCCCCGATTCTTGGTACCCCACTGGACCAGCAGAACAATTTAAGAAAAGAGCGACCTTTTGAGAATTAGCTTATATTGTTTTTAAAATATGAGTCTAAAAGTTAATAGCCATGAAGATTATGGATTATGCCCCAGACATCTGCAGAAGTTCTCTTAGCTGTTCTAGTGTTGCTTTTTATGGAAGGGTCAAGTTGGTAGGAATTGTGTGTGTTTGCTTTCCTGTCTTTTGAGGGTGCACAAGTTTAGTTGAGAACTGGAACTTCTAAGATGCAGTTTGGAAACGGTTCTGAAAGGTTTCAGCGTTACGGAACTATAAACGAGGGCCTAAAATTCCATTTCTTTCCAGACATACACCTAACAACTTTGTACGTTTCTTGCAGACAAGGTTAAGAAGGTCTTAAGGTTCAGAAAAATTTTGTGTTTCATTGGAAGATGTTTTGTATTTTGCTTTGAGGGGAGGTTTTAAGGTACTTGTTAAGCGCTTACTATGTGTCAGGCATCGTACTAGGCGCTGTGATTATTGGTTTCTGAAATGTCAGTTTTCTGCAACTAGAACAGGAGAGCAGTTGCCTTGGCAAGCAGAAGCTAAAGTTGTGGGCTTAACCCAGATGTATTTGTGTGCCTTTTTTTTTTCTCCGATAGCCACCTAAAAAGACATCTAGAAAGGAAAAGGCAAAACCAAAAACTCCTAAAAGCAGAAAAGCTGTAAAGAGTGCTAACGTCAAGAAAGCAGACAGCAGCACTACAAAAAAGAACCAAAACAGTTCCAAAAAAGGTAAAGATTTTTCTTTATAAACTTCGGAAATTACAGAGCCATAAAGACTTTCACTAAACATCTATCTTGCAAATTTTGAGGGGATTAAATTTACAAAGGTGGGATCTGTGAGCATGCTGCGAACAAATTCGATTTGTTTGAGACTAAAGTCTGACTAAAGAAAGTAACGGTAAAGCTGTGGGAAAATAACAATTAAGCAGATAAATCAATGCTTTTTGAAATGCCACTGGACTGAAGAGAAGCTCATTTTGTTATCCGAGAAGACCTTTCCATATAACGGAATACAAATTCTGCCTTTAGATTTAGAAAGTGAGTCTGAAGACAGTTCCGATGATGAGCCTTTAATTAAAAAATTGAAGAAACCCCCAACAGATGAAGAACTGAAAGAGACTGTGAAGAAGCTATTGGCCAATGCTAATTTGGAGGAAGTTACCATGAAACAGATTTGCAAGGAGGTAAGTAGCTGATGCTCACATTTTAAAAATACGTATGGGTTCATGAATTCATCCACCCGTATCCTTCAGTTGAGCTCTTTTGGGGTTTTTATGTTGCTGTTGGAATTTTTCATCAACTTAGAGTTTATAACAGCACAAGTTGAGGCCTTTGATAGGTGAATTTTAATCACGGCTGTCTCCGAAATCAGCTTCTTAGATTGCTCTTTCAAGTGGGGATAGTCCTTGCTCTGCGCTTCTCCATTGCGTGGTTTGACTAAGCAGCTCGAGGGTGTCCTTTAAAGACAGGCCAGATTTTAGTGGGATGACTCCAGTTATTTTGAATTGGCCCATGAGGTTCTGACTCTCAGGTCGTCCCACGTGAGGGTCACAGTCTTAATCCCCATTTTACAGATGAGGGAACTGAGGCACAGAGAAGTGAAGTGACTCGCCCACAGTCACCCAGCTGACAAGTGGCAGAGCCGGGATTCGAACCCATGACCTCTGACTCCCAAACCCAGGCTCTTTCCACTGAGCCATGCTGCTTCCCATAAATACCATTGTTACTAGCGAATACACCCTGAAAGCTGTCTCAAGTGATTTTTTTTCCCCATGTGCGGCCTTCTGAAATTCACATTCTAGCTGAAGGAGTCACAGACCATCAGTAAAGTTGCATACTGGGTAACAGAAAACGTAGTATATAGCCCAGCCCATTTGTATTTATTAATGCAATACCTTTTACCTGTAAATGAAGTGCGTTCTCAGAGATCAAACCATTTAGTCTTTGCTCACTCTTGTCATATGCTGTTTCTAAGGTGTATGAAAACTATCCGGCTTACGATTTGTCTGACAGAAAGGACTTTATCAAAAAGACTGTTAAAGAGGTAAGCCGTGTGCCTCGGTCCGTATGTGTTCGCGCGTAGCTCACCTGTAAACACTCCCGTCCTACTTCTGCTCCTACTTATTCTCTTCCCCTTCTTTCCTTTCTCTTGTCACAAGCAGTTGTGGTTCATGCAGGCCTGTCTTTCCCCCATTAGACCGAAAGCTCCTTGAGGGCAAGGACTGTGGATTTTTGCCTCCGCTGTACTCTTCCAAGGGCTTAGTTCAGGTGCTCAATAAATACAGTGGATTGATAGGTACGCATGGGTGTGCGGGTCTTTAAAGGGTTAGGAAGTGGTTGGGTTTAAAAAAAAAAACAAAAACCGACAACTCTCCGTCCGGTTTGAGCTTCTCTTGAATTGGGTGAGGTAATTTGAAAGATGTGTGATTTATTGCTATTGTTCTTGTCCCTCCCTCTCCCCCGATTAGACCGTAAGCCCGTCAAAGGGCAGGGACCGTCTCTATCTGTTACCCATTTGTACATTCCAAGCGCTTAGTACAGCGCTCTGCACATAGTAAGCGCTCGATAAATACTATTGAATGAATGAATGATTTTAGGGGAGCACCTATAGGTTTAAGTTGATTTTCATAGGGTGATGATTCTTCTAGATGTAAGCGCTAATATTGTCCTTTGCTGGACAAAAACAAACCACTCTGAAGCTTGAGCTGAGGGACCTGTGGGTTTTGCCTCCTCCCTAACGCACACCTTGTAGGCAGGAGATCAGCTCGTTGTGGGCGGGGAATGTCGTAGTGTTTTCTTGTCCTCTCCCCAGCGCTTGGTACAGTGCTGTGCACACAATAAGCGCTCGATAAATACCATTGACCGACAAAAGTGTCGAGTGCGTGCGTCCCTCTTGAGAACGCAGAAATTTCAGCCGAGGAAAACTAATGGACCTCTCTCGTTTCAGTTGATTTCCTGAGGCAGAAGAGGTTTAGAGACCGCCGATTTGGCCTGTTCCCACGGGAGGCTGAGATCTGATATACACCAGCAATAAGAATGTATTTCCTTTTCTAAATCCTTATTGGAGTAATATTAAGCAGACCTGACTGCTGACTGTATCCTGAGTGTTCTGTATATTTTTGTTTTCTCCTTTTAAATTGCATCTTTATGCAGTTTTATTAGTTGGATTTTTTTTTTTTTTTTGGCATGGCAATGGATGTCCCCTGCTTTTTTATAGTTGTGTATTTTGTACATTTTGGATTTCTTTATATGATGTCATAGATCTTCGAACCAATGTAGCTTTTAGTGTGCTTAAGCCTGCTTATGAAAACTTTTAATAATCAAATAGAACAAAAGCTGTTAACTCTCAGCATGTGCACATGAAGAGATCACTGGACGATTGCAGTATTTGGTATATAGAATATTTTGAATACACGTCCAACTCTGAAACTCCCCGACCCAGCTTTACGCCGGCGTGTTCATTATATTTGAAATATACGATCTACGTGCTACAGATGGCCAGACTTCTAAATCTGAACTCTCATTCTGCATGTGCGCGCGCACTGTGCGGATTTTCAGAGCATGAGAAACTAATCGGCGTAGATGTTATTTTTGTACTTTTAAAATTTCGTTGTATATAAAATTTTCATATTTCTTTTGTCAAACCAACTTTTTAATCTAGTTCCCCGTAGACCTCTAACGTACAATGTCAGTGTTCAGCCAGTGGGCTGCGTTGGGAAAGCGAAAGAAGCAAGCGCAGTGAGAACAGTCACATCCTTGACTTTCCCCCGTTTGGCCGTGGGAGCGTAATTATAACCACCTGCAGCGGGCTCCGTCGAGAGGCGTCTGCCGATGGGGCCTGTCCCGGGGTTAAGTCGGCCTCGCAGCCACGTGCGGGACGTCCGCAGGTGCTCCGGGGAGGGCCGCAGAGTCTCGTCTCCACTTCCCGCCTCCGTCGGCGCACCGAACGTCGCAAATGAATTCTCTAAGGACGACGAGAGGGTCCCGTCGGACAGTGGGAGACGGCGCCTTTTAGCTGGCTTTACGAGCTCATTCGAGTCGCGGAGCCCGTTCCGGGGTCTCGAATGATCCCCGCCGACCGTTCCGGGCCACAGATCGACCCGCCCCCTCCTTGGCTCGAGCGGGCCGCATCCTCAGATCGGCGTGTCGTCGCGTTGGTTCTGGCGGTGACTGCCCTCTCCGCTGCAGCCAAAGTATTGCTCAAGAGCTCAGAGTTCATTTGTAAATGCCACTTTTTTATACATCGAGCGGGAGTCTTCGTTTTAAACCTCGATACTAGGATTTCAGCCAGTCAGGGTGACCGTTGATCTCCGTACTCTAAAAATTACTGCGTTGCACACGGTCCTCCGTAATGAAACCGAAAGGATCGCACGGGCGGGGTTTTATATCGAGTACCTTTAATGCGTCCGTCTTTAGCCGTATTACTGTCTCTGATGAAAACCAATTTATTCTCTCTGGTTGGAGAAGAATCCCGGTATTGTCGTTTGGTGTTCAACTGTCCTCGCACCGAGGCGCGAGGGGCGGGTAAAAATCCAAGACCTCGATTCGACCCTTTCGCCGGCAACACGGACCGTTTGCGTTTCCTTCCGTGGACGTCAGATTTGACACGGACAGAGTTCTCAAAATAGGTAAAGGCGTGCCTAGTTATCGGTCTCCTTCAGGTAGGAACCAAGATTGGCTCCTGATTTTAATGAAATTGTCAATGAAAGAAATTAAAAATTGTGACTGCTTTAACCCTCTCTTAAATCTGGTCTCTCGCTTTTGATTTTCATAAGAGTTTCCTGTTTCCTTTTTGGAAGAGTGAAATCACCGAAAGCGAAAGGAGGTTAGCACGGTAGCCATTTGCATACCGACAGCCCTGCTAGAAATCAGTAGTGGGGCAGAGACCACCCGTCCTCGCCAGGACTGAGCTTTGAAACCTTAAGCTGCCCCACCGCTGAGCTAGGAGAGCGGAAGTGTTTCTGAGAGAGAGAGAAAATCTCTGTTTCGTACCTCATCACTGAGGTAGCCTAAGGAAAAGAGCAAAAGCCTTGGGTTCGAAGTGCTCAATACATACCACTGATTGATTCTACTGAGATGGTGGGCAAATCCCTCCTCTGTAAAATGGAGGTGAAGTGCCTCTTCTCCCTCCCCCTTAGTCTGGGAGCTCCCCGGGGGAGTTTCTCAAATAGCTCGTAGCGATTGACGTACGGTAAGCATAGAATTTTTATCATTTGTTCCGGCTCTGAGGGTGGGAATGTTTGTGTAAAGGAATGCCCCAGGTCCTGCCTGATTTTGGAGACAAGTCTGCAGCTCTTCTCCTCACCCCACACCCCTCAGGTGCTTCCAAGAGTGCGAATCAACTCAAGATCACCTTTTTACCGTGTTGGGTGTTCGTGAAAAGGGGCAGAGAGATGCCGACCTTTGCTTATTTTTCACCCCGACGCTGTTAAAAATTGGAAGGGGCAGAGGTGGGGGCAAAGGCAGATGACGACGACCTTTAAATTCTGCTAAAGACCATCTCAGGCCACGTAGCTTCGGTGCTTACCACGGCTCACCTAAAGACCACATTACCACTTTGTGGTCCCTGTCAGGATTCACGGAGGAGAAATGAGAAATAGCATTCTTTCCAGTTTTATTTTGCATCCTTATTACAATCACAGTTACGATTTAACAGGTCATGCTGTGCATTCAAACAATAATATTCCATTTTCCTTTTTTTAAAAAAAGCATATCCCTTGCTTATTTACAAAAAAAGTCTTTACAGACAGGATGGAAAAACATGCTCAAAATGAACTCTGAGGTTTATGCTAAGGGATCTTAGTATTTTTCCTTAGCTGAGGAGGGCCTCACAGTCAGTTCCTAGCCCTTGAGGAGCTTACATGAATATTTAAATTGTAGTCATGTGCTATACCTCCCTCTAAGCATGTTTTCCCCACATCAGAACTGCCCCAGAGTGCAGTTTTAAGTGCCTTTATACCAAAATAATAATAATTTAGTTATTTATTATGGATTACATTTTAGTATTGACATAATGCTTGGCATTTATCTCCCTAACATTCATTTTAATGCTAAATAGCTTAAGGTGGAGTACATTCTGATTTGGTACCAGTGATTTCCCATTTAGATTTATCTTCTACGTATTATTCTTTAAGTTTCCCACATAAACTTTGGAGAAGAAACTGAAACAGTTCAACCTCAATTGCCCCTTTCCTGGGATAAAGTCAAAGCCTAGTTAAAACCATTTACAAAATGGACTGTTTTCCACAACCAGCTTTTATCATCGTCTCACCTCAGTTTCCGAAAACAACAAACCAGAAGCAATTAATCGTCGATTTAAAAACCCGAGAGCGGAGTCACGGCCGACACTGACCGATGTCTCTTCCGCCGGTCCGACGGAGCCGTGAACTCGCTCTAAATCACAACTGCATTTTTCAACCGCGGCTGACGGCAGAAGAACGGTAATTCGAAGGCCCGCTTTGTCATTTAACTCATCTTGCTGGGTTCCCGAAAGCGAATTCTTTTACTTTGGAAGGTTATAGAGTTAAAAAAGATCCTAGAAACCAATCGTCGTAACAGTTTGACTCGATTTCCTAAGATTAAACCATACGTCCCGGGAAGGGGAAAAACAACCCCAGGGTTTTAAAAAAAAAAAATCTGTAAAAATGGCCGGGAAAGTCTTCCACGTTTCTTCTGCCGTTTTCCACCGGCCCTGCCCGTGGAATACTCCGAGCTGTTCTAGCTCTAGTTCCTTCAAAAAGCTCCGTTACCCTTTTATTTAAAAATCACCACCGCCGTCACCTTTGGTGACCCTTCTTCGCTCTAGGTCGCTTCAATAGTTCTCTCCCTACTTAATGTTTCCTATCTGCCCGTGAACCTCCCGAATTGTGCGTGTTCAGAGAGGCAGAGGGCCCCCCCCCCCCATCGCAGTGGAAACCGTCCCCGCTATCTCCAGGTGGCAAAGCAGAGAAGAGGTCTTCGGGCCGGCTCCAAACGAGGAACTTTCCGCCCCGTCACCCCCGACGCCGAGGATGGGGGGGGGGGGGGGGGGCGGCTCCGACCCCTCCCAGGCTGGCTCGGCCCGGACGGAAGCGTCCAGGGCCTTTGGGTCACCCCCTTGCCTCTCCCTGTTCTAGCCGGACGATTCCCCCCCCCCGCCCCCAAGCCAGCCAGTGGTTTGGGAAACGTGTGCTTTGGAATCTCCCATCGCCGAGGAGTTTGAAAATGCCGTTCTTTTCCTTCTTTCAAACCACAGAAGGCATAAGCTGAAAGGTACGCTCCCTCCGAACGAGCAGCCGAGAATGAGGTGGTTCAGAGGGTTTTCGGCCTGTTCCCCCGAGCCAAGATGGGCGTCGGCTCCGAAGAGCGGCTCCGCCTGCCCGAGCCAACCCGGCCCGGCCGGGGAGACCATCCGAAAAGGCCCGGCTGCAAACTGAGGATTCACGTCCCCGAAGAGGACGTTGGGTTGCGCGCGGTCTCCGACTGCCTCGGCCCCTCCTCCCTTTTCAACGATTTTACTCCCTCCCGTGGGCAGCGGCCCGAGAGCCGAGTCCTGGGGCGAGAGGCGGAGGTGGGAGAGAGGTGCGAGGCCCAGCCCGGGTGCCAACGGTCCCTCCCGAGGTCAGCGGTCCCGCGCGTCGGGGGCCTCTCGACTCGGGACGTCCGGGCTCCGAGCGGGAAGGGGGCCGGCGGCCAACGCCGAGGGGGGGCCGGCCGGAGGAAGAGACCGCGGGCGGGACGGAGGGGATCCGATCTAAAAGGCCGCTATCTTGCTGGCTTCTCGGACGCCGCTCAGATACGCTCCCGTCACGGTCTGTGGAAAGTGCCTGTTGGTAGCCTGAAACCAATGATACTTCCGTTCACCGAGATCCTGCCGCCGGCGGGGATTCCAGGCGGGGAGGGGCCCGGCGGGAAAGGCCTCGAGGGACGGAGTAGCTCCCTGAGGCTAGAAGTTACCCCGGGAGAGGAGAGGAAGAGGGGAGGGCAGGGTTAACGAGAATAACCGTGCCACCTGTTGAACGCTTACTCCCGGTGCTGTACCCAGGCCCTGGGGCGCATCCAAGCAAATGGGGTTGGACGCCATCCCCGTCCCCCGTGGGGCTCCCCGTCTCGATCCCCATCGGACAGCCGAGGTAACGGGCACGGAGAGGGGAGGTGACCCGGCCCGGGGCACGGCAGAAAGGTGACGGAGCCGTGCCGGCGGGGGCGGAAGGCCAGGTGTCCGGCGGGGGGGGGAGAGGTATGAACGGAGAAGAGAGGAGGGGAGGGAAGCGGGCGAGGGAGTTGCTCGCTTGCCTGAGACCCAACCTCAGGCGGGCAGGAGACCCAGCTGAGGGCCGAGGCGAGGGAGCGGGGCCGCACGACTCCCGGCTCCGGCGAGAAGGGCCCGGAGCCGCCCCGCGCTCTCCCCCGGAGCCTCGGAAACCCGGCGGCCTGGTAGGCGCGGTGGCTCCCGGCCCACGGCCGGGTCAGGTCCGGCGCCGGAGAAGCGGCCCGGCCCGGTGGACGGAGTTCGGGCCCGGGAGTCAGAAGGACCCGGGTCCCAATCCCGGCTCTGCCGCTCGTCCGCTGGGTGACCCTGGCCGAGTCGCTCCCCGTCTCTCGAAGCAGCGTGGCTCGGTGGAAAGAACCCGGGTTTGGGAGTCGGAGGGCGTGGGCTCTAATCCCGCCTCCGCCACTTGTCTGCTGTGTGACCTGGGGCAAGTCTCTTAACTTCTCTGCGCCTCAGTGGCCTCATCTGGCAAATGGGGATTGAGACTGGGAGCCCCTGGTGGGACAGGGACCGTGTCCATCCCGCTGATCTCCTATCCACCCCGGAGCTTAGTACAGAGCTTCGCCCATAGAAAGAGCGTAACAGATACCACAATTATAATTAGCCGATCCTCTCGGCGCAGCCTCGGAGGGGAGACTCAAATCATCGGGGAGAGAAACGAGATACAGACCTCGCCGGCGAAAAAGATTGTCCCTTGGACGTCCTCGGCGAGGATGTCGTAGGCTTCCCCGCTCCCTCCCGTCTTCACAAAGCTGTAGGCCATCTGGATCCACGGGTCTTGGCTCCAGCGGGTGACGAAGAACTTCACGGGATCCGGAACTTCCTGAGACGGCCGGGGGAGGAGGAGGAGGAGGAGGAGGAGGAGGAGGAGGAGACGCACGGCACAGTTTACGGATCGACTGCCGCGGCCCCTGCGGGGGGGACACGCTCTGCCACTCACAAAAGTAAGTGGCTCCGCCTCTCGTCTGCCGTGTGACCTCGGCCAAGTCACTTCACTTCTCTGGGCCTCAGTTACCTCACCTGTAAAATGGGGACTGGGACCGTGAGCCCCACGTGGGACAGGGACTGACTGTATCCAACCCGATCGGCTTGTAGCCATCCCAGGGCTTAGTACGGAGCCCGGCACGTGGTAAGCGCTTAAATAGCATCATTATTATTAATGATCAGGGTATCCGGTAAGGGCCTGCTCTGTGCTAAGGACTGTGCCAAGCGCCGGGGTAGATACCGGACGATCAGAGCGGACGCGGTCCTCGTCTCACGGTCTGAGAAGGAAGGAGGGCGGGGATCCTACCTGCAGTCCGCGAGAGGAGAAAACGGGGGCCCAGAGAGGTGAAGTGACTTGCCCGTGGTCACAAAGCAAAGGGGGAGAGGTGACAGGGCCCAAAAGCCTGTACTTGGGCAGCCCTCAATCAATCATTTATTGAGCGCTTACTTGTGCGCAGAGCACCGTACTGAGCGCTTGGGAGAGGACGACAGTTAGTCGACGCAATCCCTGCCCTCGAGAAGCTCGCGATCCTCTGGGTGCCGAGCAATGAACTAAGTTAATGGATATTTACTGAGCGCTTACTGTGTGCAGAGCACTGCGCTAAGCACTTGGAAAAGACAACAGAGTTAGCAGACGTGATCCCTGACCTCAGGGAGCTTGCAGTCTACCGTGTGCCGAGCACCGCATCACGTCGGTCGCATTTACTGAGTGCTTACCGCGCGCGGAGCGCCACGCTAAGCGCTGGGGAGAGGCCGCTCGAGTGAGCAGACGCGATCCCCGCCCACGAGGAGGTTGCGATCTCCTGGGTACCGAGCGCCTGGGGGAGCGCGGCCGGAGAGCGAGGAGGCCCACTCCACCGAGGCCCCCCTGGGCTTCCCGACCCGCCCGACCAGAGAACCCGGGGCAGGAGGGCCCCTGACCTGCTCCTTGAACAGCTCCCGGAGGGTCGCCATGCACTCCTGCAGGACCTGCTGGTCGTCCAGGTTCCCGATGGAAGCCACGGCCTCCCCGCTCACCACGGACATCAACACGCTCGTCTGACTCTGGAAAACCCAACGGCGGGAAAGCGAGCCCGGGACGCGCTCTCCCTCTCCTTCCGGCAACGGGAGGTCCCGCGCCGCCCGGCCCCGCGTCTCCCCTCGCCCGGACGCTCACCTGGGGATCCATGTCGTAGAACACGGCGAACAGCCCGCGCTTGCTGGAGTTGGGGGGGACGTGCCCGAAAAAATCAGCCCCCTGGATCTTGCTGTCCCAAAATCGGTACGGAAACTGCAGGGCAATCTAGGGAGGCGGTCGGGGAGGGGGGGAAGAAAGACGGGGAGAGAATGCCGAAGGAGAAGAGCTGTTTGGGACGTGCATTTTTACACATATATATATATATATATATTTACATATATATACGGTATCCGTTAAGTGCTCACTCTGTGCCGGGCACCGTTCTAAGCACCGGGGTCGATACAAGCTAATCAGGTCGGACACGGTCCAAGTCGCCATACGGGGCTCACCGTCTCGATCCCCATTTTACGGATGAGAAGACTGAGGCCCAGAGAAGTGAAGCGACTTGCCCAGAGTCACACGGGGGACAAGTGGCGGAGCCGGGATGAGAACCCCGGTCCTCTGAGTGCCGGCCCCGTGCTCTATCCACTAGGCCACGCCGCTTCTGTATGCAGCATTTCGCTAAACCCCACGGAAGCGGGCCGGGAAACACAGCGGTCCAGCGGAGAGAGCCTGGGCCTTGGACTCGGAGGACCTGGGTTCTGATGCCAGATGCCAGACAAATGCCAACATTATTATGCCAGCTCCGCCGATCAGCCTTCCGTGTGGCCTCGGTCAAGTCACGACACTTCTCGGCGCCTCATTCTCCTCACCTGTCAGATGGGTTTCCCTCTTTTTTCGACTGCGAGCCCCACGTGGGACAGGGACGGCGTCCAACCCGACGGACTTATATCTAGCCAACCCCAGCGCTTAGTACAGCGCAAGGAACATAGCGCTGAACAAGTACCTTAATCATCATTAGTATCATCGGAAGCTCCCCGGAAAATGGCCCCAAATAAACACCAAAAGACTATCCTCAAACGCACGGGGTTTGTCCTTCGCGAATCCTCCCAACTGCGACCTCCTAAAGCATACACGCTTACACAGACTCTCCTATGTAGTCTTAGGAGTAGCTGTAGCAAGCTTTACTGAGCGCCCACCTAATGTGGTGCACCATACTAGGCGCTTGAGAAGTAGAGAATAAAGAGGTGACCCGTTTCCTGCCCACGGAGAGCTTTCACTCTTCACGGGGGAGACGCACACGCACACACGAAAACCGGAGCGGTCAAAAATAAACGAAGCAGACGGCCATTCACGAGCGTGAAGGTGGGTGGAAATGATTTCCCAAGCGCTGGAGTCGACTGACAGGGTGTTGTAGCTCCGAGTGGAAGGGAAATGAGTCGGGGAGGGCTCATTGGAGGAGGAGGGATTCGAACGCGGGGAGAGCTCCGGCCTGCCGGCTGTGCGGAGGGTGGGAGTCCCAAGACGGGGGGGAGAGCGCGAACGAGGGGACGGGGGCGGGAGATCGGCGAGCGAGGTACAGCTAGCTGGGACGTGGCCGGGAGGAACGAAGACGGCGAGTCGGGGAACCGTGGGAGAAGGGAGCAGATAGGTACAGCGGGGTCAAACGGCGGAGAGCCTCGACGCCCCGTGGGGTGATTCGGACGTCACGTCCCAACAGAAACGCACCGACACACGTCCTCCTCTCGCTCGGAATCGTTTCCGCTAGGGAACGGATTTCGGCCTCCCTTCTCGCGTCCTGTTTCTCTCCCTTATTTACTTATGTATTTTTTTTTTTTTTTTTTAAGCTCCACCAAAGGACCGATCCTGAACGGTGTCATACGGACCTGGCCACGGATGAAAGGTAGAAGACGTCTCCGTCCCCTCCGAGCCCACCGATTGGCTCAGGGGTGGCTCCCGGATGGGGATCGGTACGGCAAGGGGGGTGGGGCCAACAGGAGGAAGAGCAGTTGGGGGAGAGGAAGCAGGAGAGGCCGGAGCCGCCACGTCGCCGGAGGCACAGCTGGCTCTGGGGAGAGGAGAGAGCCGGGCGGCAGAGAGAGCAGGGGCCCCCGGGGGGCGGGCAGCCAGGGCGGGGAGGGGGCGGGGGCAGAGAGGGGCCATATCGGTTCCTCCCAGAACGAACCGATCCGGACGCCGTCCGACGCCATGAGATCCGAGTTCGGCCACCGTCGACGTTACCTTCTCGATGACTCCCGCCCCTAGGTTGTTGATGGCCTTGGCCTTCCGCTCCGGCAGCGGCGGGGTGAACTGGATGGCCCCTTTCTGAAGCAGGGCCAGGGGCACCGTGACCAGAACCTGCGGGAGGCGGGGAGAGCCGGTGAACGGCGGGGGCCGCCCCGTCGGCCCCGGCCCCCTCCTCGGGACGCCCTTCTCTCCAGTCGGCGAGGGAAGGCCCCCTGGGTCTGGTCTGGCCACGGCGGGATCCGATCCCCTCACAGGAGACCCTGATCCCACCCTCCCCGTTTCCCGCAACCTTTCCTCCTGCTCTCCGGGACCGTCACATCGGGCCGGCCTGCTGTGCGGCCTTGCCCGACTCCCAGGGGGAGATGCAGCTCAAATAATGATGATGATGATGATGATAGCAATTGTTAAGCGCTTACTATGTGCCAGGCACTGTACTAAGCGCCGGGGTAGATACGAGGTAATCAGGATGGAGAGAATCCCAACCCCACGTGGGGCTCACGGTCGCAATCCCCATTTTCCAGATGAGGTAACTGAGGCCCAGAGATGTGACTGATCCGTCCGGGGTCACACAGAGCAGACCGGTGGCGGAGCTGGGATCACAACTCAGGTCCTTCCGACTCCCAGACCCGTGCCCTAACCACTAGGCCACGCTGCTTCTCTACTGAGGTTAGCAGGCCACTCAATCGAGGCCCGCCCCAAAGACGCCTCCTTTTCCGCTTCCCGGCTAATAACAATTACGGCTTTAAGCGCTTACCGCGTGCCAGGCACTGTACTGAGCGCTACCAAACTGTGACCTCCGGAGCCCGGGCTAGCATTCTCTTTTTCCACGCGCAAGTGACTGGAAAAAGACTCAATCACTGAGCGCTTACTACGTGAAGAGCACTACACTAAGCACTCGGACTCCCTCGCTCCCCGCCACGTGGCCCCGGCCTCCCCGAACCGGGAAGCCCCGGCGACGCTCCCGGTACCTTCTGAGCCGTCCAAACCGTGCCTTCCGCGGTGGTGACCTGGACTTCTTCCCCGCTGTAGTCGACGCTCCGGACCTGCGGTGGATCGGCCGCAAAGGAGGACCCGCGTCGGCTGAGCCCCGCCGGAGCCGAGGACCCCCTCCCGCCCCCGGCCCCTTCACCACGGCCGAGGCTCTCCCGAGCCTTCCCGCTCCTCGCCCGGGTCAACGCTGAACCGACCCAGACCGGAGAGCCTCGGGGAAGGGAAGTCTCACCGGGTCAACGGGAAAACTCGGCGTCACTCCTCCACGGCCTCCGCGCCGCCGTCCCCCCCGGCCCCCCGCCAACCTCCTCCACCGTCAATGAAAGCAAATCCAGAAACACTCCCGGCGTGGCTGACACTCACTGGAAATTTAAGCCTAACGTCCAGACCTTCAGCCAATTTATCAATAATAGCAGAATACCCTGGTGTCAGAAGTGTGTGGTCTCCAGCGAACTGGGCAAAGAACTCGTTGTGGTCCCACGAGCGGGCAGAGACCTGAGGGAGACAACGGATGAAGCTGGGAGCTCGGCGGAAGTGCTCAATAAATAGTACCGATTGCTTAGTCCGGTACCCTGCACGTAGTAGGCGCTCGGTAATTACTACTGATCGAGGATCTAACTCTCAAGAACAGACGGGAGCCGGGGCGGAGGAACGTATAGGACGGCCACTCCGCAACACGATCCAAAAAGATCCAACTGGGCATCCCCCTCTAGACCGTCGGGCAGGGCACGCGTCTGTTATATTGCTATATTGGACTCTCCCAAGCGCTTAGTACAGTGCTCTGCACCCAGAAACCACTCGATAGATATGACTGACTGACCGACATTCTTGTCGAGGAGGGAAGCTCAAAAAAACCCGACAAAATAGAGGAATTGATATTTAGAGAAGGGCACGGTGATAAAAACCCCACTTTTATCACCGAGTCCAGATAGACCGATTCCCTACGGCAAGGCGGGAGATGGCTGAAAAACCCGATATTACGAAAGCAGGTGAATGGTGGGCCACGGAGCTAATGTGAAAAAATAAAACCACAGCAGGAGGTCAGCTGAGAGCCCGGCAACGGCTGAGTGAAAACATCGGCTGCCGTGACGGAGGGGGAAGTCATCCTTTCCACACCTGGGAATTCTTCCGAGACAGAACGACAAGACGGCCATAAAGAGCGGCGGGTGAGCTAATATGGGGAAATTAGATGAGCCAAAGAGAAGGAGATGGAAAATCCCTCAGAAGATTCTGGAACAAACAACGGTCCATTTCTCAACTACACCAAAATCAGGACGCTGAGTAAAGAACCAGCCAGGACATCAAACATCTCTTCTCCAATTAAGTCCTCTTTCGCCAGCTCGCTCTCTTTTCTGCCTCATCTGCGCGCTTGGACCCGGACCCTTTGGGCACTTGGTATTCGCCCCGCGCTCAGCCCCACGGCATTTGTGGGAAGAGCGGGTGTCTTATCCCCGTTTTGCCGAAGAGGAAACTGAGGTACGGAGAGGTGAAGTGACTTGCCTGAGGTCACACAGCAGACAAGTGGCAGAATCGGGACCAGAACCCAGGTCTGATTCCCGGTTTCGGGTTCTTCCCAATGGGCAGAAATTCAGGATTTAAATACAAATTTAAAATTTTAGTTTATATTGGAAATTTTAAGTGCAAAGTGGAGTTTTATTACAACACCCTCAGAGTAGTCCTACGCCTAAATTTCTTTAGACTCTTCCTCTTGGGACTGCCCACTTTCTCAACTTACCGAATAGATCCACCCCACAAACCCACCTGGTAGAGGTTGCTGCCACAGGCGTATTCCAGGTTACTGAGATGAAATTGAAGCACCTTTTCCTCCAGTTCACTGAACTGGATGCCCGACTCCTGAATGAAGGCTTTGTAGATCTCCTGGATCTTTTCTGGAAAGAGAAATACGCCAGCGGTAAAGAGGTACTTTTTTTAAAATCACCGAATCCGTCAGTGATCGCTCATCCCAACCGACCGCTTCCCCTATCCGTAATTTATTTGTAATTTCCTCTCTCTGTAATTATGGGGAGAAGCAGCATGGAGTAGTAGGGATAGAGCACGGGGCCGGGAGTCGTAAGGTCATGGGTTCTAATCCCGATTCCACCATTTGTCTGCTGCGTGACCTCGGGCAAGTCACTTCACTTCTCTGGGCCTCAGTTACCTCATCTGAAAAATGGGGATTGAGACTGTGATCCTCACATGGGACAAGGACCGGGTCCAACTCGATTTGCTCGTATCCATCCCGCGCTCAGTACAGTGTCTGGCACATAGTAAGTGCTTAGTAAATACCATCATCATTACTATTATTATTATTTTAAAGTCTACCTCCCCCTGTAGACTGTCAACTCCTTGTGGGCAGGGATCACGTCTGCAAACTCTGTTCTACTGTACTTTCCCAAGCGCTTAGTATGGGGCTGTGCACCCGGTCTGCACTCAATAAGTACCACCGATCGACTGAACGAGATTCTCCAAAATGGTTCTCCGGATTGCTCTCTGGCTCCGGCATCGGTGAGGGAAGAAGCAGTAGCGGAATTCACTGTCTTCTAGGTGCAGCGCACCTTACTAAACGCTTGGAAAGTTCAAAAGAATGGTCCCAGCTCATAGCGAGCTTCCACTCTTCTAGGGGAAGATGGGCATAAAAAAAAATACTTACAGCTAGTGGGATCAGAGTTCTTTAGAAAGCATCCCAGTAAGATCTGTATTAATGTTTCTTTCCTTCCCTAGATTCTTAACCGAACCTAAATCTTGTCTACAATTTTCAGCGTCCGTCTCATGACATGACTCCCTAAGGTAGAGTATAAAAGAGAAGAACTTCACCTTATTTCATTCATTCGTATTTATTGGGTATTTACTGCGTGCAGACCACTGTACTAAGCGCTTGGGAGAGTACGATATAACAGTAAACGGACACATTTCCCGCCCACGATGAGCTTACAGTCTAGAGGACTGTCGTAAGCTTCCTGGGGCAATGACCCGTGTCTAGTTCAGACTGTGCCACTAGCCTGCGGTGTGATCTCAGGCAAGTCACTTCACCTCTCTGGGCCTCAGATTCTGGCCTTCCCTCCCTGATTTGGGACGGGGATGGTTTTTACCTTGCGTCTACCTCAGTGCACATAGTAGGTGCTTAATAAATACCCTATTACTGTGCCCTGAGGGGGGTGGAAACGACTCCAGGCTGGATAAATCCCTCCTTGCCCAACTGTCACCATTTTGCCGGCCTGTGCCCGCCTACCTCCCAGAGGGACGTCCTGAAGCTGAGTCTTGTCTTTCCTCCACTCGGATACCACATCCAAGATGGCGTTAAAGTGGAAGTCCATGCGCTTGTCGAGAGTGGGGTCAGTTATCCGCCCTCCTTCTTGGATCAAATCGCACCTTTCCCCCAGTTTGTGCATCTTGATGCCGAGCTTCAAAATAGAGAGACGGAGAAAGAGAGAGAGAACAGGAAACCGATTTCTTCAGCAACACGGTCCTGTTTGGGGACTTTGCGGAAAAACGAAACCATCCCATCCGTGTGAGCTGTACAGAGGAGACCACATCTCCGTATCTTTCAAGACACTTAAGTTCCCGAGAGGAGCCTTGGGTTGATGTTCGAAAGGTGTGACTATGAGGAAGATGCTTTATGAAGCGGTAATGGTTCGTACTGAACACGGTGAACTGTATTAAGTGCTTGGGAGGTGCCACAGAAACATTAAGAGAAGCAGCGTGGCTCAGCCGAGAGAGACCACAGACGTGGGAGTCGGAAGGACCTAGGTTCTAATCCCGTCTGCTTGTCTGCTGTGTGACCTCGGGCAAGTCACTTCGCTTCTCTGTGCCTCAGTTCCCTCGTCCGTGAAACGGAAATTAAGACTGTGAGCCCTGTGTGGGACGGGAACCGCGTCCAGTTCTATTAGCTTGAATCTACCCCAGCGCTTAGAACAGTGCCTGGCACGTAGTAAGCGCTTAACAAATACCACAATTACCATTATTCTTATCAAACGTGTTCCCAGCCCATAAGGAATGTCCTCTCTGTGGTTGCTGGAGAGGGAAGTGCCGTACGGTGGCGTAGAGTTTGTCTGCCCTGTCCATGCCTAAACGCATTTTAGAACCCAGAGCTTGACTGTTGCCCTCACCCATCTGTTGGAAGAAAGACAGAAGGAGAAAGGCCCCCACCGATGTGTTGCGGGAATTTTAAGCATTATTCTAGCCTTTGCCCACTGCCCCAGCTGAAGTCTTCCTGGCAAAGAGGTCAGTAGCCCATCTCCTCGGGGTGGGAGGGAGGAGAGGGCGGTGTTTCAGTAGCCACATGGCCCCTGGACTGGGATCTCCGCGATCTGGAAGGTTTTGCTGGTGGTGCATGTGTTGGACTGTAAGTTCTTTGAGGGCAGGGAATATGTAACCTGTTACTGTCGCACCCTCCCAAGCACTCATTACAGCGCCTCATCTTCGGCAAGCATTTGCTAAGTGCCATCGACTGGCTCTGAAAACGGGCGGCAAGAGTCCGTCCGGCAAATCCCAGAATGTCCCAGTTCTCGGTCATCACTTCTTGGGAGCTGATCAGTGTGTAACTTAGCTCTCCAAAGAATCAAAATCTTTAGGGGAAGGTTGAGTCGTTTCTCTCGTCTACCCCGACGGGGGTGAGGCGGAGTTACGGCTGGTCCCATCTGACCCCCGGCAGGAAGTCACTCGTTCGGATGGGAAGCGTCACCTTTCCCCCGTCCACGCCCCACCCAGATGGATGGGCCCCTCTTCTTTTTCCTCAGAAGAAGATGGCTCTCCCTCAGAACCTACCTGCTCGCACATTAACGCCACCGGGTTGTTGACGCAGCCGTTGACGATCTGGGCCCCCCGTCCCACCGTGACCCCGATGAAGGATTTATCATCCCACACCCGGCCGCCAATTCTGTCTTTCGCTTCCAGGATCATGACCTGTGGGGACACACCCATGCCGTTCAGGAGACTGGGAATTCTCAAAAATCAAATCCAAAATCTTCCGAAGGGTCGATAACTCAAACAATCGTTCGGTTTAAGGGTTTCTTTCTCGATAAAGAAAGTGCTGTGGAAGGAGCTAGCAGGTAGAAGACTTTCATCATTTAATTCTGTCCAGTCCTGACCGATTACTTAAGGATCTTAAGATGTTACTTAGGTAACAGAGGTTACTTATACACCAGAATGTCTCCACATTACATTCAAACATTGAGAAGCGGCGGGGTCTAACGGAGAGGGCACGGGCCTGGGAATCAGAGAACCTGGGTTCTAATCCTGACTCTGCCATGTGCCTGCTGTGTGACCTTAGGCAAGTCGCTTCTCTTAGACTCAGTTCTCTCATCTGTCAAATGGGGATTAATACCGTGAGGCCCATATGGGGCATGGACTGTATTCAACCTGATTATCTTCTACCTACCCCAGGGCTTAGTACAGTGCCTGGCACATAGTAATCGCTTAACGAATACCATTAACAACAAAACAACAACAACAAATTGCTTCTCTCCGAGGACAAGCTTCAGCACCATTAGGTCTTGGGCTCAGTGGTGTTTACCGAGCGTTTACTGGGTGCCCAGCACTGTATTCAGCACTTGGGAGAGCACAATACAGCAGAGCCGTATCGGTGAGGTGGCCCCTCAACCAAGGGCTCTGCCATTCGCCGAGAGGAAGGGCCCTGGAGGATGCAGGCCCAGGGATATCGGTCCTGATCTGGTTGACCCTGGACCACGGCAAATGAGAGTCCACCGCTGGCCCCCGTGACGCGACGATCCCATCCGGAACGCCGCTTACCTTAATGCCGAAGTTTTGCAGTTGCCTAGCAGCCGCTAATCCCGAGGGACCAGCCCCGACGACGATGACGGATTTCTGGAAAAAGGAAAAACCCTCGTCAGGCTGGCCCGGGGAGAATTTTTCCACAAGGAACTAACTGCTGACTGGAGAGCTGCTTCAGCTCTGCTTTTTGTCAAATCTTTGCTAAATGTCTATTTTCCTCTGGCAGACGCGGCTTCATCGAAAACCTTTCCGATCATGGCGGTGTCACCTCTTTCCACAGACTGAGAAGATGCCGTCTGCCGTCTCCTCATCCTGACACATCAACCAGTTCCTCGGGAATCTCTCTTCGCGATGAACCTATTTACGTATCTCATTCTGACGGCGGGGTGGAGGCTATGCTTAGTTGTGATTGTGAGTACGTTAATCTATTGCTACTTATTAGTAACTATTATTAATATATTGTAATCTATTAGTAAAGCTTAGCAGCGTCACCATGTTCTGGTACGGTGTGCCCCGTTTTTACACAGCGTAGTCCCACCTTGACCTTTAAATCTCCCCCCAGGAATTCCCAGCAATGGGCTGCTGGAGTCGGAAAACTTCCTTCTCTCCCTTCCTTGTCCTCCCGCCTCTAGGCTGTAATCTTGTTGTGGGCAGGGAACCTGTCTGCTAGCTCTTTTGTACTGTCCTCTCCCGAGCGCTTAGTACAGTGCTCTACACATAGTAAGCACTCAAATATCAACGACTGATGGATCGATCCCACTCTCTCAAAGGCAAAGAGGAAAGGGATTTCAATCTCTGTAAGGGAAGGGGGCCTAGTTCCAACCCACTCCTAGCGCGAACACGGACCGCACGTGCCATGTTTTAGCGCGTGTCCTAGGTGCCAACTTTTCAGTGTGAGAATTGGGATGGAGAGGGGGCGGGGATTTTTTGGAGGATGGGCAGGGAGAGGGGACAAGGGACCAGAGCGGGTAAAACACTGCAAACAAATGGGAGGGAAAGCAGAAAACAGTCTTTTCTTCTGCCTGCCTGCAAATTCCCAGGAGAAACCCTGCCCCCTTACCCCACCCCACACCCTCTCCTTCACTAGCAACGCCAAAACCGAGCCCGAAAAAAAGACTTGAGAAAGGGGGTAATTTGGGGGGAAATCATCTGCCAAAAATAGGGATCCCGGTCCATAATATAGGTTCATAAAAATAGGGGTCCCTCTGTCCTGTCAGAGATCGGAGATGAGCGCATCTCGGTGTCCAGCTCCCAAAGTTAAGGGGGACCCAGTGCCAGAAAGAGGGGCTCCCACGCCGCAGGCCTCCCTACTGGGGTTCAAATAACGGCCACCTACGCTGTGGTAGTCTTTGGGGAGGAGATGTTGGTCGGGGCCGACCGACAGAACCCCGGTATTGATGAGCCCTTTCCTGGTCATAAAATAAAGTATTCTTTCCACCTCCTGTACACAGCGAATGCGCACCAGCCCTCGGACGATGATGTGGTGAGTGCACTTCTGTGGGGTGAGGGCTTCCTGGGTTGGGGAACAAAACAGAGCCATTAGAAGGGCCACACCCGATCGCACCAAGGGGTTGCCAATGGGTCACCACGGAGGAGAAAGGGGAGGGAGACAGAGACGGAGGGCACAGGTTCCTCCATCCTCTGCAGCGGCAGCAGTGGCGCTTGTTAAACTCCCCCTAGGTATAATGCCGTGCCGTACTAAGCGCGTGGGAAAGTACAACGGCCAAAAGTGACATATTTCCTCCCCGCCGGGGGCTTCAACTCAATGGAAGCTTTTGCTTCACTGGAACCCTGAAGCGATTCCATTCCCTAAAAAGTACCCTCAATCCCATCGACCCTTCTGTTGCCTCTTGCACGGGTGTATTTATTTCTGCCCACCTTCAGCATTTGTTTATATGGGTGTATCTGACTGAACAAGCCACTGTATTTATTCTGATTCCACAGTTGGGGGACTACGTCGTTGCCTGGCTCCGCCATTTAATAATAATAATAATGTTGGTATTTGTTAAGCGCTTACTATGTGCCGAGCACTGTTCTAAGCGCTGGGGTAGACACAGGGGAATCAGGTTGTCCCACGTGGGGCTCACAGTCTTAATCCCCATTTTACAGATGAGGGAACTGAGGCCCAGAGAAGTTAAGTGACTTGCCCACAGTCACACAGCTGACAAGTGGCAGAGCTGGGATTCGAACTCATGAGTCCTGACTCCAAAGCCCATACTCTTTCCACATTTAAGCGGAACGTGGACAGGGAACGTGTCCTGCATTTCCATTGTGCTTCTCAAGTACTTACCGCGGTGCCCCGCACCGAGGACGTGCCCAATAAACACCGTCATCACCGTTACCACCCCGACGCCGATGCAAATCTAGCCCAGTGCTCGGCACACAGTCAGGGCTTGACAGATGCCATCCTTACTGTTATTACGACGATGATAAAGAACAAGTACCGTAAAATCCATTCGGGACCCGGGCTCTTGGCGGCCGGCGCCGCTTACCTTGCAGTTCGTATACCACAGAGCGAGGATGAGGTTCCTCAGGGCCAGATAGAGGGTCGGGTCGCGGGAGTACTCCGGGAACTCATAGAGCTCGTCCAGTTCCATCACGTCGGGCCGTACGCAGAGAGCCTTCCCACACTCGTTGGGCTGGTAGAAAGGCTGAAAGTACCGGTTCATCCCTGCAACTGGACGCGGGCCCGCCGGGGGTTAGCTGAACTCGGCCGGCCCCTCGGCGGCCGCCGGGGCCCCGGCCCGTCGCACAAACCCGACGGTCCCTCGGCTCAGAACTTCCCGCCCTCCCTGCAGAGTCTCGGGCAGCGGGGAGGAAACCCAGACGGAGCGAGCTGGAGATTCTCGACATCTTTCAGCCGCTTAATCAACTAATGAGGCCTGAGGTGAGCAGCCGGGTCACGAGAGGGGATCTGCCGCTACTGGGCCCAAAAGGTGGGCTCTAATCCCGGCTCCGCCACCTGTCTGCTGTGTGGCCTTGGCCAGAGTCACTTCACTTTTCTGCGCCCTGTAAAATGGGGATTGAGGACTGTGAGTCCCATGTGGGATAGGGACCGTGCCCAACCTAATGAGCTTGTGTCTACCCCAGTGCTTAGAACAGTAATTGACACACAGTAAGCGCTTAACGAATACCGTCGTCATCGTTAGTGTTATTAGATCTGATCTACACGGGGGACAGAGGTGCGGTGTGGGAGAACGGGTCCGGGCGGAAGGAGATCGGCCGGCCAGAAAGGAGGGCTTCCCGTTCCGTTCCCGGCCGGGGGGGGGACCGACGAACCGGAGAGAGGGGAAGGAGGGCGGAGGGAGGGCTCCGGCCGTGCCTCTTACCGACCACGTTAGGGACGGCCTTGCAGTGCTCCAGCTTGATGGGGTGGCCCTCGCCGAGCAGCCGGTTCGTGCTGGTGCAGGAAGGGCTCATGCCCACGCAGTCGGGGTAGTAGGCGGAGAGGAAGGGGGCCGCCACGCTGTCCTTCAGGAGAGGAGGGAGGATGAGCATGGAGTACCACCAGTGGTCGGACACTTCGGCCACGCGCTGTGACGGAGGGGGCGGGAGGGAGGAAGAAGAGAGAGGGAGTGTGGGAATGAAAGAAACCCACCTGAAAATGCCACCTAGAATATATGCGTAACAGTTTTCCTCATCCGGACCGTCCTTCCTCCCCGTTTTCTTCTCTTTACCCCAGACCCAGACTTAACACGCCCACTCAAAGCAGTGATAGAACAACAACAAAAAATCAAACAATAGCATTTTCTGAAGGCCCGATGAGAGTACAGGACCGTACTAAACACATGGGAGATTACAACAGAATGAATGGGCCTGATCCTTGTCCTCAAGGAGTTTCCAATCTAGCAGAGGAGGCAGGTGCTAAAATAAATCCCAAGTAGGAAGAAGCATGAGAAGCAGCGTGGCTCACGAGAAGCAGCGTGGCTCACTGGAAAGAGCACGGGCTTTGGAGTCAGAGGTCATGGGTTCAAACCCTGGCTCTGCCACTTGCCAGCTGTGTGACTTTGGGCAAGTCACTTAACTTCTCGGTGCCTCAGTTCCCTCATCTGTAAAATGGGGATTAAGACTGTGAGCCCCACGTGGGACAACCTGATTCCCCTGTGTCTACCCCAGCACTTAGAACAGTGCTTGGCACATAGTAAGCGCTTAACAAATACCAACAAAAAAAAAAAAAACAACAACAATAATAACTGTAATATTCGTTAAACTCTACGTGCCAGGCACTGTACTAAGCACTGGGGTGGCTACAAATGTCAGGTTGGACACAGTCGCTGTCCCACATGGGGTTCACAGTCTTAATCCCCATTTTACAGATGAGGGAACTAAGGCACAGAGAAGTGACTTGCTCAAGGTCACACACAAGACAAGTGGCAGAGCCGGAGGTCCTTGTGACTCCCAGACCCGTGCTCTATCCACTAGGCCATGCTGCTTCAGGGACTTCTGATATGGAGATAGGCTCCCGTTTGCCATCCCAATACTTCCATCCTTCCTCTCCCAACCCCCAACCCCACCCCCCCCATGACAACCGATAGACGTCAACGGCCGAGGGCTGTTTCTCGATTTGGAAACTGAGTCGGACAGCGGTGAGACTCCAACTACTAGGTGTGTGAGAAGAGCAAATTTTGAGCCTGAATCGGGATAGGGAGAAGCAGCGTGGCGTAGCGGATAGAGCACGGGCCCGGGAATCAGAAGGTCAAGGGTTCTGCCACTGGTCTGCTGAGTGACCTTGAGCAACTCACTTCACTGGGCCTCAGTTCCCTCAGCTGTCAAATGGGGATTGAGACTGTGAGCCCCACGTGGAACAGGGGCTGCGTCCCACCCCATTTGCTTAATTCCACCCCAGCATTTAGTATAATGCCTGACAGAGTAAGTGCTTAAAAAAATACCACAATTATAACTGGGAATTAGACTGGGAAGTTCGGATAGTGAAGCCCAAAGTGGGACAGGGATCGAATCCCATCTGATCATCTTGCATTCAACCCCACCGGGTTTAACACCCCAGGGCTTAGGCACACAGAAAGCACTTCATACTGTTATTAATTTTTTGCATTATCATCGCTATTAATAGGGAACATCAGATGGACCATCAATGCAAATCAAGAGGACCGGCGGACTCGACGGGCAGATCACTTACGAGATCCTCTGGGAGAGAACACTGGTCAGGCCCCTCGATCTACAAAAGAAAATGACGACGGATTAACGCCAGCATCAGACCTGCAGTGCGGTCACAGGGAAGACTTGGTCAGTCTGGGAAACAGCGTCTCTAAAGAGGTGAGTTGGCCCTCGGACCTTTTCGGAAATCACCCTAGGGAACGAGATCCCAGGACGCACACCTGTTTCCCGCACCCAAGTCCACAGGCTGAAAGCTAACAGGCCACGGACGCGATCGCCACCCTCCTGTTACACACTCTAGACGCTTTTGCTCGGGAACCTTAAATCCTCCCGCCAATGGTGAAAGGCAGGCGAGGAGGAAGAAAACGTTGCGCTTAGGATTCGACGGGCCCAGGCACGGATTCAGCTGGCCTGCTAAGTGGCAAATTTCTAGCTGGGTGGTTCCGTGCCGTAACCGTGACCTCTCCAGATGTTGTACCCCGCTGAAAAGGGCTCACCTTGTGTTACTTGGATCCCCAACTCCGTCCCCCGATCACCACCACCGCCAAATTTCTAGCCTCCCCGGATCCCTCCTTCCCCTACATCGCATCTCCCTCAGTCTGTGCAGTTCCAAGGCGGCGGGATTCCCGGCCCTCGGCTGGGCTTACGTTCTTGAACCCCCTCCTGGAGGTGTGAAGGATTATTACTCGCTCTCTCATCATCATCATCCTCATGAGGTATTTATTTAGTGCTGATGAGGTGCAGAGCACTGAAAACAATCGTATTTATTGAGCACTTACTATGTGCACCACTTTACTAAGCGCTCAGGAGAGTACAATAGAACTGCATCTCCCCGCCCCCGATCCCACAGCATTTATGTACATATCTGTAATTTATTTATATTGTCTGCCTCCTCCTCTAGACTGTGAGCTCGTCATGGGCAGGGAATGTGTCTGTCTGCTGTTATATTGGACTCTCCCAAGCGATTAGTACAGTGCTCTGCACACGGTAAGCGCCCCATAAATACGATCGAAAGGAAAGGAAAACGGAATTAGTAGTCGCATTCTCTGGCCATAACGAGCTTACAGTCTAGAGGGGGAGGGAGACATTAATCTGAATAAAATGCTTGGGAGCATACCACAGAGGCAGACAGGAGGAAACAGCCTGCCAGCCTCCGATTCATTCATTCAATCCTATTTATTGAGCGCTTACTGGGTGCAGAACACTGTACTAAGCGCTTGGAAAGTACAATTTGGCAACAGGCAGAGACAATCCCTACCCAACAATGGGCTCACGGTCTAGAAGGGGGGAAACAGAGAACAATACAGAGCAAGTAGACAGGCATCAATAGCATCGAAATAAAGAGAATTACGGGTATATACACATCATTAATAAAATAGAATAATAAATATGTCCATATATACACAAGTGCTGTGGGGCGGGGAGGTGGGTAGAGCAGAGGGAGGGGAGGAGGAGCAGAGGAAAAGGGAGGCTGATGCCATGTAGGATCCGGTAGCAAACCCCTCTTTTTAAATGACCAGTTGTGAGCGTTCAGGAAAGCGCCCATCTCCTCTATTCCCCTTGAGAAGACAACTAGAAAATGCCCAGGGAGAGGAGAAAACCACCTCCGCGACTCCCTTCCCCACAGAGCTCCCTGAGCGGCAGCAAGCGAAGCCGGGGCGCGCGGCGTTCACCTTGACCGACGTGTTGGGTTTGGTGCCGCATCGGTACGACTTGGCCATCTGGGAGGTCAGCTGGATCTCCTTGGTCAGTTGCCGCCATTTCCCACACTCGGGTCTCGTGCACTGCACCTGCAGGGGAAGGGAAGGAACAAACCGACGAGAAGGGGAGTACTTCAACCTTCCCTTCTTGCTTCTCCCCTGAGCATCTCTTCGAGGGCTCGCGCTCTCCAGGAGCCTTGTTTTGGACCCTGCCCCCATGCAACTGGCCCTCCATCCATCCTCCCACAGTGACCCGCTTTCCCCCAATTCAACATCAGACAGGGAGCCAACAGGAGAAGTCTTCAGGTGGAGGCAAGGAGGGCTTGTTCTAGCAACAGGGCTCACCGAAATCTGCCCCACCGTGCTTCCAGAACACGGCCCGGAGCGCCACGCTCCTTACCCAATATGGAAGCTGCTGGTCAGCCATGAAAGCTTTGGGGCTGGGTTCGCTTTTGCCATTACTAGTCCAGATCCTCTTCCACGAAGTGTATTTATCATAACCGTCTTTATGGCTGAGGAGAATCCAAGTCAAATGATCAGGGATTGGAATTCTGACATGGGACACGCAGTGCTGCTGGTGTAATAAGAATCGTATTTAGCAAGGGCTCGCTGGGTGCCAGAGCACCGTGCTAAGCGCTGGGGAACCCGAGAAAATCAGAGCAGACGGTCCCGGCCCCCAAACGGGGCTCGGAGTCTAAAAGTTAAGGGAGCCGAATTGCTGGAAAGGGAGGGACGTTGGCTCCAACAAACGAAAAAGTTGGGAAACAGAAGTTAGTTGTTATGTGAACTGCTCCATGGGGGCAGGTACCACATGGGGCCAGTGGGGGATCACGGTGAACCCTTGACCAGACCCGGTGGTCCAGCACCCAAGGAAGAGATGTATTAATAATAATAATAACAATAATAATGAAAATAATGAAAACTATAGTATTTGTTTAGCACTTATTCTGTGCCAGGCACTGTTCTAAGCGCTGAAGTGTATACACGCAAATCGGGTTGGACACAGTCCCCGTCCCACACAGGACGCCCAGACTTAATCCTCATTTTACAGAGGAGGTAACTGAGGCACAGAGAAGTTAAGCGACTTGCCCAAGGTCACACACCCAACAAGTGGCACGGACTAGATTCTCCACTCAAGTCGGGGCCCAACACTCCCTAGCAAACGTTCACCAACCGATTTGTCCATTCCGAGTACTTAGTACAGTGCTCTGCACATAGTAAGCGCTCAATAAATACTTTTGAATGAATGAATGAACTGCGATCTTTGAGATTCAGATAAAAAGATCTTCGATATTCAGATGGACAGCCAAAGGCTTCTTGTTAAACTGCAAGCTCCTTGAGGGCAGGGATGGTGTCTTTTACCTCTTCTATACATTTCTTTGCTCTGCTCACAACGGCGCTCAATAAATGCCCTTTACTGGTTGATTTATATACCGCAGATTATCGGAGTCGGGAAGGATTTCAATCGTGGGCTTTGAAAATTCACGGGCGGGGAACGTGCCTGCTAATTAGGTTGTACTGTAATAGTTTGGTGCTCTGCACACAGTAAGCGCTCAATACCACTGATTGACCGCTTCACCCAGCCTTGCTTAGTCTATCTAGGGAGAAAGGCAACGAGTACACGTACCTTCGATAATAGTGGTCAAAGCATTCGTTGCAGAAGTGTTCCCCACAGGACAGGTGATACCACCGCGAGGTGTAGCCATTTTTAGCACACCTGGGCCAAGAAACACACAGACACACACACACGCACACGTGTATGCAATTAAGAAACAAAGAGCAATCCTCTCCCAGGCCAGATTTGTTTATTTTAATTGGATTATAGCAGAGCCGGTAAGACATTTTCATATTTCCCCTAATAACAAGGGAATAGAGAACGGGAACTGATAATTCGCTTGACTGCAACAATATGATACGATGAATTTTTCTACATAATTCTGCCTCAGACGACGGGCCCCGCTTCTGAACTGCTTTCCCAAGAGGAATGGAAATGTGTAGAAGTATATTCTCTCTTGGAGAGTCGCCCGGGGAGATGATTCTGCCGTGGGCGACGGTCTGATGGAACCGACAGTGGCCTGGAGAGCGGGCTGACTTGGATTCCAGCCTTGCTCATTTGTGCTCTCTGACTAAACCTGAGGGTTTCCAGTCAGGGCTGGAGAGACTCAGAATGGCGGCCGCCGGGCCTGCTTGCTCTTTGAAGCCTGGGCTCACGAATGAATACAATAATAATGACAATAATAATCCCCTCTAAAATGCTTGCGCCCTCCCCGCCCCCACACTCAAGGTGAAAAGCTGGCCCCTAAAGGAGGGCACGGGTTCTTGACAAAGTACCGTACGCTCCCAAGCGCTCAATAAATACGATCGATTGATTTCCCGCCAACCTTTCGGCCGCACTAGCGAAGCAGACAGGACACGTTGCGGTGCACCCCGCCTTCTCACACTTCCTGTACTTCTTCTCCGAGGCGTCGTCCTCGTCATCCGCTGCTTCCGTGGCTTTTTTCTTCACCTGGGGAATAGCCCGGGGAAAGAAAACCTCTCAGGATTGGGGGATGAAGGTTCTACGCGATTTTCATCATCCGATCGTATTTGTTGAGATCTTACTATGTGCAGAGGACTGTGCCAACTGTTTTTTTTGACCGGGGGTGGGGGGGGGGAGCTGAGCACGAAGATCTACGCGCTTCAGTTTCTGACCTCTGGTCTTCCAGACCCCAACCCCACAGCACTTTGGTACCTATCTTTAAAATACAGACTATAAATGACTTACTTATTCATATTAACGGCTGTTTTCTCCTCTAGGCTGAAAGCTCATTATTGGATGGGGAACGTGTCTGCTCATTCTGTTGTACTCTTCTCTCCCAAATGCTTAGGACAGAGTTGTGTGCATAGTTAGTGCTCAATAGATACGACTGAAGAGACAAAAATGAAGGGGCTCTGCAGCATGGCCAGCAGGTCGGGGCAGTTGGGGCACAGTAAGTAGGACGATTCAGGCTGCCGGTCGTCGTTGGATTGGCGACACGGTGGGCCTCTGAAAAAAGGCACTTCCAATCAAAATACTTTAAGTCCGAACTGATTTTCTCAGTGGAACAAAGGTAAAAATGCAGGATTGGTTCCTAAAACCAAAGTCCGATACCCCACTTGTACTAAAATCACCCAAAACTGTCTACTGAATCAATTACAGATAATAGAGCCACATTCAAGTATTTGTATCGTGTCCAAATGGTTCCACAGTAAGGTAGTCAACTTTTGCTTTATTGAAAGTAAAATGGACACGTTAACTAAGGACTCCGTCTGGTGGACCGGTAATCCCGCCCCTGGTCTCTCCCACTCTTCCCACCCTCCCCCTTTAAATTTACCCGCTTCTCCTAATCCTCCCACACCACAACTTTTCAAGTCGTTTCCCCATTTTCCTACTCCTGCCCCCTCCCCCATCTGAGAGAGTTAGTACCATAAAAGACTCTAGAGTTGCAAAGTTGAAATCGATGGGTGTAATGTTGAAACGGGATGTGAATTTAGAAACGCAGTAAGTGTTGCTGGTCCTGACTTGAAACCTAAGTCATTCCTTCATTCGATCGTATTTATTGAGCGCTTACTATGTGCAGAGCACTCTGAGCGCTTGGAATATATAATTCGGCAACAGGTAGAGACCATCCTGGCCCAATAACAGGCTCACAGTCTAAACGGGGAGACAGACAGCAAAACAAAACAAATAGTCTGGAGTAAGAGGTCACTCAGAAGGAGAAAGTATTTCCATTGTGAATTTTATTATGCCAGGAATTACAACCAGACTTCTTTTTTGAACTAAACTGTAATCTGACTCTGGATTAGAGTGAGTTCCGGGAACCATAATGGCGAGTCGCTGACAGGACACTCACTGGCCTGAAGGATCTGTCACACAACACCTGCAAAAAGTGACTCTACCTGTCTTCCGGAACTCCTCAATGGAAGATTGTCAGGAGACTGGTCAAAAGGGGCTGGTTTTTTCTTTGTTCGGACCCGAAGGGTTGACATTGTATCCCAGAGTCTGCAAAAACAGTTAAACGAAATGATTAAATATATATTTAATATAAATATATTAAGTGTATATATGTATGTGCGTATGTGCGCATGCGTATACACACACATGCACAAAAATATATTCATTCAATCTTATTTATCAAGCGCTTACTGTGTGCAGAGCACTGTACATGGTTGTCTTTTATTTTCAAAGAGGACAGCACTGAACGGGGTGCATATGTGATTGGAAAGGGTCCCGTGCAGAGGCCTGGACCCACCGTACACACAAAGGACAGTCCCGTGTTGTTCAGTCACGACACTCGACCCATTCGAACTCTTGAGAGGAAAGAAGGGCTACAGATCAAAAAGAAAGTATAAGTGTAAATGTTTTCTAAGGATTCTCTCCCCCCCCCCCTTGGGGTGTAAACTCCTCGTGGCCAGAGAACATGACACTTCTTTATTCTCTACTTCCCAGGGTCTTTGCACATGCTGCTGCTTTTTTTTAAGGTTGAATGGCAACCACAAGAAAGAGAGATGCTAACTGGAAAATAAAGAAGGTGGAGGACAGAAAGGAGGGGAGAAGAAAGGTCGGAAGGAAAAAGAAATGAAGGTGAGGGCACTGCACAGTAAAAGGCTAACGCAAACCGCATCAGCTGCCGGGCTCTCCGAAAGCGGGGAAGCCTTTGGGTGACATTAGAACTGTACTGGGACAGATCTATTAATTGCTTCGGCCTCTCCTCGCCCCCCTCCCTGATATGAAGGTTGGGTAGGATGGCATTTTTTTCCACAGCTCCCCCCGAACAGCTTACAAGCCACTGCACTGAAGGATCCTCGAAGGCAGGGATCAAGTGTGTCATCCCCGTTGTACTCTCCCGACACTTAGAACAGAGCTCCGTTCGGGTAAGTGCTCCCCAAATACTACTGAACGATAAGAGAGCAGAGCCTTGAATGCCCTCCCGCTTCACGTCCTTCAGTCCACCACTCTCCCCACCGTCGAAACTCTCCTAAAATCAGCGGCCTTCCCTGAGCCCTCATTTTCCCTACCCTCTGCGTCACCAATGCACTTGGCTGGGCACCACTTAAGCAATTTGATAATCACCCCAGACCCCAGCACTTAGGTACGTAACCTTATACTCTGTTCTCCCTAACCGTAATTTATTTTTACGTCCGTCTCTCCCTCTATACTCTAAGTTCCCTGTGGGCAAGGGTCGTGTCCACCAACTCTGTTAGACTGTACTCCCCCAAACGCTTAGTACAGTGCTCCGCACACAGCAAGTGCTCAGTAAATACTACCGACTGGCTGGCAGACCGCTGTTAGTCCACACGGGTTAGTAGAAACCTTAAAGTCCAATACTCTTTCTATCCTGCCAGCAAGACAAACTCTTTTGGATGGTCTGTGCTCAAAAATTCCTGGTTTCTAGATATGTTTATTATACCCTGAAAGGTCGATCAGCAGAATTTATTGAGCACCCTCTGCGAGCTGAGCACTGTACTAGGCATTTGGGAGAGTACAGAGGAGGTACTAAACCTAATCACTGCCCTCAAGGATCAGACATTCTGGCAGAATGTCATAGGTTCATGTCGCGGGTGTGGATTGTATTTATCCATTTTTAGAGAGATTTTGTTAACGTTTCCCAGATTAAAAAGCCCTCGAAGGCCGGGATTCTCTCTCCTAACAGTTTAATGCAGTGGTCTATACAAGTAGGCACTCAGTAAGTACTTCTGGTTGATGCAGTGAGGCCTCGTGGAAAGAGCACGAGCCTAAGACTCCGAGGACCTGGGTTCTAATCCCAGTTCTGCCACTTACCTGCTGTGAGATCTTGGGCAAGTCACTTAACTTCTCTGGGCCTCAGTTCCCTCATCTGCAACATGGGGATTCAAGACCTGTTCTTCCTCCTACTTGGTCTCTGAGCCTTATGTGAGACCTGATTATCTCCTATCTACCTAGCGCTTAATTCGGCGCTTGACACATAGTAAGCACTTAAATTCTCTAATAATTATTTTTCTTATCATCACTGATCGAATGAAGGCTGCCAGCAAAATGAAGATGTCTCCCCTTCACGCTTTTTATTTCAATACCTCCACACCCTAGTCATTCTTATGATACTCAGGAAGGACTTAATTCCACATGAAACCGTAGCGGGATGTAAATAGAGACTAAACACAAATTATCCTCTTTTTATTTTCAGTGTTACCAACTGCTGGACTCGGGCCAAAAATCACTGACTATATCTGCACATACCAGCAAAAATGTCAAACAAACAAGAATTAGCACAGGACAGTAACACAGAGGGGGTTATTTTAGAAGCACAGAGCTTAAGCAACACTGGAAATTCAAGCCCTTACAAAGAAAGTATCAGCACATTTCAATTAAGCCTTCAGCAGCCATTTCAGCTCCCTGTAGCATGTTATCTGTTACAACATAAACAATAATACATTTCAAGGTTCGCTTAAACAGGAAAAACAGGAACAGAAAATATCAGCCACACATAATGGGGCCAGATGAATGTCTTCCTGGGAAAACATCTTCTGATTCTCTAGTTGTTAAATTTTCAATCTTACGCTTTACTAATGGAGTGCTGGATTTTTTAAAAATTATTACTAAAGTAGTTCCCTTGAACGCGGTGGGGGGAGGGAGGTTCTTTTTGTTTTGAAGAAAACAAGCAGGTGATTTTGACTAGAAACTGAGCAGTCCCTCGGGAACTTCTCAGCCAGTCTTACTCTCTTGAGATGCCCAGGGGAATCTGACCTGGCAAATTCTGACACTCTCCTAACTTTTCACCAATTTGAAATGACCTTTCCCTAAGCCCGCCTTTCTGCCGTACTTTAAGTTTCCCCCCACACCCTTCGGCTATTGATTTAAAAAAGAGAAACGACAAAGAGAATCACCTCAATCCCCAGTCACCACCAGAAGTCGAGGCACAGATTTTTGAGCAGCACCTGCATCTGGCACAAGATGGAAAAACTAGAAACTTCCTCTAGAATTGAGCTCCTTGTGGCGAGGGAAGGTGTCCACCAACTCCGACATACTGAACTCTACACCGTACAGGGCTCTGCACACGGTAAATGCTCAAGAAATGTGACTGATGACCGACCGGGAGTAGGAAAAGAAAATCGATAGAGAGGCGGATAGACAACGTGGGGGAGAGAAATGCAAGTTATGAGCCACAGGAGGAAAAAAATGGGTGCCCGTCACTGCCCACATCATTTCAACAGGCTCCAGCTCTCTCTGTTTGGGTAACACCCAACGAGTCAAGAAGCTGCAAACAGCACCCAACTATATTGAGAAACAACAGCTCGGGTCCCGGGACTGCCCCTGCCCCATTCTTGCCCCCCAGACCCCTGACCCGTCCCCTTTGCAACCCTGTCCTGCAGACCCCCAGGCCCGTCCCAGCTCTAACCCTGCGCAGTCTCCAGACCCCCGCCCCCACGCTGCCCCCCCAGACCCAGCCCCATTCCAACCCTGCCCCAGCCCTGCCCCCCAGGCCTCCGACCCTTCCCAGCTGCAGCCCCGCAGACCCCCGACCCGTCCCCCTGCCAACGCTGCCCCCCAGAACCCCACCCCAATTCTGCTCCCCAGACCCCCCAGCCCGTCCCAGCTCCAGCCTCGCCCCAACGCTGCCCTCCAGACCCCCCGGCCGGGCCCGGCTCGATCCCAACCCCTCCCCGCTGACCCACGCCGGTCTTGTCCAGCCCTGGCCTGTCTGGTCCTGTCCGGCCCTGTCTAATCTGGCCCTGTCTTGTCCTGTCCGGCCCGGTCCTGTCCTGTCTGGCCCTGTTCTGTCCGGCCCTGTCCTGTCTTGTCCTGTCCAGCCCTGTCCTGTCTAGCCATCTTGTCCGGTCCGCCCCTGTCTGATCTGGCCCTGTCTTGTCCTGTCCTGTCCGGCCCTGTCTGATCTGGCCCTGTCTTGTCCTGTCCTGTCCGGCCCTGTCCTGTCCTGTCTGGCCCTGTCCTGTCTGGTCCATTCCGGCCCTGTCCTGTCTAGCTGTCTTGTCCTGTCCTGTCTGGCTCTGTCCGATCTGGCCGTCTTGTCCTGTCCAGTCCGGCCCTGTCTTGTCCTGGCCCGGCCCTGTCCTGTCTAACCCTGTCTTGTCCTGTCCTGTCCAGTTCGGCCCTGTCCTGTCTAGTCCTGTCTTGCCCCGTCCTGTCCGATCTGGCCGTCTTGTCCTGTCCAGTCCGGCCCTATCCTGTCCAGCCCTGTCTTGCCCTGTCCTGTCCAGTCCGGCCCTGTCCTGCCTAGTCCTGTCCTGTCGGATGTGGCCCTGTCTTGTCCCGTCCTGTCCGGTCCAGTCCGGCCCTGTCCGCTCTAGCCCTGTCTTGTCTTGTCCTGTGCAGTCCGGCCCTGTCCAGTCCGGCCCTGTCCGATCCAGTCCGGCCCTGTCCTGTCCCGCCTGGTGGGGTCCTGTCCTGTCTGTCCTCCCCGCCCCCCACAGGTCCTGTCTGACCCTGTCCGGTCTAGCTGTCTGGCCCGGCCCTGTCTTGTCTGCTCCGGCCCTGTCTTGTCCGGTCCGGCCCTGTCTTGTCCGGTCCGGCCCTGTCTGGCCCTATCTTGTCCTGTTCAGCCCTGTCCTGTTCAGCCCTGTCTTGTCTTGTCCGGCCCTGTCTTGTCCTGTCGGGCCCTGTCCGGTCTAGCCCTGTCTTGTCCTGTCCGGTCCTATCTTGTCCTGTCTGGCCCTGTCTTGTCCTGTCCGGCCCTGTCTTGTCCTGTCCGGTCCTGTCCGGTCTGGCCCTGTCTTGTCCTGTCCGGTCCTATCTTGTCCTGTCTGGCCCTGTCTTGTCCTGTCCGGCCCTGTCTTGTCCTGTCCGGTCCTGTCCGGTCTGGCCCTGTCTTGTCTTGTCCTGTCCGGCCCTGTCCGGTCTAGCCCTGTCTTGTCTTGTCCGGCCCTATCTTGTCCTGTCCGGCCCTGTCTTGTCCTGTCCGGTCCTGTCTTGTCCTGTCCGGTCCTGTGCGGCCCTGTCTTGTCCTGTGCGGCCCTGTCTTGTCCTGTGCGGCCCTGTCTTGTCCTGTCCGGCCCTGTCTTGTCCTGTCCGGTCCTGTGCGGCCCTGTCTTGTCCTGTCCAGTCCTGTCTTGTCCTGTGCGGCCCTGTCTTGTCCTGTCCGGTCCTATCTTGTCCTGTCCGGCCCTATCTTGTCCTGTCCGGCCCTGTCTTGTCCTGTCCGGCCCTGTCTTGTCCTGTCCGGCCCTGTCTTGTCCTGTCCGGTCCTGTCCGGTCTGGCCCTGTCTTGTCTTGTCCTGTCCGGCCCTGTCCGGTCTAGCCCTGTCTTGTCTTGTCCGGCCCTATCTTGTCCTGTCCGGCCCTGTCTTGTCCTGTCCGGTCCTGTCTTGTCCTGTCCGGTCCTGTGCGGCCCTGTCTTGTCCTGTCCGGCCCTGTCTTGTCCTGTCCGGCCCTGTCTTGTCCTGTCCGGTCCTGTGCGGCCCTGTCTTGTCCTGTCCAGTCCTGTCTTGTCCTGTGCGGCCCTGTCTTGTCCTGTCCGGTCCTGTCTTGTCCTGTCCGGCCCTGTCTTGTCCTGTTCGGCCCTGTCTTGTCCTGTCCGGCCCTGTCCGGTCTAGCCCTGTCTTGTCCGGCCCTGTCTTGTCCTGTCTGGCCCTATCTTGTCCTGTCCTGCCCTGTCCGATCCAGTCCCGTCCAGCCCGGTCACCTCCCCCCGTCCCCACCAACCAACGGAGCGGGGTCCTCGGGAGGGGGTGGGGAGGGGATGGGGGGCACCGGCGGGGGCCATGGGGCAGGGGCACAGGACGGCCGCCTTTTGTCCCGCTGGCCGGTCCTGCCGCCCCCGGGGGAGGGAGGGAGGGAAGGGGGAGGGAGGGAGGGAACCGGGCCGGCCCCGCCCCCGGCAGCGTCGGCAGGACCGGCAGGACCGGCGGCAGGGACCCTCACCTTCTATCCGGCCCGGTGAGGAGGAGGCGGCGGCCGCCCCTCGTCCCGCCCCATCGGGGCTCCCCCTGCCCCCCTCTCCTTCCCCCTCCCCGCTCGCTCCGGATGGGCGCTGCCCGTCACCCGCTTTGGGGCGGGCGGGCGGGGGGGGAGGGGGAGGGAGCGCGCCCCCGCCGCCCCGCGCAGCCGCAGTCGCGCCCGGCCCCGGCTAAGGAGGGGAGGGGGAGCGAGCGAGCGCGCACCCACCTCCCCGCGCAGCCGCAGTAGCGGCCGGACCCCGCTTGAGGAGGGGAGGGGGAGCGAGCGAGCGCGCACCCACCGCCCCGCGCAGCCGCAGTAGCGCCCGGACCCCCGCTTGAGGAGGGGAGGGGGAGCGAGCGAGCGCGCACCCACCTCCCCGCGCAGCCGCAGTAGCGTCCGAGAGGCGAGGGAGGGAGCGAGCGAGCGCGTACCCGCCGCCCCGCGCAGGCGCAGTAACCCCCGGCTTCAGGGGAGGGGGAAGCGAGCGCGCGCATCCCCCACCCATCCATTCCATCGTATTTATTGAGTGTTGACTGGGTGCCCTGCACTGTCCTAAGCGCTTGGAAAGTACAATTCAGCAAAAAGAGAGACACCCCCTGCCCTATAACAGTCTAGAAGCGGGGAGACAGACAGCAAAACAAACAGGCATCAAGATAAATAAGTAATAATAATACTGGTGTCTGTTAAGCGCTTGCTATGGGCCAAGCACTGCTCTAAGCGCAGGGGTTGACACGAGGTCATCGGGTTGTCCCACGTGGGGCTCACAGTCTTCATCCCCATTTTACAGAGGAGGCCACTGAGGCACAGGGAAGTAAAAGTGACTGGCCCGAAGTCACCCAGCTGACAAGTGGCGGAGCGGGATTAGAATCCGCGACCTCTGACTCCTCAATCCGGCCTCCATCCACTAGGTCACACGGTTCTTCTCAGTTATCCTATTTACTCCAGCGAATTGGAGGGAGGATTCGTGGATAAGAGCAGCCTTAGCTGCCGTGCATAATTTTATTCAGAGGTTCTCTTGCTTATAAAGGCAAAGAAAGCAACTGGTGCCTTTATCTCCCTTTTTTAGAGAGGGGCCTAGGTAGGCCTTTCCTTATTAAGGGTGGCTGGATTGCTATAACTGCTTACTGATTAACACACTGCAAATGTCTTTCCAGGAGGTGACCTCAATGGAGGATACAAGTTCAGAGAGCTTCGAGCCTTCCATGGCTGGGCCCAAATTCCAAGATCCGCCCGACACCGGAGCCCAGAAAAACAGGGTGATGACTCTAGATGAATGGCATAAGAAATGGGAGGACCACAGCATTGGATTTCACCAAGAAGAAGGACATCGGTAAAACAAAACACACCAAAAAACATTCTGGGCCCTTGCCTTGGGTAATTCAAGAATCAGGAAGCTAATCCTTGCGTACAATCCAGAATGTCGATTCGTTGTCCGTTAAATAATAATAATGATGGTATTTGTTAAGGGCTTACTATGTGCCAAGCACTGTTCTAAACTCTGGAAAAGTCCAGTTGTGCAGAAGAAGGGTCAAATTGGCTGCTAGTTCTCACTGGATCCATCAGCGGTATTTCATGTGCACCTACTGTGTGTAGAGCACTGTACTAAAATCTTGGACACTACCACAGAGTTGGTAGACGTGTTCCCTGCCCACGACGAGCTTACAATCTACGGGCTGTGTTCAGATTTTTAACTATAACTGAAATGTTTATAATTTTCCCTTTCCCTCTTGAGAATTCCCCCCAATTAAGTTGTTCCCCTGAAAAAAAGAGCTGAAAAAAGCAGTACTTTTACAATGGAGGAAATGTCAGAGTAGTAGGTTTTAAAAGGCTACAAAACAGAGGGGAGAGGGCATTGGTACAGTGCTCTGCACACAGTAAGCGCTTAATAAATACGATTGAATGATTGAATAATTTCCAGGGAAATCTGTGCCCATGTTCCCCCTCTGTGGTAGTCTGCAGGCAGGAGGGCTTTTAAGAAATTAGCATTTAAAGAACAGTGCAAGTAAAGAATTAGCATTTAAAGAACAATGTATTGAGGAAGATTAGCCTAATTTGTTTATCTGCTTTTCTTTTTCAGATTATTAAAGAAACACTTGAATACTCTCCTTAACGATAAGAATGGGCTCAGGATATTTTTTCCTCTTTGTGGAAAAGCGGTCGAAATGAAGTGGTAAGAACAGTAAAACACTAATGAATTTGTTTTTCTCGATAGGAGAATTAGAGAATTTGGGCCTTTCATACGCACAAATGTTTCATGGAGTAGATTCATTCAATTCATTCAGTCGTATTTATTGAGCACTTACTGTGTGCAGAGCACTGTACTAAGCCTTAAGCTACATAGGATACTGAAAAAACGGGAAAGCGAAAAGGGGAATTTGATATGCAAAGAGAGCCACGGGGCATGCTCGGCCAGAAAATGCTTGTCCAGAGCTTCATAAGGAAGTTTTATGGTAGTTATAAAAACTCCCCTCCTCTTGGGAATGAAGATTTGGGCTGGAGTTAGGGAATCTGGATTCTGTTCTCTAACTCTGTTACCATTTTACACCTGGTACCATTCTCTTAGCCCTGTAAAATGGGAAAAATAATGTTGATGCCCGATGAGATTTAGAAATCCGAGGTTTTCGATCAGTCGGTCGTATTTATCGAGCTCTTTCTGTGTGCCGAGAGCACTGTACTGAGTGTAGGGAGATTGCAGTATAATAGAAGGTAGATAAAAGTTCACCCCTGTGGCCCGTCTTGTTCCACTGTGAGCAGTGTCGTGGAGGAGGCAATAAGTTAAGAATAATCTAAATGGAATACACATAAAAAGTCTTAGTACGTAATTGCCCTCATTGAAAAAAAAATGCTCTTTCTTTTCAGCTTTGGTCACTCGTGACCACCGGGGTGGGGTAAGGCAAAAAGAAATTGTGGTTAGTCTGGAAATATGGAAGACTGTCATGCGTTTTTTCAATCCCAAAGAAATGCATTTAAAGCACTAAACTCCCAGTTGTTGTTATTGTTACTAATAATCATTCGTTATTATTATTAATCATGAATATTGATTAAGTGTTTACTGTGTACCAAGCATTGGGATAGCTGCAATCCAGTCGAGTCAGATACACTCTCAGTTCTAGAGGGAGAGTCTAAGAGGGAGGGAGAACAGGTATTTCATCCCCATGTTGCAGATGTGGAAACTGAGGCACAGGAAAACTAGGCCACTTGAGCAAGGTCACGCAGCAGGCAATTGGCAGAGCTGGGATTAGAACCCAAGTCTCCTGGCCTCTTTGCATTAGGCCTTGCTGCTTCCCGATCTGCTCTGACTTTCCCTGCCACCTCTAGCAGAGCCTGATATGAAACCTCTCGGGTGGGCTTGTAAGAAATCCAATCTAAACCACAAAAAAAAAATTCATGAAGACAAAGTCTACCTCTCGTGGTTGCGTGCAGGTTTGCTGACATGGGACACAGCGTATTTGGAGTGGAAATCAGCGAGCTTGCCCTGCGGGAGTTTTTCACTGACCAGAACCTTTCTTACACAGAAAAACCCGTGGGAGAAATTCCTGGAGCCAAAGTTTTTCAGGTTTGTGTTTAGGTCCCCAAGGGGACACTCCTCAGGGAGAAATGATCCTGGTAGACCTGTCTTTGGATTTGTTTAGCCCCTGCTGTGTTACAGAGCAGCAGTCAATCGATCAGTGGTATTTATTGAGCGCTAATGAGGTGCAGAGCTCTGTACTAAGTGCTTGAGTGAGTACAACAGAATTTGCCAACACAGTAAGTTCTTGAGAGCATACAATAGGAGAAGAGATAGTCAAGGAATTTAGACTTTAATAGGGAAGACAAGCAGACACCAATTGCCAAACATACCCTGAGTAAAAGAATGAGAGCGTAGTTATAAAGGATAAAAGCACTAGTGAGTAATTAGATAAATATCAGCCTGGTAATAAGACTAAGGAGGCTGGTGGGGGAGGAATGACTGGGAAGGTTGGGAAGTTCATCCAGGAATGCCTCCTGGAGGAGGTGACTTTGAAGAAAGGGATACAGGCGGGGGGAGAGGGAAGGGACTTGTCCAAGGCAGAAGACAGAGCCCCCTGAGCTGGGTGTGAGACTTGTTGCGGCAGCAGAATCTCCTCTGCCATTCCCAGATTCACTGGTGACTACCTCAGAATTACCCAGGGAGTCAATCAATCGGTCACTTGTATTTATTGAGCGCTTACTGTGTGCAGAGCACTGTACTAAGCGCTTGGGAGAGTACAAAAGAACAATAAACAGACGCATCCCCTGCCCACAACGAACTTACAGTCTAGAGAATTGGGCCCCCTGGTTTTCCAAAAATAGAAAAAAAATGGAATCAAGCATGATCTTCCCCTCCCCGTTCCTTTCCTCCCTGTATCTGCTCCCCCTCTCTCTGCCACCGTCGCCGAGAAGCCCTGTTTTGATGAAAACATTTTCATTGCAGAGCACATCACTGAACATCTCGCTCTTCTGCTGCAGCATTTTTGACTTTCCCAGGTAATTATGATCAGGAGGTCTTTTCTTTTTTGTGGTATTTGTTAAGTGCCAGGCACCGAGGTAGATACAATCAGGTTGGACACAATCCAAGGCCCACATGGGGATCACAACCTCATTTTCCAGATGGGATAAAACTGCGGCCCAGGGAAGTGAAGGTCCCAGAGCAAAGTGGCGGAGCCGGGATTAGAGGCCAGGTCCTTCCGATGCCCAGGCCCGAGCTTTATCCACTAGGCAACTCTGCCTTTCCAGACCTCACCTGGCAGCTGGGCTCCCCAGAGCTTTTCCCACGAGCAGGCCGTCCGCTCCTCGAGCGTCGCTATGGCCCTGGGGTGAGCCTCTCTCCCAGACATCCCAAAATTGGGCTCGGCGCTGATCCGGGTTGTTGTGGGCATGGGGAAGCTGCCCTGCCACGAGGCCTGGGCCGGCAACCATCTTTGTAAATGACGGAGCTGATGAAGTTACCGGGTCGGAAGGCAAACCGTCACACTGGGCGTGAGGATTCACAGTCCGCCGTCCACCATTTTCTATAGACTAGGAAGCTTCTGTCTTATCACACCTCTGAAGCATCTCAGATATTCATATCGTATTATAGTCATATTATAGTAGCGACGGGCAGGGAATGTGTCCGTTTCTTGGTATAGTGTACTCTCTCAAGCACTTAGTGATAATAATAATGATGATGGTATTTGTTAAATGCTACGTGACAAGCACTGTTCTAAGCGCTGGGCTGGGATCTGTAAAATGTGGATCAAGACTGTGAGCCCCAAGTGGGACAACCTGATAACCTTGTATCTATCCCAGCGCTTAGAGCAGTGCTTGTCACGTAGTAAGCGCTTAACAAATGCCATCATTATTATTAGTAGTAGTACAATGCTTGGCACACAGTAAGCGCTCAATAAATACGATCCAATGAATGAATGATGGTAGTTATTAAGCGTTTATTATGTGCCACGTCCTGGGGTGCTCAGATTGGTCCATGTCCCTCACAGGGCTCTCAATCAATCGGTCAGTTGTATGTATTGAGCGCTTACTGTGTGCCGAGCACTGTAGTAAGCACTAGGGAGAGTACAGTTTAACAGAGTCGATAGACACAGGCCCTGCCCGCAATGAGCTTGCCGTCTAGAGAATCTAAGAACAAGTATTTTCTCCCCATTTTACAGATGAAGCACCGAGGAGTTGATTAGCTTGCCTCAGGTCACAGGGCAGACCGGTGACAGAGCTGGGATTAGAACCCAGTTCTCCTGACTCCCCGGCCTGTGGTTTTTCTAGCCCAAGCGGTTTCTCGCTTTTAAACCCATGAGCCAATGCTGAGCCTACTGAAACCCTACAACCTTCCCTCTACAACCCAAGTGAAATTTTCAGTTTGGGCCTAAGCACTGTGACTGATACTAGATATGCAGGCCGCGTACCGTCCCCGGTACCTGGGGCTCGTAGTATAAAAAGGAGAGCATTTTGCAGATGAGGAAACTGAGGCACAAAGAACTTAAGTGACTTCCCCAGGGTCTCCCATTAGGCAAGTGGCAGAGCTGGGATTAGAACCCTGGTCCTCTGACTCCCAGGCCCGTGTGCCTTTCCACTGAGCCTTGTTGCATGTTGAAGCTTTGTGCTATTATTTTTCTTTCTAAACGTAAATGTTTTGTTTTCCACTTTGCAGAACCAACGTTGGTAAATTCGATGGCATTTGGGATAGAGGAGCGTTAGTTGCTATTAATCCGGGTGATCGAGAACGGTGAGCAATTTGACATTTTGGAGGGTTTTTTTCCCCAAATTTGTGGATGTTTTTACTGCACTTCTATTACTTTCTACACTTAGTTTTGCATCCCCAAGCTCTGGCCTGTGGTTTCTGATACTTGTGAAATTGTTTGAATCATCCTTACCAGGAAGAGGGCAAATCTGCGATGGTTACTGACTCAGATGCGTTCACTCCCATATTCAGATAGTGTCCATACGTGAGCTTATGTGAACGTAGAATCACTGAAAACAGTTGCACTTTCCATTGTATGATTACTAAAAGAAGTATTTGTGAGCTTGGCCAAAAATGGGTTAATTCACAGAACTGTAGACACTCCCACAGCCTCATGGAAAATGTAGTTTGTTTTTTTAAAATGGTATTTAAGTGCTTAGGATGTGCCGGGCACTATACTAAGCGCTAGGTTAGAGACAAGCTGTCCCACGTGGGGTTCACAGTCTTAATCCCCATTTTACAGATGAGGAAACTGAGGCACGGAGAAGTAACATAGCAGGCTAGTGGCGGAGCTGGGACGAGAACCTCGGTTCTTCTGACTCCCAGGTCTGTGCTCTGTCCACTAGGCCACTGGTTCTCTCCATCGTGGCTCCCGGCATTCCTCGAATCCCTCAGGTGTTTCTTCTTTCCCCTTTCCCCCGACTTTCTCACTGTGCTCCTGTGCCTTCTCTCCTGGGATTTCCTGTCCTGCCTGTGGCGTGTCCATCCTATGTCCTCATCCTCGCTCCGCTTCGCCCACCCTGAACCTCGCTCGGCCTATTTCCCACGCTCCCGGCGAGGAAGGGTGAGTCGGGAGGTTCGCCGGGGATCGGGCTCGGTAGCCACAGGCCCGCAGAGGCCAAAACGGGGGCCGGAACCCAAGACAAGCGACAGAGATCTCCTCCCCTCAGGCCGAACCACCGTTTGGGAAGAGCACAGATCACAACTCTTCCCTCTTCAATCTGCCGCTGCCTCGGTCTCTGAGTGGCTGAGACATTGGAGGATAAAAGATTTAACCCCACAGCCTGTTGAACCCCGAGATGGCTCTGCCGGGGAGCGGACCCTTACTCTACCAGATGCTCCCCTTCCCGCCTCCAAGGGGTTTTCCTTCCAGAGGCCTTTTCCTGAGCCAAAGACCAGGGAAGGAGAGCTCAGACACCCCTCTGAGTCAACCAGCCGGGGTGCCTCCGTGCCGGGGCAGTGGCGAGACATGCCCGGATGTGTTTTCTTGCGTGACTCACAATCCATCACCGTAACTGCAGGCTCCCCTGGGCTCAAGGCGGGGAGCTCCCTCTGAGAGACCCACCCTGTCTTCCCTTCTAGGGGGGGCCCTGTTTTAGCCGCCAGAGCCACCTTTTCTCGGGAACATCGCGTGCCATGTTTCTACCCGTCTCTTCTTGTGGGAAAACGCCTCCCCGGGCAGGCCCGAAGGGGCCTGGAACCAAGTAAAGGACCTACAGGAGAACGAGATGCAGTGTGGTCTAGTGGATAGAGCCCGGGGCTGAGAGAAAGATGTGGGTTCGACTGCCGGCTCCGCCACTCGTCTGCTCTCTGCCCTTGGACAAGTCGTTTCACTTCTCTGGGCCTCAGTGACCTCATCTGTAAAATGGGGATTAAGAATGTGAGCCCCATTTGGAACAGGGACTGTGTCCAACCTGATTTAGCTTGTATTTACCCCGGCACTTAGAACAGTGCTTGGCACAGAGTAAACACTTAACAAACACCATAATTATTATTATTATCAAGCCTGGGCCTGGGAGTCAGAAGGATGTGGGTTCTAATTCCAGCTCTGCCACCTTATCTGCTGTGTGACCTTGAGCAAGTCACTTCACCTCTCTGGGCCTCAGTTACCTCATCTGTAAAATGAGGACTTAGACTGTGAGCTCCATGTGGGAGTCAGTCAGTCAGTCAATCATAATTACTGAGGGTTTCCTGGGTGCAGAGCACTGTATTCATTCAATTCATTCAATAGTATTTATTGAGCGCTTACTATGTGCAGAGCACTGTACTAAGCGCTTGGGATGAACAAGTCGGCAACAGATCGAGACAGTCCCTGCCGTTTGACGGGCTTGCTGTACTGAACGCTTGGTAGAGTACGATATAAGAATAAACAGACCCATTCCCTGCCCACAAGGGAGTGGGACCGTGTCCAACCTGACCATCTTCTGTCTATCACAGCGGTTAATATAGTGCCTGGCACATAGTAAACACTCAGCAAATACTATTAAAAAAAGAAAAACAAACTCTAGAAGGCCGCAGAAGCCCTCACAGATTAGACAGTTCGTGGAGCGCGATTAGAACCCAGGTCCTCTGATTTCCAGGCCCAGGCTCTTTCCAGGAGGCCACACTGCTTCTCTGCATAGGTTGCTTCACATAGACTCGGGGGTATAACCTGTACTCTTTGTTATCTTTCCAGCTATGCCAATTTAATGTTGCCGCTCATGGACGCAGGCAGTCGCTACCTCCTGTCGACTCTTACCTACGATCCAACTCGGCATGGAGGTGAAGTAGTAATAGCATTTATTAAGTACTTCCTGCATGCAGAGCACTGTACTAACCGCTGGGGAAGAATACCAGCGTGGGATTTAGATGTGGTAAAGCGCTTTCTTCTGCAGAGTGAATTATAAATGTGGAAAGTGGGTTTCCTCCTTCATTCATCGCTTGCAATCAGCCAGAAGCAGCGTGGCTCAGTGGAAAGAGCCTGGGCTTTGGAGTCAGAGCTCATGAGTTCGAATCCCAGCTCTGCCACCTGTCAGCTGTGTGACTGTGGGCAAGTCACTTACCTTCTCTGTGCCTCAGTCACCTCATCTGTAAAATGAGGATGAAGACTGTGAGCCCCACGTGGGACAACCTGATTCCCCTGTGTCTACCCCAGCGCTTAGAACAGTGCTGTGCACATAGTAAGCGCTTAACAAATACCAACATTATTATTATTACTTGATTTCCCTTAAGATGGGGACGAGGATGGAGTGGGGTGGGGGGGTCCTTACCCACCCTCCCCGCCTGTGGTCTCCGGTAACACGGCCTGCGTGCTCACCTGGGGCCGGGCGGGAAGGCCTGCAGCCTCGGCTTCTATTCCCAGCCGTGGGGTGTGGTCTCCTTCCCGCTCACGGCTCTGGAATGCTGTGTCTTGTGCGTAATTAATTGGCCTGGGCTCAGGGAGTGAAATGATGATAATTATAATGATGGTACTTGTTAAGCGCTCACTGTGTGCCAACCGCTGTTCTAAGCACTGGGAGTGATACAAGTTCATGGAGTTGGACACAGTCCCCATCCCACGTGGGGCTCACAGTCTTCATCCCCATTTGACAGATGGGGGAACTGAGGCCCAGAGAAGTGAAGTGACTTGCCCACAGAAGACATGTGGCAGAGCCGGGATAATAACGTTGGTATTTGTTAAGCGCTCACTATGTGCAGAGCACTGTTCTAAGGGCCGGCGTAGATACAGGGTAATCAGGTTGTCCCACGTGAGGCTCACAGTTAAGCCTCATTTTACAGATGAGGTCATTGAGGCACGGAGAAGTTGTGACTTGCCCACAGTCACACAGCTGACAAGTGGCAGAGGTAGGAGTCGAACCCATGACCCTGACTCTGAAGTCCGGGCTCTTTCCACTGAGCCACGCTGCTTCCCAAGGTGGACGCAGTCCCCATCCCATGTGGGGCTCACAGTCTTCATCCCCATTCGACAGATGGGGGAACCGAGACCCAGAGAAGTGACTTGCCCACGGAAGACATGTGGCGGAGCCGGGATTAGAGCCCAGGTCCCCCTGACTCCGAGGCCCTAGCCACTAAACCGTGCTCCTTCTCCGATCAGACCTGGTTTTGCGGGGTCGGGCACCGTGGACACTGATATAAAGGGTTCCCCGATTCCGGACCTCCTGGGTTAAAAAAGCCCCCTCAGAGATCGGCCTGCCTCCTTCCACCGCCGCCACGGGACAGGTGTTTGGGGGTCCGGAGAAAGCGGGCGCGGGGGGCGGGGAGGCGTTCACGTGGAACAGAACCTCCAGCTCTAGTTCTGCTCCGTCAGCTGCCCCCTCCCTGGCCCAGCCCGCGGTGGTGAGGGATCCGAGGACGCCCCTCACGGGCCCGGGTGTTGGGGAGGGACCACTGAGGGAGCGGAACCGTAAATAAAAATAGTAATAATAGTATTTGTTAAGCGCTTACTATGTGGCAGGCCCTGTACTAAGCGTCGGGGTGGACACAAGCAAATTAGGTTCTGCACTCAGTTGGTACCCAGACCTTTCATTCATTCATTCAATAGTATTTATTGAGCGCTAACTATGTGCAGAGTACTGTACTAAGCGTTTGGAGTGTACAATTTGGCAACAGATAGAGAAAATCCCTGCCCAGTAACGGGCTCACAGTCTAAACGACCTGCTCCGAACACTTACTAGGCACCGGCACAGCCCTCTGCCTTTAGTATTTATTCATTCATTCAATTGTATTTATTGAGCACTTTCATTTATTCATTCAATCCTATTTATTACTGTGTGCAGAGCACTGTACTAAATGCTTGGAAAGTACAATTCGGCAATAAAGAGAGACAATCCCTGCCCACAGCGAGCTGGCAAAGCACTGCACTGAGCGCTTGAGAAAGTATAATATAACAATAAATAGACACATTCCCTTCCCACAGTTTAGAAGACTGTAGGCACCTTCCAGAGCTCTGTGCATCCGGTACACACCCGGGACAGTGCTCTTCGGGCAGCAGACACCCAGCACAGTGCTCTGCACTCAGCACCCAGTAGACTGTACACACAAGCAGTTAATAAATAGTCATGAAAAAGTGAATGAATGACCTATTGGAGGGGGAAATGGTGTCACTCTTCAAAAACCCGCCCCCACCAAGTGGAATGTGAAATGGCCGTTTGCCTTGGGTTACCAGACTACACCCTCAATCTGTTTGTCTCAACTAATCTGAGAATCAGAAGGTTCACTTTCCCCTCTCCTCATGGCATTTTTCTTTTACCTCTCTGTTTTAGGTCCCCCATTTTACGTTCCTGACAGCGAAGTGCAGAGTTTGTTTGGTGAGTTCCTGGCCTTTGAAGAGTCGGGCATATATTTCTGCAAGAAAGCATTTGGGGGAGAAGTTGAGCTTATATTTCTTCACAAAAAGCATCTGGGTAGGCCAAAGGGATAATGTCGTGGTGGCCCAGGGAATTAGATGCTGATACAGACTGAAGCGAGGTGGAATCTGCGGACCCTGGAGACCTTGGAAAAGCGATTAGGCCACCTGAAGGTACAGATTTGCCTGGAAACAGGGGGTTGGACAGGATGACCTCCTAATAATAATAATAATAATAATAATAATTATCCTGGTATTTGTTAAGCACTTACTATGTACCAGGCACCGTTTAAAGAGCTGGGGTAGATACAATATAATCAGGCTGGACAGAATTTTTGTTCTACATAGAGCTCACAGTCTTAGTCCTATTTTACAGTTGAGGGAACTGAGGCCCAGAGAAGTAAAGTCACTCGCCCAGGGTCACACAGCAGACACGTGATGGAGCCGGGAACCCATGTCCTCTGACGCCCAGGCCCGGGCTCCACTAGGACACGCCGCTTCTCATAAGTCTTAGGGCCCCTTCCAGGCAAAGAGAAACAGTTTACCCTAGTGGAAAAATAAAATATCAAAGGTAAAACACTGCACTAAGTGTAGTGAGAAGTGGAAGTTGAAGTGTTCAGAGAAATGTTAGATTTCTCCAGTCAGTCAGGAGTCTTTTTTTAAGTACCTAACACTGAGCTGAGCACTTGTGAAAATACAACAGAGTTAGTAGACACGATCTCTAGCTTCATGGATTTTACAGTCTAGCAGGAAAACCCGACGCTGAAATGATTTACGGATAGGAGGAAGATTCATTCAATAGTATTTATTGAGCGCTTACTATGTGCGGAGCGCTGTACCAAGCGCTTGGAATGTACAATTCGGCAACAGTTCCAGAGACAATCCCTGCCCAGTGACGGGCTCACAGTCCAAACGGAAGATGGAGCAGTGGATAGGTTTTGGAGTTAGCGCTTAAGTAGAAGGGTATGCAAGTGGTGGGTAGATAGATGGAAGGGTGGATTAAGGTACAGAATTGGTAGGGAAGATTAAATTAATTGGGAAGGCTTCGTAGAGGAGATCAGAAGGACTTTGAAAATGGGCCTAGTGGAGGGAGAAGGAAGGGAAGGGAGAAAACATTTTTTTTCCCTCGGAAAAATTCAAATCTTTATCACACGTGTTATATCCTACTAGACTTTGAGCCCATTGTTGGTCAGGAATTGTCCTCTCTTTGCTGCTGAATTGTACTTTCCAAGCCTACTTTACAATACTACAAGTCCCAGAATGCTCTGACGGTCCAACTGGCCCAACTTAAAGCAGTTTATCAGCCTTCGGGAACTTCAAGCCCCACGCGTCAACAGATTGGAAACAGGACTCAACCTAGAGAAGAAACAGGGCACTAATTCCTCCTCGACATACGTATGAAGCAATGCTGAAAAGTTAATTCACTCCGAGGGGTGGCCGTAACTCACTGTCATTTTGAGAAAATAAGGGGCAGCTTCACTGTTCTGAAAACCTTCTCTCGAAAGTCTTTTATTTGTCATTCTGAAAAGAAAGTTTGTCTCTGAGGATTTTTTTATCTTTGGAAAAAGTGGCAGTTTTTCATTTGGAGACACATTTCGCCAGTCTGTCCAGCGCTAACTAACCCCGGTAGTTTCAAAATTGCTCTTGAATCTTTCACTTTAACTCCACCCATTTCCATCCATTACACATTCATGTTTAATCAAATTTTTGAGTATCGCCAATTTCACGGGCGATTTTGAGTCTCACTTTCATTTGTATACCTGACTGTCAAGCTCAGTTTTGCCTATAGTTGAAAGGTTCTCAATTTTGCCCAAATCCAATGGTCTGGCCTAGGATCGTTTTGGATGCCTGTCTCCCTTGAGCTGGCTGAAGTTCTCAAGAGAGGAAAACAGTGGCAATTGGAACTTGGAACTCTCTGTGAGTCCTTTATTTAACTGAAAGACGTTCTGCATCTCCCATGCATGTGACTTTGAGACATAAGTCTGAAGCATTTCAAATATGTCTTCATATATGTCATTTTAATGGGGGATTTTTCGCCAGGCATTATGACCTGCCAGCGTTTCAAAGCATCATTCTTGGTCATTTTTCCCAATTTAACTTGCCTCTCTCATTTCCAGGCACAGCATGTAACATTCAGCGTCTTGAGAAGGTCGATGCTTTAGAAGACCGACACCGAAAATGGGGAATCGATTATTTAATCGAGACTTTGTATCTATTTACAGTGAAATAAATCAACGAGAATGGTGTCTGCACAAAACCAAGGCATCACCAAAATACTTAGCTGGATTTTTTTTTGATTGACAAATCTGGGTCATGTTAATGGAAAATGTGAGTACTTTAAAAATGATAATCTTCCAAAATAAATTACCTATCAATAGTATTTAATGAGCACCTGTTGTATATCGGCCCCTCTCAGGATGGCACCTGGGGAGTTTCCAGTACTCTGCCGGTCTTCGCTACGGGAGGGAGAGTCAAGCAGAGGCCCACCCTTCCATTCCTAGCTTGGGCAGTGGCTAGCGAGCGGAAGGCCATCTGTGCTGGGCAGCAGTGGCACGGGAGAGATTCGAGGACAGAGACTCAAAGTTTACTGTCTGGAAGAAGGCAATGGTGACCACTTCCATATTCTTACCGAGAAAACTATGGATCCACTACCAGAACGATTGCAGATGGAGGTGGGGCGTTCTGAGAGAGATACGTCCATGGAATCGCTACGGGTCGGAGACGACCCGACAGCGTAAGACGAGACAAGACCGTATAAATGGGCACTGAACTGTATTGTACGGAGTACAATAGAGTTATGTCTAGAAGGTTAGAAGAAGAAAGTGACTTTTCTTTTTGGTAACTCCTCCATGTGTTTAACATTGAAATAAGATAAAATACTTTAATCGGGAATTGTATTAGTGAGATAGAGCTAAATAACCTTAATGCTTTGTGTGCAATCTTTAGCAATGTTCCCCAAACCGTACTTCGGAAGATTTGGCATTAATTCAGGCAGATGTGAGAAGCTTAAAATCAACGTAAGCTTCTGGAGGGCAGGGAATGCGTCTACCAGCTCTCCCAGGTGTTTAGTACAATGCTCTGCACACAGTAACAATTAGTACCATGGATTGATTACTTAGAACATATTTAAGCTTTAAGAGACGTGTTATTTTGGGGAAACCACCTGTAGACCGTCAACTCGTCGCGGCCAGGGAACGTTTCTGCCAGTTCTGTTATATTGTATTCTACCAAGCTCTTGGTACGGTGCTCTGCACACAGTAAGTGCTTAACAAATAGGATCGATTGAAAAGATAGCAGTGCCGGTGGGGAAGGATTATAAACCCAGAGGAGAAGCAGCCCAGAGGACCTGGGTTCAAATGCCGACTTTGCCCTCTGCCTGCAGTGTGACCGTGGGCAAGTCAGCTTCTCTGTACTTGCTTCTTCACCTGTAAAAAGGGGATTAAATACCTTTTATCCCTCCTACTTAGACTGTGAGCCCCATGTGGGACAGGGACTGTATCTGACCTGACTGACTTGCATCTACCCTACTACTTAAAACAGAGCTTGGCACATAGTAAGTATTTAACAAATGCCATACTTATTATCAGTGCCAGTTAGTGCCCCAGACTGGCAACCAGATCATAAAGGGACTATAAAGAGCAGAGTCCAGAAGCTGGGCATACAGCCTTAGTGATTACAGCGGAAGCAGCGTGCTGGTTCCGGAAGGCAGCCGGGAGTCTGGGCTCGTTTTCCGCTTTCTCCAACCCCTGTGCCCAAAACGGACCCCCATGCTTCCCCTGGTGACCAGTTCCCTTCAGCCTTGCCTCATGGGGCACGTCAGTAGCAGGCGGGCATGCCAATTTAATAATAATAATAATAATAATAATAATTTTGGTATTTGTTAAGCGCTTACTATGTGCCGAGCACTGTTCTAAGCGTTGGGGTAGACACAGGGTAATCAGGTTGTCCCACCTGAGGCTCACAGTTAATCCCCACTTTACAGATGAGGTAACTGAGGCACAGGGAAGTTAAGTGACTCGCCCACAGTCACACAGCTGACAAGTGGCAGAGCCGGGATTCGAACGCATGACCTCTGACTCCCAAGCCCGGGCTCTTTCCACTGAGCCACGCTGCTTCTCAATCTGTGAGCGGTGACTCGGTTTACTCTGGGACTTCCAGCCCGGCATTCTGTCCCTGACAGAGGCAAAAGGATGGTCAAGCTAACACAGGGTCTGTTATTCTCAGCCAGTTTGGGGATCTCTCACAGTCTCCTTAGCGGTCTAAGAAACATGCAATTACATTCTAAAATATTGAAAATCCCCTCTCCCTTCCTTTCCATCTGTGGAATGGGGGAAATGCGGTCCTACCTGATGGGAGTGGATTGGAGTAAACCACCTCCTGTGGTCTTACGGCCGTATTTTGGCCTCGTGGCATTTTTGTGCTGTTCCACTGCTGGGAAAAAACCAGGGTCCTTCCAAGCCGGGAACCTGTCTCTATCGGGAGCCCGGCCCGCTTGCAAGAAAAGTGAGATGGCTGTTCTCCAGGACAGGGATCCCGAAAAGCCCCTTCAGCCCAGAGTCTGTGCATTTCTTAGGTGCTCTAGACTGTGAGCTCCTTCTGAATGGGAAAAGTGTCTCCCATCTCTATTGTAGCGTACTCCCCCAAACTCTGACAACGGTGTTCTGCGCACGGTAAGCGCTCAATAAGTATCGAGAAGCGCCGTGGCCTAGGAGTCAGAAGGACCTGGGTTCTGATGCTGGCTCTGCCACTTGCCCGCTGTGAGACCTTGGGCAAGTGAGCGTGAACTAGTGGGTAAAGCACGGGCCTGGGAGACAGGAAGACCTGGGTTCTAATCCGGACTCCGCCACTTGCCTGCTGTGTGACCTTGGGTGAGTCACTTCTCTGTGCTTCACTTACCTCATCTATAAAATGAGGATTAGGACTGTGAGCCCCATGTTGGATTTTGTTCAACATCCTGAACTTGTATCTACCCCGGTGCTCAGTACAGTGCCCGGCGCACAGTAAGTGCTGAAGAAATACTATCATCGTGACCTAGCGGATGGAGCACTGGCCCGGGAGTCAGAAGGTCATGGGTTCTAATGCCGACTCCTCCACTTGTCGGTTGTGTGACTAGGGCAGATCGCTTCATTTCTCTGGGCCTCAGTTACCTCAGCCGTAGAATGGGGATTAAGACCATGAGCCCCACGTGGGACGGGGACGGTATCCAATCTGATTTGCTCGAATTCCTCCCCCAACCTCCCAGTGCTCAGTACAGAGTCTGGCACGCAGTGAGGGCTTAACCGACACCACAGTTATTAAAAAAAAAAAAAAAAAATGACGGCCGGATGGACGTGAGCTCGTCGTGGTCCGGGAATGTGGCTGTTTATGGTAATGTCGTAGTCTCCCAAGTGCTCGGGACGGTGCTCTGCGCGCAATAGAAGAAGCAAATAGAAGTTGAGAAGCAGCGTGGCTCAGTGGAAAGAGCACGGGCTTTCGAGTCAGGGCTCATGAGTTCGAATCCCGGCTCTGCCACGTGTCGGCTGCGTGACTGTGGGCAAGTCACTTAACTTCTCTGTGCCTCAGTTCCCTCGTCTGTAAAATGGGGATGAAGACTGTGAGCCCCACGTGGGACAACCCGATTCCCCGATGTCTGCCCCAGCGCTTAGAACAGTGCTCGGCACATAGTAAGCGCTTACCAAATACCAACATTATTATTAATATCATCACTATCAAGTGCCGTCGAGTCATTTCCGACTCACGGCCACTCCGCGGATGTACTCTCTCCGGCACGTCCCGTCCTCCGGCGTAATCCGCCACCTTTCTAACGGTTCCTCCGCCACCGTCGTTCTGGTCTCCGTGCGTCTAGCCGCCGGGCTGCCTCGTCCACCTCCTCCCTGGCCTTTTCCCGGCTTTAGCGTCTTCGCGCACGCTGAGCGCTCGGTAAGTACGACAGGGTGAGCGGAGGGCTGAACGGAAGGAAGGCCGGATGGGTTTCGCGGGTGGCCGGCGCCCAGAAGAGGGCAGCAGATGCCAGCGCCGGCCCGGCCCCCCGACATCGGCCGGGCCCCTCCACTGGCCGGCCCGGCGGCCGGCGCCCGAGCACCGCTCGGGGACCGGCCCGGCGCAGGCCGCGGCCCTCCGGACCCCGCGGCCATGGCCGCCGAGCCTTCCGACGACGTCCGGCCGGCGCCCGGCCCGCTCGGGGAGATCCAGGTCCGCCTGCTGGAATGCCAAGTGTGCTTCGAGAAGCACGGGGCCCGCAAGGAGCGCAGGCCCAGAAACCTCCCCTGCGGCCACGTCGTCTGCCTGGAGTGCGTGGTCGCCCTGGCCCACCCCGAGACCCTCACCTTCCTCTGCCCCTTCTGCCGGAGGCCGTGCAAGAGCTCGGAGACCGGCGACTGCCTGCCGCTGCTGCAGCTCCTGGAGATCCTGGAACCCCGGTCCGCCCGCCCCGCGGCTCCCCCGGCCGAGGCGGCGGTCACCCTCCGGGCCCGGCCCCGCGCCCCGGGCCCCTTCGTCCTCCACCGCACCTTCGGGGGCTGGGGGACCCTGCTGAACCCCACCGGGATGGCCCTGGGCCCCGGGGACGGCCGGGTGGTCGTCGCGCACGACGGCCGGAGGCGGGTCAGGGTCTTCGACGCGCAGGGGGGCTGCGTGCGCCAGTTCGGGAAGAGAGGGGAGGCCGGCGGGGACGTCCGGTACCCCCTGGATGTGGCGGTCACCCCGGACGGCTGCGTCGTCGTCACGGACGCGGGCGCCCGCGCCGTCAAAGGCTTCGACCCGGCCGGCCGGCCCGGCCTGGTGGTCCGCGCCCCTTTCCGCCTGCCCTGGGGCGCGGCCGTGACCCCGGGCGGCGCCGTCCTGGTGACCGACCTCGAGGCCGGGGCCCTCTTCCGTCTCGAGGCCGACGTGGCCGCGGGGATGGTCCGGGAGGTCCGGAGGCTCCGGGCCGGCCTGCTCGGGCCCCGCGGGGTGGCCGTGTGCCCCCGGGACGGGGCCGTGGCCGTGCTGGAGCACGGCGGGCCGGGCCTCCGCGTCAAGGTCTTCTCGGCCGCCATGAGGCTCCTCGGCCAGGTGGATCCCTTCGGCCTGAGCCTCCTCTTCCCCGCCGAGATGGACGCCACCGCCGTGACCTTCGACCCAGAAGGCGACGTCGTCATCGCCGACGCCCTCCACGGGGCCGTCGTGAGCCTGGGGAGGCCGGGGGCCGCCCTGGTCGTGAGGCCCCTCGTCACCCAGGGGCTCTCTTACCCCGTGGCCCTGGGCTATTCGGAGGATAAGTCACTCCTCGTCCTTGACGGCGGGGCTCATTCCGTAGCGGTATTTAAAGCCAGCCGCCCGCGGTAGGCGAGTGATGGTGGAAGTCTCAGTTTTGCCCTTGCGCCATTCGAAGAGAGGAGAACGTCTTAGTGATCATCCCGGTCGGAAAAATAGTGGTATTTGGTTGTCAGAGAAGCAAACGTGGCGTAGTGGATAGAGACCGGGCCTGTGTCAGAAGGGCACAGGTTCTAATCCCGGCTCTGCCGTTTAATAATAATAATAATGATGATGATGATGGTGTTTGTTAGACGCTTATTGTTCTAAGCGCTGGGGGAAATACAAGGATATCGGGTTGTCCCAGGTGGGGCTCACAGTCTTAATCCCCACTTTACAGATAGGGGAACTGAGGCACAGAGAAGTTAAGTGACTTGCCCAAAGTCACACAGCCGAGAAGTGGCAGACCTGGGATCGGAGACGACCTCTGATTCCCAATCCTGCTCTTTCCACTAAACCACACTGCTTCTCTGTGTGACAAGAGCTGGGTTCCCTGCCCACAGAGAGCTTCCACTCTGATGAATAGTGTGGAGGTTCAGCGGACTGGTTCGGATGACCCTGGGCCTGGCGGGGACTGCCGACGTCCAACGATAGCTTGTGGCGATGCTGTCTCTCGAACCGTGTGATCTTCAGTAATTTGTAAACGCCGACTTCTAGCTTGTTTCTCGCTACTGGTTGCTCGGGCCGTTCCCTGGGTGTTAGTGTTACCATCCTGTTATCCTGATGATAATAGTAATAATGATCTTAGTGGCGTTAAGCTCTTTCTATCGTCAAGCACTGTACTAAGCGCTGAGATAGATGCATGATAATCAGGTCCCACATGGGGCTCAAAGTCTAAGTAGGAAGGAGGACAGGTATTGAATCCTCATTTCTCAGATGAGGGAAGAGAGGCCCGCAGAAGTGAAGTTAATTGCCACAACAGATAAGAGGCGGAGCCGGGTAAAGAACCCGGGTCCTTCTGACTCCCAGGCCCGTGCTCTATCCACTAGGCCACCTAACGAATATCTCCCTTTGGCCCCCAGCCCCCAACGAACAACCTACTTCAGAGGCTTCCCCCTGTTCATCACCGTCCTGCCATTGACAAGGGCTCGGGGTTCATGGGCATGAGATGCCACTCTCAACACCCCATTAATCTTGTTTTTCGCTCCGAGGGTTAAGGATCCCATAGAAAACAGGCTTGGGGGTGATTAATGAGGTCCCCAGGCGGGACGTCTCGAGATTTTCCCTTCTAGTGGGGCTTCACTGACAAACCACCCGCGCTGGGAAGAGCCTGGCAAGCACCCAACTCTCCCATGCTCACCCAAGGGAGCGGATCCATCGGTGGGACGCATCGTATTTTGGAAACCTCCACCGCAGCAGGGAGTCCTAGGAATTGGGGTCGACAACCAACGGGTTCTGGCTAAAGGACACTCTGAAACCCAAGCCCGGTTGGTTGTTATCTTGCTTTGTGGTTCCCGCCGGTTTTGTTTTTTTAAATTGGTATTTATTAGGTGCTTACTATGTGCCAGACACCGTATTAGTGGCTGGGGTAGGGTCAAGTTAATCAGGTTGGACTCAGTCCGTGTCTCCCACGGGGCCCGCAGTCTTAATGCCGATTTTACAGATGAGGTAACTGAGGCACCGACACATTAAGTGGCTTTTCCAAGATCACACGGCAGGCAAGTGGCGGAGTGAGGATCGGAACTCGGATCCCCCGACTCCCAGGACTGCGTTTTTTTCCGTTAGGCCACTCTACTTCTCTTGTCAGTTCCCCCTCCTGAGAGCGGCCTTCCTTGAACTTTCCGTCGTCTCTGCTGTACGGGGAAGAGGCAGGTGCCTCTGCAGACCGAGGGGTGGGTGGTCCTCTACGGGGGAAAGATCACACCGCTCGATGAGGGAGGGTCTCCTCGGGCCAGAGGAATGTGATAGGGTCTCAGACATTCCTAGCTCGAATACTTTTGGGCTGAAATCAATTGGTGTCTCTTTTCACCAAGGGGAGTCTTGGGGTAATTTGTTCCACTCTGAATGTGCTCTCATTTTACCTCTCCTTCACTGGGCATCCAAAAAAGGAAACCAGGAAAGAAGAGAGAGAGAAAGAGAGAGACACCCCCCTCAAAAAACACACCCCTTCCCCGATCCCCAACCCAAACCCCTGCCACTGTTTTAGTCGGTAACTGCCGGTAAGAGGCCATTTGGCCTAGTGGGTAGAGTGTGTGTCTGGGAGCCAGTAGACCTGGGTTCCAATCCCGGCTCTGTCACTTGCCCGCTGTGTGTTATTGGACAAGTTACTTAACCTCCCTGTGCCTCAGTTTCCTCCGCTGTAAAATGAGAAGTCAATCCTTGATCTTCCCTTTTAAGCTGTGAGCCCCATGTGGGTCAGGGACTGTGTCTGCCCTGATGAGCTTGTATCTACCCCCGCCCTTATTACAGTGTTTGGCACAGAGTAAGTGCTTAACAAATAACACAATTATTATTACTGTTATTATGATCTGTGAAATCCCTGTTGTTGGTTTTTTTTTTTTAAAAAAAGGCATTTGTTAAATGCTTACTATGTGCCAGGCTGTACTAAGCACTGGGGTAGGTAGAAGGTAATCAGGTTGGACCCAGTCCATGTCCCACATGGGGCTCACAGTTTTAATCGCCATTTCACAGAGAAGTTAAATGACACACAGCAGGCAAGTAATTATTATTACGCAGTTAGTATTATTCGGATGGCATAATCATAATTTATGATATAGGATTTGAAGATATGTACATAAGCACTGTGGGTTCGGGGTCGGGGTGAATATCAAATGGTGGGGTTGCCGATGTCCATTTCCTTTAGATAAATCATTGCTCGCACATCGGCTGGACTTGGCATTTGGTCCCAACGGTTTTCCACTCTGGGAAACAGTGAGAGTAATAACAGTAACTGTGACATTTGTTCGGTGCTTACTAGGCGGTAAGCCCCCTCCTAAGAAATGGGGCAGACACACCATCAGCCGATGTTCTGTATTCCATGCTCAGCAAGGGCTCCCGCGGTCTCCTCTAGACTGTAAGCTCGTCCTCTCGACTGTAAGCTCATTGTGGGCAGGGAATGTGTCTGTTATAGTATTGGACTCTCCCAAGTGCTCAGTACAGTGTCCGGCAGGCACAGTAAGTGCTCAGTAAATGCCACTGATTGTTCATTCCTTTCTGCGCATCTGAAAATGCCTTTAAGAGGACATTTGATTTGTTTTCGGTATGAAAACGGCGAAGGTTATCATTGTCTGAAGAGACGGAGGGAGTGAGAGAAGAATGAGACGGGCCGATGGTGGCAGGGGGTGGAGATTTTATGATTAAGTGCCGCCTGGTTTAATCAAGAAAAATACCCTTGGATTCCAATCAGAGCCTCAATCAATCAATTGATGGTATTTATTAGATAAGCAGTGTGGCTTAGTGGTGGATAGAGCACAGGCCCAGTACTCAGAAGGACCTGGGTTCTAATCCCAGCTCTGCCTCAGGTCTGTTGTGTGACTTCAGGCAAGTCACTTCACCCCTCTGTGCCTCAGTTACCTCATCTGTAAAAAATGGAGACTAAGAAGGTGAGCCCAATGTGGGACAGGAACTGTGTCCAACCGTGAATACCTTGTATCTACCCCCACGCTTAAAACAGTGCTTGGCACCTAGTAAGCGCTTAACAAGTATTATTATTATTATTTATTGAGCACCTACTGGGTGTAAAGTCCTGTCCCAAGTGCTTGGGAGAGTACAAAGAGAATACAATCCCTGCTCCCGAGGTGCTTTCAGTCGGAGAAGCAGCGTGGCGCAGTGGAAAGAGCATGGGCTTTGGAGTCAGGGCTCATGAGTTCGAATCCCAGCTCTGCTACTTGTTAGCTGTGTGACTGTGGGCAAGTCACTTAACTTCTCTGTGCCTCAGTTCCCTCATCTGTAAAATGGGGATTAAGACTGTGAGCCCCGCGTGGGACAACCTGATTCCCCTGTGTTTACCCCAGCGCTTAGAACAGTGCTCTGCACATAGTAAGCGCTTAACAAATACCAACATTATTATTATTATTTACTGTGTATACAGCACCTTACTAAGACCTTAGGAAAGTTTAAGAGAAGATATCCCCGCCTTCAAGGAGCGTACATCTAGCCCCAGCCTGGGAAAGCCCCCCTCGAGGAGGACAAATGGACATGAAGATAAGGACACCCTCCTTGGGGTGGAATTTTGGCATTTGAACCTGGTCTCTTCTAGATCAGGCCAAGCCCAAAGCCGTTGCCAGCCCATCTTTTAAGCATGAGCTCGTGAGAACACTTTTCCGTCAGCAGCAATCTGATATTTCTAGTGAAGATGAACAGAAGAAAAAGAGCAGCCGGGTCCGTGGAGATTTCCGTGAAGCCCTACCTTCAAGTTCACGATTCGTTAGAAACGAGGCAGGAGAAAAGCCATCGGGAGGAAGCCTGGGACATTTTCACTTGTGGCTTATGGCACCGATGATATACAGACCTCCAAAGGGGCCTGGTCTATTAAACTTTAAGGAGTAATTAATGAGCCAGGCTCCAAACGGAGACAACCCAGTAGGAATCCAGATACTTGCCAGCCAAAAAGAGAGGCAGGAATTGCCCACCATCTGACTTCTTTACCTCTTGAATTTCCAGCAACTTCTCTTTATTCAAGAAGTAGCCCTGAATGACATTGATTGAAGTAAATGTACAATTTATTTAGGAAAAGACTAGCCTGTATTTGAAACGTTCGATCGGATGTTTCAGAGAATGCCACCTGAATCGATCAGTCAATCAATCGATGGTATTTATTGAGCGTTTACTGTGTATTTATTGACCACTTGGGAAAGTACAATATAACAGGGTCGCTAGATGTGATCCGTGCCCACAGCGAGCTGAATACAAAGAAGAGTGGGAACGTTGCTGTTTGCTGTCGGTCAACTATATTATATTCGTATATCATTATATTAATGGCTGTCTTCCCCTTTAGACTGTGAGCTCAGTGTGGGCAAGGAATATATCAGTTTTCTATTGTTATGTTGTACTCTCCCAAGTGCTTAGTACAGTGCTCTGCACCCAGTAAGTGTTCAATGAATACGATTGACTGACCCACAATCCACTAAGCACTGTGCTGTGCAACCATAAGGATATTTCAAAAGCATTACAGATTTCTTGATGCAACTTTGTTCTTCATTACTCCACCCTTAAATCTTGTTTCTTGGGTAGATTCTTGGTTGACAAAGGATTAGTATTATTTTCATTCATGATCACGACAAAATTCAGTGATACCTGTCTACTAGGTTGTTTGGAATCGGGAAGACAGGATAAGTACATAGAGGGGTGGATTTGAAGACGGTGATTTAAAGGATGTGGAGGGGTGGTTTCTCCTCGTAAAAAGGTCCAGGTTGGGGATAAAAAAAATCTAGAGAGGCAAGAAAGGATCCCATCTGTGGTTCAAATTGCCGCAGCTTTCCCAGTGTCGTACTCCAACCAACGAAAGGGGAATTAGTGTAAGCTCCTTATGGGCAGGGAACATGTCTACCAAATCAGTCAGTTGCATTTATTGAGCGCTTACTATGTTCACTGTATCTGTAATGTACGTCTAAATTTGTGTTCTGCCAAGGTTTTCTAATTACCCAGTTGACGTGGTCAAGATTAACACCACCGATAGATTGTAAACTCCTTGAGGGCAGGGACCGTGTCTAGTAACTGTCGTACTCCCCCAATTGTTTCGTACAGTGCTGCACCCAGAAAACACTTAATGAATACCACTGGATGATTAGTACAGTGTTCTGCACTAAAAGGTCCTCGGGGGCAAAGACCATGTCTGATAACTCTATCGTATTTCCCAAATGCTCAGTACAGTGCTCGGCACACGGCAGGTGCTCAGTAAATGTGATTGATCGATGGATTGTTTTACCGATTGATTGAATTGGATCATTCAGACCCCGATGTGAAGTTTTGGACTTAAGCGATCTAGTTTGACTCGCTCCTCGGTTCACACTAACTGGAAAATTGCCAATTTGAGTCATATGGACCCAGTTGTGATAAAAAATAATTTTTCCCAAACTACCTGTCATCCAAACTCCTCCTCCTCCTCCCCGCCTCATACGAGTAAAGACCGATTTCTCTAAGAGCAGTGAATTCCCCTAGTATCGTCTGCTTCAGATCCTTTGTACAATTTCCCTGCCCTCTACTCCACCCTCTCCGCCTCCAACAAGCTCTTGTAACAAACGCCCTACACCACTGGGAAGCGAACTTGGCAAAGACAAACCCCTGAGAATTTGTTTAAACAAGTTCTTCTCTAAATAAACAAGGAACAGCAACCTATCCAGATCCTGCAAAACACCATTTGGCTTTGATTCTGAGCAAGTCATGTTCTCAGTAAACTCTCCTCTTTCTCTCTTTTTTTACAAGGACCAAAGTCACTTGGCGGGCTGTCTCTGTATTTCCTGGTGGGAAGGAAACTGTGGTCCTCAGACATGAGTTTGGATGCTAAGGAAACATCTGAGATAAAAGGCAGTGAGGCCTGATAGAATGAGGTAAAGCCTGGTAGGTAAGGTAGGGTCAAGTAGATGAAGAAGGGCCTCGTAGAACGAGGAGAGGCCTGGTGGATGGGATGGGGCCTAGTAGATGACGTGGGGTTGTGGATTAATGTATTTTTCCAGATCTAGGGAGGAGCAAGGAGCTAAACTTTTTTAGTTTAGGGCCAGTCACTTGTGGCAAGGAGAGAGAGGGTCTAAAGCTTTATTTAACCTATTCCCTTCCCTAGTAAAATTATCTGGAGGCGTTAGATGTTCACAAAACACATCGGTAGGTGAGGTAAGACCTGGTAGATGTGGAAGCCCAGTGGTCTAGGCCTCGCATTAGCCCCTCTCATCCAACCCATTCCCTCTGAGCTGTTTTGTTTTCAGGCCTGTCTGATTGTCTCCTAGCCACCTGGTTTTAGTGAACAAGAATAACTCCAGCGACTACCCTAATCCCCATTTTCCAGAAGAGGTAACTGAGGCCCGGAGAAGTGAAGTGACTTGTCCAAGTTCACACAGCAGACAGGTGGTGGGGCTGGGATTAGAACACAGGTCCTTCTGACTTCTGGACCTGGGCCCACACTGCTTGCCCTGAGTGGCCTTGATTGGGAAGGAATTTTACCGGGAATAAATGTGCTGGGGAGAGAGGAAAGGAGACAGAAAGAGAGGAAATTTCAGAAAAAAATCCGATGTGTTTTGTGAACATCTAACGCCTCCAGATAATTTTACTAGGGAAGGGAATAGGTTAAATAAAGCTTTAGACCCTCTCTCTCCTTGCCACAAGTTACTGGCCCTAAACTAAAAAAGTTTAGCCCCTTGCTCCTCCCTAGATCTGGAAAAATACATTAATCGACAACCCCAGCAGTGTTCGGATGTCAACAGCCAATCTGTCGACCTCAGCCGACCCACGAGATTGCTAAACCTCTGTTTGAGTTCATTTCTCCCTCCCAGTTCTGCCAACACAAGTTCTTTGGGTTCATCACTGCGCTCTGGGCCGTGGTATTTGCTTAGCACTTACTCGGTGTCAAACGCTCTTCTAAGCGCTCTCCATCTCCTTATATTCTGCCGTGTCCCCTACCCGAAATTTATTTTAACGTCTGTCTCCGCCACTAGACCGAAAGCTCCTTGTGGGAAGTGAAGATGTCTACCAACACTGTCATATTGTATTCTCCTCAGCCCTCGGCACAGCGCTCCGCACAAAGTAAAGTGCTCGATAAATGCCAGGCCTTCACAGGGGCCTGGGTCTATTTCCAAGATAACGGGAGTTTTCAGTCGAGCAGGGGACTTGGAAATAACTTTCGAAGAGACTTTGAACCTGGGTCATTGGAGACTGTTGCTCTATATAGTAAGCATCCTCTAGATTGTAAATTTGCTGTGGGCAGAGACCACGTCTACTAATTCCGTTGTAATATGCTCTACCAAGTGCTTAGTTCAGTGTTCCTCAGAGAGGTAGCGCTCAAAAAATACCATTGATTGGCCGGGAGGGCTTCCTGATATGTACTGTTTGCTCTCCTTTTATCTAGTAAAGCAGCAACGTTTGTAATAAACATCTAACAGATAATTTGAAAACCGGATTGGAGGACAGCAAGGAGCAGAGGCCCAAGCTTCAGAATGAGGAGTGGGAAAATCATTCCAGAAATGGGCCTCAACCCCAGGCAAGGCCTACAAGTTGTTCCCATAGGAATCAATATTAACGTTAGGTGGAGACTCGCTAAATATGACCTTTGATTAGATCTGGGACAGGAAGGGATTCGATTACTCTTTCCGTTTAAAAGCCTCAATCCACACCCAGGAGTTCCTTTGAAGTCCAAGATGGGAAGCCACACTGGAAGCTATCTGGAAGCCTCCAGGTTGGAGGTATGTTGTGAAGCTCTGAATTTTATGGCCGCTATAAAGCTTAGGGCTCATACTTCCATTTTCCAGTTTGGTTATTAAGGGGTTTTTTTATGCAGTTGATTAGATATGGACATTTAATCCCGGGATAGAGGAGAAAACCAATGGCGTGCAAGTTGTCGGATGGGTTTTCTTTTCAATCCCGGCTCCTCGTGTTTCCTTCCTGTCGGGACTCTGCCTTCCCTCCAGAGAACTTCCCTCAGTAGCGAATCAATTCTTTGATTTTTTTGGAGACGTGCTTTAACCAGGCCTCAGCCAGCTCGGGATGAAAAGAAAGGCCACAGGAATGGAGGGATGTGGGTCAGTAGGAGTGGGAGAAATTGGTAATGATGATGCCCACAGTTCCACCCAAGTGCCAGGATGCAGGCAGCAATTTTTTTTTATGGTATTTGTTAAACTCTTACTGTGTGAACTCTGGGCTGGGGTAGATGCAAGGTATTCGGGTTGGATACAGTCCCTTTCCCATGTGGGGCTCACAGACTTCATCCCCATATTACAGATGAGGTAACTGAGGCCCAGAGTAGTGATGTCACTTGCCCAAGGTCACACAGCGGACAAGTGCCAAAGCTGGGATTAGAATCCAGGTCCTCTGATTCCCAGACCCGTGCTCTACCCATTAGGCCACGCTGCTTCCCTATTGGTATTGGTGCTTTGGGATTGTCAAGCCCATTTCCCCGACTTTTACAGAACAGCATGACGATATCCAGGGTGGGGGACAGAGGGAAACATTGAAGGGAAAAGAGACTTACTGAAGTCCACTCATCCTGCCAAGAGTTTTGTCCAAGCACGAACAAAAAAGTTGCCTTAAACCCGGGGCTTGAATGCCAGGGGAGGGAAACCTACTTCTCTTTGTTAAACGAAAGTCATTAATTCAACGTATATTATTAGTGGGGAGGAGGAGAGAGCTCTACTGGTTAAAATTCAAGTCCCGAATTTGCCTCAGTCAGATTACTAATCTCACTTGTTTTCAAACACAAAATGGCACCTCTCAGTAAGGGTGTCTCATGGCTAAATCATTTCCTTCATCTGGGTTCTCAAGAAAAAACAGTTCAGTGTTCACCTAATAAGCACATTTCGATGGTTCAGAGGGAGTGCTGAAGTAGCGTCTCTATGGCTCTATCTTTTATTTTATTTATTATTTTCCCCAGTTTCGAGCAATGATGTCTCTCAGGACAACATCAATCCAGCTGTATAATAGGAGGCTTAAATCTCTCTTCTCCTCCCCTTCCTGTCCCCTCCACTTGTTTTTTTAATGGCATTTGTTAAACACTTAAACTGTAAGCTCACTGTGGGCAAGGATTGTGTTTACCAGCTCTGTAATATCATCTGCTCCTAAGCATGTAGTACAGTGCTCTCTATACATAGTAAGTGCTCATTGATCGATTGATTACCTATTTAACCTGGGATTCAAATATACCCACTGATTTTCATACCACCCTCTTTCTAGGGTTCTGGGTGACAGAGCTGGAGCCGCCTTAGGCGAGTCACCACTTCTCTATACCTCACTTAGCTCATCTGTAAAATAGAGATTAAATCAGTGAGCCCGTGTGGGACGGGGACTGATAAGCTTGCATCCACCCCAGCGCTCAGTACAGTGCCCAGCACATAGTAAGCACTTAAATAGAAAAACAAGAAAGTACCTCAGGGGGTGGGGAGGGAGAGAGGAAGGGGCTCAGACCCCCTTTTGCATTCTGGTCCTGGAGACAGGGGGCTTGGGCAACCATCCAAAACAGATTCTCTAGAAACACATTTTTGGTCCCAAGCCAGTTGTCTAGGAAGAAAAATCCTCCCGCTGGAAGAACTCCAAGGAAGGGAGAGCAGTGTCTAGGCAGTGCCTTCTCCCAGTGGGGTGGGAGAATCCGAGGTCTGGGATTTGGATGGGTAGGCTGTCTCTGGCACTCCACCCGCTCCTCTCCATTCTAATTTGGAGGCTGCGGCGGAGGCCGGAGACGAGTAGCAGTTCCCCATCCCGAGGGCTCCAGGGAGTGACGAACAGAAGATTTAAAACAGCTTGTCTGAAAGTTGACGGACGGGAGCAATAATTGTCGGCAACTAGTGGAAGGGTTGGAAATCCCACAGAGAGATGTGGAGAGAGAGGAAAAGAGACAGCCAGCCAGCCAGACAGAAGGAATTATTATTAATAATAATAATTGCAATATTCATTAAGTATTCACACTATGCCAACCATTATTACTCACTGGGATTGAGCGAAGATAATCAGGATGGACAGAGACCCTGCCCTACATGGTTCCTGTCTAAGCGGGAGGGAGAATGGGGATTGAATCCCCATTGTACAGATGAGAAAACTGGGGCTCAGAGAAGTTCAACAACTTGTCCGAGGTCACTCAGCAGGTAAGAGGCAGAACTGGGATTAAAACCCAGGTCCTCTGACTCCTAGGCCCGTGCTCTTGCCAATACAGCGTGGCTCAGTGGAAAGAGCACGGGCTTGGGAGTCAGAGGTCATGGGTTCTAATCCCGGCTCTGCCGCTTGTCAGCTGTGTGACCTTGGGCAAGTCACTTAACTTCTCTGTGCCTCAGTTACCTCATCTATAAAATGGGGAATAACTGTGAGCCTCAGGTGGGGCAACCTGATTGCCCTGTATCTACCCCAGCACTTAGAACAGTGCTCTGCATGTAGTGAGCGCTAAAATACCAACATTATTATTAATGGGCACCCAACATGCTGTTTCTGTATCAGCAGTGCCATCATAATATTGGCATCCTGTTACTTCATCCTTCACTCCATTGGGATAGTGGGAAGATGAATGGCTTCCCAAGGAGAAACCCTTGGATTTTAGAGAGAAAAGCACTAATAAATATGATGAATTTTGTTTGCATCACGGGCATATTCTGTAATCCTCAGTGGATCGATGAGCCCTCAAATATTAAGTCAGCACACTCTAACTACGTGTGGTGGAAACATGAATAAACACGTCCACACCATGTAAGGTGTTACAGGAGTATTCCATAATATTAGGCCATCATGTGACCTTGAAGAGAAGCTGACATGGTCACTTTTGAGCATGAAGAAACTCTCCAATTACAGTAATTGTTTCTCCAGCGTTGAGCAGGACAGAGTCATTAATATTTGAGGTCTTTTCGATTTCTGATAGCCACGTTTCTTAGGGCGGGGGAAGAAATCTCCTGGCAGAGATCTTAGAGCGATCATGCAGCTTCTGTTTCCTTGACGAGGTTAAAGTTAAGTCCTAATCCCCATTTTACAGACAAGATAACTGAGTTAAGCGACTTGCCCGCAGTCACACAGCAGGCAAGTGGCAGAGCCGGGATCGGAACCCACATCCTTCTGACCCCCAGGTCCGTGCTCTATCCACTAGTCCAGGCTGCTTCTCTTCCACTGCCCTGTTCAGTTGGCTTCACATACCACTCAATCCTTATGACAGTGTATTGAACTCTCCCAAGGGCTTAGTACACTTCTCTGCACATGGTAAGTGCTCAATAAACACCATCGGTTGATGGATTGATTGATTGATAATGTCAGTGAGGAGGGCTGTGTGACCTTGGACAAGTCACTTCATTTCTCCGGGCCTCGGTTCCCTCACTTGTAAAATGGGGGTGAAGATTGTGAGCCCCATGTGGGACAGGGTCTGTGTCCGACGCGATTTGCTTATATCCACCCTGGCGCTTAATTACAGTGCTCTGCGCAGAGTAAGTCCTCAGTAAATACCACTGATTGATTAATTAAGTGGGTGAGTCGGGGCTTTCCACTAGGCCACGCTGCTTCCCACTGACATTGCCGGCTCTGGAATCCCTGCCCCAGGCTCAAGCAGGCTCTGACCGAACAGAATCATGACCAATCTAGCCCAGAGGACAAGACTCGCCTGCAAAAATCACCGTTAAAAAATGTCAACGCCTTTGTACACCCTCCATGCCAGCCTCAATTACTCAGCTGGGGCTGAGTGAGGCAAACAGCTCATCCTTGAACGATTTAAGGGCATTTAGGCAATTAACACTTCCCAGCTCCAACCCAGCTCTTAGTACCGGTCTTGGTGGTTCTTGAGCACCTACCGAGTGCAGTGCACTGTACTAAACACTTGGGAAAGTACAAAAGAAGCCCGAGATATGTTCTCTCCCCACGAGGAAGTCAGACCCTAACTGGGGGAACCCACTGGGGTTCTGGAGAGAGAGTCGGAAGGACCTAGGATCTAATCAATATGTTAGTCAATCAATTGTATTTACTGAGCACTTCCTGAATGCAGAGCACTGTACAAAATCTAACAATAGAACAGACATTCCTTGCCCACGGCGAGTAATCCCGGCCCCGCCGCTTGTCTGCTGTGTGACTCTGGGCAAGTCACTTCGCTTCTCTGGTCCTCAGTTATCTCATCTGTAAAAAGGGGATTAAGACTGGGAGCCCATGTGGGATGTGGACTGTGTCTGACCTGGTTAGCTTGTATCTACCCTAGTGCTTAGTACAGCGCCCGGCACAGAGTAAGTGCTTAACACATACCATAAAAAAAAAGTAAATGTTTGAGCTGAAGGGTCTGAATCCCCAAAGATGAAAACCAGGAGGGGGTCAAAGGTGAATTTCTTGAGGTCAGGGACCTTCTTCAAAGAGCTGGGGAGTAGGGATGGTGATCTTTTAGCTGAATAAGAGGGTAGTTCCTTCCAGGATTGCATTAGGACTGTGCCTGCGACACCCTAGACAAAGTCAACAGTGTAGTGCCTTGACAGGGAAAGTTAAATTTTCATTTTCCTCCCTTTCATTTTTTTTTTTTTCAGAGGCAGGGGCTTGATGCTTCTAAACGGCAAAAACCCCTGGGTGAAATACAGTGAATGGAAGTTGAGTGGCTCTCAATCCATGTCTCCTTATCTTTTCCAACAGATTGACAGCTCTCTCGGAGGGCAGGGATTACGCCTCATCCTTGCATTATCTCCCCAAGTGCTGAGTGTAGCCCTCTGCCCAGAAAGGGCACAGTGCCAGAAAGCCGGGAGAGTCCGATCAATCGGAATCAATCATTCATACATAGCGAGAGCTTAACTGTGTGCACAGCACTGTACAAGCATTTGGGAGAATACAGTGTTACAGAGTTGATAAACATATTCCCTTTCCAGAAGAAGCTTACATTCTACAGGATGGCCTACCTCCGTGGCTATAACACCTCCAACTTACCACATCCCCTTGGTTAACCTAGTTGAAGTTACCTCTTTTTCAATGGTTTTTGTTAAGCGCTTACTCTGTGCCAGGCCCTGTACTAAGCGCTGGTGTAGAGACCAGCTAATCAGGTTGGATGCGGTCCCGGTCCCAGGTGAGGCTCACGGTCTTAATCTCCATTTTGCAGATGAGGAAACTGAAGCACAGAGAGGTTAAGCGACTTGCCCCGCGTCTCACAGCAGACCAGTGGAGGAGCCGGGATTAGAATCCACGTCCTGGGACTCCCAGGCCTGTGGTCTTTCCACTAAACCACGCTGCTTCTCGATATGAAGAGGCCAGAGGCAGGATGGGGGCGGTGAACGAAACAAAGAGCTGAAAGCAAAAATGATTCTTCACACGAAACCAGCCACCACCGGTGTGTCCAGCTCAAACAGCTGTGGGTGGCATCAAGGCCCAGATCTCTCCATCACGCCCCCGGAGCTGGCATCTCTGCTCCAGCCTGACGCCGGGATCCGGGTAGCATCTGCTCAAGGAACAGAGATCCAATCTGCCGTTCTCCCACAGGGGAGACGAAACCCACCCCACGAAGCAGAAAAAAATAGCTTCCTTCAGCAACTGTTCCATATGGAGAGTTGAATTCCTCTTTGCTCGCCTGAAAACATTTCCCCCAGGGGGGGAAAACAGAATATTCTTATTTTCCTTTCTGCTGAAAACTTTGCAGGAGGGAAACGGTTCCTGGGGAACTCACTAGAGTTTCCCTGGAGGATAGGAGGTGGGGGAGAAGAGAAGAGGATCAAAAATGGGGACCCTCCCCCCAAAAGAACGGCATCCATAGTCGTCAGAGACCTGACAGCACCATGGATTTCACTGTGGTCTTGGTCTTAGCTCCTTCCTACTTCTTCCTTCACCTCTTCTCACTCAATCAATCGTATTTACTGAGCGCTTACTGTAGACAGACTGGACTATCCACTTGGGAAGGTACTGTATAACAGATTTGGTGCATACATATATATAATTGGGATTTGTTAGATATGTTCCCTACCCACAAGTAGTTTATAGTCTAGAGAATCGTTCCAGCAAGGTAGGATGCTCAAGGACTCTTCCCTCCAAGAGTTCATTCATCCGTTCGTTTATTCAATCGTATTTATTGAGCGCTGACTGTGTGCAGAGCACTGGACTGAGCACTTGGAAGGTACAATTCGGCAACAAATGGAGACAATCCCTACCCAACAATGGGCTCACAGTCTAGAAGGGGGTAGACAGACAACACAACAAGACTTCTGTTTAATCTCTTGGATTTACATCCTTTGTTTTACAGTTGGTTTTGTGATGATGGTGGCTTTATTTCTGCTATCGTACTGCCGGCCTGTTTCCTCCCATTTAGACCGGAAGCCTGATGGAGTCGGAGCTTTTGCTTTGTATTTATCCCAGCCCTTAACACTGAGCTTCACACTTAGTAGACATTTAATGAGTGGCGATACGACTACACCAAGAAACAGCTACGAGTGATGGCTTTTTCTATGATTTCCAGAAATAGCTTCACGGTCATAGTAGTAGTAAGGCTTAGTGGAAAGAGCCCGGGCTTGGGAGTCAGAGGTCATGGGTTCTAATCCCAGCTCCGCCAGTTGCCAGCTGTGTGACTTTGGGCAAGTCACTTGACTTCTCTGTGCCCTCAGTTACCTCCTCTGTAAAATGGGGATGGAGACTGTCAGCCCTACGTGGGACAAGCTGATGACCCTGTATCTACCCCAGCGCTTAGAAGAGTGCTTGGCACATGACAGATACCCAGCACTTAGAAGAGTGCTTGGCACTTAGTAAGCGCTTAACAAATAACATAATTATGATTGTTATTATTATTCGGGCTCCGAGCTGAGACTTGGGGCTTGGCTTCGAGCTCCGAACTGGGACTTCGGGCTCGGCTTCGGGCTCCGAACTCTCTTCGGGCTCAGCTTCAAGCTCCGAGCAATGACGTCGGGCTCGGCTTCGGGCTCCGAACTCTCTTCGGGCTCAGCTTCGGGCTTCCGAGCTCAACTTCGGGCGCGGCTTCGGGCTTCCGAGCTCAACTTCGGGCGCGGCTTCGGGCTCCGAGCTCAACTTCGGGCGCGGCTTCGGGCTCCGAGCTCAACTTCGGGCGCGGCTTCGGGCTTCCGAGCTCAACTTCGGGCGCGGCTTCGGGCTTCCGAGCTCAACTTCGGGCTCGGCTTCGGGCTCCGAGCTCAACTTCGGGCGCGGCTTCGGGCTTCCGAGCTCAACTTCGGGCGCGGCTTCGGGCTCCGAGCTCAACTTCGGGCGCGGCTTCGGGCTTCCGAGCTCAACTTCGGGCTCGGCTTCGGGCTCCGAGCTCAACTTCGGGCGCGGCTTCGGGCTCCGAGCTCAACTTCGGGCTCGGCTTCGGGCTCCGAGCTCAACTTCGGGCTCGGCTTCGGGCTTCCGAGCTCAACTTCGGGCTCGGCTTCGGGCTCCGAGCTCAACTTCGGGCTCGGCTTCGGGCTCCGAGCTCAACTTCGGGCGCGGCTTCGGGCTCCGAACTCTCTTCGGGCTCGGCTTCGGGCTCCGAGCTCAACTTCGGGCGCGGCTTCGGGCTCCGAACTCTCTTCGGGCTCGGCTTCGGGCTCCGAGCGCAA